>NW_027491308.1:0-674986 GCF_021521415.1 Bidens hawaiensis
TCGAAGAATGCGGTCAGATAACGGTACAGAATTTAAAAATGCGAATGTTGAAAATTTCTGCAAAGAAAAAGGGATCGTTCAGGAGTTCAGTGCCCCATATGTTCCACAAATGAACGGGGTTGCTGAAAGGAAAAATCGTACGTTAATCGAGACAGCAAGAACAATGTTAGCCGACTCAGTGTTACCTGTTACGTTTTGGAGTGAGGCAATTGCCAACGCCTGTTTCACATTAAATCGGGTAGGCATCGTCAAGCGCCACGGCAAGACAAGTTTCGAGCTTCTTCAACGACGAAGGCCTAACTTAGAGCACCTGGAACCATTCGGGGCTCTTTGCACGTTACTTAAAAGGCAAGTCGATAATAAGTTCGAGGAGAAGATCATCAACGGCTATTTTCTGGGTTACAGCATACCTCTCAAAAGGGTCTTCAACAGAACAACAAAATTAGTTGAAGAATGGTACCATGTCGATGTTCAACGCTACACAGAACCAGCCAAGGGGACAGGAGAAGACTGGTTGTTTGATTATGACAAACTGTTCAAGTCATTCAATCTGTATGAGATTGCTATTCAAATGATGTATGAGGCGCAAAATGCACCTCCTGATGAATCTTTGCAATCTTCAACTCATCCTGGTCCGTCATCATCTTCCTCCACAGAGTCTAGCGATCAAGTTCAAGAATCTTCCGAATCTGAATCTGAAGATGAATCTCCAGCAGATGATGTACAATCGGCACCAACTCAGGTTACGTCACAACCTTCATCGTCAAATCAAGAAGTGCCGAATGCAGATCAGCCTCTAACGTCTACTTCAGAGGCACCACAATCCGCTCCAGTTCCTGAGCCGAACTTAACTAACTTGGAACAAAATGTTGTCGTTTCTGACAATCCGGTTGTTAGGACTGAACGTGATCATCCACAAGACAACATTATAGGGGACTTTCAACAGGGTGTCAAAACTCGGCGACAGCTGAATTTTGGTCTCTACACAGAAATGATGGAGTCAGGATCAGTTGCTCTTAATGCCCATGAATGCTTCTTAGCACAAGAAGAACCACACAGCACCACCGATGCGCTGAAAGATTCCAACTGGGTCTCAGCCATGCAAGAGGAATTATTGCAGTTTAAAAGACTTGGTGTGTGGAAGCTGGTGGATCTCCCCAAAGGACAGAAGAAAATTGGCACTAAGTGGGTACTAAAATGTAAACGTGACGATCGTGGAGTGATTGTTCGCAACAAAGCCCGCCTGGTGGTCCAAGGGTTTAGGCAAATCGAAGGCCTAGACTACAATGAGGTATATGCTCCGGTTGCTCGTTTGGAGGCAATCCGGATGTTCTTGGCGTATGCATCTTTCAAGAAATTCAAAGTATATCAAATGGACGTCAAGAGTGCCTTTTTGTACGGTCACATCGAAGAGACCGTATATGTGGCACAACCTCCAGGTTTTGAAGACCCATATCACAAGGACAAAGCCTATCTGCTCAACAAGGCTTTGTACGGTCTTCACCAAGCCCCGAGAGCTTGGTATAAAGAACTATCCAAACACCTTCTGAACAACGGGTTTAGAAGGGGAACCATTGACTGCACACTATTCTCAAAGAAAAAGAAGGAGATCTAATTATGGTACAAGTGTACGTGGACGACATCATCTTCGGGTCCACGAATAAAACACTTTGTAAGGAGTTCGAACAAGTGATGAAAGAAAAATTTGAAATGAGCTCCATGGGTGAGATGAAGTTCTTCTTAGGACTTCAAGTTGATCAAAAAGATTCCGGTATCTTCATTCACCAGACAAAATACGTCAATGACATCTTGAAACGGTTTGAGATGTTGAGTTCTTCTTCACAGGGAACTCCTTTAGAGGTTAATCACGGGATTAATCCTGACGAGAAGGGTGAATTGATCAATCCAACTCACTATAGAGGGATCATCGGATCTCTAATGTACCTGACTGCTTCTCGGCCAGACATAATGTTTGCTACGTGTCTCTGTGCACGTTACCAGTCAAAGCCGAAGGTCTCCCATCTGATTGCAGTCAAAAGAATTTTGCGTTATCTGAAGGGTACTCCAGATTGGGGTCTTTGGTATCCTCATGATGATAACTTTGATCTACATGCGTACAGTGATTCGGACTATGGTGGTTGTAAACTCGATTACAAATCAACAACAGCAGGATGTCAGTTCTTTGGAAGTCGTTTAGTAACGTGGCAATGCAAAAAGCAGACGTCAGTCTCCACTTCAACAGCTGAGGCGGAATATATTGCGGCTGCCAGTTGCTGTTCTCAAGTTATTTGGATTCAGCAACAAATGCGTGACTACGGTATTGAATGTTCTACTACTCCCATATATATTGATAATTCTGCTGCAATTTCAATTACCAAAAATCCGGTCCATTTTAGCAAAACGAAGCACATCGAAATTCGATATCACTTCCTTCGTGATTGCTACGAAAAGAAGTTAATCGATGTGATAAAAATCCCCACTCAGGAACAACGCGCTGATCTCTTCACTAAAGCATTTGATAAACCACGGTTTTTATATTTACTAGAGATCAACGGCGTTAAACGTATATCAGATGATGTTCCTGAAGATATCATTTAAATTGTTTTCATTTTTTCTTTTCTTAAAAATTTGAAAAAGTCCAAAAAGATTTTGTTTTTTATAAATTCTAGGGGGAGAAAGGTTTCAAGAAAAACCAAAAACAATATAAAATACAAAAACCCAAAAACATTAAAAAATTTCAAAATTTTGAGAAGTTGATCTTGTTCAAGAAAGGTGATAGTACACAGACGCTATCATACTGAGACATCAAAAAGATTTGTTATGTCTGTACAGCTTATTTTCATTTTTCAAATATTAAATTTTTATACATCACTATCGCTTAAAATTATGTCGGTTACCTCAGTTTGATGGACACATTTTCGGATGTGTGTTGGTCCTTACTTCTACTAGTAGATTATGAGGATAGCCATTAACCAGATGACTGAAAGTGATCGGGGCGGGTTTTGATGGGTCTTTATTCTTTCGCTGAAAAATAGTCGGTTATACTTAGTTAGAAGGACACATACTCGTATGTGGTCGGTCCAGTTGATCCATTGGATCTTCAGGATAGCCGTTTACCTGAAGACTTTGACTTGATCGGGGCGAAATAATTTAAACGTTATATGTTTTAAAAGACATTCATATATATTCAGAAAATGAGAAATTGATCCAACCTTGGAAAATGATAGATACACTGATTCTGTGTGCTTAACTAGTGAAGTTATTAGGCTTAAAAGGCTTTAGAACGGTCATTGTGTGTCATGGTAGCTTTTTATGGTGCGTAAAAGTAGATGTGATACAAACTAAATCTACTCGATTTTACGTGGAAACTCCTTAAGAGTTTTGTATGTCTTCATATATATCTTTCCGAATGATAGGCAGAAAAGCGATTACCCAGTCATACACGAGCCCATAAGTGTTCTGATTCCCGTAAAGATAGTGTGTGAAGAAACTGCAGTGATCCAGATTCGGGACTTGCAATTGTTTACTACTCTGAAGTCTATGTTAAAAAAAAAAAAAAAAAAAAAAAAAAAAAAAAAAAAAAAAAAAAAATTACATTATGAGTGATTGAAACATTCTAGAGTTAACAATGTCAAGACTTCTCAATCATGGAGTAAGAAAGAAAGAAAACGGGAAGCAGATGAAGACACTTACAACTTTAATCAGACACTATGGGTCAAGGTCAATTCGGGGTGACTTGGGGAAAGCCAAATACGCTTTGAGAATAGATAGGAGGCATCATAATCTCTGAGTTGATACCCACTTAAATTTTGAGACATAATTGAACCTAACTCGTATCACAGAAACGATGAAAACCATTTTAAGTTATTTACATGCTCACAACCTGTTTCTTTATGTCATAATACAGCTAAACACGGATCTGTGTGACAGTCACGTAATTAGTATGATTCCTGTTCGGATCTTTCTCACAAAAAGAATATTCATTATGTCTTGTTTAACTTCGTTTATTCGTAAAAAAAAAAAAAAAAAAAAAAAAAAAAAAAAAAAAAAAAAAAAAAATCTCTCAGTAGACAGTCATATACGTCTGTATGATTTCTTATTATAGATCCTTCTCAACCAAAAATAATGTGTTTTAAAATTTTGTACAGTTGTTTATTTCAGTTTGAATATTATAAAAAAAAAAAAAAAAAAAAAAAAAAAAAAAAAAAAAAAAAATTTAATTCTGAATTAATCTTTTTATTTTTATTTATTTTATTCTGCTTTAATGTTGATGAGAAATCATCGTGACAGGTAGTCTGATCCCTGTCCCTCCCTGTAAATATTTTGATAAAAACCAAAAAAAAAAGATTTTATTTCTATTTATTTTTTTTTTTTCTTTCTCATTTTATCTATTTCTGTTTGTTTGAGAATCGATGAGAAATCATCGTGACAGGTAGTCTGATCCCTGTCTGTTCCTACTAAATGTTTATCCAGTGTGTAGGAATGAAAGAAAACTTCATGCAGGTTGCTAAATGTTCATCTGTGCAACAGGCTGTGCATGAAAGAAAGAATGAAGTGACAAGAAAACCCAAAGATGTTTGAGCCTGATATTTTTCCATTTGTTACTAATGTATTATGATCTATATGTTCTGTAGGAACGAAGCTCTCAGGATTGGAAAATGTCTACGAAAACTAACCAAGTGTCAAAAGTTTATGTTTTCGTGCAGGTTCAAAGGCATCACGATCGATGGACGGGAAATAAGAAATTTAAAAATTTATTTTTCAAATGTTTTCCCTCATTCGATCGAATAGGTTGCTATTCGAACGAATAACTCGATCGAATGAACAGATTCGATCGAATCAGTGGTTGAGGAATGTAAACAGTTGCGAAGAGACTCATTCGATCGAATAGAATCTCATTCGATCGAATGGTCCAAACGAACAAGTCCGTTCGATCGAATAAGTCCAAAAATAGTATAAATATTCAAACTCATTCGATCGATCAGTTTTATTCGAAATATTTTACGGATTTTTGCTCTCAAATTGATTTTCCTCAAACCCTCTTTTTGATCCGATCATATTATTCGATTTTTCACGTAGATCATTAAAATGTAAGTTTTTGTTATTTTTAACCGTGTTTTGATCGGGTTGTTGATCGTTTAAGTTTTCCGGGTTCGGGTGTTCTTCATTTCTGGATTTTGCTTGAATGAGTCGAATCAGTTGATTCGATCGAACGAGTCTCTTGTTCGATCGAATGTGACTTATTCGATCACTAGTTCGATCGAATCAGAAGTCAATGGGAAATTCTATCTCATTCGATTGTCTGTAATCGAACCAGATCTCATTCGATCGAATGAATAGCTCATCCGATCGAATGTGTTACTCGTTCGATCGAACCAGTCCAGAAAATTTGAAAAGTTTAAACGCATTCAGTCGTTTCGATATCTGTTTGTTCTAACACGTTTAAGTTTACAGATTCAATGGCTGAAGTTGCAGTAGTGGTTGCTCAGTACAAAACGTCCATCAAGCACAACATCGTGGCTTTTCTAGACGAAAAGTCGAGCCACGGGAAAGACTTTGCAACGGTGATAAAGTTTTTGAAGAGGTCAAGGATTTTTGGACCTATCTCGAGGGTCATTGAGCCGATAATGTCAATCCAACAGGAATTTTGGAGAAATGCCACGCACGACAAATCAGTCGTGCCGTCGGTTATTCGCTCCACCGTTAGAGGGCATGCAATTGTTATATCTGCCCAGGTCATTCGAGAAGTCTGTGGATTTGAAGATGATGAATCAGACCCGACCTCCCTACATCCTGCTGCAACAAGAGGATGTTTCGCACGTATGAAGTATGACGGCGACCTCAATGCCGGTCTGCTTCATAAGGCCAACTTGTGCCCCGAGTTCAAATATTTGGCACACGTTGTGATGCACTGCTTGGGCCCTCAACGAACCAGCTTTGACAAGCTGAGGGAAAGCATGCAGTTCACTGTAGCTGCTTTGGTGATGAACCGACCATACAACTTCTCTCAGATGACTTTCGGTCATATGGTCGAGAACATCACGTTGAAGCAAGGGAAAAGTGAGAAGTTTCTACAGTTCCCACGGTTCGTGCAAATGATTGTCGATACTCAAGCACCAGGGTTACTGAAAGAAAACGAAGGTGATGTGGTGAAACTGGACCACATGAAAAATGAGACTCTCAACCGTCTCAAATCTTACAAGGAACGTCCAACCAGGCCACCAATCAAAAGATGTTTCGGGCATTTGGTGAATCCGTCTTACAGGGCCCCTCCTAAAAGGAAATGGAGAAATGATACCAGTGACTCAGACGTCGAAAACTTACCTTTGCAGGAATCAAGCGACGACTCTGACACTGAGGAGGTGGCGGTCCCTGAAGATACAAGGACCGAAGCTGAAAAGGAGGCTGATTCGTTTCTAAATGAAGAAGAGTTGGAAACTGGTGAGGAAGTCAGAGCCGTGGAAAATCCGGCCGACATAGATGTAGGAGAAGAAAGGCCTGCAAAGAGGCAAAAGAAGAAGGTTACTCGGAAGTATCGAAGCTTATTTCCCGATCAACCGCGTCCCTCAATGTTACCATCCGTCGGGACTTCTGCTGCTCCTCCTGCTCAACCAGCACAGCCACCAACACCGCAGTCAGCTCAACAACCTATTCCTCAAGCTCAACCTGAAATGGCCATACCTCAAAAGGTTGCATCCGAACTTGCTGATTTGCACAAGGCGATGATGAAGATGTTACTGTTCAAGGCAGAGCAAGAAGAACAGAATCGGCTCAGAGATGAGCAGATTGCTAAACTTCAAGCTGAGAACGAAATGCTCAGGCTTGAAAATAGTCAGTTAAATGCTACTGTCGCTGAACAGGGATCTTCGATCAATGAACAAGGTTCTTTGATCACCGAGCTGAGAGAGTCAAATCTACGCCTTGAAGCAAGAGTGACTGAGCTGAAGGGTGATGTTCTTCGTCTGGAAGGTCCAACCAATGTCGATGTGGACACAGACGAACTGGACTCTTCTGATGATGGAGGTGAAGGTAGTTAAGAGTATTTTGAGTGAATGTAGTAAGGACTTAAATGTTAAATCTTTTCAATTAATGATTTGTTTGTAAACCTAGTTTCATATGTAATGATATTGTATTTAATGTTTATGATATTACATATGTTTACTTAAATTTGTTGTTACTTTGTGTTTGTGTAATCAAACAGGTGATGCTGATCCGTTTAATGTCCAACCGCTGCAATCAAAAACAGCAGCGGAATATTTCACGTTTTTACTGGACAATCCAGATGAGCAGCAATTCTTCGCAAGTGGAGACTTGGAAGAAGGTGAAATTTCTCACAATTTCACAGAAGAAGAACTGGAACATATGTTTGAGCTATACAATGAAGAAACAGGCAAGTATCTGGCTTTGCCTTCAACAGAACAAACATCTTCTTCGGCTGCTACACCTGACTCAACATCATCCACGGCCGCTGATCCCTCTCAATTCGATGAAGTCGAAATGGAAGACTTGACGCAGGAAGAATATCCAGAGTACTACACGTCTCAAACTGAAGATCTTCCTAACTCGGCAAGCTTCTTTCAAAATGTAACAGAGGAGGAAATACAGAAGAAGGCTGACGAAAGGTCAAACACAATGAAACAGCCTTCTGATGCAGATCAAGCCGATTTCGTTGAGAAAACTGAAGAGTGCAAGAAAGCTTTCAACGCTATTCTTGAGAAGATAAGGTCCAGACGACAAGCAAAGCCGACCATTCCTCACACAATGTCCTATAAGATGAAGGGTCGTAGAACTTCAGGTGAAATAATTGCTTGGGCGTGTCTGAAGGATCTTAATTGCATTGCTGTCAAGAGAGAAAAAGGGGTTGAGTACTTTCAACGTATCACTGACTTGAAGACTCTTCCTACTTTTGATCTAAACCGTCTTAACTATCTTGATATGCTTTATGCAAGTTCATCTCCATTTGCAACGTATTATCAGAGTGTATTGCGAATGGAATACAGCTCAAAATGGAAGATGATCACTCCACAAAGGCCAAAGAGATATACAAGTAAAAGGGAGATCGATCCGATCACCAACAGGCCAAAGATTGTTTTGAAGTACATGCCACCACTCACGATGAAGAAGATTCCTCTAAGAAAGATGAAGCAGGACTTCTACAAAGCGTTCAGGCATTGGTACTATGACGGAAGACTGCATGAAGCAGTCATCGTGCTCAACGACAATGGAAATTGGAGCACAATTCGTATCTTTGATCCTATGTGGCTCACAAACTTGTCACGGGAGGACGTCTACACGCTGTACAAGACAGAGATTCTCTACGCCCCCGAAGACATGGAGCAAGCTTTAACGTATAGAAATGTCATTAGGATCTGCTTTGCCTATGACATACATGCAGGATCAAATTGGAAAGAGCAACAGAAGAAGTATGCACAAGAGACTGAAGCTTAATTGTCATGTTTATTTTGTTTCTTGTTGTAATGAAAGGTTTAATCTTCTGGTTGTAATTGTTTTTGAGTTGAATGTAATTTGTTTTGGAACATTGTGATAGATTGTGCTTAAATGTTTATCTAAAGTTTCAATTGACAGCTTCTCAGGATATGCGGAACCTATGGTAAGTCTGACTGACTGGACCATTTGATCCTGAGAGAACTTCATGATGAAAGGAGTTCGTGGATGCAACATGCGCACCATTAGCTTTGAGAAAAGAGAGAGTGAGATAACTCCAAGGGGGAGTTACGATCGAGCAAGAGAACTCGATTGATTGTAAGTAAATAGAACTGGCTCCAAGGGGGAGTTTGTTAGGACATGAAATGTCATGTGTATGTCCCCAGTTCTATCAGGATGGTTCGATATGAAGATAACGATCGTGAAACTAAGTTAACGGACTGAAAATGTCAAAAGAAACTGATTCGATCGAATCAGTGACTGATTCGATCGAACCAGGTCTCGTTCGATCGAATGAGAGACTCATTCGATCGAACCAGTTTTCGATATATAAACGAAACTTAGGAAATTTCACAAGGGAGCACACATTCTACACACAGTCACGAACCACCACTCTGCTGAAATACTCTCTGCCCGTTCTTCACGTGTCGGTCCTTTCCTCCGTCCCTAGGTGTCAAACCGTCTTAGGAATCGTTACCGCGCATTGTTGATCACCACCGAATCGCCGTGTTAGAGGATTCCGCACTCTAACACGTTGCCCCGTGAATCGTTGGGAAACCGTGTCCCGCACCGGTCCGACAAAGGGTTACACGGATGCGAGTTTCCAAACCGATGGAGATGATTCTCGATCACAATCGGGATATGTTTTCGTTATGAATGGTGGGGCAGTCTCTTGGAAGAGCTCAAAACAAGATGTGGTAGCATTGTCCACCACATAATCGGAATACATCGCCGCCTCATTGGCAGCTCAAGAAGCTGCGTGGATAAGAAAATTCATTGCCGATCTAGGGGTGGTCCGTACAATTCAGGACCCACTAGAGATCTTTTGTGACAACGAGGGTGCGATTGCTAAAATCAAGGAACCTCGTGCACATCAAAAGACAAGGCACATTGAGCGGAGATTCAACTACATAAGGAATGAAGTTGAAAAGGGAAATATATGTATTCGCAAAGTTCACACCGATAAAAACATTGCGGATCCACTCACGAAGCTCCTTGAAAGGCCAAAGCATGAGGGTCATACTTGTGCCTTAGGACGTCGATATTCTAGTGATTAGATATGATCAAAGTTTGTATTTGGATATCGGAACAATTGTTATTTTGACTCATTCATATGATTATGGTTTATGATTACGACATTTTGAGTTATGTTCCATTTTAGCATGTTTAAATCAATGAATAAGTTAATTATTCTAAATGTTCGTAGTCGCTCATATTTGTGGGAACAAATATGAAGGTAAGACTATTATGAACTTGGATTGGTGGATATTCATAAGGTATGAATATAGAGCAAGGGTTGCTGCCAAGGTTCATAGATATTTATGGGATATAAATATTGGAATGACCCGCTCTCAAATGTTACTACATGGAATCCTTGTGATTGATCATAAGTAAATTTGAGTAAATGCGAATATCATAGTATCCTCCGACTTGAGATACATATTGGGTCTTGATATTCACCAAATATTATACTTTGACATAGTTCTTCGCTGCTCTGAAACATGACAGTACATAAGGCTAAGATCAGGTTTAGTACAAGGTGATTGTGAGAGACGTTGTAACATCTGTATTTTCAGAATATTAAATAACAGAAGGATTTGTTATTAACCGTGTGTCGGTTATTTAATTATGTGTTAGTGTTTGGATAATATTGGATTTGGAATTGAGAGTGGGTGGTGGGGCCCATAGCCTCCTATAAATATCTACCACTTCCCCACACTTTCTTTTTCTTCCAAAAACATAACAAACACACACACACATACTCTCTCAAGACCCGAATCCGAATCCGGGCTAAAGTAAGGAAGATCTTGGTGTTCAAGTGTCTTCAAACAACAAGAATCACGTCCAGATCCTCGAGTTGTTTCAGATCTGAACCGAACCCGAGAACAAAAGGTAAGCTTCGGCCAAAGAGTTAAGTTTATGGTCAGTTCCGACATGCAAACTGATATCTTAGTAGATCGGGTTGTAAGATTTAAGAAAAACATAAAGTTGGTGAATTATAACCTCACGGGTGTGTTGCATGACAAAAGGTGATGTTCGGACCTCATAAGCACGGGTATACAAAGATGGTACAACCCAAAGACCCATAAGAAGAGTAGAACCGGATGCTAAGGAGGAAACAAGGAGAAAAATGGTTTTAAAATGGTAAAAACGACGAAAGGCAGGAATTTCGCATTGCATAGCCATGCGAAGCGAAATAATCCATGCGAAGCAAAACACCCCCATGCGAAGCGAAATAATCCATGCGAAGCGAAACCTTCCCATGCGAATCGAAACCTTCCCATGCGATGCGAAACCCTCCCATGCGAAGCGAAACCTCCCCATGAGAAGAAAAACGCCCCCATGCGAAGCGAACGCTCCCATGCGAAACGAAATTCTGATACAGTTGATTAAGCGATATTCAAATGCATTTTTGGTCAAGGATTTCAGTAGCTTAGATGTAAGGAGTAGTGGTAGTGAACAATTGACACGTGTAATGTGTTGTACAGTTAGCCGTGCACAGCTAAGGAAGGGCATTACCATTAACAGCGAGAGGAATCGTCTCCAGGTGAGTTCTAGTGTAACGCCCGTTAATTTCCGTTAAAAGGGTTTAACCTTGTAGCGTTGTGTATATCTCTCGGGACTTGTCCAGCATTCCTCGGGGGCCTTCACGTCATTCCTGTAAGTTAAACTAATTAACTTTTTCACCAAGTTGCCATTTATTTCCATTTGGAGGGGCTAGAGTGTAAGATTTTTATATCATAAACAAAAAACCCTAACCCCTCTTTCTCCTTGGCCGATCGGAACACAGCAGCAGCCTTAGGGCTTCGTTTTTTCATTTTTCTAGGCGCTCCCAAGGTCTAAAACTCAAATTGAAGGTTAGTTTTATGTTCCCAAGTCCTATACACCTTAATTGATCATATTAACGCGCTTATTGGTCGTTAGGGTTGAGTTTTGATGATAACAGTTTGCTGACAGATTCGTACACGTTTATTGTAGGGTCTGTAACGCGATGATAATCCATTGTTTTTGATCAATTATTGATTCCATGATGTTCTACTTTGAGTCTAGTTTCCATAAAGATATAATGTGTAATTTTTGGATGAGATTTGAATGGTTTTTATGAATTTATAAAATCGAGTGTCAAAGCTGATGCTGGATGACGGACTCTGGTCTGTCTTCCCGACATCATAACTCTTTTTCAACAAGTCCAAATTAGTTGGTTCTACTTCTGGAACTTAATATTTTGAGTCAATAATCAAACCCAATTGGAATCGTTTAATTTGGTTCAGTAATGAATTTTATAAAAATAAAACCGTTTTGTTGCGCACTGAAATAGCTGCATGTATCTTGCTGTGTTGGAGGAATTTTTATAACTTTTTTGTCAACTAGAAAAATATAATAAAAATATTTTTATAAACCTAAGACATTTATTAAAGTCTGGTAAAAAATTAATAATTTATTTCAAAGGTTATCCTATGTAATTAAATGCATCTTCGCATGCTAAAATCTGCACGTTTTACTTGTTATTGATCGATAGATTCGTTTTAGGCTTAACCGGTGGATATTCAATTGTGTTCTTGTCGAGGCTGTTTGAAGTGAGGTTTTTGCACCGAGATCTTCCTAGGTATGTCTAGTATAACATACTTAAGTATTGTGTTCATTGGTGTTTGTTAGATTGGTCAACTAGTTATAGCTTGATTGTTAGTGTTCGGTTGACTAGAATTGTAGTTTGGTGCGTTTAACGCGAGAGTTGAAGTGATTAACGATCAATTCAGCTCGGGGACACTCGGTTTGATGTACGGGCTATTCAAAATTCATTTTTATAAGTTATGGGGCTGAATTGGTTGTCGGTTACTCAAACGGGTCGGTACAACGCGCAATTGCGTTTATTGAGTAGTTGGTGCGTCGTACTTGCGGGTTGCCGACCCATTTGACTCGTGTGGCTTCGTGTGGATTTGTTGGCTGTGATTCTATCATGATGGGTCCACACGGGGCTGAGTTGGATGTTAACGGCCTAGACGACTCCTAAACGCGCGTATTGGTATCACCTAGTGCTTCCGGGGGTAATTTGGGAATTCTTTATTCCCGGGAGTGTCTAAGGGTCGTTTTGGTGAATGTGAGGCCTCGGGGGCTGTTTTGGTTTAGTTTTATAAGGTCGAGGGTTTAGGTAACTCGAACCATGTTAGAACGTCTCGTAGGATAAACGAGTCCTTTTGATGTCGATTGTATGTAAACCGACAGGTGTTTGAGTTTTGGGATCACTTAGGGATTTCTTAGCTTGGGGTGAATCCGTGTCTCATGTCAGGTGAGTTCATGATGCCCCTTTTTAATCTTTTTACGTTTTGGGCTAGCATATACACCGAAATACAAATTTTATACGATTTTAATCGTTACAACGATTTGAATGGTATTACATGGTCTTACTCGTGATTGGGCATTTTGAAAGCTATATTGGAATTATTTGCTACGGTTTAGGATATTTTAGACTCGTTTATGGTCTTATATCCTTTAAGGTTACATAAGTCGTTGATGGTCTAGACTCGAGCAATGTGATTACCAACTGTAGGGGCTGTGTGCATACTCAATATGATTAGTTTATACACTTACCTTAAGTGGGAAATGTATACCGTATGAATGTTTATAAATATGCCTGATTATTATAGAAAGAGTTAAACGTATGTGTGAAGAGGTATATGAGAATAGATATAACTACTAAAAGAATGGTATGTATGAGGGTATAATGTATCAATGGTATGCCTGATATGTATAGTTTAACGAAGAATAAAGGGTTGCCTACTAATAATATATATGCGAAGAATAAAGGGTTGCCTACCCTAATAATATAGGCGAAGAATAAAGGGTTGCCTACCCTAATAATATGGGCGAAGAATTAAGGGTTGCCTACCCTAATAATATAGGCGAAGAATGAAGGGTTGCATACCCTAATAATATATGTGAAGGTTATAGGGCGAAAGGCTTTTTAAAACGTAGAACAGTTATGTATGTATAAATATGACGAGCGTAAGTAAAAGTATGAAAGTAAGAACGAACGTATTATGTGTCTTCGGACGTGTGTATATATATATATACATACATACATTTATACGTGAAAGAATAGTAAGAGTCAGGGTGGCAGGCCCTTCTAATACCTGGGCAAGAATAGTAAGAGTCAGGGTGGCAGGCCCTTCAAATACCTGGGCAAGAATAGAGTGGCCGACTCTACGATATCGGTGCTAGAAGTCGGGTGGCAGACCCTTATAATATCTGTGCAAGAAGTCGGGTGGCAGACCCTTATAATATCTGTGCAAGAATGTATGTATAATTGTATGTTGTAAGAATGTGTAAGAATAATCATGTAAACTGTTAAACTAGAACTCACTCAGCGTAGCTGACTTTTAGTATGCACGTAGGTAAATAGATTGAAGGAGCTGGCTTGAGGATGGCACGTGGCAGGGACTGGAAGACTGGCATCTCGAGATAGAAATTATTTTAAATTATATGTTATGCAATAAGCCAAGTTAACTTTGTTAGACAAGATTTGATGTTTTGTGATGTAATGCATGAAGTTATAAATATTCCGCGAAAAGTTTTAATTAACTCTGATTTTAGAACTGTGTTTATGAGTAAATCCAATGGCCAAAGTAGGGTTCTGGGGACGGGGCCTTACAGACGTATGTAGTCAAAAGGGGATTTGTCCCGCTTATTCGTTGAGAGTAAGATGTCTAAGGCCTGATAAGTTAAATAAACAGAGAATGATCACTCTGTGTCTCTGGATTTGACATGACATCTGAGGCAAAAGGATAAATGGTATATTCACCTAAATCATTTCAAGTAAGGGACTTTAAGGGGATGATGTTATTGAATGGCACTTCGTCATACGTATTAGGGGTAGTAAACCGTAGTTAGGCGGTATTTGATACTTGCATCAATCTACTATGTATCTTGTGCAAGTGGGAGATTGTTGGACTCGGTATGCCCATGAAACATATTATTATTGATGTGGCTAGTATGTCATGATCCAAGTCGGGTCATACCCAATAACAAGTTAGAGAAACACCAATAATATTTGTTTATATATATGATATGATCATAACAAATAAATATTAACACTTGAGTTATTTGGAAAGGGATTTCTAAATACAATGTACTTGTGAAATAAATAAATCATATGGATGATTTATACTTTGAGAGAAAGCATTCCATATTATTATTTAAGATGGTTAAGTAATAATATATTAAGCATGTTACTTATAATGTGTCATTGTGTATGACACAATATATGTATGTATAACACAAAGCATTGTGTATAACAGAATATAAGTGTATAAGACACAATACAAGTTATATATATATATATAACACAATGTAAGTCGTATTACACAATAGAGGTAATATAACACAATGTGTATATATATATATATATATATATATATATATATATATATAAATGGAAAGGTGTATAAAAATAACAATAATAAGAATAAGAAAAAAAGCGCCCCCCCCCCCACTCTCTTTCTCTTCTATTATTTTATTATTATATGCAAGGATAGTGGGTACATGCAAGAACTTTTATTGGGGATCTTGGGTGGTGCTTCCATTAACTCCCTAACTCTCTTTCTCTCACATTAGACTATAACACAAGTAATCAAAAACATTCTTTTCTCTTTTTCTCTCTTTGATTCGGCCAAGATCAAAACAAGGAAGAAGGAGTGATTTGCAAGTGAAAATCCTAACTAGAAGTGGTGTATTGTCGGAGGCTTGGGGTATGCAAGCTTGAGGACCTTCCCTTTGAAGTTCTTGCCCTTCCATCATCTCCTTCTTCACCTGGATTTGTTCTCTTGAAAGGTAGTCTTACATGCATGAACTTTTAGTGTCATGCATGTGTTTGATAGTATGTATTTCTTATTTGGATCCGGGCTTAGGTTTTGTATGTATAAAATTGGTTTTATACACTATAAACTAACAAGATTTAAAACTAATTTACGCTGCGTTTTTCATAAAATTGGTGTTTTATGACTTTGATAATCTTGTTAAAACCCAACAATTGAAGCGTAAATAAAAGAAAAGCCGAAAATGCGTCAAAGAAGTCTTAACGGTTGAACCTCACGAACTATAAATAAAATAATACGAAAATTTAACGACTAACTAACGGAATTATTAAAGTTAATTATTGCATAAATTTTTTGGGATTATATATTATTTTATTATAATTTTTACTAATTTAAGGCATTTGATTATTTTAATAATATTTTATGCTTTAACGGAAATTTTAACGGTTTAATATTATTTTGATAACATTGGATTAATAACATAACATTAATAAGAGAAATATGATATTTGCAAGGCACAGGTTAGAGTTTACGAATTAAAACTAATTTCTAATGGTTTAACGGATTAAAAGCTAAACAATTAAAGTATAACGAAGTAAAATTAACGAACAAATTAAAATTAATGGTGAACGAGTTTGGAAGTTTGGTTTTTAAATGGAAAATGATAAGTTATAATTTATAAAAAAATTATTTAAGTTGAAATTAATTATATTTGATTTATTTTGATTTTTAAATAATTTATTTGATTATCATATATAAGAAAAATGGTTTTTAAAAATACAAACAAAATGGTGCACTGACCTCGATTCGAACCCAGGTCTGGTGTATCACACTGATAAGAACTATCCATTGGACTAGCTTATAATTTTAGTTTATGAATGGAAACACAAATATATAAATTACATAACATGTTCATCTTCATCTTCCTAAACCCCAGGTTTATAATTCGACCAATTACATAGCATGTTCATCTTTATCTTACTAAACCCTAAGTTTCTAACGAGAGAGAGAGAAAAAGAGAGTGAGTGAAAAGTTAGAAAGGGTCCCACCACAAATCACCTATGTCGCCTGCCCTTCACACCATCGCCCAACCTAAAGTCGTCCATCCCGCTCCTTGGCTGTGTTCCGAGGGGATACCGCTCCTTTGTCGTCCCATTCACGCCCACAGAGGATGGTCTTATAACAAGTTAGATACCTCTTAAAAAATATATAGTATCTATATCTATACTATATATGATACATGAGACAGGAATAAGTTAAGCACTTGATTTTAAGAGTTTTACACATTGTAATGTATAATGTACATGTATAAAAGGGGTAAACTAATCTTTTAAACACAATTCACCCAACTTACAAGTTTGCTATTTCATCTTTAACCATATTATGTTTTAACTCAGTTTTAAGCCAACTTCTCATCCATGATTTTAAAACAGCCATAACCTTTTCATATGTTAATATTTTTGTAAAAAAAAGTGCAAGATACAAACGAGCATTTTATTCTCCTTAATTTGAGTATGATATTGTTATATATATATTAAAAATTATTATGTTATGTGGAGGCGTTCAATGCCGGTTTTGATGGTTTTTAAGTTAAACTAGTGACCCAACCGTTAGTACAGATTTTTGGTTACCCGAAACCAAAACTAAACAATTGAAAATTGAAACCTAATGGTTACGAACGGTCTGGTTCCAGTTTGGTTTGACAGTTTAAGCTTTGATAATAACTTTTGTTTAAAATGATCATTAATTTAATTGTACCATCAATTATAACTAAGCATCAACAAAATATGACCATTGAGACGATCAGAACATATAGAATGATAATTTAGCCACATAAATGGTAATATTAATGGAAGATTCAGGATGCGAAATAATAACATTAACAAAGATTACAAAAAGTCATACTAGAATTAGGTCAATTTAAAGTAGTAATAACCAAGTTTACTTAAATTAAATACGTAGTTCTTCGATTATATTTTAACTATCTATCTATATAATAAAAGAGTGGGTTTTCAAGAAACCTTCCTTTTTAATAATTAACAAAATCTCTTCAAAATGCCACATGACATTTTCTATAATTTTTTAATTAATTTAAATTCAAAATTCAATCTTCCTAATTACTTTTCACCAAAACTCTTTTAATCCTTTCATTATTTATTTATTAACACATGAAAAAAAACCTTCGTTCTTCAATCACAATAGTTCCATTCAAAACCTGAACAAACCCTAAAATTATTTCTTCGCAGACATCGTTTATCAACTTGAACAAAAAGGGTATTACAATCATATTCATAAGCATCGCGTGCGACGATCGTCCATCATCATCTTCTGGTTTAAAGTTGTTATTGCCAACAATTTTGCATCATTAAGTACCTTTTAATTATGAGAACTTTAAATTTGTTTTGAAGCATTTACAGTAATTCATTATTTTCATTTTAAACAAACCCTGAAATTCCAGAACTCGGCCATGTTACTAGATTGTATGTTCGTACGCCGCTAATTGATTTTAGTGTTATGTTAACCTAAAAGCATAGGATTTCTAATTTTATGTTTCAAAAGATCAAAATTCTCGCTACTTATTTTAGACGTGGCCACGTGGGATGCATCTTAAGGCTTAATGTGTATCTTATGATTTATATACAGCTGCACAAGGTGTTGGATATTTTCATTCTTTTAGTTTGATATATATGATCTCTTGCTATTATGCTATCTATGGTTAAAAATAATGGATTTTGTGACCATCTTGGATACTAATTTGTTCATATGATGTGATGAATGCCTTATTCCTAGAATACTTTGTCTTCAAATAATGCTTTAATGTTGTTGAGTATGACCATCTCTGTTAATAAATCAATAATTTTTTTTCTTATAATGTTAAACAAGTATTTTAGTTAGAAATTTTACATGTTTTAGAGTGGATTAGCAAGTTCTTCTTGAAGTATTACACCATGTAAGGAGTCAACTCTACAACCCTTCAAGTAACAGTTACTTATTATGAACCAACTTATATATTTTAATTGATATGTGAAATGCTCTAATGTTATGAAATCGTTATGTTTTTACTAAAAACCAACTTTTTATAGTAGCAAGTTTATGATCTCATTTGAACATAGTAACAACTTTAAATGTAATATTTAAAATAACTTTTACCAATTACTTTAATGTATTATTTATTGATTTGCATCGATTAATAAAAATCTTTCTTCAAATCGACCAGTTAATAGTAGTGTGTTCATACAGAACCAACCAAATGTTTATTTTGTTCGTGGTCTTTATTAGCTTACTTATTGTATTTTGTTATAGCATAAAATAATAGACGACAAGTTTGACACGATGGAGTAAAATGAAAGAATCAATGCACACATTTATAGGCTTTGCATATGCATATAATTAATTTCTTAGTAGTTAAGTATTATATATTTGTTTAAAGGTTGTTTTTCATCTGTAGTTGGAGTTCAAAAGCTATGCGTGAAACTTAACAATAGAGGCGTTTGCAAGGTGATTTTTTTCCTTTACATTTTAGTGTTAAAAAATATAAATTTTGTTACTTTTAAATCTTTTTTGTCTAGATGATCTAATTTAACCCAATTTGATAACACATAAATCAGATTTTTGCTAACAATATGACCATGTTTATTATTCATTAGAGTAAGTATAGCTCAAGAGATGATTTTTAATCAATTTTAACATCTTATTTTGTTATTTAGGTATTTTGTTTATAATTTTATAGTTTACTGGCTAAGTTTTCTTAAAAAATAAATTGTTAACTTACAAAAGTATAAATATGATAATTACAATTATTATTGACTTTGATGTTTGACCTTTAACTTCAAGTTTTGATTTCGATTTATATTTAAAATTTGAATTTACCATTAAATTAGAACACATAATTTTAAGTATTTCTTGATTTAAACTTACCTAAAATATTTGCACTTGACGAATATTTTAAGGATTTCTTGATACAATATATGTTAGTTTCATCACCAGCTTCTTCCATAAAAGTGCAACGTTGACTTTTTTTTCTATAGTCAGTGAAACCGGTTATTTGGGTTTGATTATATTATATCTATACTCAGATTTTATACACATATTTAGTTAAATTCACTAACATAGGCTTCAACTCTATTCATACTGTGATGAAACAAGTTCTTAAAGCCGGTGTATTCATAAAATTGTGATGAAATAGGTTCTTTAAGCCAGCATAAACACATTTGAATGAATATATTTAGCAGCAAAGTTTGATGGATATATAATGCAGCATAAAGCTATAATTTCTTCATTTGTTTGTAACAATCTTATGACATACGTTTTTATTATGCACAGGCATCCACAAGTTATGTAGAACAGAAATTCAACACCTAAATATTACGGCTTCAAATCCATGGTGACTAAATTATGGGTGTTAAACGGTTTTTATTCATGGGCCCAACCTAAAAAGGTAGATTCGGGTAATAGATAAATGGTAGATTTACTTTTATTTTTAAAAAATCATTTTTTAATTTTGTTAAAATTATGAGAAATGTTGTTTTATCTATTTATCTTTTTTTCCCAACCCGTGTGATACACGAGTTCTAACCTAGTATCTAATATATATAACAAAACATATCTACTATTAAATAATAAAATAGATTAAAATGCATTCAACATTACAGTCTGGTCTTGGTTCATACGCAATGGCAGAGCCTCCTTTATGGTTGCGGATTCGCCTAAACCCAATCTATTTTCTGTTTTATATAGAACGCATAGTACCGTACTATCGAACGAACCCATTCTTTTTCGTGAACGAACCCATTATCATTACCCACAACAAAGAGTTGCTAAAATAAAGAAAAGAAGAATTTAAAACAGCTTCACCGGAAATATTTTCCGATATATGCAATAGTAGCAAAGTTCCCGCAAGTAAAAAGCTGAGTGTTGTAAAGAAGACAAAAGATAATGTTACTTTCAAATTTAAGCTAGTGATAATTGTTTAAAGTCTATAGTCTAGACCCACAGAAAGTCAGAGCACAGTTTCCTTTTAATAACAAACTGTTTGTTTAGATATAAAAGGGTTAATCATGCAATACACTAATAATTGAACACACATATTTTAATTTATTAAAAATTTTACTTTTTATTACTATATTTTTTTATTGAACTTAGTTTAAAATGTTTACATTTTTAAACTTTATCATTATTATATTTTTTTTATTTACATTAGTTAGGAAATTATCAGTATACACTATCAGAGTTAGAAATCTATAAATACTATGAGCCCCTGGTTACAAATTCCTGGTTATGTCACTGAAGATAGTGGACGATGGATTTGAAGAAGGGTATGGTGGGGCTTAGGTATTGGAGGATTGGGTTACATCATAAATAGATACGCATGCGGGTGATTTGATCGAAATGACATTATAGCAATGTAAGAAATCCTTACATAAAAAGTTTGTATTTAATGCTCCGTCACTTGTAAGAAAAAACAACCAAAATTTTGTCTCAAACAAAGTTGTCAAACCGTATATAGAAAATTGTAAAATATTTAAGCTTGATGATGATCATAGAAGAACAATAGAAAAATATATAATCTGATTTTAAGTGAACACAAAATTAAACAAGTTTATGATTACTCTTAGTACTGTTAGTAGTATATTAAAATTACATGTTTAAGTTTAGAATTATATGCTAATTGTTTGAAATTTTCGCATTTAGGAGTTATTGGCAATTTTTAGAAGGAAAATTGGAAATAAATAATCTCACATTTTGTGTATTGGCCGATAATAATCCCACCTTTAAAAATCACTATCAATGTATTTTTGTCACAATGGTCCTTCGTTAAAAAATACTTAACGTCGTTAAGTTTTTTCTTAGTTTCATATTGATGTTTTAGGGCTTTTGATCGAAAGAAGGATACGAGTCGACCGATGTAAAACTTATCTCGAAATGGTGATCCAAACTACGAAACAATGTTTCAATTCGGGTGCTTGAATTTCCAATTAACAAAAATCAAGCCATTTGAATCACTGTTTCGAGATAAGTTTTACATAAATCGACTCGTATTGTTCTTCCAATCAAAAGCCCTAAAACATCGGTTTGAAACTAGGGAAAAAACATAACGACGTTAAGTATTTTTTAACGGAGGACCAGTGAGACAAAAATAGTTAAAAGGTGGGACCGTGGCTAGTGATTTTAAAGGTGGGATTATTATCGGCCAATACACAAAAGGTGGGATTATTTATTTCCAATTTTCCTTTTTAGAATTATCACATTATGCGACCTGACCCGCAAACCGTGACACCTATTGGTAATAAAGTCACCAGGAAATTCCGAACTCAAAGGAAAAAATTCACGACTCCACCACTGTTCATACGACCGCTTTTCGATATAAACAACAAACCAAGCTGTGACATTTGTCAATTTTCAAATTTTGAAAATTGGTTTTTGCTTTTATTACGCTTATGTAACCGAATCCTCATAATTAATAAAATCGTGAATTTTTATTAATTATATTATGTTTATTTGCATTTAATGTATCTATCAAGTGCATTTTAGCCTCTTCACCTTTGTGTTTACAACTTTTGACCACCAAGCCAAACACGAGGGACCAAATTACAAATACCCAAACCATTTTCCCTCCCTTTCTCCCTTCCCCCGTCATCACCGGCGACCCCCCCCCCCCCCCCCCTCCCTCCATATTTTCACTTCGTTTGACCCGTAAAATCAGTAATTGTTGATGCTTAACCTCCACACCAGTCAGCCATATGGAAATAACGAGTAATTGCCAACTAATCGAATCAATTATAATCAAAATTCTTTAACTCGAGCCGCGGACCTGTTTGATCTTGTTAGCCTATATATACAGGTCTATAATCTAATTAACGAGCACCACACCATCGTCTCACTATCACGAAACTAAGCCTCATCTTAATTGCATCGTTGAACCTGTTCTTGGACTCGTTTGATTTCGTCTTTGAGCCAAAACCCTAAGTGCTTGTTCTCTATCAATCCTCATCCAAACCAGGTAATTAGTATGTTGTTTGTGTTCGGATTTGGATGATTGATAAAACCCCTCTGTCAATTTTAATCGACAGAGGGTATTTGATCTTCAATTTGAGATTTATATGAATTAGGGTTTATGTTAATTGTGGAAACTTCACACCATACTGAATATAAACAAACGAAACCAAACTTATAACAAATATTTTGGTAGCTCAGTTGGCCAGTGCACCACCTTAAAACCCTACCCGACCAGGGGCGCGAGTTCGAACCCCCTGGTCCGGTTTTTATATTTTTTAGTTATTTTGTTCCTTTTTCTTGTTTTATAAAAAACTATATTAACTAGATTTAAAACCCTATATGGTTTATACTCGTTTAAACGAACCAAAACCCGATAAGTTTCTAAAACAAACCCGTATATATATATATATTATACTAATAAAAGAGTAGGTTTCCACAAAATTCTCTATTTAGTTTTCACCAAAATTCTTTAAATTGACACATGGCATTCTTAGCATGTGCATTTCTTAATTATTAATGGTTTTCTTTTTCAAAATCATAATTCGCGCTCCACTTCAGGCTTATAACCCTAGCAATCACAATCCTATGATTCTGGTGACAATCCGACCCGCATTTTTCCAATAATTTTGTTCAGCTGCAATTTCACAAACCCTATTGCAAGCCATTCTCCTTCTCTATCAATCACGCTCAGCTTAATCTCCAAGTAATTCTAGGTATGGTGTTCTCTTCTGCAACAATCAATCATATTCATCGTGTCGATTAAGAACAACAATTGGATATGCAGAATTCAGATGAAAAGGGTTAAATCGATATCGTCATCTTAAGTCCTGGTACAATTAGGGCTCATTAAATTTACCCTCTTTTGAATTATGGTCTTGATTAATTGTGTTTTTTTATATTGATTTTGTTCAGCACATACAAGTTTGATTTTAGGTGAAATTTTAGGTTTTTTGAATTTTTATTTTTATCATTGATTCAAATTTGTACTTTAACTTTAACAAAGGTTTTCTTCTTTTTTTACAAATAGTTCTCCAGTTTACCGTTGCTAATTGGAAATTATCCCGTTTAATTAGTTTTTTTGAGATGCTTTTTCCGACAATTTGATTTATTGTACTGTTATGTGATAATGGATACTCAATTGGAACCTGTATGCTTTTAGTAGGCATTGAAATATGAACTTGTAAGAAAAGTTGTTGTTGGCTTTGATTTGTACAGCTAGAAATGAAAGTAATGACAGTCTCTCTTGGCGATGAGTATAATCTATATATGATCATTTGCTTAAGGGAATGTTTGATATAATCTACAACTTTTTGATTGAAGGGTGGATGGATTCTATACAAACAGGCTATATATTGTAAATGTGTTAACATTAAGAATAAGGCTAATTTGATGTTGAAGTCTGTCCACTTCAGTCTGCAGCTATCAAAGGAAAGTGCATGGGCAGTTTACAACTTTGAAATTTGCAATTTGTTAAACTCTGTCTTTTGCATATCTAATTTGGTTAGATACAAGTAGTTTGTATATTATTTTAGGGCTGCAAGTTTTAGTTTGTTGATTTTGATTAATTTGGCCACCAAGGGTAATTATGAAATTTGATTTCTGAACTCATTTGAAAACTGTAGAAAGTTTGTAAATTATCAGTAGTTAAATTATGGTGTTTGATCTTGTGCCATCAAGAAATGTACCAAGATACAGATTCAAATATTGGTGTTGTACGATAAAATTAATTTTGTATTGGTGTTGCATGAAAGTGAAGTTATGCAAAACAAATTGCAGATTGCGAGTTACTATGTTTCGGTTGATAGTTTATAGGGGTTATATTTTGAGTGTGATCCACTACATATATCGTTACAGGTCAAACTGATAATTCGGGAAAGGGACATTTTTGGTATTAATTTTGTAGCTTAAATTGTGGTTTGATCAAGTAGTCAACATATAATACACATTCAGGAAATGCCATGTTTTTTTTTATTATTTTGTTTTACCAACCCATGTGTCACACGGGTTCTAATCTAGTATCTACTATTATAATAAATAAAAATGTTGTTGTATCAAGTGACATCTATTTGACCCATCTTTGTGACACTTGGCAAAACATTAGTTAACCATCTTAATTAATATCATTTAACCACCTTAATTATTTTCTTCTTTTTTTTTTCAAATTTGTCTTCTTTTGTTTACAAGTTCTCAATTTGAAATTAATAATTATTATTGTTTTTTAAACTATCTTTGTTAATAAGAATTATTAAATAAAAGTTAATATTAATTTTCATGATTTTAACACCTTTGCTTACGAGTTTACTAACATGAGGTCCTTTTACAATATTTGTTTTAAAATTTTAATATAACATTCCTTTATTTTTTACGATTTAATGACTTATACAAGATAATAGTCTTTTTTTACTATAATTATAACTTCTATTGTATTCCATAAAAAAAATTAATATAACATGCTCAAAAGCTTAGAAACTAATTTTTATGTAATCTTACTACCATATGTTTTTTTTTATTAAACTTGGTTTATTTCACATAAAAACAAATGTTTAAATGTTATAAGTTTTGGATAACCATCCAACAACGGTAATTTTCATTATCGGTCATGCGATACTACATGCTCATGTACATCAAATCTAGATAAATATCTTTCAGGAAAAATACATGTGAATGTGACCAAAATATATAACGGTCGCTACCATCCAAAACCTTTAATAGTTTAATGTTTGTTTGGGATGTTGTGTTGCTTTGAAAAAGTGAATCCAAAATATCTGATGGTCGCTACTATTCCAAACCTATAATGGCTTCATGTTGTTTGGGATGCTATACTGCTTTGAAAAAGTGAAGCTTTTTTTATATTTAAGATAATGTTTTTTATGTTTTAAAGTATCTTTTCAATTTTTATGGATTAACATTGTTTTAAACTCTTAGAATCCGCTGTGTTGCTTATCTTTATTTTAAACCTTTTCAATTTATATTGCTTTATAATATAATGTTTTTATTTTAAATTTGTGTAATGTTTATTTAAGTATTTGTATGACTTTTATCAATCTTTTTTTAAACAATATTCTTCTTAAAATTATAAATCCCTATATCAAATTAATATTAGTACTAAATAATTTATGTTTTTAGTAATAATCGTGTGTTCTTAGTAAGAAAAGTTTGATTAAATAAATTTTAAATATTATATACAAGGACATATTTTAGAGCTTTATGTCACACTTTCTAGATTAAAGCTAGAGATGGTGTCAATTTTCTAATATTCGATGAAGAAGGTAACTAGAAATGTTGTGTATGAAGAAATTTTTAGAGATTAATGAAAATTTACCATCTAATTTTTTTTTATTTTATGAAAATTTTATTTTATTCAACGTTGTAATATATATTTTTTATGACTATACGAGAACTTGCTTGCAACATGTTTATTGTTTTTATGGTGGAAGTTACGCAAACGCAAACGCAAACGCAAACGCAAACACATATACATAGGGGAGGGTCCGACGTGACGTACCCACGCCGTCTAACGTTACGACTTCGGTTGTTTATGTAAGGTGGTTCTCATTTCCCCGACTTCAACTGCTTCGGCTAAATGAACGGGAGGACGACATTATTTGATTTCATTTACTTTACGCTTGAATACTTATTGCATGACGATCGTTGAGTCGCGAGTTTCCTATATATATGTATACGCAAAAACTTATGAAAACTCATCAACTTAATTGTTGACAAAATATATTATTTTCAACGTGTTATAGGTTGAACCGATAGTGTGCTAAGGACGAAGATCATTAGTTTGCCTTAGAATATTTGAAATAAAGAACTTGTTTACTTATTCGATGAAGTGTTATTGTTTTCTTTTATTTATGAACCATATGTGTATTTTTGATGATATAAAATGAATTAAATATAATTAATGTCACTTTAATAGCGTTACGAACTTATGAATGACCTGTACGTTACACCCGGACGTATTCCGCTTAAAACCAGAGTTTTACACAAACTGGAGTTTTACACAAACTGGACGCTAAGGCTTGAAAATTTTGAAATCTATCAACCAACCTTAAAGTGGAAAACACTAAACCACCAAAAACCCTGGTAATTGTCAAGAGCCGACATAGCTTGGTAGTTAGTCAATAGCAGGAGGAAGAATATACAATACAACCATCTTCCTCCGGTCGGTCCAGATGAGGCTTCTCCTTCCTCCTATACATCCTATACAACCTCTCCCTATCCTTCTCCTCCGCCGTTGCCTTCACTCGTCTTCCTCCGCCATGGCTTCCGCCGCCGGTCTCATCTTCCGAACACCTGCCGCCTCATCCAAACTACATTCTTCACGCCCTAACATTATTATTCCGTATTCATTTTCTTCTACACCATTATTATTTGGCGGTGGTCTGTTTGTTTCCAATAATAATCGCAGAGATGATTGGATGCGGTTTGGAGGAGGGAAGGTGTACGCGTCTCAGCAGCGAGGGTATAGGAAGGCGCGTGGGCGTCCGTCCGCCAGGAGGAAGGAATTGGAGCTTGATGTCAATATTTGTCTCGAACAGCAGTTGCCCGATGATCCTGAGATTTTGGTTTATACTTACTCCTCACTTGATTCATTTCAACATTATCAATTTCAAATTGGACTTAGTTTGCCTATCTTCTAGTTTACTTGTATTAACCTAATTCAATAGTTTGACTGTGAACGAACGAACGAACCAAACATGGCCTTGTTCATTTTCGTCTGTTAAGCTTTTATCGGACAAGACAATGGTTCACAGACAGATAACGGAAGTTATGTTGTTCATAGAACGGTTCACAAACATAAACAATGTTTAATTTGATTTGGCTAACTGGGAATGGTCAGTGTGTGTCAACGGTTTGGTCTGGCTACTAAGTGTGTTGATGTTTTTCGTTTTGTTAACTATAAATTGTTGCATAATACTCATACGTATTTTTGTTTTATTACTTTTATAGTTAATAATTTTGTTTGGTTTTATATGATAAGATTCGAAAGGTTGTTAAATGTATTAAAAACCCTTTGATGAAGGAACATAAACAAACAAACATTGACAAATATCAACGGACATAAACAAACACATAATAGAACGTTTACGAAAAATTGAACAAACATAGCCTCTGTTTGAGTTCGCCCATTTAGTTAATTGAGCGAAATTCCTTGTTCATGTTTGTTCATCTATTAAACAAACAAACATAAATGAACTTTCTACCGAACAGTTTTCCGAACGTCCGGTTCGTTTACAGCCCTAACTACAACTATTGATATAATGATATGTTTGTGATATTTTAGTCATGTGGTTAATAAACCTTTTGTTGAGGACCTGAGTTATGCAAGTGAATAATACTGGAAGTTTAATGGATACTTTCTCTTTTTACTTAGAGAATGGAGAGGCATCACATGCTTTAAATACTATTTTTTTATAAATTTGACAGGATATTGCAGAATTGCTTCGTCTAAACGTTCCTACGGCTATGAAACTAGCATTTGATGGTTTAAAAGATTCTGATTTTAAAACAAGAGATCCTGCCATTGATGATGTTGGGCAATATGAGAGTGTTGAGTTATCAATACTTTTGTGCAATGATAATTTCATACGTGAGCTAAATAAAGACTGGAGGAATTCGGATTATGCTACTGATGTTCTCTCTATGTCTCAGCATGTGCCTGAACTCAAGCTTCCAATGGTAATAACCCCACTATGATATACTCCCTACCTAGTGAAATTGACAGCCGGTTTTGAGTCCTAAATGAGTTGTTTTTTAACTTTGAATGGATAAGAATGTTTCGGTGTATAGTGAAAGGTGGATGATGATGATGTCAAAGTATTAAAAGAAGAAAAAAATCATCACTTTTTAAATGCACCAGGGTTGAATTTTTAAGATGAAAACTTAACTAAATCATGTGATGAATTACTAAACATAAAATGACATGTTTTTTCCATCTTTCAGTTAATGTTGGGTGACATAGTAATTTCAGTTGAAACGGCTGCAAGACAAGCCGAGGAAAGAGGGCACACTCTTCTTGATGAGATACGCATTCTTATGGTTCGTAAAAAATTATACTGTATTCGTTAAGCAGTTTTTAGTTAGAAAAGGAGAATTGACTTTTTTATTCCTTGTCATGCATAGAGTTCTCTGAATCTTTGTTTATCTTGTTATAGTATGTGTATGTATACTTGCGTATACATATCAATGTGTATTTACATCATTACATACATATATTGTAGATTTGTAGGTAATCAGATTGGTGTGATTGTTTGTGGATGTATTTATTGGGTTCGAGTCAACATTCAAGTCCCTAGAATTAAGCAAAAGTGTTTATGGACCAATTATTGTTTAGGAGAAGATTGATGATCTTTTAATAATCTTACTTTAAATTTGAAAAGCAACAGTGACTTTCACTTGATTGAAATCTTTGATGACTTACACTTCAGTGCGACCTTATTACATCAATTAATGTACATCTTTTAGGTTCATGGGTTGCTGCATCTTATGGGATTTGATCACGAGCTCAGTGATGAAGCCGAAGCAGAGATGGAGAAGGAGGAGAAACGTCTTCTGATGAGTCTAGGATGGAAAGGCAAAGGATTAATCCAAAGTGCATCTACTGCTGAAGAAGATGAAAACCCTTTACCAAACACTCCTACCGATGGTATTTACTCTTACATATTCTTTGTTACTTAAATTCTTA
This sequence comes from Bidens hawaiensis, assembly GCF_021521415.1. NCBI lineage: Eukaryota > Viridiplantae > Streptophyta > Magnoliopsida > Asterales > Asteraceae > Bidens > Bidens hawaiensis. The sequence continues at coordinate 29,164 of NW_027491308.1, forward strand.
TCCTTATATCTCTCAAGTTCAGAGCAAATTATGTTATTTGAAGGTGGAAATGTGGACACGCTGGTAACGGGTCAAAACGGATTTTGGTTAAAACATGTCATTTTTAATACGGTTGAATCAGGTTGGGTTGAGTCGAACCACCTTTTTATGCATTTTTCAAAATTATGATAGATAGTCAATGTGTTATATACGTGTTACACCAATTTCCAATGTTTGACCCGTTAGACTAATATGGCCTTTTCTCTGTTTTAGCTTAAACCATTTTTTGACCCGTTTGGCAACTAAAATAGCCAATATCGGCTCATTCATAAGTAAACTGGTCAAAATTGCCACTTTCTGATTTTTCTGTTTGAACTTTAAAGGAAGAAATGTGGACACGCTGGTGACGGGTCAAAACGGATTTTGGTTAAAACATGTCATTTTTAATACGGTTGAATCAGGTTGGGTTGAGTCGAACCACCTTTTTATGCATTTTTCAAAATTATGATAGATAGTCAATGTGTTATATACGTGTTACACCAATTTCCAATGTTTGACCCGTTAGACTAATATGGCCTTTTCTCTGTTTTAGCTTAAACCATTTTTTGACCCGTTTGGCAACTAAAATAGCCAATATCGGCTCATTCATAAGTAAACTGGTCAAAATTGCCACTTTCTGATTTTTCTGTTTGAACTTTAAAGTATGTATTAGTAGACTATCTTACGTTTGACTTGTCAAAAGGAAGGAAGAAAGCAGGCAGTCTTCGGTTCTACAAGCCAAAGTTCAATTATATCTTCTGTGATATGGATGGTAAGTTTGACTTCAAATATTTCTTACACATTTTTGAATAATTCACATGTGATTATTAATTATCACTTATTTCAATGGACATAAGGTACACTGTTGAATAGCAAAAGTCAAATATCTGACACAAATGCGAAGGCTATAAAAGAGGCCTCATCAAGAGGTGTAAAAGTGGTTATAGCCACCGGAAAAGTAAGAACAATTCATTTTTGTGATAACTTTCTCAAGTGATTGTTTTTGACTCACTATGAACGGTTCGAACCGGGTTATGGTTTATAAATTTATGTCTGGCAACTTAAACGGGCCAAATAACTGACAGGCCCGTCCAGCTGCTGTTAATCTTTTGAAGACAGTAGATTTAGCAGGCAGAGACGGAATTGCCTCGGAGTATTCACCTGGTGTTTTCTTACAGGTTTGATGTGTTACCGATTCTGGTTGATGTTATATTCTTTCTTCTTAGTTTGGTTATCATCAAAACTTTATCTTTTTAGTTCTTACTCTGAACTCCACACTTCTAAGTCTTTAGGGTTTGCTTGTTTATGGTACACAAGGCCAGGAAATTCACAGAAGAAATTTGGACATAGATGTTTGTAAAGAGGTATTTTCTGTTAGCGGATTTGGAACACGCGTATATACATTTTTCAAACTTTTTCCAATAACTTTGATTGTCAAAGATGCTGCAATTGTTGCAGGCATTTCATTACTCTGTTGAGCACAATATTCCACTTGTTGCATTCAGTGAGAATCGTTGTTTGACTTTATTTGGTCATCCACTTGTGGACTCGCTTCACACCATATATAACGAGCCGAAGGTAGCTGAGTCAGCATTCTCTTTTATTTGTTTTGGTAAATGGAAACCTGTGGGCTTCTCATTATATTATTTTTTGATAGGCAGAGATTATGTCTTCGGTGGATCATCTCTTAAGCAGCGGTGGTATACAGGTATTTTTTTTTTTTGAAAAAAGTATTCATGTTTGCCTATTTTAAATGCATATGATTTATTAGAGATAAAACATAACCAAAATCAATTGAGGAGTTAATTTCACAAACGGTCTATCTGGTTTGACCTAAGTAACATCTTTGGGTACTAAGGTTTTAAAGTAACAAGTTTGTGGTTTTATTTTTGTAATGAGTTTGGGGTCTAAGGCTAATTTCCGTTTTTTTCTATAAAATTAGGTAAGATGACCAAAATACTCTTATTAATAAAATGGTGGTGCTAGTTGCCTGCGATGAGGGTTGGTGGTGGTTGCAAGATAAGATCTGTCTGGCTGGCTGTGTGTGTGTGTGTATACTGTTTAATATCAAAAAGGTGTGGTCCAAATTAATTATTTATTAGAAAGGGTATATTGGTCATTTTACCTAAAGTTAATGGAAGTTGGCATATCCAAGCTCATTACAAAATTGGAACCCCAAACCTGAAACCTGTTACTTTTAAACCTTGGTATCCAAAGTGTTACTTGAGCCAAAACATAGACACCATTTGTGTAATTAATTCGGTCAGTTATTATTTATTAACCCATGTTGTCTTGTTTAATTTGAACTACAGAAGTTGTTATTTCTGGACACTCCGGATGCGGTGACGGGTACACTGAGGCCACATTGGTCAGAAGCAACAGCGGGTCAGGCCTCTGTTATTCAAGCACTGCCTGACATGCTTGAAATCGTACCACCTGGCAGTTCAAAGGGCAGTGGAGTCAGAATGCTGCTTGATCATTTTGGTGCAACTGCAAACGAGGTGATGGCAATTGGTGATGGTGAAAATGATATTGAGATGCTTGAATTGGCTTCTTTAGGGATTGCTTTGAGAAATGGGTCCGAGAAAACAAAAGCTTTAGCTGATGTAATTGGTGTCAGCAATGATGAAGATGGAGTTGCTGATGCAATTTATAGGTATGCGTTTTAACGTACGCGTGTGAGCTCAGAATGAAAAATTTTGAGATTTGGTATTATTATTTATTATTCGATTGTTGGCTAGATACTACTAGACAGATAAAGAAAAAGAAAGCCTTGGTAATGTAGAGAATCTGTAGGCTATTTCTTTTGAGTCCATTTAATATAAGCCTATAAGGTTTGATATTGATACATTACAATGTTGTTTAATTTCTTTGGTTTGGCAGTTTTAACAATTTATAGACAAAAACGTTGTGATTGTTGGGAGTCTGTTATTTCTTGGTGATGGCTAATGGAATCGCAACAAATACTTTGTTAACCACGTAAGACCATAATAAACGAATATATCCGCGAATTAGAGGAGTATTTGGCATGTATGAGACACGGTTTTATAATCATGTATGATAACTGGGGGTATCAATACTAGTCATGTATATGGCCCATTGTCAACCCTACGTGTTTCCATAGGAGTATAGTACCGGACCGACCAATTTTCTATAGTTTTAAAGTCTCAAACACATAAATTGGAGTATCGATGTCGTATTCATCTTAACTCCGTTTTGGACACATTTTGGTTCATCGTGATCCTCTCACATAGGACACGGATGTGCCAAACATGAATTATATTTGTAACAAATACTAAAAATTATTTGTCCAAAATAAGCGAAAACACACTTTCACGTAAATTTCCAACAATATAATAGGTAGTTTTGGGTGTAATGCGTGTGTAATCTATGGTGGGACTGATTGTTGCAAACTTCTTGTTGGCCTAGTCGTTGTATGTATGATTAAGTTTCAGAGAAATGTTGAATAATTTAGAGATTACCTTATAATCAGTCAGACATCTTATTGATTTAGCACAATATTCCCATTCATTTGTGTTTTCAAAAAAGAAAAGAAGGAACATGTTTTGTTATGGATAATCTAACATAAAGTTGAGTTATCTTACAAAAGGCCATGAAAATACTAAAAATGAAAAAAATTGTGTGTTGTGCCCCCCCCCCCCCCCACCTTTCGTGCGGCAGAAACAATAATAATAATAATAATAATAATAATAATAATAATAATAATAATAATAATAATAATAATAAATATAAATATAAAAAAATAAAGTAAAAAGTTCACTCCCACAACCTAAATGCTAAACCTTAAACCTAACACTAAAAGCTAAACTCAAAAGCTAAATTAACAATTTTGGGTTTTCTTTTTTTTTTTACTTATTTTTTTATTTTAACGAGAAGTGAGAACTAACGGATGAAACACTTTAGTTAGTTATTTTATTTTTGTGATTTATATTTCTGAGTTATTATTATTATTACTAGCTTTTGAACACGTGTATTACATATGATTTGTCAAATAATAAAAATAAATAAGATCCGTTATTTCAATTATGATCTCAAAATACCTATGAATTAATTTAATATACAAAGTAAAATTATGAAATATATTTTGGTTGGTTCGGTTCATTTCCTTTTTTGTTAAAAAAAGTGGTTCGTTCGTTTATTTTTGCTAAAAAAAACTGGCCCGATTCATTTATTTTTGTTTAAAAAAGTGGTTCGGTTTGTATGTATAAAAAAGTTCGGTTCGTTTATTTTTGTTAAAAAATGTGGTTCGGTTCGTTTCTTTTTGTTAAAAAGTAGTTCAGTTCATTTATTTTTGTTAAAAAATGTGGTTTGGTTTTTATTTTTGTTAAAAAAGTAGTTCGGTTCGTTTATTTTTATTAAAAACACTGGTTCTGATTGTTTGCTTTTGTTAAAAAACTGTTCGGTTAAGTTATTTTGTTAAAAGAAAAGGTAGTTTGGTTCGTGTTGTTTTGGTAAAAAAGTAGTTTGGTTCATTTATTTTTAACCACCTGATTAAGTAATGAGAAATAAAAAAATGACTATTTTATTCCCGACTTAATAAAAAAAAAAGAAACTGAGTAAACACAAAAACTGAAATAGCAAGAAATTTAAAAATGTATTAAAGTTGTGTAGATGATCAAACTTTAAATATGAAAATGAAACTCACGCAATAATAAATAAAATTCACATTACGCTATTATAACCTAATTAATAAAATGGTTTTGACCATAAAACCCATCTTATCTTATATTATCTTATCTTATATTACTCTACTAATAAACAAAAATAATAATAATGATGTGACATAATCGCATTAAATCCTGATTTCTAATCTCTATTCTCATTAATCCATACTATCCGTGAGTCATTGGTTGAAATCATTTTGTCAATTAAGTTATAAAATAGTTAGTTTTCCATTCTAATATTATAATATTTCATCTCATTTATACTAGTTATTAATGAGTTATGAACCAAAACCATTTTAACAATTGAGTTATACAATAGTTAAGAAATTAAAAGTAAAAGATTAATTGAAAATCAAACAAGTAGAAAATAGTAAAGAACAATCTTTTTATAAGGTTGTTTCGTTCCTTCAATGTCCGGTTTTTCTCATGAACATTATATGCCGTATTATTCAAACATGGTCTAAAATTGTTTTATATTGGATGACAATTTGAATACTTGTGATAAAACAACAAATGTATATAAAGAGATTTTATCAAATTTATAAATTTAAGATTCCAGACTTCTTATTTCTTGTACAATACATTTTATTTTTTGTACCTTCAATTTTGTTCATTTATTTTAAATAGCAAACTTTATTTTTATTATTTAACAAATCCCGTATAATGCAGGGGTATAAAAGCTAGGAAACAGATAACATGAATAAGGGGTTGTTTGATAGCCTCTAAATAGTCATTAATAAGCTAAAGCTACCTCGTAATGACTACCTTTTAACCATTCAGACTTAAGTCTACCTTTTAACGTCATTAAAAGCTAGCCTCTTGTTAAACAACCCTAAGATTAAGATGAAATACTAAAATTTAGGATTTCAACATTTTCTTTTTTTATTATTATTGGAAGATTATTTGTTTCTGTTATTTGTTTTTGAGAGGTTTTTAAATTAGCAGACGGAGGAAGAAGAATATATAGCTAGCTTTCTTTCTTTCTTTCTTCTCCGTCCGCCATGGCTGCCACCGACGGTCTCACCTCCTTCCGAACACTCTGCTCCTCATCCAACCTCCACTCTTCACGCGCTAACATTATTATTCCGTATCATTCAGCTTCTTCAATTACAATTTCTTCCTCCTCTGCACCATTATTATTTGGCGTTCGTCTGATTGCTGCTTCTTTGAATAATAATCGCAGAAGAAGAAGATATGATTGGATGCACCCCATATACGCCTCCTCCTCCTCCTCGCAGCGAGGGTATGGGAAGGTGCGAGGCAGTAAGAAATTGGAACTCGATGTTAACATCCGTCTCGAACAGCAGTTACCTCATCATCATCCTCAAATTCTGGTAATTATATACTATAGATTAAAAACCTTTGATGAAGGAACATAAACAAACAAATGTTAACCAATATAAACAAACACATTATTGAACTTTCATGAACACAATTGAACGAACATGGCCTCTATTCGTGTTAACGAAATTCCTTGTTCATGTTCGTTCATTTATTAAACGAGCGGACAAAAATGAATTTCCTGCCGGACATCCAGTTTGTTTACAGCCCTAACTCCAAGTATTGATATAATGATATTCTTGTGATATTTTAGTCATTGGTTAATAAAACCTTCTGTTGAGGACCTGAGTTATGCAAGTGAATATAATGGAAGTCTCGCGATGGAGAGGCTGCCTTCACTTGTTTTAAATATTATTTTTTTTTTCTAAATTTGACAGGATATTGCAGAAACGCTTCGTCTAAACGTTCCAATGGCTATGAAACTAGCGTTTGATGGTTTAAGAGATTCAGATTATAAAACAAGAGATCCTGCCATTGATGATGCTGGGCAATATGAGAGTGTTGAGCTATCAATACTTTTGTGCAATGATGATTTCATCCGTGAGCTAAATAAAGACTGGAGGAATTCGGATGTTGCTACTGATGTTCTTTCTATGTCTCAACATGTGCCTGAACTCAAGCTTCCAATGGTAACAACTTCAACTATGATACACTCCCTACCTTGTGAATTTGACAGTTGGTTTCGAATCTTAAACAATTTACTTTTTAACTTCGAATTTATATGAATGTCTCGGTGTAGAGTGAAAGGTAGATGATGATGTGAAAGTTTTAAAAGAAGTAATAAAAAATCTTCACTTGTTAAATCTTCTATTAGAGATGAATTGTTAAGATTAAAAGTTAACTAAATCATGGGATGAAAGAATAACTAAACACAAAATGACATGAATTTTTCATCCCGCAGTTAATGTTGGGTGACATGGTAATTTCAGTTGAAACGGCTGCAAGGCAAGCCAAGGAAAGAGGGCACACTCTTCTTGACGAGATACGCATTCTTATGGTTTGTCTAAAACTTATACTTTATTTTTGAAGCAATATTAAGTTTTAACAAAAGAGAATTGATATATTTTCATTCCTTGTCATGCGTCTTGTTTGGATGTTTAGTTCTTTGAATCTTTGTCTATTTGTTATAGTATGTGTATGTAATTATGTATACTCATATATGTACATATGTGTATGTGTGTATAAATGTGTAGATTTGTAGGTTACTAGATTGGTGAGAGTGTTTCTGATATACACAACTACACACGAATAGGCTAAATAAGGAAATCAAACAAGATATCTTAAGGATGTGAAACCCTATTATACTAATACAGTTATCTCTAACATATGTATGTATACATACTTTCACATGCATAATGAGTACATGATAAATCATATGAGTAGCTCTAAATATAAACAAATCAAATAATGGGAGTCATTATAGCATGATGGATTCAATGGATTTGATAGCTAAGGTGACTTTCACTAAGAAGATAATGTTACAAGATATACTTAAATTTGATTCTTATTGTCTCTTGCATGAAGACATTATAATGCTCTTCACGTTCCTTGGTGTTAGGTATCAAATAATAGAGGGGGCTCAATTGTAATAATAGCATAGTATGAGGGTTGAAAGTGTAGCTGGTCAATTGAATCAAATTAGTCATGAAAATATAGTAACGGGAAAATAAGATTTGTTATCCTTACACCTAGGTATTTCTTTACGTGCATTACTGTCGTACTTGTTTTCCCAACAGTCTACTGAAATTTTTGTTTATATAACTTGATAGTGAACCTATGTTCCCATTCTCAACACTCAAGTCTCCAGAATTATGCAACAGAGTTCGTGGCCCAGTTATTGCTGTATAGAAAATTTTTGATATATTAATCAATAGCAACAGTTGCAGCTTGGCTCAAAAAGAACTTTTTTTATGATGAAAAGTCAAAATACATCTAGAATGTAACAAATACAGCCTTTATAATGCTGCAACTTTAATGAGTGCATTGCATCACATTTATCTGTCCACATTAGGATCTCAATTCAAACGACTACTCTACTGATTGAAATAGGATATATAGTCTATGAGTGATTAGTGATTAATTATGCATTTCATATAAGACTAATAACCATCAAATGGGTTCTGAAAAGTTCTAGGTTGATTTTCTAACTAAAACATCACAGGAAAACAAATCAAATAACCTGCTGAATGCTGACATAGTTAACAATGGAAGAGGAGTTTTACTAGTGAAAATGGTAAATAAATGTTTATCTATGCTAAAACATGTAGAAGAATATCTCAAAAGAAGTATAATGATCCCTAACTTTATATTGCTGGCTCCATCTTACTTTGAAAAGCAACAGTGACTTGATTGTAAGCTTCAATGACTTACACTTCTGTGCTGCTTGATTAGATCAATTAGTTTAGCCAAATAATAGTTTTATATATTCAATTATATGTATTTTTTTAGGTTCATGGGTTGTTGCATCTTATTGGATTTGATCATGAGCTAAGTGATGAAGCGGAGTCAGAGATGGAGAATGAGGAGGAACGTCTTTTGAAGAGTCTAGGATGGAAAGGAAAAGGATTAATCCAAAGTGCATCTACTGCTGAAGATGAAAATAACCCTCTACTGAACACTTCTACTGATGGTATTTACTCTTGCACCGTGTTTGTTACCTAAATAGTAATCCCTATGTTTCTCAAGTTCAAGCATGTGAATTTTGTTTGAAGGTTGAAATATGAGTGAGGTGGACTGGCTAACGGGTCAAAACAGGTTTTGGTATAAACGTGTCATTTTTGGTGCAGGTCGAATCGGGTTGTGCTAAGCCAAACCACTTTTTTATGCAGTTTTCAAAATTTATGATAAATAGTCAATGCATTAAATAGTATTATTCCAATTTCAGATGTTTGACCCGTTAGACCAATTTGGCTTGTTCTCTTTTTTAGCTATATCTTTTCTTTTTGATCCGTTAAGACCATTTAATGAGTGATTGTGTGTAAATTGGCACCTTTGATTTTGTTGTTCAAAGTAAGCTATGGTAGACCATAATTAAGTTTGACTTGCCAAAAGGAAGGAAGAAAGCAGGCAGTCTTCAGTTCTACAAGCCAAAGTTCAGTTATATCTTCTGTGATATGGATGGTAAGTTTAACTTCAAATGTTTCTTACCCATCTTTTGCATATGATTACTAATGATCATGCATTTCAATGGACATAAGGTACACTTAGAGGTGCACAAACCGGTTTTTTTTGGCCCGGTTTTTTTAAAAAAACCGGTTCGGTTATTAACCGGACCGGTTTTTTTTGGCCCGGAAAAAAACCGGTTCGGTTAATAACCGGACCGGTTAATAACCGGTTTTTTTCTGTCAAAACCCTAACCGGTCTAACCGGTTAGGACCGGTTTAGAAACCGGTTAGAACCGGTTAATAAACCGGTTTTTTTATTAACCGGTTTTTTTTATTAACCGGTTTTTTTTTTTTTTTTTTTTTTTTTAAATTTCGCGGTTTCAAATACGAATATTTGTTTTTTATATTTTGTACTTAATGAAGACCATTATTTTTTCACAGTATAAACAAACCGGTAACTACAAGGCAAACCGGTAACTACAAGGCAAAACGGACTGACCGAAGCCATTCTTTGCTTTCGTTGTTAAGGTTCTTTGCTTGGAAGATGAGTATGAGTGTGTGTTGGTGAATGTGTTTTCAACAAACCAAAGATTAAAAACACATAACTTTCATTTATAGTTTTTACATTAAAAATACAAACATTAAATCGTTATCGCATATTCGTAACTCAAAAATACAAACATTAAATCATTAACACTGAAGAAATCTCTGCCAAGAACTGTTGTTTATGATTTAACTCAAAAATACAAACATTAAATCGTGAACTAGCAGATGCTCCTGTTGTTCCCAATCGCAGTTTGTTCATGATTTGCCTCCATGTTTGCTGTTTCTTTAACTAAATTAGAAAAATCCAAATCAACAAGTAAATAAGAGCACATATTAGGAAAAAGAATGCTTAGACACGATTACATGAACAACTTGCTGTTCTTACTCATGATTTGCCTCCATGTTTGCTGTTTTTTTAACTAATTTTCTTCGCTACCCGATCCCGAGCTATTTCTTAGGTAATCGTCGTACGCGGCTTCTTCATCGGTCATTGGTTGAGTGTGTCCTTCATTGACCTCATCTTCATACAAGCCCGCTTCATACTCCATTTCCCCCTCGAGTGAGCGTTGATGTTGTGCCCTATCTAAAGAGTCCAAGTAATCCTTGTAGCAAATCGACATCTCTATAGCTGGTGCAGTGAGTCGAGTCCTCCTAATCGATATAACCCTGCCAGAAACAGAAAAAGCAGACTCCGAAGCTACCGTGGAAGCTTGGACCGTTAGTAAATCTTTGGCCATGGCGGCGAGGATCGGAAACTCATCCTCCTTACCTCTCCACCAAGCCAGCAAATCAAGACTTCTAAATTCATCCGGAGTCATGTGTTTCACAAAGTTGGTACCACCATACCTTCCAAGTTCACTGCTTGGGGTGTTTACCCTTTGACGTTTACCGGCGTCTTCCCAAATCATGTAGTACATCCCCATTTCAAGGTCGGTTTGGGATTGGGATTGGGCAACAGCTCTTAACGAGTCATGAATTTGGGAAGACGACCCGTATTTTGTAAGGTAGACATCATACATGTTTGACAAGGTGGTGTTGAAAGCATTCTTTAAAGTTTGGCTATAATAGGGGTTTTGATCGTCGTTTAACCCAAGCTCATCACAAATTTTTTCTATTAAAGCTTCAACACCACGAACATTGATGCAAGGGTTTAACGCAGCAGCACATGTCAAAACAGCGGGTAGTTGTTGAAAATATTTTCTAATTTTTTCTTTCATTTTTACACCCATATCAAAATAAGGTGCACCCCTACAATCAAGTTCACTCAACTTTGTGCACATGACAACAATTTTTGGTAAAGCAATGGGGCTTGTTGGATAGTAAACCCCGGATAAACTAGTTGTGCAAGATTTAAAAATTTGAAGGACCTCCGTAACGATCTCAATCAATAACCAGTTTCTAGGATCATATGGTGCACATTTACCCCTACTTGACAAAATTTGATGAAACGCAATTAATGATTCTTTTTGTTGGATGGCTTTCTCAAACATATTACAAGTCGAGTTCCATCTTGTTGGACAATCCCAATTTGGCCCCAATCATTGACAATTAGCTTCTACACAAAATTTTTTGTATCTTGAAAATGTTTTATTGTTGCTAAAAACATCTCGTAACATTCTTTTAAAACTGTTTCTTTGCGTTTCGATCACGTTTAACCCATCTTGCACGGCCAAGTTGATAATATGTGCAATTTATCGGCTATGAAAAAACGCTCCATCACAAATAGGTTTATACTTTAATTTTAAATGGCCAATCGCGGCCGTATTGTTGGACGCGTTATCAAACGAAATTGAAAAGATTTTATCTTCAATTTTGTATTGTCGAATGACTTTATCCAAGATTTGAAAAATATTTCTACCCGTGTGCGGGTAATCAAACAATTGAAACGCAACGGTTCGTTTCATCATTTGCCACGACTCGGGGTCAACCCAATGAGCCGTCACACAAATGTATGAGTCGGGCGAACCATGAGGTACCGACCAAACATCCGTTGTTAAGTTTACACCAGTTTATAAGTTTGAAAAGTATGAAATTAGTTCGGATTTAGCGTTTTTCCATGCTTTAAGACAATCTCTTCTAAGGGTCGAACGACTTACGTGTTGGTAGCGTGGTTGAACATAGTTTTGCATCATCTCCGTGAATTGAGGGTTGTCGAAGTGGTTGAAAGGAAGTGTTTGTTGAATCACAAAGTTTGAAAACTGTTGACGTACCGCTTCAACGTCGTACGTAAACACCCCTCCTTGATTCGTCATCTCCGGCTGCGAACTACTTCCCGCTTCGTCCTTCAAGGCCTTGCAAAAGCGCTGTTGTATATGCGCTTTTAAAGTGGAGTTTGCATCTTTGGCATAGAACTTCAAACAGTGCTTGCATCGAGCTTTTTGGCGACCGTTAGACAGTTCGCATAGGTCGAAATGTTGCCACACATCTTGGTTTCGTTTCGTGGGGATGATCCGAACGACCGTTATGTCTGTGTTCGAGGCACCCATGTTGACGGATGAAGCAGCACTTTGGGAGGCCATGATAATAAGAGCGTATAATCGAGTATGAAATAAACGACTACGAGTATGAAATAAACGACTACGAAATAAGAGCGTATGGAGTGGTAATGTGGTATAATTGAGTGTGAGATAACAAAATAATTGCGTATGAAATAAACGTTTAGAGCTAGTAGAGTTGTATAATCGAGTGTGAGCTAACCTACCCAACCTAAACTATATATAGTTGTTTGTGGGGGTAAAATGTTAAAAAAAACGGCTAGAAATCAAGAAAAAACGGGCAAAAAAGGACCCAAACGGTCATATGGCCGTTTTATAACGGTCAAAAGGTTAACCGGTTTTTGACCGTTAACCGGTTTTTAGGTTAACCGGTTTTTTAATAACCGGTTTTTAAATTTAACCGGTTTTGTTACTAACCGGTTCAATAACCGGTTTTTGTCCACGAATGAGTAACCGAAGTACTAACCGGCGGTTCAATAACCGGTCTAACCGGTTTTTTAATAACCGGTTTTTCTATTAACCGGTTTTCGGTTAAACCGACCAAACCGGTTCTATAACCGGTTTTTTTGAACACCTCTAGGTACACTACTGAATAGCAAAAGCCAAATATCCCACACAAATGCAAAGGCCTTAAAGGAGGCTTCATCAAGGGGTGTAAAAGTTGTTATTGCTACCGGAAAAGTAAGAACAAAAGTGATAACTTTTCGAAGTGATTGTTTTTGATCCACTTACTTATGGACGGGTCGAATTGGGTTATGGTTTATATTTAACAACTTGAATGGGTCAAATAATGACAGACACGCCCAGCTGTTCTTACTCTTTTGAAGACAGTAGATTTAGCAGGCAAAGATGGAATTGCCTCAGAGTATTCACCAGGCGTTTTCATACAGGTTTGATTTATATTATATCCTTCTTTTGAGTTTAATTATCATCAAAATGTTCTTAGTTATTACTCTTAACTCTTCACTTCTAAGTTCTTTAGGGGTTGCTTGTTTATGGTACTCAAGGCCGGGAAATTCACAGAAGAAATTTGGATATAGATGTTTGCAAAGACGTATTTTCTGTTTACAGTTTGGAACACACATTAATGGTTTTCAGTTTTTTTCTTCAAATTTGAATGTCAAAGATGCTGCAATTGTTGCAGGCATTTCATTACTCTGTTGAGCACAATATTCCACTTATTGCATTCAGTGAGAATCGTTGCTTGACTCTCTTTGATCATCTGCTTGTGGCCTCACTGCACACCATATACAATGAGCCGAAGGTAGCTGAGTCTCATTCTCTTTTATTTGTTTTGGCAAGTAATAATATTAATTTTTGACAGGCTGAAATTATGTCTTCGGTAGATCAACTTTTAAGCAGTGAAGTACAGGTAATTCTTGAAAAGAAGTATTTTTTTGGGTCATTTTTTAAATGCATGACCTGTTAGAGATCAAACATAACCAAAATTACTAGCGTTAATTACACAAATGGCCCCTGTGGTTTGGCCTAAGTAACATCTTTGGTTACTATGGTTTAAAAGTAACAAGTTTGGAGTTTTGGTTTCAATTTTGTAACGAGTTTTGGGCTAAGGCTAACTTCTGTTAACTTTAGGTAAAATGACCAAAATAACCTTTTTTAATAATAATGGTGGTGCTAGTTGGATGAGGGTTGGGTGGTGGTTGCAAGATATGTTCGGCTGTGTGTGGTGTTTATATAGTATAAAAAATGAGTGGTCCTAATTAATTCTTTTCTAAAAAGGATATTTTTGTCATTTTACCCGAAGTTAATAGTAAAGTTAGTGGAAGTTAGCCTTAGACCCCAAACTTGTTACAAAACTGAAATCACAAACTCCAAACTTGTTACTTTTGAACCTCAGTATCCGAAGGTGTTATTTGGGCCAAACCACAGGGACCACTTGTGAAATTAACTCAATTAACTATTAACCCATATTGGCTTGCTTAATTGAAACTACAGAAAGTGTTATTTCTGCACACTGCGGAAGGGGTGGCAGGTACACTGAGGCCATACTGGTCAGAAGCAACAGCGGGCCGGGCCTCTGTTGTACAAGCGCAGGCCGACATGCTTGAGATCGTGCCACCTGGCAGTTCAAAGGGCAGGGGGGTCAGAATGCTGCTTGACCATTTTGGTGTGACTGCAAACAAGGTGATGGCTATTGGTGATGGTGAAAATGATATTGAGATGCTCGAATTGGCTTCATTAGGGATTGCTTTGAGTAACGGGTCGGAGAAAACAAAAGCTGTAGCTGATGTAATTGGTGTCAGTAATGATGAAGATGGAGTAGCTGATGCGATTTATAGGTACGCGTTTTAAAGTATACATTTGAGTTAATTCAAACTCAAACACTTGTGATTTGGTATTCTTTTTTATTGTTTTTGGATTGAGATTCTTATTCGTTATTGAGTTAGTTGGCTAGATACTAAGAACAGAAAAGGAAAAAGAAAGCCTTTGACAATTCAAAATTTGTAAATGAACAGGTGAACATAACAATTGCTTCGAATTCATTTAATATATGGTTTGTATAGTGTGATGTTGATCATATTTACAGATAGCATGGTGCGGGTGTGATAAGTTGTTGGGTTCTAGTGTTGATCAGTCAAAAATTTGTTATCAAAAGCCCAGTTTGATAATAATTAGTTAATTAATTAAACCGGTTAATTGATATAAATGTTGCGGAAAATAAACAAGTAATCAACATGAAAGACGAAACCCGACAGAATCATGATTACATACAATAAGAGCATGGGTTATAAAATGATCATCACACATAACTAGCATAAAATCAGGCTTCGACATATTAGCTACTGTTAAAGCATCGATAAAAACTATAGTCTAGTATATTGTGGGCTATAATATTTCCATGATAATCACACATAATTATATAAATCCAATGTCACCGGTGACAAAATTTCTTTATGTAATTTTGACCCATATGCGAATTGTTGACCTGTACAACCATATAAAAGCTTTACTGTAATCAGAACTTTAAACCCGTAATCTCAAGATTTTAAAAATTCCAAAATTGACCTTGGTCATAAATTCGCAATCATCTTCTTTTTGGCTGATAGCCAAAACTTTAAAGTAAGTCAAAATGGCCCGTTCTTAAAATAATGTTTTTTTTTCTTTCAAATCGACATATACCCAAAGTACTCGTAACCAATGTTTTGAACCGTATCAAAACTAACCCACAATCAAAATGTTGTCTGCAAAATGTTGACCCATGCACCCGATAAAAGAATTTCTCTTACTAAAAAACCCAAAACTTGATTTGTGTTACCTATAAATGACAATTAAATTCAAGAAAAGCATACTTGCCAAGTTTTTTTCAGCAGAACTTGTTCTTGGATTCGGCCACCATTTTGAGATTAATAAAATAAGTAGACAATAAAATACTTACTCTAAGCATGAAGGCGCTAATGTGGCTCTTGACACCAAGAAAATTAACCATATCCGGTCTCATTCTCTTCCTACCCACAATAGATGTCTTATCAGCCGACATCAAAACCGGATTTTCACCAAGAACAATCTACCACACAAATAATATATATATAAAAAAGATATAATCATTTGAACAAAACTCAAAATCGGGGTAATTTCTTACCTAAAATTTGAAAACAGAAGAAATAATTGCATGAGAAAGTTATGATATGAAATATACATGAAGCTCGCAATAAACTTTTAAATAAACCTTAAAACCATTGGAAAAGTTGTAACATCCGGCCTCTCGCACCACCAATATTGTCTGCTTTACCCACGAAGAGCTTACGGATTTGTTTTTGGTTGCCCAGGTGGAGACTTCCCAGGAGGTCACCCATCCTGCTATTACTCCCACCTGAGCATGCTTAACTGTGGAGCTCTCCTCTCGTCCACTATTATTAAGCCCAAAACGCGTTGGTGATTTAAGAGGCGGGATATTTACTTATGAACCAAGGATCTCTCTTGTCCACAGCCGATGTGGGATTTGCCTAGGGTGTTACAAACACCCCCCTTTTGGACTCATCGTCCTCGATGAGGTTTGTCCCAACATCAAATCCAAGATGTGGGATTTGCCTAAGGTGTACCTCGCGACACCCCCGGGGACTCACCGTCTCTGATGAGGTTTGCCCCACCATCCCAAACGGCACAAGAGTGACTCTAATACCACTTGTAACATCCGGCCCCTCGCACCACCAATATGTCCACTTTGCCAACGAAGAGCTTACGGATTTGTTTTTGGTTGCCCAGGTGGAGACTTCCCAGGAGGTCACCCATCCTGCTACTACTCCCGCCTGAGCACGCTTAATTGTGGAGATCTCCTCTCGTCCACTACCATTAAGCCCAAAACGCGTTGGTGATTTAAGAGGCGTGACATTTACTTATAAACCAAAGATCTCTCCTGTCCACGGCCGATATAGGATTTGCCGAGGGTGTTACAATAGTTACTATTAACTTGTTACCAAAGACACCCATAAGTCTATGTCTAAGCCAATTTCACAATCCTTAGTCTTGAAGCACTTAAACCTAGCAACTTTGACTTATAAAAGTGGTAGTAAATGGATCGCACTTTTACAATACAATGAACAACATATACTTTTGATGCACTCCACATATTGATTTCTTCTTTGTTTATACATGATGTGGGCGAATTAAAAAGGCGATGCAAATTTTTATATAATATAGAAATATCTTCCACCCGCGATGCAAATTTTTATATAATATAGAAATATCTTCCACCCGCCTCGCACATTGTGATGGCCGCTCTATTAAAACGTTTGCTAGCTCTAACATATGCAGTTGCAGTTCCCTGTTAGTGACTCCTTTTTGAATTCTAGCAAATATAAAGGTGACCTTAGTATGTGTATTAGCTAACAAAAACAATGCATCTTTTTAAGAGAATTTCACATTCTGCTAAAATATTTTTTAAAATGTTGGTAATCATGACAGGATAGCATACTAGCGTTCGAGCCTTTTGGGTACAACTGATGAAAATCATGATCTTCCAAACTCGGTAATGCATCATCAATCTATATATTAAGTTAAAAATAATAAAACAAAGATGTAAGTGAGAAGTCAATGCAATCAAATCATAGTGTATAATGAAAAACATGTTTAAATAAAAATAAGCACGACAAGAAATTTATGATGTAAGTGGAGCCATATAGGAGACAAGTCCCTTGAATAGAAGATAGGGGTTCTGATGCAGAGAAAGGGTCTTGTTCATAGTTCACAATTCTTGTACAACCTGTAGTTGTTGCCAATAAATTTACTTTCATGAATCAGCAATGCAAAAAAAAAAAAAAAAAAAGAAATAAAAAAACTGAACAAATAAACAATTTATATAAAATTACTGAATGCTACAGATATAGAAACTAATCATCCAATATGCTTTGAAGATGACAAACAATTTAAACAATAAAGTACTAAAATGCCCCTGCACACACAATATACATTAAATCCGTAGGACAGAAATGCCACTAAAATTATACATTTAGTGATGCCTATTATAATCATCTTTTTAGAGAAGTGTATATTGCAATTGATGTTTCTGGTATTGTAATTTTTGTTTATGATATTACTCCCTAACAATGATCATTTTTGTTTCATTGTAACGTATTGTTTAAATTTTCATAGAAAATGAAGTCGTCGCCAAGGGTAATT
The DNA here is from genome assembly GCF_021521415.1 of Bidens hawaiensis. Lineage (NCBI taxonomy): Eukaryota > Viridiplantae > Streptophyta > Magnoliopsida > Asterales > Asteraceae > Bidens > Bidens hawaiensis. The sequence goes on from NW_027491308.1 coordinate 46,990, forward strand.
ATGTAATTTTTAAAAAGTGTTCAACCCTACTTATCCCAAACATGTGATAGTCAGTGTTGCAAAAATCACGACTAGGAGCCTATTAATCCCCGATTAATCAATTGTTAGTCCCCACTTCACTAATTAATTTTGGGCTAATTGGTCAATGGTCAAATCCGGTCAAAATTAGGATCAATCGGACTTAATCGGCCTTTTCGATGAGGTTCTAGCCAAAATCGGCAATTTTTTGCGAGATTTTGACCAAAATCAGTGGTTTCCGGTGAGATTCCATAAAAAATCAGTGGTTTCCTGTGATTATGCAAACTATGACAACATTTAACCAAAATGCCCCTAATAGATTTGTGCATCATATATTGTGACAATTAAGACCCGTAAGTCCATAACAGAACTTTAACAGTTAAGACCCGTAACTAATTTATGACTAGTTAAGACCTAGTTTAGAGCATTTTGACAATGACTTTTAAAAGTCAAAGATGTTCATTCAAGGACATGAAGGCTCCTATAAAAGCAAAATGTTGTTCTGCTCCCTTCATGTTTAACATTAGGTGGTGAGTGAGAAGGAACTGAACTAGAACTTGCAGAAGCTAGGCTTGAAAACATTTGAGGTTCAATAAAAGCTTCTTGTAGAGGAATTCCATGACTTGCTTGGGTATAAATTGTTGTGATAGGAGTATAAGTACTCTTGTTGGAAGGAGGTGCTCCACCATATAAGGTAGGACCGTGATCAACTTTAGATGAATTTTGGTATTTAAATCATACTCTCTTCTCTAATTTTTCCACAAAATCCATACATTTGAGATTTGAGTTTTTGAAATACCCATTTTCAGTTAGCACAGGCACGTAAGTTGAGTATGAATTGAGAAAAGCATCCTTCAAAGTATTAATCCTGTCCGCTTCATCATCATGCAAATCAAACCGATTCAGCTCAGCCAATAAGTGACGGTATCTTGTCAACAATTCCCCAACTGTCTAATTAATCATGATATTGAAATTTTTATACTGAAACTTCAGCATTGACCTTTTGTTTTCATGAGTATTACCAAGAATCCTTGCTTTTAAAACTGCATACAATGGTGCAGTATCTTTGATATAATTAAATTGATGAAAGATATGCTCAGGTAAAGCCATTGTCAAGGTGCAATATGTCTTCACTTCAATGTCATAAGCTTTCTTCTCAGGAATAGACATAGACTCAGGAGCTTTGAGAGGTTGACCAAGGCCAGGAGCATCAACCACTGGTCTCACACATGTAGCTAGTATCTAAACTTGTTAGACAATCTGAATCAATTACCCCCAAATGAGATCTAAGTCTTAAATCCCATCTCTGGAAATCATCAAGACAATTAACCTTCGGGGTCTTGGCATGAGAATCAATCTCAGTATTGATGTGCTAAAAGTAGTTATACAAAAATACGCTACTAAGTAATAAATTCTAGACTCTTAAACTTAATTAAAACTACTAACTGGCAAGTGTATCGGTTGACTCTAGTACAGTTTAGTAAGTCTGGATATCGAACCATAGACTCTTTAAATTACATAAATGTACTAAATTAGACTCAACTAAAAACACGACTATTTAATTTTATATTTATTTATAGGGGTTTTTACTGAAAACTATATTTAAACTAATTAAGAAAAACAAGTAAAATAGGCATAAGACAATTTGATTGATTTAAATCAGATGACAATGGAAAACCACCTAGGCTAGAATCCCCAAAGTTTCAGTTATCAATTAATCGGGATATGCTTGTTATGGAATTGGGATCATAAAATAATCACTTTAAAGAAAACCCGAACACGACCCTTGACCCTTCTCAAGAAGACACCTATGGATTTCTATTAAGTTATTAAAAACACCAGTTTTAATATTAGACTTCCTTACGGTTATCCAATTAATTATGAATGAGTACCTTTAAACAAAATCCTACCTTACAACACGGAAATCAAAGGTAGTTTAATAAATTCATTTGACTCAATAGACAAAGCTAATAAATCAAACCTAGACGGACTCCTTAAGAAGAACTAAATCTAGCAATCTTAATCAACAAAAACCTATCAAATAATCTATCACTTTACAACTTTTTAGATTAATCACACTTAGGCTTAATTAATTACTATTGTTTCTATGGTTTTAATGTATATCAACCACAACCTAGTAAAAAACATTCAATAGATGACATAACAGAATCCTATTATATGAAATAATCACCAAAGACTCTGTAAAACAATAACATTCATCAAACAAAACTAAACACACATATGCATCGAATAAATGACAAGATTATTGTTTACTGATTCATAAACCCATAAGCAAAAGCAAATCCCAAGAAAAATCAAACTTAACAATGGTTCATCATAAGTCTAGGCAGTCTATAATGTTTAGCCTAGCATCGGTAAATCAAACGAAACAAGAAAGATGGAACTCAATGATGAAAAAAACTAAACACGATAGATTAAAGGCGATAAAACCTACAGTCTTCGATCCCGCTTCAATAGTACGTCACCCGAGAATTCCAAGCCTCCAAAGCCTTCAAAACTTGCAATACTGACTCCGAAATTTCGTCCAAAATGGCTCTGGTTCGTCTCCTATATTAGGGTTGAGGTTAATAATGTTTATATAGTGATTAGAGCCGAAAACCATTGCAAACCTCGAAAATTTTTGGAAAATAGGGCTCGTCGCATCACGTGACAATCAAAGGGAAGGTGGACGCGCGTGGCGGCGCGCAAGAAAACAAACCAGCCACCCCCTTGACCAAGCCGCGTCGCGTGGCTAGCTAGGGAGGGCTGGTCGCGTGTGGTGGCATGCTCAATTTTGTTGGGTTCGCTTGCCGGTTCGGTCCGATTCAATCTTGGTTCGTTATGGTTCACGGTTTTAGCTCGTTTCCTTCTTGTTTCTTGCTCTTTTTAGCCGTGCTTATTGACTGAAACCTATAAGACATTATTTAGTTAGTAATATACACATTCTAAATGAAAAACAAATGAAAACTAATAGAATATTAAAATAAACTATACAGGAGAAAACATGTATATTTAGAATTTTATCAAGTATCGTAGTTAAGCATTGTTTGCATGAGAGAATGCTGAGAAGCAAGGGCATAATAATTTGTCATCTTGAAAGTTTGGGTTTAACTTGTTAAAAATGAAAGTTTAAGGATGAAAAATGAATAAAACTTGAACTTAGAAAGAGAATGAGTAGCGAATGAGTAGAAAATGTAAGGTCTAGCGAATGAAGGGTGTGCTGCGAATGAGAAAACCGTAATGATTAACGAATGATGAAACTATGACGAATAAACAGAATAACGAATGAAGTGTTTTAGCGTGTGGGTATGGCGAATGATTATAGCGTAAAAGTATGATGAATGAATGTAGTGAATGAGTTTGACGAATGAAGGTAACGAACGAATTAAGTAACAAATGAGCTTAATCAATAACGAATGAATCGTTAGAACAGTTATAACAAACTTCTAACTAACTACCGAATGAACTCAAGATCAATAGTGAATGAACTCATTTAGCTCAAGAAATTAACGAATGAGCTCATATACATTCAAACTCAAACCTAGACAATATACCAAACCAAAATCACACCAATTCAATACCAAATCAACACCAAAACACTCGCAATCACGCCACAACCAAACCAAACCAATTCTGAACACATTCCTAATCAAAATTCAGTCAAACATATAACAAATTTTGACTAATTAAAGTCAAAATCAACCATTCAAATCACTGTAGACTCTCGCTTAAATCCAAATCCAATCAAATTGATCAATTCCTTTCAATTAGATCAATCCAGACCTAATATCAATCCATTCGAACAATCCTTGATTCAAATTAACTTTAATTATCAATTCAATTGCCCTTAACAGATTAATTTTTAGTTCGTTCAAGATCCGTACAGCTTTTCAATCAAATCCGTCTCACACAAGCAATTAGGCTAATCTAGTTCACAAATCAATCAATCAGACGTCCAGATGCTTTGATACCACTTGAGAATACAATTGTGATCATGATTTATTACTTTGGAGCCAGTTTTGTGATAAGATCAATAATTAATGGATTAGGGTTACGGTTTATGTAAGTGTGTGTATTGAGAGAGAATTTAGTCAGCATAACAAGAAGGAAGTAAGCAAAATAATCAGAACAGTTAAATTATCAATAGCTTACAACCTATATATAGACGACGACTCATTCTCTATACATGCATAGTGAATGAGCCACATTCGCTACGGCATTCGCTAACATTCCCCTAGCGAATGTCCGTATATGTTAACATCCCATTCGCTAATATTCCCTAGAGAATGAGGAACCAAGACAGTATTCATTCAATATACATTCCTTCATCATCACCCTTCTTCTTGGATTCATCATCTTCATCCCTTTTTCTTTTCTTACTTTCAAACTTCTTAAGCGTTTTGAGGTTTTCTTTGGAACTTCAGCTTTCTCATTAATCTTATTTACTTCAAGATTGAATAGTTCTTTAAATTGGGCTCTTTTCATCAAGCCACATCAACTTTAGTCCAACCATGTCTAGCAAGAAGTCTTTCAGTTTCTTCAGCCATATTTTCTGTAAACTCAAGCTCTTGAACTTCCTTCTTCTTCTCTGCCATCTCCAATAGTTTATTATTATCATCTTTAACATATTTTCTCCCTTTGTCTGAAAACTACCTGATCCTCTTTGATTTGTTGTATTGTTTAGCCATGAAGTTTCCTTGATCTTTTGTTCTGATAAACACTCTTTCAAAATGTCTTTCTACATATTCTCTTGGCATGCCTTCAACATGAGCAAGATCATAGTTGTGACTTATTAAAAATTCTTTCTTGACTTTTAGTGCAATACTCCCAATTTCTTTCTTCTTTTCCTATCTCTCCTTCTTTTCATTATTAGCCTCTTTTAATCCTTCAGCAAATTTCTTGTTATGGGCTTATTTTGTTTTCTTTTCCACCAAATAATCAAGATCTTTATGTCAGGATTGGATTTCATGATTATAATACTAAAATAAGAACAAGAACACACGAAACACTAATTATGAAGACCCCTAAATGTGGCCGGCGGAATCAACTACAATAGTAAGACTTGCTCGAGGATGAATCATGCTGGGATTATCACTTAGAATAAATTCCACAAAATCCCTACCAGCGTACTTGAGATTCTACTTTATTGAATACCTTGCTCAACCCACTAAGTTGCTTGTGAACTCAGTTTGAGCTAAGTATTATTTAAGGGTTTGCTCGGTATAAAACCATGCTTGATAAAGAACTAACCTTGCTCGAAGAAGTGTAGTTTGCTCGAACTAAACACTTAAAAGATTTCAAGAAGAATATCCTGCTCAAATAGGGTATCTTGCTCAAGGAAGTACTTTCCTTGCTCGAAGTGCTTGAGCTTGCTCGAGATCCATACTTAACCAATTTTGGAGAGGTTGAGAAGATTTCAATCATTCCTTTAGATCCAACACTTTACAGCCAAGATCCTTGATTTCTTCAAAGTCCATTCCCAACTCAAGTAAAGTCTTTATTCTTTATCTTGTTTCTTTCTTTCATTCAGACTTTCCTCAATATTCTTGAACTGTCTTAAGTCAATTGACTTGAGGACTTGGTTTAGGTTGAGTTTCAACATCAGGTTCAACTTCAACTTCAATTTCAGGCCTACCTTTAAGCATATTGTTGATACATCATTTAGCGTCTTGGTCTTTGCTTAACGTATTTTGGAGAATAGTTTAATGTATAGGGGTATTTTGGTAACATTATGTAAGACTCATTAGTTAGAGTTATGATAATGAATGAGTCTGTGTCTTTTGTGCTTCATTCGTTAGGAGTGTTAACGAATGGAGGGTAACATAAGCGTATCATTCGTTAAGGATTGTTTAACGAATGACATAACGTATAGGTAGCAAATGGGAGGCTCATTCGTTAGGTATATCTAAGGAATGAGACACGAATAACCCATCCCCAATATATACCCTGTAACGCCCGTAAATTTCGTTAATCGGCTCGATCGTTTATAAATGTTTGTTTAAAATCCGGGGTTTCATCTTTCAAAATTAGAGCCTTGTAATACATTTTAAAAGTTCGTCTATCCATCCTTGTGCTCAAAACATCGCCTTTTATGACTTAAAGTGTTAGATTAGTATGTAGCACCTGGCATTTTCGTTTATCGGCATGAGACATTTGTAGAGTTTGTATATCTTTCGTGATTGAGTTGTCATTCTTTGGGGACCTCCTTGTCATTCTCGTAAGTGAAATTATTTAACCTTTCACCCAAGTTATTACATTGTACAAGTTTGAAGGGCTAGAGTGTAATTATTTTATTATAACATCATAACCCTAACTCTTTCCCTCCTCCCTCTTGTTATGTCCGATCTTTGCATTCCCAGCAGGCCCCACCTCATTTTCGTGCAGCCCCAGCCGAGTTCCATCCCTCCCAAGTCTAATTCAAGGTTAGTCTAATGTCCATGCAACTCTTTTTAACCATGAAACCCTTTATTGAACACGTTATGGTTGAGTTTTGGTTATAACGATTTCTGACAGATTCGTACTCGTTTATTGTTCGGTCTGTAACTAGATGAAAATACATTGTTTTTGATCGATTCTTGTTTCTATGATGTTTTACGTTGAGTCTAGTTTCCAGAAAGGTATAATATGTAATTTTTGGATGAGATTTGAATGCTTTTTATGATTTTATAAGATCGAGTGTCAAAGCTGATGCAGGATGACGGATTCTGGTCTGTCTTCCCAAAATCATAACTCTTTTTCGACAAGTCCAAATTGGTTGGTTCTACTTCTCAAAGTTAATATTTTGAGTTAGGAACCAAACCCAATTGAAATCGTTTAATTCGGTTAGGTAATGATTTTTATAAAATAAAACCATTTTGTTGCGCACTGAAATAGCCGCACATACCTTTCTGTATTGGAGGAATTTTTATGATTTTTGTGTCCACTATAAAAATATAATAAAAATATTTTTATAAACCTAAGACAATTTTTAAAGTCTGGTAAAAATTTAATAATTTATTTCAAAGGTTATCCTATGTAATTAAATGCATCTTCGCATGCTAAAATCTGCACGTTTTACTTGTTTTTGATCGATAAGTTCGTTTTAGGCTTAACCGGTGGATGTTCAATTGTGTTCTTGTCGGGGCTGTTTGAAGTGAGGTTTTGCTCCGTCATCTTCCTAGGTATGTCATATGTGTTTTACCTTTGTATCGTGGGCTATGAAGCTCGTTTGATTGATCAATTGTCAATAGATTGAAAAACTATGATTTCGTTTGTCTAGTTTGTTGATTGTTGCGTTTAGCGCGTTGTTTGAGGGAATTAACAACCAATTCAGATTGTGTAGCCTTGATATGTTATATGGGCTGTGAAAAACTAAATTTTTATGTTAATGGGCCTGAATTTGTTGTCGGTTACTCAAACGGGTCGGTACAACGCGAATTCGCGTTTATTGGTAGTTTGTGCATCGTGCTTGCGAATTACCAACCCATCCAACTCGTGTAGCGTCGTGTGGACTTGCTGGCTGTGATTTACTAAATCTGGTCCACACGGGGCTGAGTTGGTTTCTAAGTGCATAAACAACCCGTTAACGCGCGTATTCGATAAAATTAACAACTTTCGGGTGTAGTTTAGAAATCCTTTGTCCCCGGAATTAACTAAGGGTGGTTTTGGTAAATACATGGCCTCGGGGGCTGATGTAAACGGTATTAGTATGGTTGGGGCTTTAGGTCCATCAAACCATATTAGAAAGCCTCGTAGGATAAATGAGTCGATTTGGTACCGTTAGTAATTATTGTTTGTAATCCGACGGCTTTTGAGTTGTGGGAGTACTTAAGGGTCCTATAGCCCGTTGTGATTGTGTGTCTTGTGTCAGGTGAGTTCATGATGCCCCTTTTTACTATTTTCAAGTTTTGGGCTAGCATACACACCGTATTACAATCTTACACGATTTTACTCGTTTAAACTCTTTGGATGGTATTACATAGCCTTATTTGTATTTGTGAACTTATGAAACTATGTGTGAATTATATTCTATGCCTTAGGATATTTGAGACTCGTTTACGGTCATATATTCCTTAAGGTTATATATATTACTTATGGCCTAGGCTCAAGGATATAGGCTTACTCGTATTATAGCATGTCTTGAGATGATATTTATGTATGTATACGCATGTGTTACTTTATGACCATAGGCTTACTTTTAGTAGGCTTACTTTGGTCGGTTGAAGGCATAGCTAGTCGGGAAAATTTAATAATGAAGATTGTTTATTTTTAAGTTATTACCTAACGCATTTAAATTTGGTTTTGGGCATATTTCCCGGTTTTTGGGAACTTGTTTTAGTGCTTGTGAATTTTCGCTGATTTTATACTCTGAACTAGTTTTTAAAATGAAATGGGTTGCCTTGAGTTTAAAAGAAAATTTTGTTAAGTTTTGGGAATCTTGGCACTTATTATTCCGCTGTTATTTACTCTGAATTGGTTTTAAATAAAACGAAAATTTTCTTGGTTTTAAATTTTTAAAAGTTTCTTGTATGATTACCAATTGTAGGATGCTCGGATTCGGGGTCTTACATACTCCTGTAACATATTGTAAATTAACCCAGTTCTTATTTTATACGTTTGAGCCCCGTTACTCTGCCAAATTTCTCTCTTAACACACACACTACACACACTTTACGTATTCATACCTAAACGTAATCATATCGAACACTAGATCTTAATCAATTGAATCAGACATGGATCATCAAGTGGTATCAGGGCCATTCATCTGGTTGATTGTGTTTAGGACCTGATTTAGCATCAATTGATCTAGGTTTTAGAGATCTATTTGTATTAGAATTGAATAGAATTGATTTGAGACCTTACGGACCTTAGAATCGATCAATTTATGATCATAATGATGTTAATTGTTGCTGATTTGATTCTAGGATTGTTCGTGATGCTCAATTGAATGTTTGGACAGATTTAATTGTATTAAACTGGTTTTTAGAAGGAAGTTTGGATTTAGTGGGAATATTCATTGTTTAAACGTATTGTTTTGAGTTTCTGAGTCAAAATTGAAGGTGATTTGACTAATTTGAGGTGTTTTGGTTAGTGATTGATGTGCGGAATGGTTTGGATGTGTTCGGAATTGGTTTGCGAATGACTTGAGAGTTGTTTCTGTGTGATTTGGATTGAGTTCGAATATGGAATTATGAAGATGATGATGAACTCATTCGTTAATTTCTTAGGATATTATGAGCTTATTCGTTATTGTGTTTGAATTCATTCGTTAAGCAGTTATCATGTTGTTATAACCGTTTTAACAACCCATTCGTTATAAGTCTTTTACATTCGTTAAATCACAGATGTTCCTTACATGTTCATTCGACGTTCCTCATTCGCTACCCAAGATCATTCGTTACACTATTCCAAGTCTCATTCGTCTTATTTCATTCATTACTGCTCATTCGTGTGAACAGTGTCATTCGTTTAACCTCATTATCCATTCTAGTTAATTCGTTAAAACTAGAAGTTTTCTCATTTGTTTCTAGTTAATTCCTTTAAACTTTCAAATTTACAAATTTAACCCTTGAGCTTTACAAAATGACAAGCTGCTATGCCTTAGCTTCTCAAAATGCTCTTATGCAGCAGATTTTAATCTATGATTCCGAGATCGGTCTCACACTAGATGCCCGAGACTTAATAATCTCAGTGATTTTCCAAAATGGGATATAAGGTTTAGAGATCATTTGGGAATGTTAATCCTGAATGTATGCAAAGCTTGGATATTATTTATGAACCATTGTTGATTGATTCTCCTGGGTAATGGTAAAGTGGACAAGCTATTTATTCATATGACGGCTGAGAGAAAGAAAGCATATGAAACAGAGAAAAAAAGCATATTCCACCTTAACAATGGCATTACCTGAGCACATCTTTCATCAATTTAGTCATCTTAAACAATGTGCTCCATTGTATTAACATTTAAAATCAATAAGTATGAGAGTAAGAAGCCAATGCTGAAGTTTCAATTTAGAAACTTTAATCTCATACCTGGAGAAACTGTTGGAGATTTTTTGATAAAGTTTTGTCATTTAACGGTTGAGATGAACGGATATAGTATGATCCCGGATGAAACTGATCAAATTGATACATTAAAGAATGCAATCCCTACTTCATACTCCACTTATCTAATGGTTCTCACTGAAAATGGGTATTTTAGAAATTAAAAACTCTCTGGTATGGACTTCATGCAAAAGTTGGAAGAAAGGGAGTTTGAATTGAAGTGTTAGACATCATCTAAGGGTAATCAAGATCCAACCTTGTATGGTGGGACAACTCCGGTAAATAAAAGTGTGTCTGTTCCAATTACTACATTTATTCTTTAGTAACTTTACAGATTCCTCAAGAAGCTATGTTTGAATCTATGTATCTCCAAGTTCATGTGGTTTTGGTGCTAGTCCAGTTCCTATGTCACACCAGTTAATGCAAACATGAAGGAAGCATGAAAACATTTTGCCTTTATGGGAGCATTCATGTCTTCATATGAACAGTTGATGGCAAGCAAAATTACTACAAGTGACTTAACCAATAAGGATTATGATCAGATTGATCCTGATGATCTTGAGTTGATGGATTTGAAGTGGAATATGGCCATGATTGTTAGAAAGATTAAAAAGTTTATGGTGAGAACTGGGAAGGATTTGACTACTATAAGTAAGAAAATTGGGTATGACAAGCTGAAAGTTAATTGTTATAATTGTCAGGAATTTGGCCACTTTGCAAAAGAATGTGATAAACCAAGAAAAGAATATGCTCCTGGCAAAAGGAATCAAGACAGAAACTCAAACAACAGGAAGTTTCACAACTCTGAGTCTAAGGAGAAACCAAAGAGAGTCGATTCCGCAAAGCCAAGTGGATCACAAGCAATGATAACACAAGAAGGGATTGACTAGTCACAAAAGTTGTTGGGTAATGTATCTACTAAAGTACAACAAGCTAATGTGGCTGTGATCAGTAAGAATAAAGAATGCGTGGGTATTGAGGATGAGACTGTGACTGAAGAAAGTCAAGATTCTGAAACTGGCTCATACATCTCAGGTGTTGATCAGCAAGGAACATTCACTTGCATGGCCAAGATTGAAGAGGTTAGTTCTAACTCTTCTAAATATGTTTATGCTAAAGCTGAAATTGTTTTTTCATATGTGGTTGATGAAACTCAGAAATTAGAGTGTCTTCATTGTGGTGAATACAAGTCTAAACTTGAATCAAATCGTCACCACAATGAGCAATTAGTGTGTGATTTAACTATCATTCGTGATAACTTTCAACAAGTGGTTGAAACTAATCAAAAATCGAAATATAAGATTGATGCCTTGTCTATAAGTAATCATGATTTGAAAGCTGAAGTCTCAACTAAACTAATCATTATTGAAAATCAATTTCAAGAAATTTTGAGATTAAGAACCAAGATTGAGTTATTCTACAAAGGGCAACAAAAATGAGAAGGATTAGAATCTATAATTTATTATCATGTGTCAAGCGGGGACCTAAGGAGGAAAGACATAAAAGGAAAAATATATATATTCTCTAGTCACATGCAAGATACATGTCAATTACCCTATCATTTTAAAACGTATATAACTTTTCCGTTTGACATTTTTTTTAAAGTTCACCATAATAATAAATGTTTTTTTATATTTAATACGAGTTTGTTTTATAAAAATAAAAATAAAAGTTATGACATTGTGTCTTTCTGTTTGTCGTTGTGTCTTTCTGTTAGCCATTGTGTCTTATGCTCATCATTGTGTCTCTCTATTTATCATTATGTCTTTATGCTTATCATTGTGTTTTTTTTAAATGATGAAATCTGAAAATTGTAATAATAAATTAACACCGTTGTGTAATTCTAATATGTAAATAGAATGATAAAATAAAAGCTATATCTAATACATAAAAGTATAAAACACAATGATTAATGCATATTACACAATAACATAAAACATAAAACACAATGGTGAACTAGGATAGTGCTCATGTTACACACGGGTAGAACATATTTAAAACGTAATATATATGTGTATATTATAAATTTAGTAAAATGCAAATGCCATATTTATATAAAAAAGGACACCTTACATAAATTACGAGACATTAAACTGCTACTTTTAATTCAAATACAAAACCATACAAATACTAACAAAGATAAATAAATAGTTAAAACATCTTTATAACTTATAACATGAGAACAAAAAACACATATTAATTGAAAGTTAATCATCTAATTAAATCAACATCCAAAATGTCACGCCTCATACAAAATAACTAAAATATAACAAAAATAAACATTGTGTAAATTTCAACACAGATATATTAGAAAAATTAGTGATAAGGAAATTAATTATTAAAAAGAAAAACTTTACATATAGATAATTGAAGAAAGCATACCTTGATGATGTTTATGTTATCCAAAGCAATTTGGAACCAGTAAAATGACAAAACCTATGAATACAACACCTCAAATTAGTTACAAATTCAAACAACACCCCAATCTGGTTACAAACGATGGGGAGCATTATAATTTTTGAACGAAGCATGTGTCTTTTAAAGAAGAAACGATGAACAATTTAAACCTAGTAAATTTAATAAGTTTTTTTTAATTCTAACAAAATTAGAATAATTAATATCATAATTACATTAATAAGTTACAAAAATATAAAAGTCAAAATCATTGATTAAAATTTTATTGTGAATATGTGGAAATTAGATTTATGGAAGGTTGATGACATAGAAGCCTATGTGAACAACCTAGGTGAAGGACATGTGGACAAAATTTTGTTGCTTTAAAATATTAGTTAGATTAGATTAGATGCATATTACACAATGGTCTGAAACGTAAAACACAATGATAATTACATAATGCACAATAACCTGAACATAATACACAATGAATGTAGTACACAATGACTAACATAAAATGATGAGTAGAAAGACGCAATAACGAACAAGAGACAAAATGATGAGTATAAAGACACAATGACGAACAAAAGACACAATGACGAACATTTTGTTTTAAAATTTGTCATTAATATGTGTAACGATTTACAAACACGATGACCATAACCTATAACACAATGTAGAAAATTCAATTAAAAAAACACAATGACAAACTAATAACACAACATATAAAAACCCACTAATTTTTTATTTTATTTTTATACATTAATATGGTACTAATATTGAAGATAAGAAACCTCTTGTTAAACCTCTTGTTATTATGATGATTTAAAAAAAAAATTTGTTATATGATATATCATGGGAGATATAAAACTTTCAAAGAATGGTCTTTTGGTGCACACAATCCAACTTTAATGGAAGCTCAATATCGTATATTCAGAACACTATCACAAATCATACTATATTCAAATCATGTCACAATTAAAATACAAAGTAAATAAAAAAAATGGATTAGATTAGTTTTAATCATTTTTTATTCTCAAATTAATTACAATCATTCAAATTTAAGAACAATATTTCATATCACTATCACAAATCTAACTTTACTAATAAAAGAAAATAATGAGGATGATGTGGCAATCTCATATTCATCTTGGTCTAATCTATCTTCTCATTCATTCTGCCTATCCATAGGTTATGGGTAAAACAATTTTGTTAAATGGGTTATAATTTCCTTTCTAATCTTACATCTCATTTATATCTATTCATGGGTCATGGGTCAAAATTAATTTTTGGCAAAATGGTTATAATTTCCTTTATAATTTTCTAATTCCTCATCTTATTTATCCTACATATCCATGGGCCATGGGTCAAACCAATTTTGACAAATAGGTTATAGTTTCCCTTCTAATTTTCTAATCTCTTATCTCATTCATTATAGTTATACATGGGTAATGAGTCAAAACAATTTTAACAAATGTTGTATATTGTTGTAAACTTGTAATGGTTCATCTCATTCTAAATTCTTAGTTTGAGATTATAGACTTCTTACTATTTGCAGTATATATATTTTATTTTCTTCTTACCTTTAATTTTGTTCATTTATTTTAAAAAAACGTACCTTAGTTATTTTTATTATTAACAAATCCCGTGTAATACACGGGTTCAAAAGCTAGTCATACTATATTCAAATCATATCACATTACTTATCAATGTTATGTTAAAATACAAAGTAAACAAAAAATGGACTAGATTACTTTTCATCACTTTTTATTTTTAAGTTAATCAAAAACATTCAAATTTAAAATCAATGGACTAGATTACTTCTCGCATTTCTTATTTTCTGTTTACTTTGTATTTTAACCTAATACTGATAAGTAATTTGAGATGACTTAAAGATATTATGATTTGTGATAGTGATATGAATATACGATGTAGACTTCCATTAAAGTTGGATAGTGTTGCACCCTTTTTAAGACCATCCTTTAAAAGTTTTATATCTCCCATGATAAAAATAATTTGGAATAATTCAAGAGCATCCTAGGAAATTAATCTGGACAATTCATTTGCACCTTAAACAATTAATTTGTATAATTCATGTCTGTTTTAGCACATCATTGATAATTCCTCCACAGCACGATCCAATCCATCCATAGTTACCATCAAACATGCATCAAACTCATCAGTCGTCATCTAAGCCTCACTCATTTTCTTCCAAAGTCTATTTCTTCGAGCTTTAATTTGAGATATTTTTAGCTTTTTTTTTTTTTAATCGAAGTTTTATATAATTTTTAGCTTTAATTTTTCTTTGAAGAAACCCGCTCTTTATCTATTGCACTTAATACATTAAATATAAACTAAAATTAACAAAATCAAAGCAGGATTGAACGGTACAGATCATTACACAGATGAAACAAATTGCTACATTTGGATGTTGAAAAGAGAAAAAAATAAAAGACAGCCTACTATTGATAACCTTTTGGTAAATCACTTTAAAGTGATTCTAAAACATGATAAAACTTTAACTGAAAGTCTGAACACAACGAAAAATCCAAGGTAGCAGATCTATTTCAAAACAAGCAAACGCAATTTACTGATTCAACGATGCATGAATTAAACAAAAAGATGCATGTTAACGTTTTCAGTCATTGTCCCCATAAAATTTTGACATCGTCCCCATTAGCGGAACTGCTAAAGGATCCAGGTGAAAAAGAAAACAAAGTTGTAAATTTCAGTGTCTTCAACAAAACTTTGAGCTCTACAACTACCCATTGAGGGTGGAAGATAAAAAAAAGTTGGTGGAAGATAAAGATAAAGATGAATTTTGACTTATATAACTTTCAGGTTTCTTTTAATAAATAAGGTACATTGCTGATAGCTTATTTATTTTCTTCTAATTACTAAAGATTTAAAAATACATACTATGCTCCTCTTAGTTTTATAGTTTACACTTTGCATCCGGTAGGATTCTTAGATTTGAAAGTTCTGATTCTCTTTAACTTTTGTTTCTTATTAATTTATCGAATGATAACTTAATTTCAGTATCTATAGTTTGATTTTGGTCTTAGTTATATCATAATTTATTTGATACTTTATTGAATATAACACTTATAATTTACATAATTGGTTGTTAAAAGTTTCGATTCATTTACATTATATCATATGAATATATAAGTTCTTTAAAAAAACTAAAACCAATCATTAATAATATTTCTTATGGAGACCGATTCGAGATGGTCAATCTCTCGATAGACTCGTAGAGTGGGTTAGGCTCCAAGAACAAAAGAGAAGAAGAGAAACCGAAGTTGAAACAATTTTCTGATTATTTTGCGTATTCCTTTTTCTCAAACTATGATTATAATTTATAGGAAAATCAAAGATATAAAAACAGGAAATGAAAAACAATAAGTAAACCTAATTAGAGTATAATATGGAATCTAAATAATAGAGAAATTTAATAAGATATTAAACTTTAATTAATATAATAGATCGTATCAATTCCTCGCCCCTTCAAAACGTTCTTGTCCTCCAGAACGGAATGCGTTTTCCATGGTGGTTGCCATTGGAGTTGAACTACAACATGCGGGGTAGTGTCAACCAGTTGCCACGACCCGAACCACTCACGTGTAACACCCTGGCTTTAAGCGGAATACACCCGGATATAACCGTACAGATCAATCATAAGCTCATAACGCTATTAAAGCAACAATAATTATATTTAATTGATTTCATGTCATCACAAGTACACAAAATGTTCATAAATAAAAAGAAAACAATAATACTTCATCGAAAAAGTAAATAAGTTCTTTATTCAGTTAACCTAAGGTATACTAGTGATCTTCGTCCTTAGCACACCATCGATTTAACTTGTTGCACGTTGAAACAATTAAGTTGTGAGTTTTCATAAGTTTTTGCGCATGTGTGTGTGTGTGTGTGTATATATATATAGGGTTAGTTAGAATAAAAATCCACTTAAGTTGTGAAAACTCTAGAAACCCATTCTCAACCACATGTTTTTAATTAAAGATTAAATCTTGTGGTCCACAGTTAAAGTTAATAAAAAAATGTAAAAGTTAATTTACATTTTCTCTCTCTTGAAAACATATATAAAAATTAGTAAAAATAGCAAAACATTTTTTTTATGTTTTCGATGTTTTGTATTAAATGTAACAACATATATTACATATAAAAAAAACGATATTATATAGGGTTTTCACAACTTATATATATATATATATATATATATAGGGGAAGTATAGAAGGAAAACCCACTTGAGTTGTGAAAACCCTATGTAACATTGTTTTTTTTTGTTACATGTAATATATGTTGTAACATTTAATACAAAATATGTTACATGTAATAAATGAGAACCACCTTACGAACAACCGAAGTCATAACATTAGACGGCGCTGGTACGCCCCGTAAGACCCCCCCAACTATGTGTATGTGTTTGTGTTTGCGTAACTTTCACCATAAAGACGATAAACACATTGCAAGCAAGTTCACGTATAATCATAAACAATATGTATGAATAATATTAACATGTATGATATAAGTGAATCGGTTTATAAACAAGCGCATAACTAATGAAAGAAAACTTGCGACGTACTACACCCCAAAATATTATAAGGCGATTAAAATGGGGTTATGAAAAACTCACATGTAATGAGGAATACGGTAACGAGAAGGTGGTAAAGATTAGAGCAAACTAGTTGGTCCCGTGAGAATTCCCGACAATTTGTCCTAATTATTGAAGCATAAATAAAATGAATACTTTAAACGAAATAAACAAATAAGACACAAAGAAATGGGTTTATAACGAATTTGAGGGTTGTTAACTTATTAGTTATATTGATAAAAAAATGTAATTAAATTTTATTAATTTAATTATTAGAAAAAGAACTAAAATTCATATTTGATTATTAAAGAAAACCATTCATAATTTAAATACCGACTTATCTATATGTACATATGAAAAACATTTTACATAATCTATTTTATTGGTTTAACGGGGTTCAATCTAGTTAAACGAGAAAAGAAAGATAAAAAAACATTTATTATTATTGTTATGTAACGTCTGCATTTTTGAATAATAAATAAAATAAGTTGTATATATATATATATATATATATATATATATATATATATATATCGTGTGCCATTATTTAATTCTATTAAATAGTAATGGTATGAAAGGATAATATTAGGGTCGTTCATGTACTTAGGATGATTATGGGCCTAAATCCTTTGGGCCTAGAGTATTTAAAGTCCTTAACCCTCCCTAAAACCCTAAAAACCCTCATTCTTCCATCTTGCCTCCACACACTCAAAACACACATAAACACCCTCCTCACATTCAGGTCAGATCTGAGTCCGAACCAAAACAAGTCATGTTAGATCTTCACCTAAACAACAAGAAATGAAGCACTATTCACGTATTTAATCAAGTCCGACGCAAAACCGGATCCAAAAAGGTATGTCTTTCTTAAAAAGGTTATGAAACTTGGTATAATATTAGATCGGGCTGTAAGATGCAAGAAAAACCTAAACTTGGTGAGCCGCGACTCAGCGGGTGCGATATAGGACGAACAAGTGACGTTCGGCCTATGTAAAAAGTGAGTAGACAAAGTTGTTACGGCTCAGAACTCATTGCAAGGGTAAAATCGGGTCATAAGTAAAGGTCACGGAGGAAAATGGCTGAAAAATGGTAAAAACGAAGAAAAACCCAAAACGGATTGCATACAGAAGAATCGCATCGCATGGATTCGTTTAAGAAATGCGATGCGATTCATTTTCCATGCGATGCAATTCATTTTCTCCATGCGATGCGATTCATTTTCCCCATGCGATGCGATTCATTTGTTCCATGCGATGCGATTCAATTGCCATGTGATGCGATTGGATACTCCATGCGATGGGATTGGATTGTAATTCATGCGATGCGAATGGATTACATCCATGCGATTGGTTTTGTAAAAAACTCATTTTTCTGATAAATTTTAATAAAGGCCTATTAATAAAAATAAAATATTTCCAAGCTGACCTGGCAGCTCAACCCCAGCCAGGGGCTCTGGCCCTTGGACCCTGCTAGGGGCTGCTGTCCTTACACCCCGCTACCAGGCGCTACCCCCGGACTCCCGTTCGTTAGGGACTTCACTAACCTAGAAGTATGATTTGTTTAGAAGTAGTTAATTAATACTTATAATTATTACACAGTTAGCTGTGCACAGCTAAGGAAGGGTATTACCATTAACTCAGAGAGAAACTGACTTCAGGTGAGTTCTGGCCCTTTTACTCTGTGATGTTTATCGGGGCTGTTTGCATACTACTATGTGATAGTTACTACACTTAACTTAAGTGATAAGTGTATGATACGTGTATGATTATGTATTGAATGTTATTATTTTAGAATGTTTATATGAATAAATATGTATATATATTTATATACATGACTAAAAGATATGTAAAGTATGCACGTATGATATTGAATGTATGGAAGATTGACGAGACATGTATGGTTGTATGGTTATTCGAGACAGAGGGACCAGACCCTAAAAATATATGAGACAGAAGGGACCATACCGTAATAAAATTTGAGACAGAAGGGAATAGACCTTAATAATATATGAGACAGAAGGGAGCAGACCTAAAAATATCCGTGACATAAGGGACCAGACCTTAATAATATCTGAGATGGTAGAGATAGAATAGCTTATGGTATACCATAGGGAACTATAAAAGAAAGTATGTAAGTACGTATGTATGTATGTAAAGTATGTATGAAAGAAGTAATAGTAAGTAAAGTATGAACACGTATCTTCAGACACGTGTAAGTAAGGATATGAATGCAATGTATGTTAATTGATTAACTAGGACTCACTCAGCGTAGCTGACTTTTAGTATGCACGGAGGTGAATAGAATGAGGCAGGTTGCTTAGAGGGAGACACGTGGCAAATAAAGTGAAGACTGGCATCGAAGAAAGAAGATTCACGTGTCGTTATGTTTATCGTTAAAGACTTATGTTATTTTACTTAAAAACAAAGTACTTATGTTTGTAAGAATGTATGACTTTTATATTTCACGAACAATTTTAATTAAGTCTGATTATTGAATTATGTGAATGAGTAAATCCAACACCAAATGTAGGGCAGCCGGGCATGGGGCCTTGAAAGTTGGTATCAAAGCCAATGTTTTCATAACTGGATCGGGCAATGAACCGGGATCCCTACCGGGTCACCGGTTTGACCGGTTGAACCGGTCCAGAGAACCGGTTTTCTTCTCAAACAGTTAAAAAACTACACGGATGAATGAAATTGCAAATGAAAAAAGACTTAGACCATGAATCATTATAAGCTAGTAAACAAGCATACAAGTTTAAGCAAACATAATCCAAATTCATACAAATCAACCCAAGTTTTAGCAAAAATAATCCAAATTCATACAAAATACCCAAGTTTTAGCAAAAATAAATCCAAGTTAAGCAAACATAGCAAAAGTTTGAATATTTATAAGTAACTTAAGAGAGCATCTTCATCATCTACGTCATCATCTAGTGTAATTAGTTCATCATCTTCTTGTACATTCATATCTTCAAGATCTTGTGTTTGCAAATTTGGGGTTCCAAGGTTATTTGGTGGCTCTACTTCTAGCATATAACTCCAATTCATCATAATCAAGTTCACCTTCCGTTTCTTCATCAATCACCCAAAATCGGTTTTTTCAATGCTTTCGTAATCCACCGGGTCGTAGGACCATTTATTCTCCCTTATAAATTCAGATGTTAATTACTCCTTGTTTTTATAAATTCTATGCAAAAAATAAATAAATAACGAAGAAGTCATTTATGTTATACCTATTTTGTAGAAGTAAGTTATAATGGATATATACGAGGTCACTAAGCCTTTGATGCTTCAATCGGTTCCTCTTTTTGGTGTGGATTCTTTCAAAAACACTCCAATTGCGTTCACATCCGGAAGAAGATGCGGCTTGACTTAAAATTCTTATTGCAAATGCTTGCAGCTCTGGGACATCCGTTCCAAACACTCTCCACCACTCATCTAATAAAAAATTTTGAACATATTAGTAGAATACTATAATTCATAAACTAAAATTATTAATCAATGTTAAAGTGAACATACCAGGACGGTTACTCTTCACTGAAGCCAAAGCAACTGGTTGACTAAATTCTTCATTCTCTCGATCACGAAACATGCATAACTGTGTTGTAAGCTTTACGACATCCAAATTCGTCTTCTTCTCAATCATATCAAGCACACTTTTAAATGCATACCGCTTTTCCGAATCATTATTTGTATCGTATTGAAATATTGGATTTAACCAATAAGCAGCTGCATGAAGATTCTTACGCTACATGTTATCCCAACGAGCATCAAGAATATCGGTATACTGCTTATAGTTACGTTCTTTATTGCGAAACAACTCCTTGATGCCTTTACTTGCCCTATGCATATCTCCATACACGTAACCTAGTGAAGGTTTTTCATCAGAGTCGCAAATACGGAAAATCTTTAAAATAGGAGCCATTACCTTCACGATTATCAAACAATTATTCCAAAACCTTTCACTTAAGACAGTTTGTTTCACATCCTTGGCTTTTGGCAGTTTCAAAAATTTCTTGAAGTCATTAGAGGTAACCATAGCTTGCAAATCAGATTTGTGGTCACTTAAGCTTTTCGATGCAATGAATGTTGTAGCAAAACGAGTGGCACCTGGATGAATTATTTCTGTCCAGCCCTTTCTTTTCCTCAGCCAATTTAAAGGCCATTTATGGTTATAGATGAAAACAGTCACCCGAGATGCAAGCTGAACCAATTCGGTCACCGAAGGTATCTCAGTAATGTCCTTCGGTGACCGAAGATCTGATTGAACACTAGGTTGGGATTGGGGCTGTTCTTTTTCTGATGATGGCGTTGTAAGGCCCCGAACCCCGGGAACCCCATAGTTGGTATTCATACAAAACACTTATTAAAATAATTAAACTTGAAAACGGTTTCTTCCATTAAAACAAACATCTCAGAGTGTAAATTCAATGGAAAATACAAATAGTGAAGTAAGTTCCCTAAAACCCGGGAATTTTGCCCAAAACCAAATTTAAAACATAATTCATGAAACTATTTAAAATCAAAATTTTCAAAGTACATTCTTCCATCCACGTATGCCCTTCACCGTCCAAGTAGCTTCGTGCACGTCTAAGCGATAAGGCATCCTCTTCCTAACCTGAAACTCACACTAACATGCACACAAAGTCAGCTTGAGCTGAGTGAGTTCAAGTTTTAAGTAAATAATATCAGTAATAACAAATATGGTAGACATACCAAAAGTTTTGAATGTAAAAAGAGTGCATCCATTAAGTCATCGTTACCGAAGACTAAACATTCTCATACATACATATACAAAGATATATATATAAACATCCTTTCAAGTACATCCCTATATATAACAATATATATATATATATATATATATATATAACATCCACGTATAACATTCAGGGTCGAGCAAACGTACAACCCAAACACGTAACATCCTCGCATGCAAACACAAAGTAGGCATACGCAACATCCGTAGTCGAAACGACTACAACTCCGCCAAATATAGGCCAAACAATAATGTGTGTATATATATATATAACACCTCAAGGCCTACCATATACTAGCAAGCCTATATAAAATCGTTTAAAACATTTCATCAAGTAAGAAAAAATACTTAGGTGTGCATGCTAGCCCAAAACTTGAAAAGAGTGAAAAGGGGCATCATGAACTCACCTGACACAAGACACGGATTCACCACAAGCTAGAGAATCCCTAAGTAATCCCAAAACTCAAACACCTGTCAGTTTACATTCGGTGATACTAATGACATCAAGATGACTCGTTTATCCTACAAGACGTTCTAACATGGTTCGAGTTACCTAAACCCCCGACCTCATCAAACTTAATCACAACAGCCCCTAAGGTCTCACATTCACCAAAAGACCCTTAGGTACTCTCGGGAATAAAGAATTCCCAATTACCCCCGGAGGCACTAGGTGATACCAATACGCGCGTTTAAGAGTCGCTTAGTCCGTTAACATCCAACTCAGCCCCGTTTGGACCCATTATGATAAAATCACAGCCAACAAGTCCACACGACGCTACACGAGTCAAATGGGTCGGTAACTCGCAAGTACAACGCACCAACTACTCAATAAACGCAATTGCGCGTTGTACCGACCAGTTGGAGTAACCGACAACCAATTCAGCCCCATAACTTATAAAAAAGCCCGTACATCAAACCAAGTGTCTCCGAGCTGAATTGGTCGTTAATCACTTCAACACTCGCGTTAAACGCATCAAACTACAATTTTAGTCAACCGAACACTAACAATCTAACTACAACTAGTTGACCAATCTAACAACACCAATGAACATGATTTTTAGGTATGATATACGGGACATACCTAGGAAGATTGTGGTGCAAAAACTCACTTCAAACAGCCTCGAAAAGAACACAATTGAACATCCACCGGTTAAGCCTAAAACGAACCTATCGATCAATAACAAGTAGAACGTGCAGATTTTAGCATGCAAAGATGCATTTAATTACATAGGATAACCTTTGAAATAAATTATTAATTTTTTACCAAACCTTAATAAATGTCTTAGGTTTATAAAAATATTTTTATTATATTTTTCTAGTGGACACAAAAATTATAAAAATTCCTCCAACATAGCAAGATACGTGCAGCTATTTCAGTGCGCAACAAAATGGTTTTATTTTTATAATATTCATTACCAAACCAAATTAAACGATTCCAATTAGGTTTCATTCTTAACTCAAAATATTAAGTTCCAGAAGTGGAACCAACTAATTTGGACTTGTGGAAAACGAGTTATGATGTCGGGAAGACAGACCAGAATCCGTCATTCAGCATTAGCTTTGACACTCGATCTTATAAAATCATAAAAACCATTCAAATCTCATCCAAAAATTACATATTATACCTTTCTGAAAACTAGACTCAAAGTAGAACATCATGGAAACAAGAATCGATCAAAAACAACGGATTATCATCGCTTCACAAACGCTAAAATAAACGTATACGAATCTGTCAGCAAACTGTTATCATCAAAACTCAACCTTAACGACCAATAAGCGCGTTAATATGATCAATTAAGGTGTAAAAGACATTGGGAATCATAAAACCGACATTGAATTGAAGTTTTCACGGTTGAATCCTGGCTGGACAAAAGATATTCGAGCAGGGGGGGGGTCTTGAGTCCGATCGGCTGCGCATAGGGTGTTTAGGGTTAGGGTTTTCATTATTTTATGATATAAAACAAATGTTACACATTAGCCCTCAAAGTTTAAGGGATATGGTAACTTAGAAGGAAAGGTTGGATAATTAAACGTACCTAGATGACGTAAAGACTCCCGAGAAACGTCGGTTAAATCTCGAGAATAATACATACTTTACAAGCTTTAACTCTTGGAACATAAATTAACGGGCGTTAGTGTAACGCCCCGAACCCCGGGAACCCCACAGTTGGTAATCATACAGGACACTTATAAAATATTTAAACTAAAAAAAATCAATCGTTCCATTAAGCAACCAGTTTCAGAGTAAAATTAAGCGGAAAACGTAAATAATAAAATAATTTCCCAAAACCCGGGAATTTTGCCCAAAATCAACATAATTATCTTTAAATAAAAAAACTTTTAAAAATAAATGTTTAATAATAAAATCTTCAATTCCCGTATGCCCTTCACCGTCCAAGTAGCTTCGTGCATGTCCAAGCGATAAGGCATCCTCTTCCTAACCTGAAACTCACACTAACATGCACACAAAGTCAGCTTAAGCTGAGTGAGTTCAAGTTTTAAATAAACAACAAAAGTCTTAATAATCATTCCAACGGTTTTAAAACGGTAAACGGAAATACATCGGTTAGGTCACCACATTCAATAAATAGTCATCCTTACGTATGAGCATCTCAGCAAACAGTTATCATCAAAACTCAACCTTAACGACCAATAAGCGCGTTAATATGATCAATTAAGGTGTAAAAGACATGGGGAATCATAAAACCGACCCGGAATTGGAGTTTTCACGGCTGAAACTTGGCTGGGCAGGAGAAAAATGAGCAGGGGGGGTCTTAGCTGCGATCGGCTGCTGTGGTTAGGGTTAGGGTTAACCTTTTGTTTTATAATATAAAATAAAATTACATCCAAGTCCCTCCAATTTGAAACATAAGGCATAATGGAAGGAAAAGTTAAGTCTTTTAACATACCGGGATGACGTAAAGGCTTCCGAGAAACGTAGGTTAAATCCCGAAAATAGAACATACTTTACAAGCTTTAACTCTTGGAACCGGAATTAACGGGCGTTACAAGTCCACCCCCCTTACAATGGGATTCGTCCCCGAATCCCGACGCGACAGGAACAACCGCGGGTAGAGTTTCATCATCTCGTCTTCGGACTCCCAAGTTGCGTCGGAACCCCTACGGTGCCTCCACGGTACCTTCACCTGTCTAACCACCTTATTCCTCAAACGCCTCTCCCGACGGTCAAGAATAGCAATCGATTGTTCAACGTAGTTTAGCTTACTATTGAGTTCAATATCATCGAGAGGCACCTAGGCCTCTTCATCCGCTAAGCATTTCCTCAGATGGGAGACGTGAAAAGTAGGATGAATCCCCGTGAGCTCCTCGGGCAATTCCAGCCTATATGCTACCTCACCAACTCGGGCCAAAATACAGAACGGGCCAATAAATCTCGGACTGAGCTTCCCTCTCTTACGAAAATGAATAATGCCCTTCCAGGGAGAAACTTTTAACATAACTTGATCCCCAGCCTCAAACACAATAGGCCTTCGCCTTTTATCTGCATAAGACTTCTGACGATCCTGCGCGGCCTTCATAAAAGCCTTAATCTTATCGAGCTTCTCAGTCGTAGCCTCAACCCCCTCCAAACTACCTAACTATTTCTGACCAATGGAACCCCAGCAGACTGGAGTCCTACACCTCCTACCATACAGCATCTCAAATGGTGGCATCCCAATCGAGGCATGATAATTGTTGTTATACGAGAACTCTACCAACAGTAAGTGACGATCCCAACTATCACCAAAATCGATTACACAGGCCTGCAACATATCCTCAAGAGTCTGAATGGTCCTCTCGGATTGACCATCCATCTGCGGGTGATAGGCAGTAGTGATAAGGAGTTTGGTACCCATCTCCTCATGAATTTTTTTTCAAAACCTGGAGGTAAAACACGTATCCCTATCCGAAACAATAGATACCGTCACCCTGTGCCTAGAAACGATCTCACGAATAAACACATCGGCCAGCTGCCCAGAATTAAAAGTCTATCGAATCGGCAAGAAATGAGCGCTCTTGGTCAGTCTATCAACGATTACCCATATGGTGTCGTAATTACCCCTAGGAGTATGAGGCAGTTTAGTCACAAAATCCATAGTAAGATGCTTCCATTTCCACTCAGGTATTTCCAACGGCTGAAGTTTCCCAAACGGTTTCTGATGCTCGGCCTTAACTTGTAGACACGTCAAACATTTACTCACATACTGAGCCACCTCAAACTTCATCGCAGGCCACCAATAATTCTTTTTTCAGGTCTTGGTACATCTTGGTCGCGCCCAGATGAATGGAATAGCGCGACTTGTGCGCCTCATCTAAAATTTTACCTCTGAATCCTCCATACCTCGGTACCCATAAACGACCATCCTTATACTTCACCCCGTCACCGATGTCTTCCAACAATTTCTCCTGACCCCAAAAACGTTCTGACATAATCCATTCCACCTGCAAAGCCTCATTATGAATGATGGCTATTTGCTTCAAAATATCGGGTTTAAGGATAAGCTGGTAAGATTTTACACGAATCGGCTTTGGTCTCTCCTTCCGGCTCAACACGTCAGCCACCACGTTAGCCTTACCTGGATGGTACATAATCTCCAAATCATAATTCTTAATCAACTCTAACCATCGACGCTAGCGCATATTCAGTTCCTTCTGTTCGAAGAAACACTTTAAACTCTTATGATCGGTATAGATAACGCAAGGAATACCATACAAATATGCCGCCATAACTTAAGCGCAAACACAACGGACGCAAGAAATCGTGAGCAGGATAATTCGCCTCGTGAGGCTTTAATTGCCGCAAGGCATATGCGATGACTCGACCTCGCTGCATCAGAACGCACCCAAGCCCCTGATAAGAGGCATCAGAATAAACCACCAGGTCATTGGTGCCATCGGGTAAAGCTAAAATCGGGGCATGCGTTAATCTGTTCTTCAACTCGAGAAAAGCCTCCTCCTGCTCAGTACCCTAAACGAACTTAACACTCTTTTTAGTCAACTTGGTCAGTGAAGAAGCAATTTTCGAAAAGTCGGGAATAAAGCGGCGGTAATACCCCGCCAAACCTAGAAAACTACGGATTTCAGATGGAGACTTAGGAGACTCCCATTCATTCACGGCTTCCACCTTTACAGGGTCAACCAGAATACCACTCGGGTTAATAACATGACCCAAGAATTGAACCTCATGCAACCAGAAGGAACACTTAGAAAATTTCGCCTACAATTTGTTCTTCCGCAGAGCCTCCAACACTTCCATGAGATGACCGGCGTGATCGGATTCATTTTTGGAATATACCAGAATGTCATCGATGAATACAATAACTAATCGGTCGAGCATCGGCCTACACACCCGGTTCATAAGATCCATGAACGCAGCTGGTGCGTTGGTCAAATCGAAAGACATCACGCGGAACTCGTGATGTCCGTAACGAGTGCGGAAAGCGGTCTTAGGAATATCTTCCTCCCGAATTTTCAACTGACGATACCCGGACCTAAGGTCGATCTTCGAGAACCAACTAGCTCCTTGGAGCTGATCAAATAAGTTGTCGATCCTCGGGAGCGGGTACCGATTTTTTTAACAGTGAGCTTATTCAATTCACGGTAGTCAATGCACATTCGCATGCTACCGTCCTTCTTCTTAACGAACAGGACCGGGGCACCCTAAGGTGAGATGCTCGTTCGAATGAAGCCCTTGTCGAGCAAGTCTTCCAACTAGGCCATATGTTCTCTCATCTCATTCGGTGCTAGACGACAAGGGCTCGAGCAACGGGTTTTGCGCCCGGCATAAGAAGTATCTGGAACTCGACCTCGCACTCTGGCGGCACATCTGACAAATCATCTGGAATTACATCCGGGAAATCCCGAACGATAGGAACATCACCGACGGTAGCCCTAGATACGAAAACAGATTTTCCTACGGCGACCTCAACCTCAAACACATCGACTACGCGCTCGGGTGATTTATTCAACGAGGAACAGAAAGCGGTAGACACAAAACTTCTATTGGAGCCCGAATTAAATAAGACTGACGCCGGCAATTCATCAAGTAGAAAGGTATCTGGGATAACATCACGCTCCTACTTAGCTAAACAGTTGCTCATACATTCTTGAAGGAGCGAGGAATTTAAGCGGTCAAGTACCAAGGAACCCATAGTGACAGTATACTACACCTCAGCTAAACAATTACGCGCAAAGCGTTCGAGAGGATGGGAAACGAACAGGAGAATTTAGGGAATAAGACAAACTTTAACGCTAACGACTCGAGAGTTAGCCAAATCCTATCCCTACAAAGACGGAACCCTAACATAGTCAGACACAAGTGGTATTTAAAACATGGAAGGTAAGGGTAAACTGCTAATAACGTTGATCAAGTGTTATTAGTCGTTTACTTCACCGGCCCGTTCTAAGCACCCCCTTCCCCTAACCACATTAGCATTCTATCTAACACTTTGCAATTAATCACATACTGGAAACTTTCAAATTCAAAGG
The DNA here is from genome assembly GCF_021521415.1 of Bidens hawaiensis. NCBI lineage: Eukaryota > Viridiplantae > Streptophyta > Magnoliopsida > Asterales > Asteraceae > Bidens > Bidens hawaiensis. The sequence continues at coordinate 75,291 of NW_027491308.1, forward strand.
AATGACTAAATAATTTAAAGTTACCTCTTGGCGTGCAGCTACTCGCGGTAGGCATACTGGTCCTTTTTCTTACAGTTCGAGTTCAAGCATTCGGGGATGCTCGGATCCCTCGAACCATGGCTCTGATACCAACTTGTAAGTCCCCGAACCCCGGGAACCCCAAAGTTGGTAATCATATAGGACACTTATAAAATATTTAAACTAAAAAAAATCAATCGTTCCATTAAGCAACCAGTTTCAGAGTAAAATTGAACGGAAAACCTAAATAATAAAATAAGTTCCCAAAACCCGGGAATTTTGCCCAAAATCAACATAATTATCTTTAAATAAAAAAACTTTTAAAAATAAATGTTTAATAATAAAATCTTCAATTCCTGTATGCCCTTCACCATCCAAGTAGCTTCGTGCACGTCCAAGCGATAAGGCATCCTTTTCCTAACCTGAAACTCACACTAACATGCACACAAAGTCAGCTTAAGCTGAGTGAGTTCAAATAAACAACATAAGTCTTAATAATCATTCCAACGGTTTTAAAACGGTAAACGGAAATACATCGGTTAGGTCACCACATTCAATAAATAGTCATCCTTACGTATGAGCATCTCTATACGTGCATTCCTATATATATATATATATATATATATATATATATATATATATATATATATATATATATATATATATATATATAACATTCAATAATAACATTCAGGGCCGAGAAAACGTACAACCCAAACACGTAACATTCAGCGCATGCAAACACAAAGTAGGCATATGCAACATTCAGTAGTCGAGACGACTACAACATTCGCCAAATATTGGCCATTCTAATATATATATATATATATATATATATATATATATATATATATACATTCTTTAACATTCCAAGGCCTACCAATACTAGCAAGCCTATGTAAAATCGTTTAAAACATTTCATCAAGCAAAATCGCTTAGGTGTGCATGCTAGCCCAAAACTTAAAAAGATTTAAACGGGGCATCAAGAACTCACCTGAAATCGATCGAACACCTGCAACGAGTTAGAAAACCCCTAAGTGCACACTCACAAGTAAGGGTCTGTAAATAGTACAAAACGCGTTACTAAACTAGACCGTAAGAACACTCTTGCCTAATGGGTCGTTCAAGCCCTACACTTTGGCCCAAGGCCCAACACGTTGGCCCAAGGCCCAACACCTTGGCCCAAGGCCCAACACCTTGGCCCAAGGCCCAACCCATACCCAATTACTTTACCTCAGCCCCAAAAACCTTTCAACTAACCAAATCCACTGGTTAAGCCTAAAACGAACTTATCGATTAATAACGAGTAAAATGTGTAGATTTTAGCATGCGAAGACGCATTTAATTACATAGGATAACCTTTGAAATAAATTATTAAATATTTACCAGAATTTAATAAATGTCTTAGGTTTATAAAAATATTTTTATTATATTTTTCTATTGGACACAAAAATTGTAAAAATTCCTCCAACACAGCAAGGTACATGCAGCTATTTCAGTGCGCCACAAAATGGTTTTATTTTTATAAAATTTATTACCTAACCAAATTAAACGATTCCAATTGGGTTTGGTTACTAACTCAAAATACTAACTTACAGAAGTGGAACCAACCAATTTGAACCTGTCGAAAAATGGTTAAGACGTCAGGAAGACCGACCAGAATCCGTCATCCCACATTAGCTTTGATACTCGATTTTATAAATTCATAAAAACCATTCAAATATCATCCAAAAATTACGTATTATACCTTTCTGGAAACTAGACTCAAAGTAGAACATCATGGAATCAAGAATCGATCAAAAAAATGGATTACCATCGCGTTACAAACCCTACAATAAACGTATACGAATCTGTCAGCAAACTGTTATCATCAAAACTCAACCTTAACGACCAATAAGCGCGTTAATATGATCAATTAAGGTGTAGAAGATATGAGGAATCATAAAACCAACCTGGAATTGGAGTTTTCACGGCTGAAACTTGGCTGGGCAGAAGAAAAACGAGTAGGGGGGGTCTTAGCTACGATCGGCTGCTGTGGTTAGGGTAGGGTTAACCTTTTGTTTTATGATATAAAAGAAAAGTTACATCCAAGTCCCTCCAATTTGAAACATAAGGCATAATGGAAGGAAAAGCTAAGTTTTTTAACGTACCGGGATGACGTAAAGGCTTCCGAGAAACGTCGGTTAAATCCCGAAAATAGAACACACTTTACAAGCTTTAATTATTGGAACCGGAATTAACGGGTGTTACAGTTACAGGCGTTGAATGACTTGAATCCATGTTCTACAAAACATAACATGTACAAAACATAATAAATACAAAACATAACATATAGAAAATATAATTGAACATAAATACAACTAGAGAGATCAAACTAATCAACTTCAAGAGTTCAAGTTTTATAAGTTCAATATTAAACAAAAGTTAACCAAATGTCCATATTAACAAGAATAGCTCGAAATACAAGTATAAATTTAGAATCAGAAAATAATAGAAGCTATAAGTCTAATAAATACTAATAATAATTTGTAAGTTCAAATATAAGAAGTAATTGAAGCTATTAACAATATACCTAAATTGTTGAATGCTTGAAAATAGTTGAAATTAACCACTTGAATGTTTGAAATCAACAACTTGAATGCTTGAACATGGATGATAATTTGATAATTTCTTCATTTATTTGATTTTGGTGGCTCTTGACATGGTGAGTTGGTGACTGCAGGTAGGGTTGAAATAAATAGATAAATGATATGGAAAGGAGTAAAACTCCAAAAGGTAAAAGATCAGATTATATATGAAAGGAAATAATTGGTTTTAATTAGCAATCGGTTCAACCGCTAAATCGCTTTCCGGTCGAACCGCACGATCGGTATGAAATCGGCCGGTTCTCTTAATTCAGAGCAAACTGTATGTGATCGGACCGTTTGTGTGGCCGAATCCCGGTTCAACCGGTCGGACCGGCCGAACCGGCCGTGAAAACATTGATCAAAGCATAAGTTCAAGAGAATAAGCATCCAAAATTCTTAGACTCAAACAGAGAGTGGGACCAAGCTTAGTGTCACTCGAGCAAGCTTAGTATGTGGATCATCTTGTGTATATTGTAAGAATGAGTAGAAAGGTTAGTTAAAGTGTTTGAAAGAGAACTACTTGTTATATTTAAAATGTTTGATTATCTAACGGTTATAAGTAGAATATAGCACAAGTGGACTCACTAAAGGAAATGTATAGGGCACGGAGAGTAACATGAGCAGTTAGTCACAGCTGACCACTGTTATTACCTACAGCCTTATTATCCTTGTACTAAATAGCTCCTGAAGTGATGATGTTTGTGTTTTCCTTTAGAATTCGAATGGTTGGTGCTAAGACGGTTGCTGGACAAGGAGGTTGCACGGGACGCCGTGGTAGGCCATGTGTTTACCGAATACCCTTCGAAGAACCGATCATTGAGTCTGGTGAAGACAGAAGCATGACTGTACGCAAAGAAGAGTATCAGCTAGACCCTGCTATTCAAGCTGCCATCACTCAGGCAGTAGCTGCTGCAGTGAAGAATCTCCAATAAGACAAGTCTACTGAAAGCCGCACAACAACTGTTGAGAAGACAGGGGAAAGTAGTAAGAAGGAGGATGAGACTAAGAAGGAAGCGTCGAGTGAGGTTCGTTCTGTGAAGGCTGATGAAGGAAAACGAGGCCGAGGTGGGTGTAGTTACAGGTCGTTCAAAAGCTGTGACCCACCGAAGCTGACTAGTGTGGGTGACGCAATCGCTACTCTCCAATGGATAACCTCTATGGACAAGGTTATCCGAATTAGCGAGTGCAATCCCGACCAAGCTGTAGGCTTCGCTACTCAGTCATTTGTTGAAGAAGCTATGTTATGGTGGGAAACTGTTGAGCAGAGAAAGGCTGCTGCTGAGATTAAGGACTTGAAGTGGTAAGATTTGAAAGAGATGGTCATGAAGAAGTTTTGTGCTGATGCTGAAGTTGAAAGGGTGGAGATGAGGTTCCTGAACATGAAGGCGGGGGGGATGACGCACTGTGAGTACACTACTGAGTTTAACCGTATGTCAAGACTGGATACCGAGATGGTAATACTGAAGCTAAGAGAATCAAGTGTTATGTTAGGGGACTTCCACGAAACGTCCACACACTGGTCAGAGAAAGTAGACCTGCTACTTTGGATTCCGCGATTGAACTCGCGGAGTTGGTTTACGATGACCTGGCAGTAGATGAAGTAGTGGTAGAGAAGAAGGAAAAGAAATGGGAGGCTCCTGCTAAGCGGCCCGATACTCAGATGTGGAATCCCAAGGACAAGAAGCAGAAGACATGGGAGAGGAAGCCGTGTCAGACGTGTGGGAAGGTTCACGGCGGCGAGTGCAAGTGGGGAATGGGTAATGATGTTTGTCACAAGTGTGGGAAAGCTCATGGTGGTGAGTGTTGGTTGGGATCTTGTAACATCCTAAAATTTTAATGTTGAATAAAGAAAGTTATGTTTAGTGATTTCGCGTTAATTATTTAATATCAAGTAAGGAGCGGATCATGGACTTGGAATAATTGAGATGGGTTAAATGAGAATGGGCTTAGGTCCATGGGATTTAAGGGATATAAATATCCCCTAAAACCCCAAACCATCATTCATTCCATCTATTTTCTAACACTCCAAGACACACACACCACACACCAAACACCGACGGCCAGCCGAGGAGAGGAACGGACAGATCTGAGAGAGAGAGAGCGTTGGTTGTGATTAAACAAGTAAACGAGATCCAAACAAGCTCAAAAAGGTATGATTCTTGATCTTTGAAGTTTAATATCCAAGTTTTATAGTGTAGATACGACCGAAAATGGTTGGGAAACGTAGTGGGTGATGTCGAAAATGGTTGTTAAGTCAGCTCGACCCCAGCCAGGGGCTCTGCCCCTTGGACCCTGCTAGGGGCTGCCGCCCCTAGACCCAGCTGCCAGGGGCGCTGCCCCCGGACCCCCGTTCGTTGTGGGTCATATAAAGATAGAAATACATTATGAGAAGTGATAGTTAATTGATACGTATACTTGTTATACAGTCAGCCGTGCACAACTGAAGAAAGGGATTACGATTAATGGTGAACTTAACCGTGTTCAGGTGAGTTTCTAGCCCCATTTATGTGTTATGTTTTCGGGGCTGTGTGCATACTCGATATGTTTGTTAATACGCTTATCCTAAGAGATAAGTGTATGCCTTATGTGAATGATGTGATATGTATGAATGATTGCTTGATGGTACGTGAACGATCTTCGGATATTGCACGTACTGTCAGGTTGTAACGCTAAGTATAAGGTAAGTATGATATGTATGCTTATGTGTATGAATGTGATAAAGTTAATAAAAGAAGGAAAGGATGGTTGAATGGTAACGAAGAGGGAATCGAACCCTACTAATATTCGAGAAATAGGGAACCGAACCCTACTAATATTCGAGGAAGAGGGACCGAGCCCTAATAATACTCGAGGAAAGAGGGTACCGAGCCCTAATAATACTCGAGGAAGGAGGGTACCGAGCCCTAATAATACTCGAGGAAGGAGGGTACCGAGCCCTAATAATACTCGAGGAATGTAGGGCGTAATGCTCTTTATAACGTAAGATATGAAAGTAAGTTAATACAAAAGAAAGTATGAAAGTAAGAAAGTATGAATGAAAGAATATAAGTTTATGTGTATTGTATAGTGTATGATTAACTAGAACTCACTCAGCGTAGCTGACTTTTAGTATGCACGCAGGTGAGTAGGATGAGGCAGGTCGCTTGAGGAGACACATGGCACTGAATAAGAAGCTGGCATCGGATGACTCAAGACGTTTAAGTTTAATGTTTCGTTTATTTTGAAAGACAAAATGATGTTTTAAGACAAGACGTGTTTGTTATGAAATGTTTTATGAAAGCTTTTATATTCCGCGAATGTTTTAATTAACTCTGATATTTAGAACTGCGTTTATGAGTAAATCCAACACGAAAGTAGGGCTACCGGTAACGGGGCCTTACAGATCTAATGCATGCTACTGGTGTAGGAAGGTGGGGCATTATGCTCCGTATTGTAATGCCAAGCCCGTGTGTTATAAGTGTGGGAAGACGGGTCACTTGGCAATGGAGTGCACTAAGGTGAAGTTGGAAGGAGTGGGAAGAAGGATGCTGAACAGTCTAGGCCAAAGACGAGAGCTTACATGCTAACTCCGGAGCAGACCAAGCAGATCCTTGATTTTGTGACAGGTACATTTCTAGTAAATGGTATTTCTGCTTCTGTTTTGTTTGATTCACGTGCTAGTAGGAGTTTTGTAGCTACGACATTTTGTAAGTTAGCAAAAATGAAACGTTGTCGTGTGTCTTAAACTTTTATGGTAGAAACGGCTAGTAAAACCTATATTAGGGTAATGAGAATGGTTAAGGATGGTAAGATAGAGTTAGAGGGATGTGAATTCACTGTTACCCTTTTTGTGATGACCTTAGGAGGATTTGACGTGGGTTTAGGAATGGATTGGTTGTCTGAGTTTGACGCTCAGATAGTGTGTAAGAGTAGGTTGATAAGGTTAAAGTCCTTGGATGGTGGTACAGTGACGGCTTATGGTGATAAGTAAAGTTTGGGGTTCAACGCCATTTCGATGATAAAAGCCTAGAGAATTTTGAGGCAAGGGTGCAGTGCCTATATGGCGTGTGTTGTCAACGCTTTGGCGGAGACAAAAGACATGAAAGATGTTCCTGTAGTGTGTGACTATCCAGAAGTGTTCCTTGAGGACCTTTTGAGGTTGCTACCGGAACGAGAACTAGAATTTCAGATAAAGTTAGTACCAGGAGCACAGCCCGTCGTAAAAGCACCTTACTGCCTGGCGCCGTCTGTGATGAAAGAACTGATGTCCCAACTGCAAGAACTCCTCGATAAGGCTTTTATAAGGCCAAGTGTTTCCCCATGGGGCGCACTGGTGTTATTCATTAAGAAGAAGGATGGGAGTATGAAATGTGTATCGACCACAGGGAGTTGAATAAGCTTACGGTGTAGAATACATATCCATTACCACAGATTGATGACTTGTTTGATCAGCTGCAAGGTGCTAGCTGGTTCTCACGAATAGATCTCAGATCAGGCTATCACCAGTTGAAGTTAAAGAAGGCAGACATTCCTAAGACAATGTTGGGATGTGGTATGGACACTACGAGTTCCTCATGATGTCATTTGGTCTAACAAATGCTCCCGCAACATTTATGGATATAATGAATAAGGTATGTCAGCCGATGTTAGACAAGTCAGTTATCATTTTCATTGACGATATATTGATTTATTTGAAGAGCGAGTCTGACCATGCCGAGCATCTGAGAGAAGTATTAGAAGTTCTGAAGAAGGAGAAACTATATCCTAAGTTCTAAAAGTGCGCGTTTTGGCTGCGAGAAGTACAGTTTCTAGGTCACATAATCAATCCCGAGGGGATTACTGTGGACCAAGCGAAGATTGAAGCGATAACGATTTGGAAGACTCCACAAAACCCAACCGAGATGCGCAGTTTCTTAGGGTTGGCTGGCTTATTATAGGAGGTTCATTCAAGGTTTCTCCAAGATAGCTGCACCATTGACCTGTATGACCCGAAAGACTGTAGTGTTCAATTAGGGTTAGTATCAGAAGAAGCGTTTGAAGAATTGAAGAAAAAGCTCACACTGGCTCCAATCCTTATTTTGCCTGCTCGTAACGAGGATTTAGTAGTTTGTGCTGATGCTTCACATCAAGGGTTAGGTTGCGTGTTAATGCAATGAGGAAAGGTCATAGCGTATACGTCCAGACAGTTGAAGACTCACGAAAGTACATACCCAACGCATGATCTGGAGTTAGCAGCTGTAGTGCATGCTCTTAAAATCTGGAGACATTACTTGTATGGTACTAAGAGTACTATTTATACAGATCATTAGAGTCTAAAATACTTATTTGAGTAGAAAGAGCTGAATATGAGAGAGAGAACATGGTTAGAGTTGATTAAAGATTACGACTGCGACATCAAGTATTATCCGGGAAAGGCTAATGTAGTCGCGGACGCCTTAAGCCGGAAGAATGAAGAAGTCATCGCGACAATGAAGTCTTATAAGTTGATCATCAACTCGGACTTCTTTGAAGAAATTGGTAGGGTACAGTCGGAGGTGCTTAAGGATGGAGGGCTGATGAAGAAAGAAAGGATTTTTGGGCAGCACACTGAGTTGATAGATAATACGCATGGTGTAAAGATTAGATTCGATCGGATGTGGATTCCGCGACATGTGAATCTTAGGGGTTGAATCCTAGACGAGGCCCATAAGTCTCGATACTCGATTCATCCAGGATCCACCAAGATGTATCAGGACCTGAAGAAAGACTATTGGTGGCCGGGTATGAAGAACGAAGTGGTAGACTATGTCAGTAAGTGCTTAACTTGTTTACAAGTTAAAGCAGAGCACCCGAAATTGTATGGTAAGATTCAGCCTCTGGAGATACCCAAGTGGAAACGGGAACACATCACCATGGATTTCATATCTGGGTGATTGTGGACCGTTTAACAAAGAGTGCTCAATTTCTGCCTATACGAGATGCCATCTCATCATAATCGTTAGCAAACGTGTTCATTAAAGAAGTTGTAACGAAGTATGGGGTGCCGTTGTCGATTGTGTCCGACCGAGATACCCGTTTCACTTCTAGATTTTGGAAGAGGTTGCGTGAAGCGATGGGAACAAGACTGAACATCAGCACGACGTATCATCCTCAAACAGATGGACAGTCTGGGCGGACTATCCAAACCCTTGAGGATATGCTACGTGCATGCGTGTTAGATTTTGGAGGAAGTTGGGATGATCATCTTCACTTAGCAGAATTTTCGTACAACAACAGCTACCATTCGAGTATTGGTATGCCTCCGTTCGAGATATTGTATGGTAGACGTTGTAAAAACCCCGTGTTTTGGGGAGAGATTGGTCAGAAAGAGATTGGGAGTTTAGAAATTGTGTAAGAAACCTCCTTTAGGTTTGATCATGTAACATCCGCTTTTCTGAGAATTATAAATAACAGAAAGTTCTATAATTAACTGTGTGTCATTAACTTAATTGGGTGTGTTAATGTTTGGATAATAAATGGAATTAGATGTGTGAGTGGGTTGTGGGGCCCATAGTCCCCTATATAAACCCAACCCCTCATTCCTTTCACCACTTTCTTCCCTTTCACCACACACACACTTTCTCTCAAAACCCGAATCCAAGTCCAGGCTAAAACTAAGGAAGACCTTGGTGTACAAGTATCTCAAACATCAAGAAAACATCCAGATCTACTGGGTTGTCCAGATCTGAACCGAACCCGGAGCAAAAAGGTAAGCTTCGGTCAAAGGGTTAAGTTTCATGGTTAGAATCGACATGCAAACCGATATAATGATAGATCGGGTTGTGAAATGTAATGTGGTAGATACTACACTTACTTTATTGGTAAGTGTATGATACGTGTATGATTGTGTATTGAATGTATTGTTACATAATGTAACGCCCGTTAATTCCGGTTTCAAGAATTAAAACTTGTGGAGTATGTATAACTCTCGGGACTTAACTGACGTTTCTCGGAAGCCTTTACGTCATCCCGGTACGTTAAAGAACCTAAATTTCCTTCCGTTTTGCCTTACACTTCAATCTGGAGGGACTAGAGTGTAAAATATTATGTTATAACACAACCTAACCCTAGCCCCCATCTCTTTCTGCGATCGGTAGGTAGGAGGTGACCCAAGACCCACGATTTTCTTTTTTTGCAGCCAATTCTAAGCCTTAGAACTTCAATTCAAGGTATGTACTATGATTCCCCAAGTCTTTTTCACGTTAATTGGTCCTCATATTGCGTGTATTGATCGAAAAACGTCTTGTTGTAGGCTAACCGGGTGGCTGCCCAATTGAGCGTTTCCGGGGCTGTTTTGAGTGAGGTTTTCACATCAAAATCCCACTAGGTATGAAATGTACATCATATTATAATTTCATGGCCAATGGAGGTGTTTAGGTCGGTCAATCGACTTTAGTTCGAAAACTAGGGTTTATCGGGTATAGAATTGCAAATTGTTGAGTTTGATGTGTTAATTGATCGGGTGACCGACCGAATCAGTTTTTACAGCCCTAGGGGGTTTAAGGGCTGTGGAAAAATTATTTTTTTGATGCTCGGGGCTGTTGTGGTTAGTGCTTCGTCAATCGAGTCGGCGGTGCGCGAATTTTCGTTTAAACGTTAAAGTAAGAGTTGTAAAAAGGAACCGCCAACCCTATCAACTCGGGTGCCATAATCTTGATGAATGAAAAGATTTAAAATGGAATTTGGTCCATTCGGGGCTGATTCGTTAATAAATGGTTTTACGTTTTATTACACGCGCATTCGACCCGATTTGACTATCCTTGGGCCTTGGGTCAAGCTGTTGGGCCTTGGCCAAAGTTGTTAGGCCTTTGGCCAAGTTGTTGGGCCTTGGACCAAGTGTTGGGCCTTGGGCCAAGTTGTTGGGCCAAGTGTTGGGCCTTGGGCCAAAGCGTTGGGCTTGAACGGCCCATTAGGCAAGAGTGTTCTTACGGTCTAGGTGAGTGACGTGTTGTGTATAATTTACAAGCCCTTGCCTGTGATCATGCACTTAGGAATTTCCTAGCTCGTTGCAGGTGTTCGATTGATTTCAGGTGAGTTCATGATGCCCTTTTTACTCTTTTACTTTTGGGCTAGCATGCACACCTAAATGTTTTCTTACATGATGAAAGGTTTTAAACGAATTTATATAGGCTTGCTAGCATATGGTAGGCCTTGGGATGTTAAATATATATATATGTATGTACATTATTTCTTGGCCAATATTTGGCGATGTTTTATTCGTTTCGACTACTGATGTTGTGTATGTCTACTTTGTGTTTGCATGCACTGATGTTACGTGTTTGGGTTGTACGTTTGCTCGACCCTGATGTTATACGTGGATGTTATATATATATACTGTGATATATATATAGAGATGTAATTGAAAGGATGATTAATATACATTTTGTATATATATGTATGAGGATGTTTTAGTTCGGGAATGATGATTTGATGGATGTACCCTTTTACATTTTAAAACTTTGGTATGACTATCATAACTATTATTTAATGATGTTATTTACTTAAAACTTGAACTCACTCAGCTCAAGCTGACTTTGTGTGCATGTTAGTGTGAGTTTCAGGTTAGGAAGAGGATGCCTTATCGCTTGGACGTGCACGAGGCTACTTGGACGGTGAAGAGCATACGGGGACTGAAGTTTTACTATTAAACATTTATTATTAAAAGTTTTTAATTAAAGATAACTATGTTGATTTTGGGCAAAATTCCTGGATTTTGGGAACTTATTTTATTATTTATGTTTTCCGTTGAATTATACTATGAGATGTTTGTTTTAATGGAAGAAACCGTTTTCAAGTTTAATTATTTTCTTAAGTGTTTTGTATGATTACCAACTGTGGGGTTCCCGAGGTTTGGGGGCCTTACACATAAAGATTATATGAACGAGTATGTATATATATATTTATAACTAGAAGATATGTAAAGTATGCCCGTATGATAAAAGGTATGGTTACTCGAGACAGAAGGGACCAGACCCTCACAATATCTGTGATGTTAGGGACCAGACCCTCATAATATCTGTGATGTTAGGGACCAGATCCTTATAATATCTGTGATGTTAGGGACCAGACCCTCATAATATTTGTGATGTTAGGGACCAGACCGTTATAATATCTATGATGCTGGGGACCTGACCCTTATAATATCTGTGATGTTTAAGATAGAATAGCTTATGGTATACTATAGGGTTTTATGAAAGAAAGTATGTAACTATAGGGTTTTATGAAAGAAAGTATGTAAGAACGTATGCATGTATGTAATGTATGTATGAAAGAAGTGACAGTGAATAAGGTATGAATACGTATCTCCAGACACGTATGAGTATGGTATGAATGTAATGTATGTTAATTGATTAACTAGAACTCACTCAGCTACGCTGACTTTAGTATGCACGCATGCAAATAGGTTGAGGCAGCTGGCTTGAGGAGGGACACATGGCACGAGCTAAAGAGACTGGCATCCATGAAGAAGTGTCATCACTATTTTGTGTTACTATTTATGAAAAGACAACTTGTATGTTAAGACATGATTCGATGTTTTGTAATGTAATGCATGAAGTTTTAATTATTCCGTGAAAGTTTTTAGAACTATGTTTATGAGTAAATCCAACAGCAAAGTAAGGTTACCGGGAACGGGGCCTTACAGATCAGATCAAGGCAAGAATGAAAGCTGCTCAAGACCGTCATTAGTCTTATGCCGATAAGAGGCGACAACCGATCGATTTAACGTTGGCGACAACGTTATGCTTAATGTCTCGCCTTAGAAAGAGATTATTCATTTTAGAAAAAGGGGAATAATGAGTCCAAGATACATGGACCATTCAGAATCGTAGCCCATGTGGGAGAAGTGGCTTATAAGCTCGATCTACCTAAGGAATTGGAAGGGATTCACTCCACCTTTCATGTTTCTCACTTAAGGAAATGTCTGGCTGACGACACGTCTCACGTGCCATTAATGGACATAGAGGTAGATGAATGGTTGAATTACATCGAGCAGCCAGTTGAGATAGTGAACCGTAAGGAAAAGCCACTTCGTCACAAGGTCATTCCGTTGGTAAAGGTGATTTGTAAACACCGTAAAGGATCAGACGCCACTTGGGAAGTATGGTGGAAGAAATGCGTAGCTTTTATCTTGAATTGTTTGTGTAATAGATAGGTTTCGGGGACGAAACCTTTTTAATGAGGGAAGACTTGTAATGTCCGCATTTTTGAATAATAAATAAAATAAGTTATATTTATATATATATCGTGTGTCATTATTTAATTCTATTAAATAGTAATGATATGAAAGGATAAGATTAGGGTGGTTCATGGACTTAGGATTACTATGGGCCAAAAGCCTTCGGGCCTAGAGTATTTAAAGTCCTTAACCTTCCTAAAACCTTAAAACCCTCATTCTTTCATCTTGCCTCCACACACTTAAAACACACACAAACACCCTCTTCACATTCCGGCCAGATCTGAGCCTGGACCAAAACAAGTTGTGTTAGATCTTCACCTAAAAAACAAGAAATGAAGCACTATTCACGTATTTAATCAAATCTGATGGGAAACCGGATCTAAAAAGGTACATTGCAAAGGTAAAATTGGGTCATAAGGAAGGTCCGGTTGTTGGACTCGGCATGCCCAAGACACATATTATTATTGATGTGGCTAGTATGTCATGATCCAAGTCAGGTCATACCCAATAACAAGTTAGACAAACACCAACAATATTTGTTTATATATGATATGATCATAACAAATGAATATTAACACTTAAGTTATTTAGAAAATGGGTTTCTAAATAAAATGTACTTGTGAAATAGATAAAATCATATGGGTGATTTATACTTTGAGAGAAAGCATTCCATATTGTTGTTTAAGAGGGTTAAGTAACAATATACCTAGCATGTCACTTGTAATGTGTTATGTTTATAATGGTATAAGTTATAACACATTATGAATATGTATAAATATAGAAATCTTGAAAAATAATAAAAATATAAAAGGGAAAGAAAGGGGGCCGCCCCCCTCTTTTAATCTCTTTAATATTTTATTATTATCTTTCAAGTAAGTGGAGGCATGCAATAAGTTCCATTGGTGGACTTGGGTGGTGTGGATTTTGAAAAACTATAACCCTTCTTTCTTTCGTTTCTCTCACACACAACAACATTTCACAAGTAACACAAGCTAGGGAGGAAAAATCCTCTCAACCCTTCTTTCTCTCTTGGTGTTTTTGGCCAAAGGAAGGAGCAAGAAGGAGGTGCTTTTTCAAGTGTAAAATCCTAGTTAATCAAGGTGTATTGTCGGAGGCTTGGGGTATGCAAGCTTGAGGACCTTCCCTTAGAAGTTCTTGCCTTCTAACCATCCTCTCCTTCACCCGGATTTGATTCTCTTGAAAGGTAGCTTGACATGCATGAACTTTTAGTGTCATGCATGTGTTTGATAGTATGTATCTCGTATTTGGATCCGGGCTTGGGTTTTTTATGTGTAAAATCGGTTTTATACATATGAAATTAACAAGATTTAAAACTAATTTCCGCTGCGTTTTTGGTAAAATAGGGATTTTATCACTTTGATAATCTTGTTAAAACCCAACAATGGCATCAAGAGCCGCTTATACGGATGCATGCTTCATTAGACCCAAAAATTTTCGGGTTTATGGTGGGGTTTTACCATATGGCCGAAAATTTTAGGGGTTTTGGTTACCCCATGGTTTTTCAAGGTTATACTTTACATGCATGGGGTAATCTTGAAAAAACTAAGTCATTTGGATGATTGATTGTGTTATTTGGACAAAACCCGAAACTTTCGGTTTTGTCAAGTTTGGGCCGAATGTTTTAGAGAAAGGGGAACCATTTTTGGGTCATTGTTTTATTACATATTTGGATGTGTAATAGATGTTCATAACCTAGCCATGGCCTTATGTTTGGTTGAATGTTTGTGTTGTGTTATTTATTCATTCGATATGGTTGTAATTTATTTGGGTTGTGTAATCTATTTATTCTTTCAATTGGTTTGTAATAATAAGTAGATTAGATGCATTTCTTTTACTAGCAAAAAATTTATTAGGATATATTTTTGTAAAATAAGATGCAAAGGAAGAGAGCCCAAATAAAATGATGGAGACCACAACACGGGGGTGAACACTTGGAGCATATGGATGCGGGATCAAGTGGGAGTTCATCGACACAAGCTCATGTCCTTTTGAGTCCCTTAGGAGAGACCTTTTGACACACTTGTCTTCGGTCAACAAGTGTGGTCAACATTAAGAGGCTATGGTTATGAACTTGTGGTTGTGTATGTTTTATGCTTGCATGGTTGGTTTACTTATGTTTGTGTTATTTGCAATGTGGTTTGCTAACAACTTAAAATCAACTAGCATAAAATTGGTTCCTTAGAAATCATTTGGTAATAAAAATGGGTTTATCAAAGGCTAATGATTTCATAATAAAAATGGGTTTTATTAATAGGAACTTTGAAAATGGGGTTCTCAACTTAGTACCATACATTTGAATGCATGCAAATGAAAGGTACATAAAAGGATTTCCAATCTAGAATTTTGAAAACTAAAATCCCTTTTATAAAATAAGTTGAACACCATCCTTTTATACGACACTCGAATCACTTGGGAATTTGGTGTGGGATAAAGGTCACCTAACCGCATTAGAGGAAACTTGTGAGTTGAGGTGGGTTTGCCATATTTGTGGGATAAAGGTCACCTAACCACTTGTATGTGTAAATTCACACGTGTGTGTAAGTAGGACGACTTAAATTGGAAACCATGTGAATAGGGTCACCGAAGCATGGCGTACAATGGTGTTGATGGGATTAAACATGCCAACAAAGCATGAGATGCTTAATCGATCCCATAAAACTATAAGTTGCAAAGGGTTGCAATCGTCAAACGTTGACTACCTTGTTAATTTAAATAGTAGGATAAAGGTCACCTAACTACTATTTGAATGTAACGTTGGGTTCTAGATTTTAATAATTAATTGTCTTGGAGACATAAAAGGGTATTAACGATTAAAATAATTGATATCGAAAATACTAAAATTGAGCTTTGTTATATTTGTAGATGGCAGCAATCAACAATCCACCTAACGTTATTATTCACCCGTTAATAACCTATCACTAAGATCTATTCTTGACAAGGATCGTCTTAACTATACCAACTTTATGGATTGATGCCGAAGACCATGACAATTGGGTTAAGCACAATGAGGATTCGGTGCAAGTTTCTTGCCTCATGTTGGGAACTATGATTCCCGAGATTTAAAAGGATTTTGAACTTCATGGGGCATACGACATGATCACCCAACTTAAGAAAATGTTCCTTACACAAGCTAGGGTGGAATGCTTCAAAACGGTTCGAGCGCTTAACGCATGTCGTATGGAGGAAACCCAATCGGTCTCATCTTATGTACTTAAGATGAAAAGCCACATTGATCGTCTCGAGCGCCTTAATTGTCGCGTCTCAAACGAGTTAGCCACAGATTTGATCCTAAATGGCTTAACAAAAAGGTTTGAGACATTTGTTATGAATTATAACATGAACGGATGGTACAAGAGCACTGGTGAGCTTCACGCAATGCTCAAAACGGCCGTGACGGCAATGGGTAAAAAGGTTTTACCCATTCTCACGATCAATGAGGGAGGCAATAAGAAAAGGCATCACCCGGAACCCAAGGCAAAGGTTGCCAAAGGTAAGGGATAAGTCAAGGGCAAGTTCAAGGAAAGACTAAAGTGGAACCACCCAAACCAAAGAAGCTAAAGGTTAGCTCGGAGGATCTGTGCTTTGGATGTGGGGAGATAGGGCATTGGATGAGGAATTGTCCAACCTATCTCAAAGAGTTGAAAGCTAAGAGGGATGCGGGGCAAACCTCGGGTACAACTTTCATGATTCATGTTGTACCAATCAAGCACCAAGAAACTCAAAATGGATTTAAGTAAGACTTATCTTTGGCATTGTCTCATTGGTTATATAAACAAAGATCGCATACATACACTTCAAAAGAATGGTCTTTTGGAATCAAGTGAAGATGATTCATTTGATAAGTGTGAGTCTTGTTTACTTGGAAAGATGACCGAGGACCCCTTTAGTGGAACAAACGAAGGGGCAAAAGACTTATTGGGTATCATACATTCGGATGTATGTGGTCCCTTTAAGACAATGACAAGGAATGGTGAAAATCCTTCATTACTTTTATCGAAGATTATAGTCGTTATGGGTATGTGTACTTATTAAGACACAAAGATGAAGCCTTTGAAATGTTCAAAGTCTTCCAAAATGAAGTACAAAATCAACTCGCTAAAACCATCAAAGTACTTCGTTCGGATAGAGGAGGTGAATACCTAAGTGATGCCTTCCGAGATCATCTTAGGAGTTGTGGGATCATCTCACAACTTAATCCACCCGGAACACCACAAAATAATGGTGTGTCCGAAAGGAGGAATCGAACTCTATTGGATATGGTTCGATCTATGATGGCTAGACGAACATTGCCTCTACCATTTTGGGGTTTCTCTTTGCTCTCCGCAGCCCGTATTTTAAATATGGCCCCAACCAAGAAAGTGGACAAAACACCTTATGAAATATGGAATGGAAGGGTTCCATAATTATCATATTTAAAGGTATGGGGTTGTGAGGCTTATGTCATGAACAATATCCAAAACAATCTTGAAAGTCAATCCAATAAGTGTATCTTTGTAGGATCTCCCAAGGACTCTATGGGATATTATTTCTACAACCCAATCGAGCAAAAGGTGTTCATTGCTTGAAAGGCTGAGTTCATGGAAACTAAGTTCCTTATTGAAGGTACTCGTAGAACGGTGGAACTTGAGGAGGATCGAGAACCACAAGCCGATACACGTTTGTTTGAAACTAGCACTCAATAAGAGGTTGTTGAGAATGATCAAATGGTTGATCAAGACACACAAAACGTTCGCAAATCCGGTAGGATTAGTCATCCAACCTAAAGATATGGATTTTTCATGGATGGGTGCTATGTGGTAGATTCGGATGAACCCACCACATACCGTGATGCAATGTCACAATCCGATTGTGACAAATGGCTTGAGGCCATGAACGTTGAGATACAATCCATGCATGACAACCAAGTATGGGATTTGGTTGTACCACCTCTTAATTCCAAACCGGTTGGAAGTAAGTGGGTTTTCAAGAAGAAAACCGATATGCATGGAAACTTGGATACTTATAAAGCTAAACTTGTAGCAAAAGGTTTCACTCAAACTCAAGGGGTTGACTATGATGAAACTTTTTCTCCCTGTAAGGCCCCGAACCCCGGGAACCCCACAGTTGGTAATCATTCAAACACTCGTAAAATGTAATAAACTTAAAACCCATTTCTTCCATTAAAACAAATGTATCAGAGTATCAATTTTTCGGGAAACATGAAAAATGAAATACGTTCCCGAAACCCAGAAATTTTGCCCAAAATCCAAAGTAAATATGACTTTTATAAGTTTCCTTAAAATAAAATATTCATAACAATTCTTCCTTCCAGTATGCCCTTCACCAACCAAGTAGCTCCGTGCACGTCCAAGCGATAAGGCGTCCTCTTTCATATCTTGAAACTTACACCAACATGCACACAAAGTCAGCTTGAGCTGAGTGAGTTCAAGTTTTAAGTAAAAGATATCAGTAGTAAAAATCATGATAGTCATACCAAAGGTTTTCTAAAAGTAAAAGGGTACATCCATCTAATCATCATTATCGAACTTAAACATCCTCATACATACATATACAAATGTATATGTAAACATCCATTCAATAACATCCCTATATACATAGCAGTATATATATATAACATCCACGTATAATATCAGGGTCGAGCAAACGCACAACCCAAACACGTAACATCAGTGCATGCAAACACGAAGTAGGCATACACAACATCAGTAGTCGAAACGACTACAACATCGCTAAATAGAGGCCAAGAAATAATGTATATACACATATATGTATTTAACATCCCAAGGCTTACCATATACTAGCAAGCCTATATAAATCATTTTAAAAACATTTCATCAAGTAAGAAAACATTTAGGTGCGCATGCTAGCCCAAAAGTAAAATGAGTTAAAAAGGGGCATCATGAACTCATCTGAGATCGATCGAATACTTGCAACGAGCTAGGAAGTTTCTAAGGGCAAAATCACAAGCAAGGGCCTGTAAATTATACATAACGCGTTACTAAACTAGACTGTAGGAACACCGTAGTCTAATGGGCCGTACAAGCCCAACACTTTGTCCCAAGGCTCAACACTTGGCCCAAGGCCCAAAGATAGTCAAATCGGGTCGAATGCGCGTGAAATGATCCTTAAAACCATTTGTTAACCGAATCAGCCCCGAATGGACCAAATTCCATCTTAAACCTTTTCATTCATCATAATTATGTCACCCGAGTTAATAGGGTTGACGGTTCCATTTTACAACACTTACTTTAACATTTAAACGAAAATTCGCGCACCGCCGACTCGATTGACGAAGCACTAACCCCGACAGCCCCGAGCACCAAAAAAATAATTTTTCCACAGCCCTTAAACCCCCTTAGGGCTCCACGAACAGAATTGGTCGGTCACCCGATCAATTAACGCATCAAACTCAACAATTTGCAATTCTACACCCGATAAACCATAGTTTTCGAACTAAAATCGATTGACCGACCTAAACACCTCCAATGACCATGAAATTTTAATATGATGTAAATGCCATACCTGGGGATCTTTCTACACCGGAAACTCTAATTTTTATCCACGGGAAGTGGGTCAATTGCACTCTAGCCGAAATCTACCCAACGAAAAGTTTCGGCAAAATTAAGCATCAAAACGATTAGGGGTGAGCAAAAAGAGTGTAGGGAATTGTAGTACATACCTTTAACTACCTCTAGGAGCTTGGAATCGATCAAAAAGTCGAAGCACGAAAGGGAGGGGGTGGCTGGAAGTGCCGATCGCAGCTGCTGTTAGGTTTAGGGTTTTATTTTTATTTTTTTTGTTATAACATAAGATGTTACACTCTAGTCCTTCTAGATTCAAGTGTAAGGCAAAATAGAAGGAATAGTTAGGTTCTTTAACGTACCGGGATGACGTGAAGGCTTCCGAGAAACGTCGGTTAAGTCCTGAGAGTTATACATTGACGTGTGTCTAATAACCCTATAAATATGACCCTCACAACTAAGCTTTAATATTAAAACGAAAATCCTAAATCCACACACAACCGGCAAGTGTACCGATCGCAAGTAGTATAGACTTAGGAAGTCCGAGTATCGAACACGTGGATACATCAGAACGCTAAAGATCACTAACCCTAGACAAGACCTACCTTAGAATAATAATTATATTGATTTTTGATTTTTAATTACTTAACTGAACTAACTAGACTGACTGATAAAACTTACCAAAAATAGAAAACTTAACGGAAAACTAACTGTGTTAACTTAGGATGGAGAAAACGTCTACCTAGGCCTGAATCAAATTGTAGGCCTAACAAGCTAATGGATTGAATGATATATAGACACCGGTCCCTAAAGATGACACGACTAAGGATCGCTCGGGCTCACTGGATTACCTCTCGGTCTCACTCAACAAGCCTAAACTACTCAAAATCGCCTAAAACGACCAAACCGGGAAATAATTGCTAACGTGTTCTAATGAAGGATCACCTCTCGGTCTCACCAACACTCGACCCTAATGGCGATGAATACTACACAACCAAGGATAGAGGAACAATTCAACTTAAACTAAAATAGATCAACTAGTCGCTCAAAACACCTAAACCTAACAAGAAACGAACTCGCTCTCGCGCAATCCTTATTCCAGCATGCAAAGGCAATGAGACACCCTAACTTCCTATCACCTCTCGGTCTCAAGGAAGGTGTCTAACCGCTGTACTTAATCCAATTAATCCCGCAACAAAACCCTACGGTTGTTCCTACCGAAAACAAACCCTAAACACAAAGTCTAGAATCAAACAATGCACCGATCAATCAATACAAAACTAATCAATCAACACACGGGGTTTATGCAATGAGTCACCAAAATTTTCAGCCCTTAAACACAACCTATTTCATGTCTAAATCAAACTTTACAATAGCAATTCAAGTCTATTAATCAAACAATCCAACAAGCTCATCAAACACTAACAAGAATCATCATTCCTAGGTAGAACTAACAAGATTAGCCTAGCATATTAATTGGACAGCCATGAACATTGAATAAAACCATTAATAAACTCAAACCAATCATCTTAACAATTTTCCAACGATCAACAATAATCATAAACACTTGAATCTCTAACACAATTGCAAAACAAATTAACAATTAAGCAATAAACTAAAAGTGTATGAACAATGAAAAAGATGTAAGGATATGGATGTTTCCGGGGTTGCTCCTTGCTGTAAAATCTGATGATAATCGATCCCGAGACTTGGTTCTTACTTGTTCTTCCTTCCCTAGCCGCCACAAGCTCCAAACCCTAGCACACAAAACTTTTTTCTTTCTTTTCTTCCTTGCTCCTGGTCCGATCGGAACTCCTGCTGGCCTAGGGTTTTTTTTTTTATTTTTTTATGTTATAATATAATATGGTCTTGGGCCTCCATAATGCATACGGGTCGGGCCTTGAGCTTTGTCTTGAACTTGTATGCGTAAAAGGCTCGTAGAATGCTCGAAAAGTCCTGGTTTTCTTCTTTCTTTCACCCAAAACCTACAAGGTTATTAAACTTATGTAAAACCTATCTAAAACGAGTTAAAACATATAAAATATAATATAATACGTAGATAAAACGTGCGGAAAATACGTGTGTTTTACAACAAATCATACATACTCTACAAGCTTTAGTTCTTCAAACCGGAGTTAACGGGTGTTACAAGTCCACCCCCCTTACAATGGGATTCGTCCCCAAATCCCGATGCAACAGGAACAACTGCGGATAATGCTTCCTCATCTCGTCTTTGGACTCCCAAGTAGCCTCGGAACCCTACGGTGTCTCCACTGCACCTTCACCTGCCTAACCACCTTATTCCTCAGTCGTCTCTCCTGACGGTCAAGGATAGCAATTGGTTGCTCGACGTAGTTTAGCTTACCATCGAGCTCAATATTGTCAAGAGGCACATGGGCCTCCTCATTCGCTAAGCATTTCCTCAGATGAGACACGTGGAAAGTAGGGTGAATCCCCGCGAGCTCCTTGGGTAAATCCAGTCTATAAGCTACCTCACCAACTCGGGCCAAAATACGGAACGGGCCTATAAACCTCGGACTGAGCATCCCCCTCTTACGAAAACGAATAATGCCCTTCCAAGGAGAAACTTTTAACATAACCTGATCCCCAACCTCAAACACAATAGGCCTTCGCCTTTTATCTGCATAAGACTTCTGACGATCCTGCGCGGCCTTCATAAATGCTTTGATCTTGTCGAGTTTCTCAGTCGTAGCCTCGACCACCTCTAAACTACCTAACTACTTTTGACCAATGGAACCCCAACAGACAGGAGTTCTACACCTCCTACCATAGAACATCTCAAACGGTGGCATCCCAATCGTAGCGTGATAACTGTTATTATACGAAAACTCCACCAACGGTAAGTGACGGTCCCAACTACCACCAAAGTCGATAACACAAGCCGCAACATATCCTCGAGAGTCTGAATGGTCCTCTCGGACTGACCATCCATCTGCGGGTGATAAGCAGTACTAATGAGGAGTTTGGTGCCCATCTCCTCATGAAACCTTTTCCAAAACCTGGAGGTGAAACGTGTATCCCTATCCGAAACAATAGACACCGGCACCCCATGCCTAGAGACGATCTCACGAATAAACACATCGGCCAATTGCTCTGAGTTAAAAGTCTCTCGAATCGGCAAGAAATGAGCGCTCTTGGTCAGTTTATCCACAATTACCCAAATGGTGTCATAATTGCCCCTAGGAGTACGAGGCAGTTTAGTCACGAAATCCATGGTAAGATGTTCTCATTTCCACTCAGGTATTTCCAACGGCTGAAGTTTCCCAAATGGCTTCTGATGCTCGGCCTTAACCTGTAGACACGTCAAACACTTACTCACGTACTGAGCCACCTCAAATTTCATTGCAGGCCACCAATAATTTTTCTTCAAGTCTTGGTACATCTTGGTCGCGCCCGGGTGAATAGAATTGCGCGAATTGTGTGCCTCATCCAAAATTTTATCTCTGAATCCTCCATACCTCGGTACCCATAAACGTCCATCCTTATATTTCACCCCATCACCTGTGTCTTCCAACAACTTTTCCTGACCCCAAATACGCTCTGACATAATCCATTCCACCTGCAACGCTTCATTCTGTACATTAGCTAATTGTTTCAAAATGTCGGGTTTGAGAATAAGCTGGTAGGATTTCAAACGAATAGGTTTTGGTCTCTCCTTCCGGCTTAACGCGCCGGCCACCACATTAGCCTTACCCGGATGGTACATGATCTCCGGGTCGTTGTCCTTAATCAACTCCAACCATCTACGCTGCCGCATATTCAGTTCCTTTTGCTCGAAGAAATACTTTAAGCTCTTATGGTCGGTATAAATAACGCATGGAACACCGTACAAATAGTGTTTCCACAACTTAAGCACAAATACAACCGCTGCCAGTTCTAAATCGTGGGTAGGATAATTTTCCTCGTGAGGCTTCAACTGTCGTGAGGCATAAGCGATGACTTGACCTCCGCTGCATCAAAACACACCCAAGCCCCTGATAAGAGGCATCAGAATACACCACTAAATCGTCGGTGCCATCAGGTAAAGCTAAGATCGGGGCATGCGTCAATCTGTTTTTCAACTCGAGAAAAGCTTCCTCCTGTTCCGTACCCCAAACGAACTTAACACTATTCTTAGTTAGCTTGGTTAGCGAAGAGGCAATTTTCGAAAAATCGGGAACAAAGCGGCGGTAATACCCTGCCAAACCCAGAAAACTACGGATTTCGGTCGGAGACTTAGGAGACTCCCATTCATTCACGGCTTCCACCTTTGCGGGGTCAACCAGAATACCACTCGGGTTAATGACATGGCCCAAGAATTGAACCTCACGTAACCAGAAGGAACACTTAGAAAATTTCGCATACAATTTGTTCTTTCTCAGAGCCTCCAACACTTCCCTGAGATGACCGGCGTGATCGGATTCACCCTTAGAGTGCACAAGAATGTCATCGATGAACACAATAACCGAGCGATCGAGCATCGGTCTACACACCCGGTTCATAAGATCCATGAACGCAGCCGGTGCGTTGGTCAAACTGAAAGACATCACCAGAAATTCGTAATGTCCATAATGAGTGCGGAAGGCAGTCTTAGGAATATCTTTCTCCCGAATTTTCAGCTGATGATACCTGGACCTAAGGTCGATCTTCGAGAACCAACTAGCTCCTTGGAGCTGATCAAATAAATCGTCGATCCTTGGGAGAGGGTACCGATTTTTAAAGGTGAGCTTATTCAACTCACGGTAGTCAATGCACATCCGCATGCTACCGTCCTTCTTCTTAACGAACAAGACCGGGGCACCCCAATGTGAGATGCTCGGTCGAATGAAGCCCTTATCGAGCAAGTCTTCCAACTGAGCCATAAGCTCCTTCATTTCATTCGGCGCTAGATGGTAGGGAGCTCGGGCAACGGGTTTGGAGCCCGGTACAAGGTCTATATGGAACTCGACCTCGCGATTCGGCGGCACATCTGACAAATCATCTGGAAATACATCCGGGAAATCCCGAACAATCGGAACATCACCGATGGTTGCCACCTAGGTATTTACATTCATAGCATACGCCAGATACGCCCCGCACCCCCGCTGCATCAACTTAACCGCCTTAAGCATGGATATAATATGTGGCGTCGCAACATTCCGATCACCAAAGAACGTAATCCGAGTCCCATCCGGGGCCCTTAGACGAACGAGTTTCTGACCACAAATGATTTGAGCATCAACATTTGCGAGCCAATCCATCCCGAGCACCACATCGAAACAACCAAGCGGCATCAAATACAATCGCACCGGAAATCTATAACCAGACAACTCTATGGAACAACCCTTAATAGCCCTAGACATGGACACGGATTTTCCTACAGCGACCTCAACCTCAAATCCATCGACTACGTGACAGAAAGCGGTAGATACAAAACTCCTATTGGCGCTCAAATCAAATAAAACTGATGCCTGTAACTCATCCAGTAAGAAAGTACCTGGGACGATATTATACTACTGCTTAGCTACACGGTCAACACATACGATTTCAAAGGAACAAGAAATTATAAAGGTGGAATGAAAGCTAAATAAGGAAAAAGTATCTGAAACGACATCCGCATCCACTTTTGCTTCCTTCTTGGAGATGTTGAAGGCCCTCGCCCTGGCCTTCGGCTTCTCATCTATTTTCCCCTCGAGGAAGTCCCCTGCCCGGACCCCCCCCCCCCCCCCCGCCTTAATGGAAGGACAGTTTGATGCCAAGTGACCCGAACCCTTACAGCGGAAACAGGTCAATGTCGGGCACTCGAAATAGGGGTGTCCCACCTTATCACAACGAAAACAAGTGCCAGACCCCATCCTACACTCTCCCTTATGCGGCTTCCCGCGCTTCTTGCAATTACCAGACGCTGCATCCCTTCTAAACTCAGAAGTCTCAGTCTTCACCCTTTTTCCGGACGAGTTAAAATTGTTCCCCCATGGCCGCTTACCGTACGAATTTGAGTTCCATTCCCTCCTATTCTCGGTAGGCGGTAATTTCTCCCTCTGATCATAAAACGTACCTGCTAGAGTGACTACCGAGTGAAAAGATTTCATGTCGGTAGTCAACACACCCCTACGAATATCCACTGGATGTCCCTTCACGTACTTCTTAATCCTCCTGGCTTCGGGAGTAACCAAGTCAGGACATAAGCGAGCTATCTTGTTAAACTTGGTGGTATACTCCCGATGCGACAAGGAACCAGCCTCCAAGGTCAAGAATTCATGTTCTATTTTATCTAATTCATGCGGAAGACAAAACTGATCAAGAACCGATTTATTCAACTCATCCCACTTCATCCTCCTAACCGCACGATCCCCCATAGCTTGCGCCAAGTTATCCCACCAACATAGTGCCTCGGAACGGAACGAGGCAGTAGCAAAAGTCACCATGTCATCCCCCTTGCATTTACTAACCCTCAGAACAGACTCCATCTCCCTCACCCACTTATGTGCTGCCAATGCATCTTTGGTACCATCGAAAGAAGGGGGGTCGCACTTCTTAAAGTCACCATACGAGCAACCCCGGGTCGATACACTAACGGTCCGCACCTCATCATCATCCCCACTCGGCACATACACTTCCTCTTCCTCTTCGACCTATACCTCCTTACTCTTCTTTCCCCTATCCGAACCCTTACCAGCTAGTGATTCTTCCATGACCCTGACGGACTCAGCAACGATTTCTGGAATGGCTCTATGGAGCACCTGGTAAACCTCATCCGCGATAGCCGCGCGTAAAGCAGGATATAAGGCAGGGTTACCCCCCTCCTCATGAATCGGAGTTTCCTGCTGGGGAGTAGGAATCTCATTCTCGGCTTCGGCACGTGGCCTACGACCACGACCACGACCACGACCGCTAGAACCACCACTCCTGGTTGTTCGAGTATTAACCATGACTTATCCCTACAAAGACAGAGTTTTAATATGATTAAGTACAAGTGGCATTTAGAACATGTAAGGTAAGGGTAAACTGCTAATGACGTTGATCAAGTGTGATTAGTCGTTTACATTACCCACCCGTCCTAATCGCCCCCGGCCCCTAACCATATTAGAACTCTATCTACACTTAACAATTAATCACATAAAGGGAATCTTAAATGTAATGGAATGACTAAATAATTTAAAGTTACCTCTTGGCGTGCAGCTACTCGCGGCGGGCATACTGGTCTCTTTTCTTACAGTTCGAGTCTAAGCATTCGGGGATGCTCGGATCCCTCGAACCAAGGCTTTGATACCAACTTGTAAGGCCCCGAACCCCGGGAACCCCACAGTTGGTAATCATTCAAACACTCGTAAAATTTAATAAAATTAAAACCCATTTCTTCCATTAAAACAAACGTATCAGAGTATCAATTTTGCGGAAAACATGAAAAATGAAATACGTTCTCGAAACCCGGGAATTTTTCCCAAAATCCAAAGTAAATATGACTTTTATAAGTTTCCTTAAAATAAAAAATTCATAACAATTCTTCCTTCCAGTATGCCCTTCACCAACCAAGTAGCTCCGTGCACGTCCAAGCGATAAGGTCTTTCAAATCCTGAAACTTACACTAACATGCACACAAATTCAGCTTGAGCTGAGTGAGTTCAAGTTTTAAGTAAAAGATATCAGTAGTAAAAATCATGATAGTCATACCAAAGGTTTTCTAAAAGTAAAAGGGTACATCCATCTAATCATCATTATCGAACTTAAACATCCTCATACATACATATACAAATGTATATGTAAACATCCATTCAATAACATCCCTATATACATAGCAGTATATATATATAACATCCACGTATAACATCAGGGTCGAGCAAACGTACAACCCAAACACGTAACATCAGTGCATGCAAACACGAAGTAGGCATACACAACATCAGTAGTCGAAACGACTACAACATCGCCAAATAGAGGCCAAGAAATAATGTATATACACATATATGTATTTAACATCCCAAGGATTACCATATACTAGCAAGCCTATATAAATCATTTTAAAAACATTTCATCAAGTAAGAAAACATTTAGGTACGCATGTTAGCCCAAAAGTAAAATGAGTTAAAAAGGGGCATCATGAACTCACCTGAGATCGATCGAATACTTGCAACGAACTAGGAAGTTCCTAAGGGAAAAATCACAAGCAAGGGCCTGTAAATTATACATAACGCGTTACTAAACTAGACTGTAGGAACACTCTAGCCTAATGGGCCGTACAAGCCCAACACTTGGCCCAAGGCCCAAAGATAGTCAAATCGGGTCGAATGCGCGTGAAATGATCCTTAAAACCATTTGTTAACCGAATCAGCCCCGAATGGACCAAATTCCATCTTAAACCTTTTCAATCATCATAATTATGTCACCCGAGTTGATAGGGTTACGGTTCCTTTTTACAACACTTACTTTAACATTTAAACGAAAATTCGCGCTCCGCCGACTCGATTGACGAAGCACTAACCCCGACAGCCTCGAGCACCAAAAAAATAATTTTTCCACAGCCCTTAAACCCCCCTAGGGCTGCACGAACAGAATCGGTCGGTCACCCGATCAACTAACGCATCAAACTCAACAATTTGCAATTCTACACCCGATAAACCCTAGTTTTCGAACTAAAATCGATTGACCGACCTAAACACCTCCAATGACCACAAAATTTTAATATGATGTAAATGCCATACCTGGGGATCTTTCTACACCGGAAACTCTAATTTTTATCCACGGAAAGTGGGTCAATTGCACTCTAGCCGAAATCTGCCCAGCGAAAAGTTTCGGCAAAATTGAGCATCAAAACGATTAGGGGTGAGCAAAAAGA
Source organism: Bidens hawaiensis (assembly GCF_021521415.1). Taxonomy (NCBI): domain Eukaryota; kingdom Viridiplantae; phylum Streptophyta; class Magnoliopsida; order Asterales; family Asteraceae; genus Bidens; species Bidens hawaiensis. The sequence goes on from NW_027491308.1 coordinate 103,467, forward strand.
GTGTAGGGAATTGTAGTACATACCTTGAACTATAACCCTTCTTTCTTTTGTTTCTCTCACACACAACAACATTTCACAAGTAACACAAGCTAGGGAGGAAAAATCCTCTCAACTCTTCTTTCTCTCTTGGTGTTTTTGGCCAAAGGAAGGAGCAAGAAGGAGGTGCTTTTTCAAGTGTAAAATCCTAGCTAGTCAAGGTGTATTGTCAGAGGCTTGGGGTATGCAAGCTTGAGGACCTTCCCTTAGAAGTTCTTGCCTTCTAACCATCCTCTCCTTCACCCGGATTTGATTCTCTTGAAAGGTAGCTTGACATGCATGAACTTTTAGTGTCATGCATGTGTTTGATAGTATGTATTTCGTATTTGGATCTGGGCTTGGGTTTTGCATGTGTAAAATCGGTTTTATACATATGAAATTAACAAGATTTAAAACTAATTTCCGCTGCATTCTTGGTAAAATAGGGATTTTATCACATTGATAATCTTGTTATAAAAGACTCATTTTTCTAATGAAATTTTTATAAAGTCCTATTAGTGAAAGCATTCCATTGGACCCTGCTAGGGGCTACCGCCCTTAGGCCCCGCTACCAGGAGCGCTGCCACCGGACCTCCGTTCGTTAGGGACTTCACTAACCTAGAAGTATGATTTGTTTAGAAGTAGTTAATTAATACTTATAATTATTGCATAGTTAGCCGTGCATAGCTAAGGAAGGGTATTACCATTATCTTATAGAGAAACCGACTTCAGGTGAGTTCTAGCTCCTTTACTCTGTGATATTTTTCGGGGCTGTGTGCATACTACTATGTGATAGTTAATACACTTACCTTAAGTGATAAGTGTATGATACGTGTATGATTATGAATTGAATTCAAATTATTTTCACAAGTCTCTTAAAACATCTTAAATAAGTGTTTTATAAGTCTTTTTCGGCTTGACGGAAGATATAATGCTTGTTTTGGTACTAGCGTTTGTGTTTAATATCATAGCGTATCGCTAAAAGAAAATCTTTTTGTTTAACTGGTTTTCTATATATTAGGGCTATAGTATCAATATGCTAGTTAATAATATACGTATATCACTTATTGATGCCAACCCCCCGATATATCCGGGTCATAAACAACATCGTTCGGTTATTCGTTTATTTGTTATGTAATAAACGGTTAGTTGTTTACTCGTTACATAATAACTATTGTATACTTCGTTTTGTCACAAATGTCAAAAACGCGATTGCGATTCGGGATTTCATGCGAATGCGATTCCGAACCCTATGCAATTGCGACTCTAGGTTTTATTTGAATGGGATTCCGAACCCTATGCGATTGCAATTCAGTATTTCATGAGAATGCAATTCTGAACCTCATTCGATTGCGATTCAGGATTTCATGCGAATGCGATTCCGAACCCCTTGCGATTGTGATTTGGGATTTCATGCGATCGCGGTTAAGAAAAACAGTAACCCCATTAACTAAGTTAAACTAGTTCACTAACTTGGCTAGTATAGTTTAGTTAGAAAGGTAGTTAATTAATACTCATACTTGTTAAACAATGGGTCGTGCCTAGTTCTAGAAAGGTGTTACCATTAGCTCCGAGCGTAACAAGATCGAGGCGAGTTTCTAGCCCATTCCTCTATTATGTTTTTGGGGTTGTGTGCATACTTGATATGATAAGTCAATACACTTACTTTAACTTGTAAGTGTATGTTATGCGAATGTTGTATAAATATAAAACGATTAAGGATGTTAATAGATATATTTATTTGTATTTATAAAGAGATCTATGTATGGTTGTACGGTTATGAAAGGTGGCAAACCCTAATAATATCTGTAAAAGGAGGGTGGCAGACCCTAATAATATCTTAGAAGGGAGAGTGACAGACCCTAATAATTTCTATGATAAGATGGTGCCAGACCTTAATAATTCTGTGAGAAGAGGGTGGCAGACGCTAATAATTCCGTGATAAGAGGGTGACAGACCCTAATAATTCTGTGACAAGAGGGTGGCAGACCCTAATAATATCTGTGAAGGTTATAGGGCAAAAGGCTCTTTAAAACATAGAATTAATAAGTAAGAATTAAATAAAGAAAAGAAAGAATGAAAGTATGTATGCATGAATGAATGTATGAAAGTAAGATAAGTAGGTTAAGTATGTATCTCCGGATACGTATATGTAAGTATGTGAATGCATTGTATGTTGCCTACTAAACTAGAACTCACTCAGGATAGCTAACTTTTATTATGCACACAGGAAAATAGGATGAAACAGCTGGCTTGAGGGTGACATGCGGCATGGATGGAAGAGGATGGAATCTCTGATGGAAACGTTATGATGTTGCATTTTTTTATGTTTTTATTTATTTAAGACAAGCTGAATGTTGTTTAATACAAGAAGCGAATGGTTATATAAGATAGGGTTGAATGCTATGTTTTCGGTGAAAAGTTTTAATTCTCTCTGATATTTGAAACTGTGTTCATGAATAAGTCCAACGTCCAAGTAGGCACCTAGGTCTGGGGCCTTACAGTGTAGCTAACTTTTGTATCCACATCAGGTTAGCAGGATTAGTTGATAAGGAATAAGGAATGCTAGGGCATTACGAGCTATCTGGATAGTTATAGCATCTATAGATCAGTTAAATTGTTATGTTATGACTTCAGACAAGTTTTACTACTGTCAGAATTGTAAAGACTTCTGCTTTGTGTTTGAATTCAATGTTTAAGAACCAGTTTGCATGTGTAAATCCAACATACGACACCGTTGGCTTTAGGGTGTTTTAAATGTAGATATAATCGTCCTACAAATTCGCTCTAGCATAAACCAGGAAAACTTGTTTACTAAATCACTTCTGACCTCAACATTCAAGAGCTAAAGTTATCTGGGGAGAATAGTGCATGCTGCACTCTTTTTCCTTATCTATGGTTTTATTCTACTGGTTTTCCTAACAAGGTTTTTAATTAGGTAGCATAAGCATGCGTATTTCGTTATATAGATGGTTAAAGGGAGTATTAAGAACTATTAGTATTCTAGTGACTCTCCACATATATGTGCCATAATATTACGGCTTTCCGTATACTTAACACTTAGTTTAAAGCCTTCCTCAGTTCCCTTCCGGTGTTTTCATTGTGGAGATTTCATCGTTTTCTTTACCGCTGAGCGACACCAACGAGAGAAGGGTGGTGTTAGCCGCTGGCCAAGTGTGTTATTGGACGGCAAATCAGTACCCACTCTAAATAGTCTTAGTAAAATGCAAAAAAGTAAATAAATAAATAAAACGAAGAAAACTTTTATGAAGAATACGAGCGACAATATAATATGATTAAATGCATTTTATATTTTGCATTAATTTTTACTATGATATCTTTTTTGCGTTTTAAATGATTTTTTTCGTCTATTACATGCTTTTCAAGTAACAACAAACACAAAGCATACGACTGAAAAAATATCTTAGGAAAAAAATTAGTTAAATGCAAAAGAAAAAAAAATAAAGGTATATATTCGAGTAACCCAAAAAACCAAACAAAAAAAAAATAATTAATAAAACACAAAAAAGAGAGAAAATAAAAGAAAAGAAAACCCATGAAGCGAGTAAAAACGCAAGATTCGAGTAAAAACACAATAATAAATTACTATTTAAATGGGTAGATATGCGATTTAGAAAGTTTTAGCAAAAGTACAAGAAAATTATTTATTAAAATAAATCAAAATGAGCATGTTTGCAATTTTTTTTAATTAGAGATCGGTAAATATACAATTGAAATTTTAGATTGGGTAAATATTCAATTAAAAATATTTAGAGACGGGAATTTGTCATTGAATTTATATGCTGGGTAAATATGCAATTAAGGAAGGTTTGTAAGTGAAAATACGTAATTGTTCCTATAAAATATGATATTATATGATATGATAGGTAAATAATATGATATGTTATATAATATTTTATAATATGATAAGTAATATAATATATTGCATAATATGATATATAATTTGCCGATATAGTAAGCAGGAGAAAGTTAACATATGAACTAAATTAATGTGCTAACTGTGAGAGTCAAATAATGTAATTATATTTAAAAGTAGTGTAATGGCACGATACTATAATTAGACTACACTATAATTACACTATTTTGTATATATAATTACACTACTTGATTCTCACAGTTAGCAAGTTAATTTAATTTGTATTTGATCCAAACCCATGATAAGCATGGTTGAGTTATTCTACAATGGGTAACAAAAATGAGAAGGATGAGAAGCTATAATTTATTGTTATGTGTCAAGTGAGGACCAAAGGAGAAAGGGCATAAAAGGAAAAATATACATTTTCTCTAGTCACATAAGGCACATGTCAACTCCCAATTATTTTAAAACATATATAACTTTTTCGTTCGATATTTTTTTTAAAAAAGTTCACCATAATAATAAGTGTTTTTTTATCTTTCGTACGAGTATGACTTTGTTTTATAAAAATGAAAATAAAAATTATGTCATTGTTGTCACACCCCAACCTAAGGCGGAATATGCCGGGACGCAACATAATTGTATCATAGCTCAAAAGACACTAAAGTAAATACACGTGTCAATATCTAAATTATTTATTTCATATAATTCAAGTACACAAAAACACAAACATTGTCTCGAATTAAATAAACATTACAACTTAAATAAATAAGAACAAAATCGGTCTTTATTAGTTATGCAACCTAAAGTCCAATCTACTCTTTTAATCTCTTGCTTCATCCAATATAGCTACCTGCGCCATGCGTGAAAATACATAGTTTGTCAACATAAAGTTGAGCAAGTAATCACAGTTTTTGAATACATATAATATTGAAAATGAAAATTCCTTGCGATAAATATGAACTACTACAACTAGCATAACAATAAATATAAAAATTGTCTTTTCACTCGAATCACATAGATGACGAGCTACTCCGATGGCGTATGATCATACTAATGAGGTTGAGGATAAGATACCAACCATCATAACTTAAAAGTAAACACATAATCACATTCACATGTATAACCAATTGAGCAATATCATATAAATGCAAATAATGGAATTGTAGTGTAAAATAAAATAATTGAGCTTGTGAACGCATAACGCCTCTAAAACATAAAACGGTAAAAAGGGGGATGTGAATTACTTACCTTATAGGTGGATTATGAGGATGAGATAATAATAAAAAGTGAGGATGAACACCTTCAAGCCTTCAAGATACGTCAACAAGGATGCCCTAATTGTTTAACGATAGTATTAAATGAGGAAAAGAATTAATAACGATTTGAGATTTTATAAGATGTTATTAGTTTCAACGTCATTATTGTATTTTAATCGGTTTGAAATATTTGGGAGTCGTTTAGGGTTTAGATGCATTATTTATTGTTATTATAATTAAGAATATTGTTATTATTATTATTATTATTTGTGTTAATACTATTATTTGGTAAGCGATATAATTCAATTTTATTAATAACTAGCCGATATTAAGTAATTAAGTATTAATAACATTATATATATGTTTAAATGAAACATTAATTTAAAAACAAATTCATATATATATATATATATATATATATATTTATATATATGGGAGAATTTATTCGGATCTTTGAACTAGATCGGTTTAGTACTATAAATGAATAAATAAATAAATAGAACAATATTTGTTTTATAGTATTATATGTATACATATGTATGCTTATGTGTATATGTGTATACATATTTAGGACACAAAGCCATGGCCAAAATAACACTTTCGAGGTTCGGTTTCGCTAAAATAATGTTTGCTTATTATTTTCATTATTATGAAACAAAAAGAAAACAAGGAATTTTAATAAAATAAAATAAATAAACAAAACCGGGTCCTGGGGGGTTCGAACCCGCGCCTGGACCGGTTCCAGACTTACACACGCACACACACCAGCCATCGAGCTGGTGTGTTTGTTTGTGAGAAATAATCTGCAGATTAATATATAACCAATTTCGAGTATAACCCCAAATCCACTTTAAAACCCTATAATTTAAATCCGATGATTTGGTTGTTGTTCGTTCAAATTAGTTTAGGGTTATTGATTAGCAGACATAAACTTCATAAGCATGTTTCAATTAACTATGGTGGTCGCGAATTGAGGGTTAACGAGCAGCAGGTGGGTCGCGGTTGAACTTGAGTTTGTTAATGGTATTGATGGCTTCGAAAAATGTAATTAGATTAGGGTTTAGGTTCATGATGTTGTAGGGATTGTGTGGTGTAATTTAATTGCATTATGATTGTGTTTATATAGCGTTTTAATCCTAGGTTAACCGCGGCTTTCTTAACATGAATTCGCTGTCAAATTAAGATCGTTTCCTTCAATAGAACTGTCGATGGAATCGTTTGTGATCAAGATAGGATTTGGTGAGATCAATTTTTCAATTACACTCTTAATTTCGGCTCAAAATAAAAGTCTTTTTATCTTCTGATTCTAAGGTTTAAGTCAAGTTGCGGTGACTATGTAAAAATCAAATTACACCTGAATCAAGATTAGAACTAATAAATCCTGAAATCTTGTGCCTAATTGAATCAATTAAATGTATCACAGAAATTTCTGAATCATTTGTCTAAAAGGTTTAGGTGGACAACAATACCAATGACTGATTTAATACCAATCATAATAAACGCTGAAAATAAAATTGTGATGGAAGGACAATTTGGTTATATGATTCCCTGCTCAAACTCACAAAAATATGTAATTTCAATATTTCTTTTGTTGATAAAATGTTAAGTTTCATTTGAAATTTGTTTCTATTGAAAAACCAAAAACATTTTCTTTCTTACTTAGTTTTCGACTATTGATGTACAGGTGAACTATCTCTCTGGGTGTTTCTTTGGATAACAAATTTTGCCGAGTTTTATCATTTCAAAAGGTCAAAATGTTTATCTGTTTTACTCAAGGTCATTAAGTTGGACTTGTAAAAATAGGGATTTTACAATATGAACTTATTTAAGTTATTTGTTTAATGTACAAGGACATTAATTTGTACTTGGAACATTAATTTGGTGAAAACTGGACAAAACGACAAATCTTACTTGGTGTTACTTATGCAACGCATAAGTTGTTGAACTTATACGCCGCATAAGTTATGCACCGTATAAGTTCTTCAACTTATACGCCGCATAAGTCAGATAGTATATAAGTAAGACATGTGTCGTATATGCCCACTTATATGCTGCTCTTGCTTGAATCTCTCTCTGCAATAGTTCATCACATCACTCAATTTAGTGCTGTCATTTTGACTTTGGATATTTGTTTTGGTGATTTGCTCACCAACTCAAATCTGAAAGGTGAGATAACTGAGTTTTGTGAACAGATCTGAATATGAACAGTTACTGAGACTACGTATAAGTCAAATCTGATAAAGATAAACATGATTTAAATCAATTAATCATCACAATAGAATCGATTTGATCCAACGAGAGTTATGATAGCAATTAATTGAACTGTAATGGGTTCTTTGTAATAGATCTGAAAAGACATACATATCCATTAGCATATTTTGAGTTTTGATCAGTTACACATGCTAAAATCATAAAATTGATCTCAAAAGTATAATAATCGGACATAAACGATGCTTATAGGATGGATGTTGAGTCCTAATTGTTTGCAGATTTGCAATTTTTGTTTTGGGTCAAAACATGACATATATGCCGTATATGTTCATACATATACGGAGTTTATGTTATGCGTTGACTAAGGTCAAAACATTCAGACATATCCGTTGAGTGATATATACGCTGAGTGAAAAATGTGTTTATGCTTATACGTTGATTCATACATATGCGTATAAATACATATACGTTATATTAAACATATACGTGGACTAGGACATATACACTGATTCATTGATGATAACATGTGTATTTGTTTATACTTTCAGATAGGTAAGAATGGAAAGATTACTGATCCAAAGCATAACATCTGTGCTTACTTGAATGAAGATGATCCTAAAGATGCCAAGTTTAAAGTAATAATGCCATTCTTATAGAGATCCAGAATTTACAAGGCTATTACACATTCAGTTGATCCTTATGAGAGTACTGTGACTGAATTCTGGAGTACTGCTAAGGTATTTGGTATAGATATTTAGGCCACTTCAAGGGCAAAAGATTGTAGTGAACGAAGCTTTCATTAGAAAGGTTTTGGAATTCGGAGATGAATCGACAGATCTTGTTGATCTAGATGAGATGATGGTGAGAGGATGTATGCTCAGTATGGGTTATAGAGATTCACTGAACAAGTTAGCATTCAAGAGGACTACATTGTCTCGGCCGTACAAGTATTTAGTACACGTGGTGGTTCATTGCTTGGGACATCGGAAGGATGGATATGATAATATTCTTGATTAACAGATGAGTACCATGGCTGCTCTGTGTCTGAATATAAAGTACAACTTCTCCCAGATGATCCTAGACAACATGAAGATGAACTTTGGTGATGATCAGTGGTTACAGTATCCGAGGTTTGTTCAGATGTTTTTTGAGGAGGTATTTCCTAATGTCAAGAAGGCGAGGCCTAAGATCTATCTAGATCATGTTATTGGAAATAATCTGGCCAAACTTGCTTCGTACAAGAATGTTAAAGAAGCTGATATCCCTAAATTCAGAGGTTTATTTGGACATTTGAAGAATCCTGATTATGTGACTCCCACAGATAATAAATGGAGACATGGTAATAGTGATTCAGATCGGGAAGAGGAGATCAGACTGATGTTGGAATTTAAACCTGTTGGTAAAAGATTCATAAAGATTAAGTCTAACTCAGAGGGTGAATCTGTGGTATGCAAGAAAAAGAAGCAAAAAGGCGTGAAGAAAGAAGTTGTAACTCTAATCACTCAAGAAGTGGTATATTCTGCAACATCTGAGAAAGATCCCGAGGAGACAGAGTCTGATTTAGAAGGCCGAAGGATGAGGTTAGCCAATCCAAGGGCTAAATTTGAGAAAAAGGCTGAGAGTTCCAAAAATCGAAAGTCTACTGATGATCAAGACGAGATTTATATACCTAAAGAGATTGTTGAGAAGCCAGTTAAGCCGAAGAAAGTTCGTATCAATAAGAGGTCGAAGAGGGTTACATCTCCTATGTTGAAACTTATAGATGAACCTGATGTTGAAGAACCGGAGGTTACAGTGACTCCTATCAATCTAGCATTTGTTGTGGAGGAACCAATTGTCGACTTGGGCAGAGATGACAATGTATTGAAGACACCAGTGGTGGAACCATCTCCTCAAGCTCAAGAACCACCTAAGGCTGCTAAAAAAGTTCCTGACTTTAGCTTACCATCTCTTGATGCTAGTTGTTTTGGAGATTTCCTACATTCAGAGACCATGATTCGTTGAAGGCGATTGTTATTGAGCAAGGTATTAGAATTGATAGTTTAGTGATTGAAAATGAAAGGTTGAGGAAGGAGAATGCTGAACAAAAGAAGATCATTGAAGATGGTGAGTTGAGGAGAAAACAACAAGCTGACTTGTTAAATCTACATATGAGATACTTTACTATACTTGAAGATAAATTGGGGATTAATCTGGTTGAGGAGCTTGGAAAGTCTGAAGATAGAGTGTTTACTAGAGTATATGGTGGTGAAGCTTTGACTGAAGAAATTAATATCAGAATGCAATATGACCAAGATCGTGTGGACTCCAAGGGTAAATGGAAAGTTGATGAGCCAACTGTACATGGTGACATACCTGAAGTTGGAGGATCATCTTCTGCATTTGCACATGAACTAGAACAGATAGTTGAACCTATATTGGAAAATCATTGTTGAGCTAGTTGTTGAGCAGAGGATTGAGCAAGTGACTGAACAGGTTATACCAACTGTTGCAGAGCCTGTAGAGCCAGAGGATGAGGAGGAAGATGAAGAATTATTAGATTATGGAGATTCTCCATCTCATGATGATCATGATGATGATGATCAAGATGATCCAAGTGCTGGTGGTGGGTTGGGTGTGCTGATTGGTTCTAGTACCGGTGCAGAAGTTGAACATATTGTTGAATCATTATTTGAAAGTGAATCTGCTCAAGAAAACTATCAGACAGGTGGTAATGTTGAAGAGCTTGAGATACTTGATGTTGATCCGATTGCATATAAGCCTCCAGTTAGATTTTCATCTACTGGAGAAGAATTAGAAGAATGAGAGATTGAAGTGACACGAGCAGATCTAGCAAGAATGTTAAACATTACTGTAGATGAGTTTGATTTTGATTTTGAAAAGGATCTGGGTTCAATTGATGAAAATGCTCTTGTAAATGAACATATTGAAGAAGAAAAGTTGGAAAAGGAGCCTGTGACATATGTGAACGCTGTTGATCAAGGAAATCCTTTACCTTCTGATAAAGGTAAGACTACTGAAGAAGCCGAGGTAAATAGTCAGGAACAGGAGGACTGGTTGAGAGGAAAAAGATTGAACTGAAACATATATACTTGAATCCTGTCAAGTATTACAAGAAAAGAAAAGAAGCTAAGCTTGGGAAGGTTGTAAGTATTGCATATTTGCCAAAGATCAGAAAGATTGCTGTTCGTAGAACATATGGCGTACAGTATTTTGAAACTCTATGTGAGTTAAAATCTCTGCCGTGGATGGGTGTGGTGGACTTAGTAGAGAAAGAACTTTTAAATTGTCCAAAATGTAGGCCGGTGAAAGAGATCTGGGAGTTTATTAAATGTCAAGAAAAATGCAGATTCAGAAGCTGGACTACTCAAGTTCCATATCTTCATGTATCGAAAGTAAAGAAAGATCCTGAAATGGATGACTTGGTGAAGACATGGAGGTATAAACAGCCAGAAACTCTGAAGGTGATTCCTATGTACCCAATGGAGCAAGACTTTCATGTGTATTTTCATTGGTGGTACTATGATGAAAACAGGGGCTCAGATTCTGTTAAACCGAGATGGTGTGGGATGTGATAGATGTGATGGATCCCATGTGGCTTGTAAACTGTTCAGAGAAGGACATAGAGACGTTACATAAAAGCAAGATTCAAGTGTCACGTGATAAACATCATGCGTCTGCTATGCAATATCAGAAGTTGATCAAGATTTGTTATAAGTATAAAATTCATTTTGGTGAAGTATGGAGGAATAAATGGTTTGATATGGGTGAAGAGGAAGCTCAAAAGGAGAAGGAAAAAGAAGAGGAGATTAAAGAGAAGATTCGGATTGCATCGTCGAAGAAATTCCAATACAAGAGTGTTAGAATATCGATTCCCACAAATCAGAAGCCCTCAGAAAAACGTTCATGGGAAGATATCAGGAGGAGTTATCGGAAAAGAGTGGGATGAAAGGTTAAAAATCGAAGACCTAGAAACATCCAAGAGAGAGTTTGTTAGAGCATAATGTCTATTGCTAAGGTCTTAAATGAAGCAGATATGATTGCATAGGGCTTAAAATATCAAATGTATGTTTTGTATATTGAGTTTAACGCATAAGTCATATGGAACGCATACGTTATGCGGCGCATAACATATGCGCCGTATATCATATACATCCCATATTGTCTTTCATGTTGTTTCCTATAAATTGGGGACTTATGCTCAGTAGACTTTTGGTCAGAGTTAGAGAGAGAGTAGAGAGAGAAAGTAGCCAAAGTGTCATCTTGTAATACTTCAAGTTATCAATGAATATGTGCTTAATGTTTACTTGATTGTGTGTCATTCTCAATGGATTCCTGACATTGAGTTATAGGCTGTAACATTTAGAGGTCCTGATTGTCATCTACATCAACATTCCAGGTCTTTTCAGAAATTCAGAAACTAGAACAATAACTTTGGAATTTAGGAATGAAGGGTGCAGATCATTTGGAGTACACCCACCGCTTTAACGAACTGGCCTGTCTAGTGCCATGGTTAGTTACTCAAGAATCTAAACATATCGAGCGTTACATTTGGGGTTTAACTCCCAATGTAAGAAGTCTGGTTAATTCAACGCCCGTTAATTTCCGTTAAAAGGGTTTAACCTTGTAGCGTTGTGTATATCTCTCGGGACTTGTCCGGCATTCCCCGAGGGCTCCTTGACCACCCTCGTAAACGTATCTTAATTACCTTTTCTTACAAGTTCAACCATTAGTAAAGTGGAGGGGCTAGAATGTATTATTGTTATTATATCATAAAAAAAATAATAATAATCCTAAACCCTAACCCAAATCCCTATCAGCGCCCCCTCCCCCTCTCTTCTCGATTTCCGTGCAATACCAGCTCGTTTCGGCCATCCAAACTTCAATTCTAGGTCGGTATTATATGTCTACAACCCTTTTTCACCTTAATTCATCCATATGGCGCGTTTATTCGTCGAAATTCGGTGGTTTTTAGGCTTGTCGGGTGGCTGTCCAATTTGGCAGTTTCGGCTAAGGTTTTTGCACCACAAACTTCCTAGGTATGTCACTTACAACATACTAAAATTTCATGGTCATTGGAATTGGTAAGGTCGCCCAATTGTTAAAAGGTTTAAAACTAGGATTCGGTTGACTAGTTTGTGAGTTGTTGTGTTTGACGCGTTGTTTGAGGGAATTGACAACCAATTCGAATGTTGTAGGCTCGGCATGATATGTTGGCTGCGAAAAAATGTTTTTTTTGAGTATCTGGGGTGAATTGGTTGTCGGTTACTTGAACGGGTCGGAATGGCGCAAATTCGCGTTTATTGGTAATTTGTGCATCGTGCTTGCGAATTACCGACTCATCCAACTCGTGTAGCATCGGGTGGACTTCTTGGCTGTGATTTTACTAAATTTGTTCCACACGGGGCTGATTCGGTATCTAAGTGCATAAACAATCCGTTAACGCGCGTATTCGATAAAGTCAACAACTTTCGGGGGTAAATTGGGAACCCTTTGTCCCCGGGATTAACTAAGGGTGGTTTTGGTAAATACATGGCCTCGGGGGCTGATGTACTTGAATTTGGTAATGTCAAGGCTTTAGGTAAATCAAATCATGTTATAACGTCTCGTAGGATAAACGAGTCGGTACGTTTAGTTAGTAATCTTTGTGTGAAATCCGACAGGCTTGTAAACTGTGGATTGGCTTTGAGGTTCTCAAACCCTTTGGTATTTGTCTGGCTCGTCTCAGGTGAGTTCATGATGCCCTTTTTACCCTTTTTTTTGTTTTGGGCAAGCATACACACCTTCTTATGATTTTAACCGATTTTATTCGTTTAAACTATTGGGTTGGTATTATATGATCTTGTTTGTGGTTTTGCCTTTATGAAGACATGTGTAAATTATATTTTATGCCTTAGGAAATTTTAGACTCGTTATAGGGTCATATATCCCTTAAGGTTATACATATTACTTGGGCTCTAAGCCTCGAGGTTGCTATTAGGCTTACTACTGAATGCCTAGATTATCCTTTATTTATGGATTGTATGTGGTGATATTGTTGGTTGGATGTTCGAATTAGATGTTTATATGTTTGTATGTGAATGTGTATGTGTTGGTAAACTGTGACCGGGTCAAATATATTACTCGGGGAATACCCGGGGTGAGGAGACCCGTATTGCATGTTTATGACGTCGCTGGGTCAAATATATTACTTGGGGAAGACCCGGGGTGAGGAGGCCTGCCGTTCTGAAAACCGTTGTCGGGTCAAATATATTACTTGGGGAAGACCCGGGGTGAGGAGGCCCGTATCACGTGTTTGGGTATGTTAAACCGCGACCGAGTCAAATATATTACTTGGGGATGACCCGGGGTGAGGAGGCTCGTGTTGCGTGAATTGTTTTATTTAAACTGTAACCGAGTCAAATATATTACTTGGGGATGACCCGGGGTGAGGAGGCTCGTGTTACATGATTTTAATGGTTTTGTTAAACCGCGACCGAGTCAAATATATTACTTGGGGATGACCCGGGGTGAGGAGGCCCGTGTTGCGTGAATTGTTTTATTTAAACTGTAATCCAGTCAAATATATTACTTGGGGATGACCCGGGGTGAGGAGCCACGTGTTAGATGATTTTAATGGTTTTGTTAAACCGCGATCGAGTCAAATATATTATTTGGGGATGACCCGGGGTGAGGAGGCTCGTGTTACATGAATTGTTTTATTTACACTGTAATCGAGTCAAATATATTACTTGGGGATGACCCGGGGTGAGGAGGCTCGTGTTACATGATTTTAATGGTTTTGTTAAACCGCGGTTAGGTCAATTATATTACTCGGGGAAGACCCGGAGTGAGGAGGCCCGTGTTGCACTTTTGATCAAGAAATGATGTTTAATGTTTTAAATTACTTATTATTTGGTCAATAGAGCTGTTTAAAGTCTTAATTACTTATGATTTGATTAAGAAGAGTTATTTATGATTTTATTGAATTATGATTTGACCAAGAAAAGTTATATATCTATTTACTTATGATTTTCTCCTACATTTTATATTTATGGAGTTAAATTGTTTATTAGATGTTACTTATGAAAAACTTGAAATCACTCAGCTCTAGCTGACTTTATGTGTATGTTAGATAGATTTTCAGGTTAAGGGTTGGAGGTTACCGCTTGGACGTGCTGGGGACTACTCGGAAGGTTGAAGGCATTTTTGGTCGAGGATTTCCAATAAAACGGATATTATATTTATATTTGATTTTTGGACACTTGTACCCATATTTGGGATTTTTAAATACTTACACTTTTTCCGCTGTTATTTACTCTGAACTTATTTTGAATAAAACAAAACGTTTGGTTTTAAATTTTTGTGAATTTGTGGACGTGATCACCAACTTTAGGATTCCTGGAATTCGGGGTCTTACAAGTTGGTATCAGAGCCCTGGTTCGAGGGATCCGAGCATTCCCGAATGCTTGGACTTGGACTGTATAAGAAAATACTAGAAATGCCAACCGCGAGTAGCTGCACGCCAAGAGGTAAATTTTATATTTGTTTATTCATTTTTATAAGCATTAGGGTACCATTATGTGCATACTTGTTAAAATGTTAGATAAGATGCTAATATGGTTAAGGGCAGGGGGCTTAGGATGTGCGGGTAAAGTAAACGATTAATAACACTTGATCAACGTTATTAGCAGTTTACCCATTACCTTCCATGTTCTAAACGCTACCTGTGCTTGACCGTGTTAGGGTTCTGTCTTTGTAGGGATAGGATATGGCTAATGCTCGTGTTGATAGCGTTACCTTTCTTCTCATTCCTTGAATTCTCCCGTTCATTGCTCAACGTCTCAAACGCTTTGCGCGTAATTGTTTAACTGAGGCATAGCATGCTGTCACTCGGGATTCCTTTTAAATTTGTTGAGCTACGAGCTTTGTTCCTGTTTGTAGACTTTGTGCCCGTAGAGGTTTTGTCTCTTCTGTTTCTCATATGATTAGATGATTAGTATTTGTCTCCATTTGCGTTCGTTCCTATATAGCGGGATTCGGGGACGAATTCCATTCTAAGGAGGGTAGACTTGTAACGCCCGTTAATTTCCGTTAAAAGGGTTTAACCATGTAGCATTGTGTATATCTCTCGGGACTTGTCCGGCATTTCCCGAGGGCTCCTTGACCACCCTCGTAAACGTATCTTACTTAACTTTTCTTACAAGTTCAACCACTAGTAAAGTGGAGGGGCTAGAATATCTTATTGTTATTATACCATAAAAAAACAATAATAATCCTAAACCCTAACCCAAATCCCGATCGACGCCCCCTCCCCCTCTCTTCTTGATTTACGTGCAAGACCAGCTCGTTTCTGGCCGTCCTAACTTCAATTCCAGGTCGGTATTATATGTCTACAACCCTTTTTCACCTTAATTCATCCATATGGCGCGTTTATTCGTCGAAATTCGGTTGTTTTTAGGCTTGTCGGGTGGCTGTCCAATTGGGCAGTTTCGAGGCTGTTTCGGCTAAGGTTTTTGCACTAAAAACTTCCTAGGTATGTCACTCACAACATACTAAAATTTCATGGTCATTGGAATTGGTTAGGTCGGCCAATTGTCAATAGTTTGAAAACTAGGATTTGGTTGACTAGTTTGTGAGTTGTTGTGTTTAACGCGTTGTTTGAGAGAATTGACAACCAATTCGAATGTTGTAGCCTCGGCATGATATGTTGGCTGTGAAAAACTATTTTTTTTTTAGTATTTGGGGTGAATTAGTTGTCGGTTACTTGAACGGGTCGGTACGGCGCAAATTCGCGTTTATTGGTAATTTGTGCATCGTGCTTGCGAATTACCGACCCATCCAACTCGTATAGCGTCGTGTGGACTTGTTGGCTGTGATTTTACTAAATTTGGTCCACACGGGACTAAGTCGGTATCTAAGTGCATAAACAACCCGTTAACGCGCGTATTCGATAAAGTCAACAACTTTCGGGGGTAAATTGGAAACCCTTTGTCCCCGGGATTAACTAAGGGTGGTTTTGGTAAATACATGGCCTCGGGGGCTGATGTAATTGAATTTGGTAATGTCAAGGCTTTAGATCAATCAAATCATGTTAGAATGTCTCGTAGGATAAACGAGTCGGTACGTTTAGTTAGTAATCTTTCTGTGCAATCTGACAGGCTTGTAAACTGTGGATTGGCTTTGAGGTTCTCAAACCCTTTGGTATTTGTGTGGCTCTTCTCAGGTGAGTTCATGATGCCCTTTTTACCCTTTTTACGTTTTGGGCCAGTATACACGCCTTATTATGATTTTAACCGATTTTATGCGTTTAAACTATTGGGTTGGTATTGTATGATCTTGTTTGTGGTTTTGCCTTTATGAAGACATGTGTAAATTATTTTTTATGCCTTAAGATATTTTAGACTCGTTATAGGGTCATATATCCCTTAAGGTTATACATATTACTTGGGCTCTAAGCCTCGAGGTTGCTATTAGGCTTACTATTGAATACCTAGATTATCCATTATTTATGGATTGTATGTGGTGATATTCTTGGTTGGATGTTCGAATTAGACGTTTGTATGTGTGTATGTGAATGTGTATGTGTTGGTAAACTGTGAACGGGTCAAATATATTACTCGGGGAATACCCGGGGTGAGGAGGCCCGTGTTGCATGTTTATGATGCGGTTGGGTCAAATATATTACTTGGGGAAGACCCGGGGTGAGGAGGCCCGCCGTTCTGAAAACCATGGTCGGGTCAAATATATTACTTGGGGAAGACCCGGGGTGAGGAGGCCCGTATCACATGTTTGGGTATGTTAAACTGCAACTGAGTCAAATATATTACTTGGGGATGACCCGGGGTGAGGAGGTTCGTGTTGCGTGAATTGTTTTATTTAAACTGTAACCGAGTCAAATATATTACTTGGGGATGACCCGGGGTGAGGAGGCTCGTGTTACATGATTTTAACGGTTTTGTAAAACCGCGACCGAGTCAAATATATTACTTGGGGATGACCCGGGGTGAGGTGGCTCGTGTTGCATGAATTGTGTTTTATTTAAATTGTAACTGAGTCGAATATATTACTTGGGGATGACCCGGGGTGAGGAGGCTCGTGTTACATGATTTTAATGGTTTTGTACCGTGGCTGGGTCAAATATATTACTCGGGGAAGACCCGGGGTGAGGAGGCCCGTGTTGCACTTTTGGTCTAGAAAAGATGTTTAATGTTTTAAATTACTTATTATTTGGTCAATAAAGCTGTTTAAAGTCTTAATTACTTATGATTTGATTAAGAGGAGTTATTTATGATTTTATTGACTTATGATTTGACCAAGAAAAGTTATATATCTATTTACTTATGATTTTCTCCTACATTTTATATTTATGGAGTTAAATTGTTTATTGGATGTTACTTATGAAAAACTTGAACTCACTCAGCTCTAGCTGACTTTGTGTGTATGTTAGATAGATTTTCAGGTTAAGGGTTGAAGGTTAACGCTTGGACGTGCTGGAGACTACTCGGAAGGTTAAAGGCATTTTTGGTCGAGGATTTCCAATAAAACGGATATTATATTTATATTTGATTTTTGGACACTTGTACCCATATTTTGGATTTTTAAATACTTACATTTTTTCCGCTGTTATTTACTCTGAACTTTTTTTGAATAAAACAAATCGTTTGGTTTTAAATTTTTATGAATTTGTGGACGTGATCACCAACTGTAGGATTCCCAGGATTCGGGGTCTTACATACAAGCAATATGATACAAAACAAATACATACAAGACACGCATGTAAATTTTAGTTTGACACAAGAAAACCAAGTTTGGACGTACTACACCCCAAAACATGAAAAAGTAAAAAGGGGTTATGAAAACTCACCTTTGATATGGAGTTAAAAAGGTAAGTAAAAGCCGAAAAGCGTCAAGTGAATCGAGTCTGTTGAACCTCACGACCTATAAGTAAAATAGAAACGAGTGTTTAACGACGATTTAATGAAATTAATAAGGTTGATTATTGTATAAATTTATTAGGAATTAATTATTATTTATTATAATAATATTTTAAGCCTTAACAGAAGTTATAACGATTTAAGTTATTTAATTACTATCTTATTACAACGTGAGAATTATACTGTTTATGGAATCATCGATTTTAACAGAAATTTCATTTTGAATCGATTTATCTTAGCGTATTATAAGTATGAGTGAGATGGAATTTTATAGTTAATGAAACATAATTTAATAAGTAATATTAACAGGTTTACAAAGCTTAACATATGCCAAAAAGTTGGTTTATGGATGAAAATGATAAAGTATAATTTATAATAAATTTATTTAATTTATGGTCATTTTAATACATTATTTGGTTTATTATATAATAAAATGAAAAGGTTCAAAAATTAAACAACTAAAACTGTGCTGTCTGTTTAAAGCATAGAAACAAAATCATAAAAATACATACATTTTGTTCATCTCTTTCACAAGAAACCCTAGGTTTCAAATTGATTCAAAGGCTCCATGTTTAGTTAATTAAGGTTAGGGGTTTTGTTTATCAATGAAAATAGTTCAAGAAACATATAAAAGTTACCCGAAACTATTATGGATTGATGATGAACTATGGCTTGCCGGAAAAACGAGCTCGGCCGGAAAAGTATGAGACTTGGAGAGTTCTTCAATGCATTTAGTTGGTATAAGTGTGTGTAGACGATGGTTCAAGGTCTATTTATAGTCTTAATGGTACCGTTGGACGATAAATGATGCGTTATTATGTTTTAATGAAATCCGGCCGTTTGGGATCATTAATTCATCGATAATACGGTGTTAATATACGTTAATCGGACCGTTAATTGTTATACGTTGGTGGAGAATGTCATTAAGATCAATAATTGGTGTTAAAGTGGTGTTTTAGGTTTCGTTTAAGGTTGCCGGAAAACATAGCCCACCGTCGGTCGGGTCTCGTCGGAAATACGGGAGAGGGAAGGAGTGGGGCTTGGTTATTAATTAAATATATTAATTGAAATTATATTTACACTTCAGGTCCTCCATCTATCATATTGGTTTCAAATCAGATTTTAAATAACATTGCAAATTCAACCCTTGCATTTTGGAGTGTTAAACGTTTATAAAGTTTGGCTATTTACGTATTACTTCCGTGTAGTTTGGAAATCGATTACTTAAGCGATATTAATCCGAAATTTAAACATGATTACATAATAGATCTCAGACAATTAAATGTGCTAAAAATATATTAAAAATTATAATTAAGACAATTGGGAAATGAGCATACGATGATCGTAAATTGTCGGAAATATTAATGACGAACGAATAACAAAACTATATTTAAACGACCAAACGGGTCTATTTAACAAATTGAATTACATAAGGTACTGACGAATGTCACGTAGATACGTGCAACGAAAATTAATTAATAATGTTATAACATATGTATCAAAATATATAAACAAAACCCAAAAATTCGAAATGGGTCGGGTTTTCGGGTTTAAAAAGTAACTAATGTTACACCAAACAACCCAACTCTAGGTTTCACATCCAACCCGACCTCAACCAATCCGACAACAACCAACCCACCAAAACCAAACCATGATAAACCATTATGGCTGTTATGAGTGCGGTAGTGTGGAACACATCAAGAAAAACTACCCTAAATTGAACCCAAATGCAATGGGAAGACAAGCGCATAGACCGGCATTGACGTCGAACTCGGCTAGAGGTCGCATATTGTGAATAAATCGGATAGAGCTAGGGTAGTAATACATTCTTAATTCCGCCTAATATACTTTAGCCTTATTTAATACAGGCAGTGATAGACGTTTCGTTCTTACAAATTCTTACTTTGGAAAATATACCTAGTAAAATGGCAAATCCTTATACTATAGAAACCACTAAAGGTAAGACTATAAATATTAACCATACTATCCAAAAAACTGCCCTCTCAATCTAAATGACTAACTATTCCCTCTCAATGTACTCCCGGTAGAAGTAAGGAATTGTTATGTATTAGTCAGTATGGACAAGTTAATTGAGTTCAAAATAGAAGTTGTATATAAAGATAGAACTGTTATAGTACCTCTTCTAGATAAAGAAGTGACCCAGTACATGGAACAAAACTTAGTACCCTAATGCCTTTCGTGTCCCCATCCTAAAGTATATTTTATAACAGCTACATCAAGGATTCATGTAGACCCCAGCAGGAGGAACACTTTTCTAGTATTACTTAAATTTTGCTCTCCTAATTGAAAAAGGACCGAGATTATGAATGGAAATGAAACAAAGTAATAACATATACCCCAATGACTAAACACGGATGAACATAACTATACTATCTGTAACCAAAAATATGAAACGATTGCTTTTGTACCCAAGATCTGGGGGCATTACTTGTATACCACTAACGGCAAAATAAGTTAAATGTGAGACAATGGAGATTGGATGGAATTGTTAAACAATCATTGTTGTGAAAACGACGAAATACTTTACGGCAAGAACCAAAACTCGAACTTCAAGCTTTTATAGCCTCAATGACCATGGTACGGGCGAAGAAAAATCAACGCAGATGTTCTCTTAGACCAAGTACTAATGTAAAGTGTAAAGATGTAAAGGAAAATTATGGATAAACTGGTATGAGAAAGATCATAGTCATGTGTGTTGTAAAAGATGTGCACTATAATAAGTTAAGGTGGAATATCTAAAACCTCGAGAACGTTACAATAGTTATGGACCTCTTAACACATATTCCTAAAACATCCCGAGAAAACAATGCAATCTGAATGATAATATACCGACTGACCCAATTTGCACACTCCCTTCCGATCTGTAATAACTACATAAGTGGAAAACTCGTTTTATGGTAAAAAAAAAAATCTTATCCTTGGCGAGTTGTGTATGAATCTTTAGATCCCGAAAAGACCTTATCACGGTCGGCCATCCTCAAACAAACGATCGAACCAAATAAACTACTCAAAAATTACAGGAAAGTAGGAGCGGTACCTTCTACCAGCTTAGTCCTCGTACACTAACAATTATCGTAATATTATACAAGCGGCTATATACTACATTATGCGAGCAAGGAAATAAATCGTCACCTTATTAAACTGAATTTTTTTTGACACCCAAAATACAAAATCCGATTCGATTTCGGGAATCATAGATAAAGCTTGTAATATTAATAACAAACTGAAAGCCGTCTGAGGCTAACAAGAGGGCTATACTGATATACGCGAGAAATTATCAATTTTTTAAAGTTGTATTCCCAGATCCGTACCCGATTATGAAACCCCATCCCAGACCCGTCGGATATTTATCGGGTAATTACCCGTCGGGTATCAGGCATACCCATGGGTTTCGGGTATACCCATTAATTTATTTTAATAGATTGATTATTATTAATATAATACAATATATACATATATACATAAAATACTAAAACAACACTAACCAAACTCAGCGCTCTGTGAACAACATACCATTCTTTAAGTTACTGTATATACTTATATATATATATATGTATGTATATTTATGTATATGCATATGTATGTATGTATGTCGGGTATTTCGGGTATATAATCAGGTAAATGGGTTCATATTATTGGGTAATCGGGTATATTAGAAATCCCAGGCCCGTCCCAAACCCGCGAAAATTTTTAAAACTAATCCCAAACCCGTCCCAAACTCTAATGGGACGGGTAAGACCCGTCCCAATTATGTCGGGTATCGGGTATTCCCATCGGGTTCGGGTTTCACTGGCATCCCTACCGTTGAGTTGATTCTAAAATAAATGGAACTGTACAAAATTGCCTCGAAGGTTAATCCTGTAGTATATTAATCAAAACTGATTCACTCACGATATTTCTATATATCGAGTCTAAGCAAGTGCCTTACTGATGAGGCGGAATTATTACCACCTGAAAACTTACTTATAATTAAATTTTGTAAAAGAAACTCAAGGAAATTTTGAATGGGGAAAATAAAACAGTTACAGCACAATAAAATTTCATTAAATAAAGTTCGGTGGAATTCACAACGGGGAATCAAACGTGTTCGGAAATAGAAGAACGAATTATGAAACAAATACTTATAAACTTTCCCCTAAAGGGGCATAATTTGCATATTGAATTTCGGGGATGAAATTTCTTAACAGGGGGACAATGTCACACATTCGTGACAAAACCGGATACACCTCAGTGTTTACAAATCAAATAAGCGTTTAACCGCTTATTGCGTAATGCATGAACGGATAACCAAACAGGACTGATTATGACCTAGATATCTCAGGAGGGCATATATAAGAGATATATGGACTCGGCATTTCACGTTCGGACACGTAAATCGAGAAAATTGGGCCAAATGGGCCCAAAAGGGGGCCCAACAAGCCCAGCCCGCCAAAGTTGAAAAAAAAAACTTTAATATTATTATTAGTTACTTAATATATAGGAAAACTTAGATATTTTTACCCATATTTTTCCAGAAGTTAAACCAGTTTGCTGCAGTTATTACACAAAAACAACAAACCCTAAGGTAACCTTCTATGGTTTGATCATTTAATCTTTGTTTGAACAAGTTTAATAACATATAGACATATTTTGATTACCAAAAATCATTCCTAACCATGCAAAAATCATAAAAATGGTCCAAAAATATATTTTAATCATACACATGGTTAGGAATCAGAATCATACTCTTTTTTGGCCATAAACACGGATTAGAGGGTTTAAACGACGTTTTTACGGTTCAAAAGTTCGGTATAGAACCCTAACCAAAACCCTAACTTTCATGGCTGGTCTCTAGATGATACATGCTTGGTTTGTGATATAGGACCTGTACCTAGCTTACATAGAAGCACAAGAATCCGGAAACTTGATTAAGAAAGCGAACGAACCAAAACCGCAAAGGTAATTCTGGTTTACTCGATTACGAGCGGTTTAGGTTAACGATGTGATGTGCATATTTTTAGACCATGAAATATTTTAGGGACATTAGGGACCTGATGATTGAGTCCCTGTTCAAATTTGGTAGATTTTCGACCTTCTGAGAATATTTGGCGAATTTATTAACAAATTGGGATGTTTATTTGGGAAAAATAGTTATAATATTTGAAAAATTATGAAATTTTGTGTGGAACTCATCTTTGGTATAATATGAGCACATATGAAATTTGGGGTCATTCGGAAAATCCTAACTATGATTTGTGCATTCGCATTATTCAGATTTTTACACTCGTTTTTTGCTAAAAAATGGTATTTGGAAAAAATTGTTAGCTTCTGAAACTGCTACAGGTTATTTTGGAAAGTGTGTTGATTACTTAGGAATTTTGGTGGATTTTTTGAAAATCATTTGGTATAAACGGATGATTTTTGGGCCAAATATAACATATATAATAAATTTTTATAAATTAATAAATCAGTATATAATTCCAAAAGTAATTTTATAAAAATATAAATATTTTAATTAATAAGTGGCTAAATTTTCATAAGTTAATGAGAAACGGATAATTAATTATGCTAATTTGAATATTAAACAAATTAAATTCTGCTAAAAACCAACGAGTTCGTGATTAATAAACCTGTTGGAATATCAGACCATTAAGAGTGATCAAAAATCACATTTTTGGATTAATTAAGTAAAAACGAACTTTTTGTGAGAAATCCGGACAATTTGGATAGATTGTTTGCGTTTTTTTCTCCAAATCAAACCGAATAAACAGAAACGAGCCCCGTAGCGAATCCAGACCCATAATCCGTGATCTTTCTTTATAAATTAATAATTTTATCAACCAACACATTTACCCAAGTTTACATCCCCATAACTGTTTTCCAAACGTATAAACGAGCAACTTGGCTCAGCTGGTGAAACAAGGAAACTGAGCCAAGTTCGATTTTAATCATTAGACATTGAACAACATCACATTCTAAGCCTATTGACACTTTCTGGGTGTTACAGCCACACCCAGACTAGCTATACAGCCCAGCTTAGTATAAAGATTATAATAGTATTAAAATATTAATATTATTATAATACTGAGTATAGGGACCAAGTGATAGCAAGGGAAACGAACCCCGAGCTGACCTCGCACTGAGTGCATATAAAACCGTGAGTTTCATGACACCACTTTTAAACTGGTTTTACGAACTTTTGAGGTGAAAGGCATGCTTATATATGTTACTTATCTGAAAACGGTTCAAGATATAAATTATCTGAATGTCCTCATACGAAAAGTCCCTATAAACATAATGATTGACTATGTGCTAATGAAAGATGAATAGGATTGTTGATTGATAAATTAAATGTAGATAATACGAATGTCAAAACATAATAAAATTACACGTGACAACGTGTTCATACAAACACTCTATGAAATGTTATACTTAACAAATTGGGGATAAAGTAGTCTGTGAAGGCCATGGGTATAACGTGGTCTGTGAAGGCCATGAGGCTATCGTGGGTGGAAGGGGAGCCACAATAGTAACAAAATAAAGTTGAGTATGACATATGAGCCAAGTTCTACTGCAACTTAATAAACTAAAGTTGAGTATGGTCAATGAGTCAAGTTCTACTGCAACTTAATAAACTAAAGTTGAGTATGGCCTATGAGCCAAGTTCTGCTACAACTTAATAAACTAAAGTTGAGTATGGACTATGAGCCAAGTTCTACTGCAACTAAACAAACTAACTTGATTTTGGCATGAATGCCAAGAAATTAATGTGATTATGCATATTGTGGGCGGAAGGGGAGCCACAATGATTGATGATACGTGAGATATACTATATGTGTATATGTAGGTAAATATATATATATATATATATATATTTATATATATATATATATTTATATGCATACTATGTGGATACGCATAAGAAATACTAGATATATACATATACGTATATAAATTCTGTGTAATGGTTGACCTTAAGTGGAACCGTTATGGGCAGAAGGGGAGCCATAGTGGTTAGTTTTACATGGAAAATGAAGACACGTAGTACGAATGAACAGTCACGATTTTATCGTAATTTCAAACTTTTGTCATAAACTTATGCACATACATATGTACATTCAAAGATACAGATGTACATATACAAACATAAATACATTTTCTTACATACGCGCATACATACAAACTATGACTGTGTGGTACGTAGAACTGATTTCGTTAAAACTTATGAAACTCACCAACTGTTCGTAGTTGACCTGTTTTTAACATGCTTTCAGGTATTCAGAAAAATGGAGTAAAGTGCTAATGTGCTATCTGTTTGGATTGGGATCGATGCTATGTTCACTGGTACAAGAATTTGAGTTAGAAATGAGGTAGTTGAAGAACTAGTCTTGATTGTATCATGTAGTTTGTAAAAGATGTTAGAATAGTGTAAAATAGTGTAAATTAGTTAATAATGTTTCTTTATAAACAATGTATTTGATACCAGTTGTGTCTGTTACATTACCGTTTTACGCTTCCGCAAATCACTTAACGGGGTGTGACAATGTATGTATGTATGTATGTATGTATGTATGTATGGATGTATGTATGCATGCACACATGTATGCATTTATGTATGTATGTACATTTGTATATATGTTTGTTTGTACGTTTGTGATGTAATTATGTTAAGCTACAGTGAAACCTTAACCTTTTTTGTTTGTGTTGCGTGCCTCCATTTCGCACGTCTATAACTGTGGCCCCCATTCCGCCCACAACATGCCCCGAGTAACTATGTCTAATACTACATAGTATGCATGTACCAATATATGGCCAGGTATAATTCCAGTAGATTCCTGGCACTCATGCCATACTAAATTTAGTTTGTCCAATTGTAGTAGAACCTCGGCATTCGCACCGTACTCAATTTAGTTTGTTCATTTGAAGTAGAACCTCGGCATTTGCTCCGTACTCAATTTAGTTTGTTCAATTGTAGTAGAACCTCGACATTCACGCCGTACTCAATTGGGTTTTCCATGTATCTAATCATGTATAATTGCAGTAGAATCTTGGCATACATGCTATACTCAACTTAATTTATCAATCAATAATGCTACTCACATTCTACCAACTCATAGTCAATCATTATGTTTGCGGTGACTTTTCGTGTATTAGCACATAGATAATCCACATGATGAAGCGTTTTCAGATGGATAAATGCATATAAACATGCCTTTCACCATAAAAGTTCATAAAACAGTTTAAAAAGAAGGGTCATGAAACTCAGCTTATAGTGGTGTACTCAGCACAATATCGGTTCACAGTCTGTTTAGCTTGTTACAACTCGGTTTCTTTGCGTTTTTCAATCGATTAAGCCCTTTTCTCTCCTTACCAGGTTCTTGGCTATCTAGCTAGTGTATCTTAGGGTTTTGGTTTAAATGAAAGAAGAAGAACTAGAGCAGATGTCTAAGAAGTTAAGGTGTGAAAATAAATAGCTCGTAGGAAAAGATATCACAAGGGGGGGGGGTACCCCTATATGGCGGCCATAAGTAATAGGGGTCCCATTGGGCCCTGCTTTGGTTTATTTCACCTTTTTTTGTGTGTCGTACATGAAATCCCAAGTTCAAATTTATTTTGGGTTCGGTTTTTGGTATGAAAAATAGATCGGGTGCGACAAACAGCGCGAAAATGAGTGTTTTTCAACCAATTTTTTGTAAATTAATTAAAATATACCATTTTGTTGTAAAAATCCAAAATATTTTCATGAGTCTCTTAAAAACATCTCGGATAAGTGTTTTGTAAGTCTTTTTCGGCTTAACGGATGACACAATGCTTGTTTTGGAACTAGCTTTCGCGTTTAAAGTCATAGCGTATTGTTAAATGAGAACCTTTTTGTTTAACTGGTTTGCTATGTACTATGGCCATATTCTCAATATGTTAGCTTCTAATATACGCATATCACATATAGATGGCCCCCCCGAGATATCCAGGTCATAACCAACATCATCTGGTTATTCGTTTGTTTGTTACGGAATAAAGAATTAATCGTTTATTTGATATGTAAATACTAAGGTATACTTGGTTTTGTCACAAATTTCCCATTCTCCCCCATTTAAGAAATTTTGTCCCTGAAATTTGATATATCAGCTACGCCATTTTTAGGGAAAAGATATTAGTATTTCTTTCAGAATTAGTTCTTGCATTTCTAAGTATATCGGTTCCCCGTTGTGAATTCCACCGAACTTTGAACCAATGAAATTTTTTCGTGTTGTAATTGTCTGATTTTCCCGCCTAATATTTCCACGGATTCCTCTACAAAGTTTAGTTTGTCGTTAATGTGTAAATTTTTAAGTGGTACTATTTCCGCCTCGTCAGTAAGGCACTTGTTTAGATTCGATACAAAGAAATCGTCATGAGTAAAACTCAACTCTAAAGATAGTTTCAATCGATATGCCACGGAACTAATTTTTGAAACAACTTCATACCGTTCCACGTACCTTGAAGTTAATTTATTGGTTCCACCAAATCGGATAACAACTTTCAAAAGACGATAGTTTCATACGTATATCAGTATAGTTCTTTAGTCAGTCTCGGGCGGCTTTCAGTTTATTTTTAATCTTACGGGCTTTATCTGTGGTTCTTGAAATCAAATCGGATTTTGTAACTTGAGTGTCTGATATAGGCTAAATTATATATAATATTTATAACTATCCTCTATAATTTTGAGTTGCTTTGAGTTAGCTTTGTTTTAATGTTATGCTTAAATGGTTTATATTTTGGTTAGAGGGTTTGAAAGATAGAGCTAAACGATTTAATTGACAAAAATATAAAATGTGTTGATTAGTACATTGAAATAAATCCATGTTGTAATTAAAATAATATAAGAAAATAGAAAAAAATATGAAAAGAAAGAACTGTAGTCTCGTAGGTTATATGATTATTATATTAGATTAAAAATTAAATTATTTTCTTATGCAATTTACATGTCCACGGAAATCGTTTGGGCTTAAAAGAAAGAATAAGAAAGCTGAATATTTTGGATTGGCCAACAAGAATCATGCCATGTCGGTTGGCAACAATATAAAGAGAAAAGGTGCAGCTGATTGAAAGGAGAGCCGACGAAGAAAAAAAAAGTCAAAGGCCGTGAATAGTGTCACACCCCGTTAAGCGATTTACGGAAGCGTAAAACGGAAATGTAACAAACACCTCTGATATCAACCACATTGTTTATAAAGAACAATACAAACTACTTTACAATATTTTACATTGATCTAACTTCATTTACAACTAGGTGATACAAACTAAATCTAGCCCGTTAAGCGGCTTTACTTCCTATTAGCACACCTGCATCAATTCACCCAGCATTGATCGCAAGTCAAACACATAGCACATTGATTTTCTAATCCAATCCATTACCTGAAAAATATGTTAAAGAGGGTCAACTACAAATAGTTGGTGAGTTTCACGAGTTTCAAGAAATCAATTTTTGCTTACAACCATCACAATTTGTAACTACGCAAGTATGTATGTATGTACATTCACAAGTACGTTTGTTTGTATGTTTATGATGTAATTATGCTAAGCTACAGTGAAGCCTTGACTGTCTGTGCTGCGTGCATCCATTTCCCACGCTCAATCAACCACTGTGGCTCCCCTTTCGTCCACAACATACCCCGGTAGCTATGTCTAACACTACATAGCCTATTTGTATAAGTATGGTCATGTGCAAATGACGCTATGTGACACGGAAACCAGGCCGATTCCGTTTGGGTTTGTCAAACCAATAGTACTATTCACAAGCCACCGGCTCGAACTTAATCACTGTGTTCGTGGGGACTTTCGTGTGTTAGCACTTAGATAATTCCCATCATCAAACAATACAAGGTATATATAGATATGTATCAACATGTTTTCACCCCAAAAGTTCGTAAAAGCAGTTTAAAAGTGGGGTCATGAAACTCACGGTTTAGTCGGTATACAGTAATGCGTCAGCTCGTAGTTCACTTGATTTGCTATCACTAGTCCCTATAATCAATATTATAATAATATTAATATTTTAATATTATTATAATCGTTATACTAGACTGGGTTGTATAGCTAATCTGAGTATAGCTGTTACACCCAGAAAGTGTCATTAGACTTAGGTTGTGATGTTTTTCAATGTCTAATACTTAAAACCGAACTTGGCTCTGTTTCCCCGATTTCTCAGCTGGGCCAAGTTGTTCGTTTATGCGTTCAGAATACAGTTATGGCGAAGTAAGCTTGGGTAAATGTGCTGATCGATAAAATGATTTAGTTATAAAGAAAGATTACATATTGGGGTTCTGGATTCACTACGGGGCCCGTTTCCGTTTATTCAGTTTGATTTGAGGAGAAACGCGCACAATCTCTCCAGATTGTCCAAGTTTCTCATAAAAAGGTTTGTTTTTACTTAATTAATCAAAAAAATATGATTTTTGATCACTCTTGGTGCTTTGATATTCCTGTGGTTCGTTAATCGCGAACTTACCGATTTTTATTAAAAATTGAATTTGTTTAATCTTCAAATTAGCATAATTAATTTATCATTAATCATTAAATAATGAAAATTTAGCCACTTATCAATTAAAATATGCATATTTTTATAAAAATGTTTCTGGAATTATTTTCTGATTTATTATTTTTTTAAAAATTCATTTTTACTGTTATATTTAGCCTGAAAATCGTCCGTTTATCCCAAATGATTTCCAAAAATTTGAAAAAAATTCCTGAATACTCAAATTATGTCCCAAAACAATCTGTATCAATTCCAGAATGCAATAAGCTTGTTCAATATTCTTTTCGGCTCAAATTCGGCTATAAAAATTCATACGAACGCATAAGCACAAAACACCCTTAGAATTCTCCAAATGATGCCAAAATTCATATGTTATCAAAATACATCAAATATGAGTTCCCCACAAAATTTTATAATTTTTAAAGAATTTAACTATTTTTCCCAAATAAACATCCCAATTCGGTAATAAATTCGCCAAATATTCTCGGATGGTCAAAAAATTACCAAATTTAAACAGGGACTCAATGATATGGTCCCTGATGTCCCTGTAAAATATCAATACCTAACAATATGTACATCACAACTTCAACCTAAACAGCCCGTAAGCGAGTGTTTCGGCATTACCTTAGCGGTTTTGGTTCGTTTCTGCCTTTCTAATCAACTTTTCAAGCTCTTGTACACCTAAGTAGGCTAGACACAAGTCCTATATCACAAACCAAGAAATTTTTCATCAACATAACAACCCTTGAGTTAGGGTTTCGACTAGTGCACAAAAACGAACTTTTAAACCGTAAAAATGTCGTTTCAACCCTCTAATCCATGTTTATGGCCAAAAAAACTATCAAATCAGATTCCTTACCATGTGTATGATCAAAACATGTTTATGGACCATTTTTAGGAGTTTTACATGGTTAGGAATGATTTTTGGCAATTAATCCATGTTTATATGGTATTAAACATCATTAAAACTTGTTAAATGATGAGTTTAGTAATCTTACATAGGGTTTTTGGGACTAGACTGAAGAACAGCAGGAAGCTTGTAGATTTTCTGGAACTTTCTTTTCTAAAATATCTAATAGGTTATTATATATAATGTTTACTAAATAATAATAATAATATAAGGTATTTTTAGTCCACTTTGGTGGGCTTGGGCTTGTTGGGCCCCCTTTTGGCCCATTTGGCCAACTTTTCTTGATTTAGGTTTCCGAACGTGAAATGCTGAGTCCAAATTTATTTCAGGTTCGGTTTTTGGCTCGAAAAACATATCGGGTGCGTCAAACAGTACGAAAACGAGTGTTTCTCGGCTATTTTTGTGTAAATTTATAAAAACATAGTATACGTTTGTAAAATTCAAAAATATTTTCACGGATCACTTAAAACATTTCAAATAAGTGTTTGGTAAGTCTTTTTTCGGCTTAATGGATGATACAATTCTTGGTTTGTAACTATCTTTCGCATTTAAATCTATAACGGGTTGTTAAACAAGCATGTTTTTGTTTAACTGTTTTGCTATCGAACTAAGGCCATAATATTGATATATTGGCTTATATTAAACGTATATCACTTATAGATGCCCACCGGGATATCTGGGTCATACCCAGACCCGTTCGGTTATCCGTTCGTTCGTTATGCAATAAGCGGTTAAACGCTTATTCGATTTGTGAAAACTAAGGTGTATCTGATTTTGTTACGATTGTCACAAATAGAGGGTTCGACCAGGAGGGGACACAAGCAGAAGTCAAGGAAAAAGAAAAGAGAGAGCATCAAGGGAGAGAGCACCTGGTCCGGGTTCAACACCGAATCATCCAAGAATCCTTATTATTTGGTTTGAATTTATTATTTTCGTCATGAATTTATTATTTGATCCTATTTTCTTTCTTTTGTTCTTGAGTATGATTGTTGGCTAAACCCTTAGATCGCCTAGGCTTATGATGAACCTACTTTGACGTTTTTATTTGACTTGGATTTATTTATGTTATGGTTTTTATGATTTAGTAAAAGATTTACTTATATTAAATTGATGCATATGGATGCTTAGGGTTGTTTGATGAGTTTTATTCCATAGTTTCCTTGATTATTGTTTGTCATATGATAGGTTGCTATTAGGTCAATTACTTTTTGTTCTTGATTATTTTATGATTTGATTTCACGATAAGATCATAGGAATAATATTGTCAAATAAACCTAAGTGTGCTACTAACCTAAAATCTGGAAAGTGCTAGGTTATTGATAGATCTTTATTATTTAATCTTGTTAGATTTAGTTCTTCGTAAAGAGTCCGTCTAGGTTTGATTATTTATTATTCTCTATTAAATCAATTAAATATATTAAATTGCTTTTGATTTCCGCGCTGTAAGGTAGGATTTCGTATAAAGGAACTAGATCATAATTAATTAGGTGACCGTAAGGGAACTTGATTTTTAATACTGGTGTGCGTTAAAACTTATTAAAAACCCATAGGTGTCTCTTGAGAAGGGTCAGGGGTCCTACTCGGATTTTCTTTTAAGTGTCTATTTTATGATCCCAGTTCATAACTAAATATTTTCTTGGTTAATTCATAACTGAAATTTAGGGGATTCTAGCCGAGGTGGTTTTCTCATCATCATCTTATTTAAATCAAACTTTTGCCTTCATTTAAATTACTTGTTTTCTTAATTAGTTTTTAATTATAGTATAAATTAGTATTTTAAATAAAAACCCCCCAAACAAATATAAATTAATAAGTCGTGTTTGTAGTCGAGTCTAATTAGCTAATAAACGTAATTTAGAGAGTCTCCTGGGTTCTATATCCGGACTTACTTAGCTTCACTAGAGTCGATCGGTTCACTTGCCGGTTAGTAGTTTAGTCGAGTTTTAGAGAGTCTAGAGTATTACTTAGTGTCTAGATTAGCATAATTTAGTTAATAATTATTAAACTACTTTTAGCGCATCAAGTTTTTGGCATTGTTGCCGGGGACTCTTGGCGATTTTGTTATTAGCTTTGATTAGACTTGCTTGTTATATACGTGCTATTGCTTTAGTTATTTTATTCTATTTTCTTATTTTCAAGTCTTTTATTAGAGTCTACCAATTTTTTTGTGTGTTTTTCAGGTACATGCCACATCTTTGTTCGCAAGGACCGCCATTGGATTGTTTTGGACCTACTCCGTTGAAGTACGAGGCAAGTTCATCAGAAAAGCAACCAATCACCATATATACTTCACCAAAGTCACAACCGCACCGTGTACCAGCAAGCTTTTGAAGGGTTCCATGGAGATCACTCACCCATTGTCGCTCCTGAGATTGATAACCCTAACTCATGGCAGATTCCATCCTACGTTATGAACAACATCACCGAACACCACCAGTTTCATGGCCGTGAAGATGAAGATGCACCGGCACACATCAACTGTCTGACTCGTGTGTTCAAAACGTTCAATCTGCAAGGTGCTAATGCGGAAGCGATCTTCCTTCACTTGTTCCCGTTTACACTTTCGGGTCGTGCCGCCACTTTGCTCGACTCGCAACCCGCTGGAGCATTCACTACTTGGAGGCGCTTCGCAATGCATTCATTAAGAAGTACTTCCCACCTGCTAAGGCCTCTCACCTCCGTGATCAGATTCACTCCTTTCACATAGAGCCGGATGAACCATACTACCAAGCTTGGGAGTGTTTTCAGAATCTGCTTTCCCATTGTTCACAACATGGTCTCACACCTTGGGCCTTTGTTGAGAAGTTTTACGATGGGCTTACTAATGAGGCTCAAGCGAGGTTTGACACAGCTGCTGGGGGTAATTTGATGGACAAGAAGAATGTGACCGAGTGTAATGAGATGTTTGAAAGTTTCGCGCAATCTGAGTACGCGAAGAACCACGAGGCGGGAATTCCAATCCCGTCACCAATACACCCTTATCGGCTTGAGGTGTGCACCAAGTTAATCTGGATACTGGTATGGCTGCTGCTTTGGAGAATCTCACCCGAGAGATAAAAGAGTGTAAGGCCCCGAACCCCGGGAACCCTGTGACATCTGCCCCGATCCGACCCGACCCAGGTACCCGTTTCTCTGATCCGATCTCTTTCTTTTATGATTTAATATTTATTTATACTTATATTTTACTTTTAATAATAATAATATATTTTCCTTCCCGCCTCTTTCTCTCTCTTTCTTTCCGCCTTCTTTTCCCTCTTGTCGCCGTCCCGCCCTTAAGCCTTGAACCCCTAGCTGTCCTTTGTTTCTTCCCGCCTAAGGTTGTCTGCGCAGCTCCACGCGCCAGACTCCTTACAAGGAAGCCTGCGTGAAGACCACCTGTTACTGCGATACGCGAGACGAACTGTCCCCGCAGCGCGCTAAGGATTTTAGTTCTTCCCGCGGCACGCTATGGATACCGTTCTTCCCGCGACGCGCTAAGGAATATAGTTCTTCTCGCGACGCGCTTAGAATTGAAGTTCTTCCCGCGGCGCGCTTAGAAATGTAGTTCTTCCCGCGGCGCGCTAAGGATTGTGGTCCTTCCCGCGGCGTGCTAAGGTTGGTTCTGTCTGCCTTCGCGCTCGCGCACTCTTGACCTTCTGTGTCTGCCTTCGCGCTCACGCGCTCGAGCTTTCTCGCGCTGTGTCTTGAGTCTTTTCTTCTGTTTAATCCAGCCGTTTAGTTTTGTGTTGTCTTATCTTCTGTGCTGTTGACCTGACCTATCTTGTGTCTGAAAAGCCACTTTTGGCGCAGCATGCGCACCAACCCCATTGGTTGACAGAAAAAGTGACTGACATTATCTTTTGAGATCTGCTTTTCCATGCTTGACCAGTACCTTTATCTGACCCGCCCATGCCTGTTTACTGTTACCTGTCAGCTTTTCCTTTGCCCCTGCAGCTGCGATATCTTTTGATATCTTTTGCTTTTGGAATCTTTTACTTTTTGGAGATCTTTTCCCCTTTTTTTAGGGATTGTGTTCCCTAGGGTTTCCCTATAAATAATAATGTTAATTTCCTAACACTACACACACAAAGCACTTAAACTCTCCTGTTCTCTCTTGCTCCTTGCCGTTGTTCTTCCTCTGCCGTCTCCTCTCTCTTTGCCTTCGTCTTCTATCCTGTTCTGCCCTGCTTTTCCGGTAATATATATTATATATAATAATTTACTTATTAAATATGCTAACTTATAATCAAGACTTAAAACAAATCATTAAAACAATAATCTTATTTATAGGTTAACTTGTGCTTGTTTAAAGTTGGTTCTTGCTTTATCTTACATCGCATCGTTTATCAAGTGAGTAATCTCGTACCTAATCCCTTTTTATTTTAATGTTTTGGGATGTTCATGTGTTCGTACAAACTTAGAGTCTTAATCTGTTTATGAACTTTAGTCGCGCAGTATCCCATGTGTTGAGGACGTAGACTTGGCTGTTTATTTGTATGTGTGGATCATTAACCGTCTTGTCGGTCTATTCCGCAGTTCTCATGGTACCATTAGATGAACACGGGAGAACTATCGTTTATGATTTTCTCTTTTGTTTACACTTGCACAGTCTTTCTTGTTTGTGAGCTCAATCGTGAGCACTGGCAGTCTATGAGTATGAATCTTAGAGTTGGTCCCGATCGGATTACACCCTTGTTGAAAACCAGACATACACATGTTGCGCGCAGATTTATTGTTATCTATGTATTGTATTAAACTTGATTTCTCACCAACACGCAAGTGTTTGACGTTTATTTTAACACATGTTCAGGTTTGCAGTAGCTGTTTTTGGAGCTCGAGGACACGTAGGAAGTTTTCTTTATTTTGGACCTAGATTAAAATGTATCAAGACAAGTTATTGCTGTTCGAATATTATGATTTATAATATATTGATTTATGATGATTTTGTTATCTTATGTCTACTTTGCGCGTGCGCGAATGAATGTATTTATTAAATATTGACACCCAATAGTTTCACGATTAATGAAACAATATGTGGCGCCCCGATGTATAATCCGCCTTTGGTCGGGGTGTTACAGATTGGTATCAGAGCTCGTTGACTTTAGGATAGGTGGTTAGACGTAACGGCCTAGAATACCTAAGAGTCCCTTCTCGCGCATGAGAGAAATCTCATGTTTGCGCGCTTATTGTTAATTACTCGTTATTTATGAATATGCTCGCGCCTGCGCAGTATATGATTTTATGTTTTATTCCGCGATATTTCGATTTTTGTTGAATTTCGATTTTTATTGATTTTACTTACATATTCGTTTGTTGGATTTGAAAATCCGGAAAGTCATGGTGATACATGAATAGTTGATTTTCAATTTCCATTTACGATTATGTTCTGAGGTTGGAGACTTGAAAAGTCATGGTGATACATGAATTGTCAACCTCCAATACTCATTTTCTTGTACATTTTATATTGAAGATTGAAAAGTCATGGTGATACATGAATCGTCAATCTCCAATACTCGTTTGCTCGTATATTTTAAATTGGGAATTCGGAAAGTCATGGTGATACATGAATTGTCGATTCTTGATTCGAATTTGTTACTTTTATTAAGTCTGCATTTAGGGTCATTTATTTTACTTTAACTTTTGACAGTAACTGACTCCGCGGAACCAAGCTTTTCGAGGTTATACTTTGCGCTAAAACCAAGATATTAACTAAAAATTAAAACTTTTATAGAATGCCTCCGCTATCAGCTCGCCATCTTAGGAAGAAAGAAGCCGCGCGCAGACGATCGCCGCAACGTTCCCAGGAAATGGCCGCCGCAATAGCCCAAGCATTGAGCCAAAACAATACCAACACCTCCGGTTACAACATTAAGTCCTTCAATGCGGGTAACCCTCCGAAATTCACAGGGCTTGAAGGAGCCACCATGATGCTCCAATGGCTCGAGAAAATTGAAAACACTTTCCTCCATACCCAATGCCCTCCAGACCGACGAACCCTTTATGCCTCTAGTGTCCTGGAATCAAGGGCGCTTACATGGTGGAATGGAGTAGCTCATGCGCGTGGCGCAGAAGCTGCTTCTAGCATGCTCTGGGAGGAATTTAAGGATCTCTTGACGCGAGAATTCTGCCCTCCCAACGAAGTTAAGCGCCTGGAGGAGGAATTCTGGAACTTGAAACAGTACAGCGGTGAAGCGCGCGAGTACGCGACGCGCTTCCATGAACTATGCCTGCTTGTCCCTCATCTTGTTACCCCTTCCCGCCGAGCCATCGAGAAGTTCCTTGGGGGTCTCCCCATGGAAATTCAAGATTCTGTATGGGCCAGGAACCCACTAACCCTCTCTGACGCCATCGAGTTGGCCGCTGTGCTCAGCGACAACCATGTCAGAGCAGGAACCCTGTTCCTGCGGGGAGCTGAGAAGACCAAACCCACCAAAACTGTCCCTGAACCCGCAGAAACTAAACCAGAACCCTCAAACCATAACCAGAAACGTAGGCGCAGACAAGCTTACGCGCTTACCAGCCCGCCCATAGTCCAGCAACCCGCCTACCAACCTCTAGTATACGCCCCTCAACCCCTGTCAGCCTACCCAACTCCCCCTGTAGTCCACAACTATGCCCTAACCAATCCCGCACTCCCTGCCCCGCCAACTAAGAAACCCTACACAGGAAACCACCCCTTTTGCCCAACCTGTAGACTCTACCACCCACCTCAAGTCCCATGTCGACTTTGTAACCGATGTGGCCGCGCTGGTCACCTTGCAGAAAACTGTAGAGTCCTTCCCGCCAATCCAATTGCGCCAACACCACCAGTCTACCCGCAGAACCCACAACCAACCTACCAAAACCCACGACCCAGATCGTGCTTCAACTGCGGTGATCCCAGTCATTTCCGGAACGCATGCCCGAGGCTACAAGTTCAGATTACGCAAGCGAATCCGGTGAACCAGATTTCAAACCAAGTGACACGCGGACGAGCTTTTAACATAACCGCGCACCAAGCGCAAGCGAATAATGACGTAGTTAATGGTACATTTTTGCTTAACGGATTTTATGCTTCTGTACTTTTTGATAGTGGCGCCGATCGAAGTTTTATTTCTCGCGCGTTTGAGCAGAAGCTTGCGCGACCGCGCAACGATTTAAAAGAAAATTTTTCAGTTGAATTGGCTAATGGCGAAACTGTTTTAATTAACTCAGTGATTAAAGATTGCACGCTTAACCTTAACGAAAACGATTTTCTGATCGACCTCATCCCCATGCCTCTTGGAAGCTTTGATGTTATCATTGGTATGGACTGGCTTACGCATAATTGCGCCGAAGTTATTTGCGCCAAGAAGATGATTCGCATACCTCGAGAAAATGGTGATCTTCATATCTACGGTGAGAAACCCTCCCGCGGTCTTAAACTTATGTCTTGCGCCGAAGCCCGAAGGCTCATGCGGAAAAGGTGTATTGCATTCTTAGCCCATGTGGTTAAACCTGCTGAAGAAAAGAAGCTTCGCGATATCCCTGTTGTGCGTGATTTCCCTGAAGTTTTTCCTGATGATCTTCCTGGTATCCCTCCCGCTCGTGAAGTCGAGTTTCGTGTTGATCTTGTCCCTGGTGCTTCCCCCGTAGCTAAATCTCCTTACCGTCTTGCGCCCGCTGAGATGCAAGAATTGGCAAGCCAACTTCAAGAGTTGACTGCTAAAGGATTCATTCGCCCTAGCTCTTCGCCGTGGGGTGCTCCGGTGTTGTTCGTTAAAAAGAAAGATGGTACGTTTCGCATGTGTATCGATTACCGCGAGTTGAACAAACTCACCATTAAGAACCGGTATCCCTTACCGTGCATTGACGACCTCTTTGATCAACTCCAAGGTGCCTCTTGTTTTTCCAAGATTGATCTCCGCTCTGGCTATCACCAGTTGCGCATCCGCGATGAAGATGTTCCGAAGACTGCTTTTCGAACTCGTTATGGCCATTTTGAATTCTTGGTCATGTCCTTCGGTTTAACCAACGCACCCGCCGTTTTCATGGATCTAATGAATCGGGTGTGTAGGCCTTTCTTGGATAAATTCGTGATTGTGTTTATCGATGACCTTCTGATTTATTCTAAGACCAAGGCCGAGCATGAGCAACATCTTCGCTTGGTATTGCAAAAGCTTCGAACCGAGCAGCTCTTTGCCAAGCTCTCCAAGTGTGAATTCTGGTCTGATGAA
The DNA here is from genome assembly GCF_021521415.1 of Bidens hawaiensis. Classification (NCBI taxonomy): domain Eukaryota; kingdom Viridiplantae; phylum Streptophyta; class Magnoliopsida; order Asterales; family Asteraceae; genus Bidens; species Bidens hawaiensis. The sequence goes on from NW_027491308.1 coordinate 142,344, forward strand.
GTACAGTTTCTTGGCCATGTTGTGAACAAGATGGGTATTCATGTCGACCCATCCAAAATTGAAGCAATCAAGAACTGGATTACCCCGACCACTCCTACCGAGATCCGTTCCTTTCTGGGCTTAGCTGGTTATTACCGGCGCTTCATTTCGAACTTCTCGAAGATCGCTTTGCCTTTAACAGCTCTAACGCACAAAGGTAAACCGTATATTTGGGGCTCGAAGCAAGAAGAAGCCTTTCTAACGCTCAAGCGTTTGTTGTGTGAAGCTCCTGTCCTTGCGCTACCTGAGGGTAATGATGATTTTGTCGTGTACTGCGATGCCTCCAACCAAGGTCTCGGTTGTGTTCTTATGCAACGAGGCAAGGTTATCGCTTACGCATCGAGGCAACTCAAGGTTCACGAAAAGAATTATACAACTCACGACCTCGAACTAGGCGCAGTTGTTTTTGCCTTGAAGATCTGGAGACACTACCTTTATGGTACTAAGTGTATCCTCTACACTGACCATAAAAGCCTTCAGCATATCTTTGATCAGAAGGAACTTAACATGAGGCAACGCCGATGGAACGAACTCATCAGCGATTACGATTGTGAGATCCGGTATCATCCTGGTAAGGCTAATGTGGTAGCCGATGCGCTCAGCCGCAAACCCTGCCAGCTTAACTGTATCTTGCCGCGCACGCAGCTTCACTTCGCGCCGATCCAAAGCAACCTTGAATCGCGCATTCGTGACGCGCAGCGCGCATCCATCAGTAATGGTAACCTTCGCGCCGAGTTAGCGTGTGGCGCGGAAGCGCATTTTGTTCCTAATCTGAGTGGAATTCTCTGCTATCTCAATCGCATCTGGATTCCCTGTGATGAGAATCTTCGCGCTGATATCCTGAGTGAAGCGCACAAATCTCGGTATTCCGTTCATCCTGGCGCTGATAAGATGTACAAGGATTTGCGCATTACTTATTGGTGGCCCGGTATGAAAAAGGATATTGCTGTGTTCGTAGCTAAGTGCCTGACTTGTTCTAAGGTAAAAGCTGAACACCAACGCCCATCTGGTTTGCTCGAACAACCAGAAATTCCTACGTGGAAATGGGAAGGCATAGCGATGGACTTCATTACCAAGTTACCTTTGACAGCAAGCAAACATGATAGCATTTGGGTAATAGTGGATCGTTTGACTAAGTCTGCTCACTTCCTGCCCATTCGTGAAAACTACCGTGTTGAGCAACTCGCGCAGCTTTATGTCAAGGAAATTGTCTGCCGCCATGGTACTCCTTTGAGCATCATATCCGATCGCGATGGCCGTTTTATATCTCGCTTTTGGAAATCTCTCCAATCTGCGCTAGGAACTCGCTTGGACATGAGTACGGCATATCATCCTCAGACTGACGGACAGTCTGAGCGAACCATTCAAACCCTTGAGGATATGCTCCGATCTAGTGTTCTTGATTTTGGAGGTAATTGGGATTCGCACCTGCCTTTGATCGAGTTCTCTTATAATAACAGCTATCATTCCAGTATTGGTATGGCCCCATTTGAAGCACTTTACGGTCGAAAGTGCCGTTCTCCGATTTGTTGGAGCGAAGTGGGTGAAGTACAAATCACAGGACCCGAACTAGTTCAAGAGACAACCGATAAAATCGCCAAGATCCGTGATCATCTGCTGACTGCCAGAAGCCGACAGAAGAGTTACGCAGATCGCAGGCGAAAGCCTCTCGAATTTCAAGTTGGTAATCTTGTTCTCCTCAAAGTGTCGCCCTGGAAGGGTGTTGTTCGCTTTGGGAAGAAAGGTAAGCTTGCTCCTCGTTATGTTGGTCCATTCAAGATTCTCGCGCGTGTAGGAAAAGTTGCCTACCGACTAGACCTGCCGCCCGCGCTCAGTAATGTGCATCCAACTTTCCATGTATCTAATCTCAAGAAATGTCTAGCTGACGAGAACCTTCACATACCACTTGATGAAGTTCAAGTTGATGAATCCATGCATTTCGTTGAGAAGCCAGTTGAGATTATGGATCGCGAGGTAAAGCAAACCAAGCGCAGTCGCATCCCTATCGTGAAAGTTCGCTGGGAGTCCAAGCGCGGAGCCGAGTTTACATGGGAAAGGGAAGATCAAATGAAGATCAAGTACCCGCACCTGTTCTCTGCGCAACCTACTTCGAGATAAATTTCGGGACGAAATTTCTTAAAGTAGGGGAGACTGTGACATCTGCCCCGATCCGACCCGACCCAGGTACCCGTTTCTCTGATCCGATCTCTTTCTTTTATGATTTAATATTTATTTATACTTATATTTTACTTTTAATAATAATAATATATTTTCCTTCCCGCCTCTTTCTCTCTCTTTCTTTCCGCCTTCTTTTCCCTTTTGTCGCCGTCCCGCCCTTAAGCCTTGAACCCCTAGCTGTCCTTTGTTTCTTCCCGCCTAAGGTTGTCTGCGCAGCTCCACGCGCCAGACTCCTTACAAGGAAGACTGCGTGAAGACCACCTGTTACTGCGATACGCGAGACGAACTGTCCCCGCAGCACGCTAAGGATTTTAGTTCTTCCCGCGGCGCGCTATGGATACCGTTCTTCCCGCGACGCGCTAAGGAATATAGTTCTTCTCGCGACGCGCTTAGAATTGAAGTTCTTCCCGCGGCGCGCTTAGAAATGTAGTTCTTCCCGCGGCGCGCTAAGGATTGTGGTCCTTCCCGCGGCGCGCTAAGGTTGGTTCTGTCTGCCTTCGCGCTCGCGCACTCTTGACCTTCTGTGTCTGCCTTCGCGCTCACGCGCTCGAGCTTTCTCGCGCTGTGTCTTGAGTCTTTTCTTTTGTTTAATCCAGCCGTTTACTTTTGTGTTGTCTTATCTTCTGTGCTGTTGACCTGACCTATCTTGTGTCTGAAAAGCCACTTTTGGCGCAGCATGCGCACCAACCCCATTGGTTGACAGAAAAAGTGACTGACATTATCTTTTGAGATCTGCTTTTCCATGCTTGACCAGTACCTTTATCTGACCCGCCCATGCCTGTTTACTGTTACCTGTCAGCTTTTCCTTTGCCCCTGCAGCTGCGATATCTTTTGATATCTTTTGCTTTTGGAATCTTTTACTTTTTGGAGATCTTTTCCCCTTTTTTTAGGGATTGTGTTCCCTAGGGTTTCCCTATAAATAATAATGTTAATTTCCTAACACTACACACACAAAGCACTTAAACTCTCCTGTTCTCTCTTGCTCCTTGCCGTTGTTCTTCCTCTGCCGTCTCCTCTCTCTTTGCCTTCGTCTTCTATCCTGTTCTGCCCTGCTTTTCCGGTAATATATATTATATATAATAATTTACTTATTAATTATGCTAACTTATAATCAAGACTTAAAACAAATCATTAAAACAATAATCTTATTTATAGGTTAACTTGTGCTTGTTTAAAGTTGGTTCTTGCTTTATCTTACATCGCATCGTTTATCAAGTGAGTAATCTCGTACCTAATCCCTTTTTATTTTAATGTTTTGGGATGTTCATGTGTTCGTACAAACTTAGAGTCTTAATCTGTTTATGAACTTTAGTCGCGCAGTATCCCATGTGTTGAGGACGTAGACTTGGCTGTTTATTTGTATGTGTGGATCATTAACCGTCTTGTCGGTCTATTCCGCAGTTCTCATGGTACCATTAGATGAACACGGGAGAACTATCGTTTATGATTTTCTCTTTTGTTTACACTTGCACAGTCTTTCTTGTTTGTGAGCTCAATCGTGAGCACTGGCAGTCTATGAGTATGAATCTTAGAGTTGGTCCCGATCGGATTACACCCTTGTTGAAAACCAGACATACACATGTTGCGCGCAGATTTATTGTTATCTATGTATTGTATTAAACTTGATTTCTCACCAACACGCAAGTGTTTGACGTTTATTTTAACACATGTTCAGGTTTGCAGTAGCTGTTTTTGGAGCTCGAGGACACGTAGGAAGTTTTCTTTATTTTGGACCTAGATTAAAATGTATCAAGACAAGTTATTGCTGTTCGAATATTATGATTTATAATATATTGATTTATGATGATTTATGTTATCTTATGTCTACTTTGCGCGTGCGCGAATGAATGTATTTATTAAATATTGATACCCAATAGTGTCACGAGTAATGAAACAATATGTGGCGCCTCGATGTATAATCCGCCTTTGGTCGGGGTGTTACAAACCCCACAGTTGGTAATCACTCAAAACACTCGTAAAATTAAATAAACTCAAAAACCGTTTCTTCCATTAAAACAAACATTTCAGAGTATCAATTTTGCGGAAAACATGAAAAATGAAATAAGTTCCCGAAACCCGGGAATTTTTCCCAAAATCCAAAGTAAGTATAACTTTTATAAATTTCCTTGAAATAAAACATTCATAATAATTCTTCCTTCCAGTATGCCCTTCACCATCCAAGTAGCTCCGTGCACGTCCAAGCGATAAGGCATCCTCTTCAGAATCCAGAAACTTACACTAACATGCACACAAAGTCAGCTTGAGCTGAGTGAGTTCAAGTTTTAAGTAAAAGATATCAGTAGTAAAATCATGATAGTCATATCAAAGGTTTTCTAAAAGTAAAAGGGTACATCCATCTAATCATCATTACCGAACTTAAACATCCTCATACATACATATACAAGATGTATATGTAAACATCCATTCAATAACATCCCTATATACATAACAGTATAGATATATATCATTCACGTTTAACATCAAGGTCGAGCAAACTTACAACCCAAACACGTAACATCAGTGTATGCAAACAAAAAGTAGGCATACATAACATCAGTAGTCGAAACGACTACAACATCGCCAAATAGAGGACAAGAAATAATGTATATACACATATATATATTTAACATCCCAAGGCTTACCATATACTAGCAAGCATATATAAAATCTTTTTAAAAACATTTCATCAAGTAAGAAAACATTTAGGTGCGCATAATAGCACAAAAGTAAAATAAGTAAAAAGGGCATCATGAACTCACCTGAGATCGATCGAATACTTGCAACGAGCTAGGAAGTTCCTAAGGGCAAAATCACAAGCATGGGCCTGTAAATTATACATAACGCGTTACTAAACTAGACTGTAGGAACACTCTAGCCTAATGGGTCGTACAAGCCCAACACTTTGGCCAGAGGCCCAACACTTGGCCCAAGGCCCAATACTTGGCCCAAGGCCCAACAACTTGGCCCAAGGCCCAAAGATAGTCAAATCGGGTCGAATGCGCGTGAAATAATTCCTAAAACCATTTGTTAACCGAATCAGCCCCGAATGGACCAAATTCGGTCTTAACTCTTTTCATTCCTCATAATTATGTCACCCAAGTTGATATGGTTGACGGTTCCTTTTTACAACATTTACTTTAACATTTAAACGAAAATTCGCGCACCGCCGACTCGATTGACAAAGCACTAACCACGACAGCCCCGAGCACCAAAAAAATAATTTTTCCATAGCCCTTAAACCTCCCTAGGGCTGCACAAACTGAATCGGTCAGTCACCCGATCAACTAACGCATCAAACGCAACAATTTGCAATTCTACACCCGATAAACCCTACTTTTCGAACTAAAATCGATTGACCGACCTAAACACCTCCAATGACCATGAAATTTTAATATGATGTAAATGCCATACCTGGGGATCGTTCTACACCGGAAACTCTACTTTTTATCCACGGGAAGTGGGTCAATTGCACTCTAGCCGAAATCTGCCCAACGAAAAGTTTCGGCAAAATTGAGCATCAAAACGATTAGGGGTGAGAAAAAAGAGTGTATGGGATTGTAGTACATAACTTGAACTACCTCTAGGAACTTGGAATCGATCAAAAAGTTGAAGCAATGAAGGGGGGGGGGGGTGGCTGGAAGTGCCGATCGCAGCTGCTGTTAGGTTTAGGGTTTTATTTATTTATTTATTTTTGTTATAACATAAGATGTTACACTCTAGTCCTTCTAGATTCAAGTGTAAGGCAATATGGAAGGAATAGTTAGGTTCTTTAACGTACCGGATGACGTGAAGGCTTCAGAGAAACGTCGGTTAAGTCCCGAGAGTTATACATACTCTACAAGCTTTAGTTCTTCAAACCGGAGTTAACGGGTGTTAAAAGTCCACCCCCCTTACAATGGGATTCGTCCCCGAATCCCGATGCAACAGGAACAACTACGGATAATGCTTCCTCATCTCGTCTTCGGACTCCCAAGTAGCCTCGGAACCCCTACGGTGTCTCAACTGAACCTTCACCTGCCTAACCACCTTATTCCTCAGTCGTCTCTCCTGACGGTCAAGGATAGCAATCGGTTGCTCGACGTAGTTCAGCTTACCATCGAGCTCAATATCGTCAAGAGGCACATGGGCCTCCTCATCCGCTAAGCATTTCCTCAGATGAGACATGTGGAAAGTAGGGTGAATCCCCGCAAGCTCTTCGGGTAAATCCAGTCTATAAGCTACCTCACCAACTCGGGCCAAAATACGGAACGGGCCTATAAACCTCGGACTGAGCTTCCCCCTCTTACGAAAACAAATAATGCCCTTCCAAGGAGAAACTTTTAACATAACCCGATCCCCAACATTAAACACAATAGGCCTTCGCCTTTTATCTGCATAAGACTTCTGATGATCCTGCGCGGCCTTCATAAATGCTTTGATCTTTTCGAGTTTCTCAGTCGTAGCCTCGACCACCTCTAAACTACCTAACTGCTTTTGACCAATGGAGCACCAACAGACAGGAGTTCTACACCTCCTACCATACAACATCTCAAAGGGTGGCATCCCAATCGTAGCGTGATAACTGTTATTATACGAAAACTCCACCAACGGTAAGTGACGGCCCCAACTACCACCAAAGTAGATAACACAAGCCCGCAATATATCCTCGAGAGTCTGAATGGTCCTCTCGAACTGACCATCCGTCAGCGGGTGATAAGCAGTACTAATGAGGAGTTTGGTGCCCATCTCCTCGTGAAACCTTTTCCAAAACCTGGAGGTGAAACGTGTATCCCTATCTGAAACAATAGACACCGGCACCCCGTTCCTAGAGACGACCCTACGAATAAACACATCGGCTAGCTGCTCTAAGTTATAAGTCTCTCGAATCGGCAAGAAATGAGCGCTCTTGGTCGGTCTATCCACAATTACCCAAGTGGTGTCATAATTGCCCCGAGGAGTACGAGGCAGTTTAGTCACGAAATCCATGGTAAGATGTTCCCATTTCCACTCAGGTATTTCCAACGGCTGAAGTTTCCCAAATGGCTTCTGATGCTCGGCCTTAACCTGTAGACACGTCAAACACTTACTCACGTACCGAGCCACCTAAAATTTCATTGCAAGCCACCAATAATTTTTCTTCAAGTCTTGGTACATCTTGGTCGCGCCCGGGTGAATAGAATAGCGCGACTTGTGTGCCTCATCTAGAATTTTATCTCTGAATCCTCCATACCTCGGTATCCATAAACGACTATCCCTATATTTCACCCTATCACCTATGTCTTCCAACAACTTTTCCTGACCCCAAATACGCTCTGACATAATCCATTCCACCTGCAACGCTTCATTCTATGCGTTGGCTATTTGTTTCAAAATGTCAGGTTTGAGAGTAAGCTGGTAGGATTTCACATGAATAGGTTTTGGTCTCTCCTTCCGGCTTAACGCGTCGGCCACCACGTTAGCCTTACCCGGATGGTACAAGATCTCCAGGTTGTAGTCCTTAATTAACTCCAACCATCTACGCTGCCGCATATTTAGTTCCTTTTGCTCGAAGAAATACTTTAAACTCTTATGATCGGTATAAATAACGCACGGAACACCGTACAAATAGTGCCTCCACAACAAAAGCGCAAATACAACCGCTGCCAGTTCTAAATCATGGGTAGGATAATTCGGCTCGTGAGGCTTCAACTGTCGTGAGGCATAAGCGATGATCGACCTCACTGCATCAAAACACACCCAAGCCCCTGATAAGAGGCATCAGAATACACAACCAAATCGTCGGTGCCATCAAGTAAAGCTAAGATCTGGGCATGCGTCAATCTGTTCTTCAACTCGAGAAAAGCTTCCTCCTGTTTCGTACCCCAAACGAACTTAAAACTATTCTTAGTTAGCTTGGTTAGCGAAGAGGCAATTTTCGAGAAATCGGGAATAAAGCGGCGGTAATACCCAGCCAAACCCAGAAAACTACGGATTTCGGTCCGAGACTTAGGAGACCCCCATTCATTCACGGCTTCCACCTTTGCGGGGTCAACCAGAATACCACTCGGGTTAATGACATGGCCCAAGAATTGAACCTCACGTAACCAGAAGGAACACTTAGAAAATTTCGCATACAATTTGTTCTTCCGCAGAGCCTCCAACACTTCCCTGAGATGACCGGCGTGATCGGATTCACTCTTAGAGTACACAAGAATGTCATCGATGAACACAATAACCGAGCGATCGAGCATCGGTCTACACACCTGGTTCCTAATATCCATGAACATAGCCGGTGCGTTGGTCAACCGAAAGACATCACCAGAAATTCGTAATGTCCATAACGAGTGCGGAAGGCAGTCTTAGGAATATCTTCCTCCCGAATCTTCAGCTGATGATACCCGGACCTAAGGTCGATCTTCGAGAACCAACTAGCTCCTTGGAGCTGATCAAATAAATCGTCGATCCTTGGGAGAGGGTACCGATTTTTAATAGTGAGCTTATTCAACTCACGGTAGTCAATGCACATCCACATGCTACCGTCCTTCTTCTTAACGAACAAGACCGGGGCACCCCAAGGTGAGATGCTCGGTCGAATGATGCCCTTATCGAGCAAGTCTTCCAACTGAGCCATAAGATCCTTCATTTCGTTCGGCGCTAGACGGTAGGGAGCTCGGGCAACGGGTTTGGCGCCTGGTACAAGGTCTATCTGGAACTCGACCTCGCGATCCGGCGGCACATCTGAGAAATCACCTGGAAATACATCCGGGAAGTCACAAACAATACGAACATCACCGACGGTAGCCACCTCGGTATTCACATTCATAGCATACGCCAGATACGCCCCGCACCCCCGCTACATCAACTTCCCCGCCTTAAGCATGGATATAATATGTGGCGTCGCAACCTTCCAATCACCGAAGACCGTAATTCGAGTCGCATCCGGGGCCCTTAGACGAACGAGTTTCTGACCACAAATGATCTGAGCATGAACATTCGTGAGCCAATCCATCCCGAGCACCACATCGAAACAACCAAGAGGCATCAAGTACAGTCGCACCAGAAACCTATAACCGAACAACTCAATGGAACAACCCTGAAGAGCCCTAGACACGGACACGGTTTTTCCTACGGCAACCTCAACCTCAAACCCATCGACTACGCGCTCGGGTGATTTATTCAATAGGGAACAGAAAGTGGTAGCCACAAAACTCCTACTGGCGCCCGAATGAAATAAAACTGACGCCTGTAATTCATCAAGTAAAAAGGTACCTAGGACAATATTATACTACTGCTTAGTATCCGGTCAACACATACAAATTCACAGGAATAAGAAATTATAACGGTGGAATGAAAGCTAAATAAGGAAAAAGTACCTCAAACGACATCCGCATCCTCTTTTGCTTCCTTCATGGAGATGTTGAAAGCCCTCGCCTGGCCTTTGGCTTCTCATTAATTTTCCCCCTCGAGGAAGTCCCCTGCCCGGACCCCCCCCCCCCCCGCCTTAAAGGAAGGACAGTTTGATGCCAAGTGAGCCGAACCCTTACAGAGGAAACAGGTCAATGTCGGGCACTCGAAATGGGGGTGTCCCACCTTATCACAACGAAAACAAGTGCCAGACCCCATCCTACACTCCCCCTTATACGGCTTCCCGCACTTCTTGCAATTACAAGACGCTGCATCCCTTCTAAACTCAGAAGTCTCAGTCTTCACCCTTTTCCCGGACGAGTTAAAATTGTTCCCCCGTAGCCGCTCTTCGTACGAATTTGAGTTCCATGCCCTCCTATTCTCGGTAGGCGGTAATTTCTCCCTCTGATCATAAAGCGTACCTGCTAGAGTGACCACATAGTGAAAAGATTTCATGTCGGTAGTCAACACACCCCTACGAATATCCACTGAAAGTCCCTTCACGTACTTCTTAATCCTCTTGGCTTCGGGAGTAACCAAGTCAGGACATAAGCGAGCCATCTTGTTAAACTTGGTGGTATACTCCCGATGCGACAAGGAACCAGCCTCCAAGGTCAAGAATTCCTGTTCCATTTTATGTAATTCATGCGGATGACAAAACTGATCGAGAACCGATTTCTTCAATTCATCCCACGTCATCCTCCTAACCGCACGATCCCCCATAGCTTGCGCCAAGTTATCCCACCAACATAGTGCCTCGGAACGGAACGAGGCAGTAGCATAAGTCACCATGTCATCCCCCTTGCATTTACTAATCCTCAGAACAGACTCCATCTCCCTCACCCACTGATGTGCTGCCAATGCATCTTTGGTACCATCGAAAGAAGGGGGGTCGCACTTCTTAAAGTCACCATACGAGCAACCCCGGGTCGATACATGAACGATCCGCACCTCATCATCATCCCCACTCGGCACATACACTTCCTCTTCCTCTTCGACCTGTACCTCCTTACTCTTCCTTCCCCTATCCGAACCCTTACTAGCTAGTGATTCTTCCATGACCCTGACAGACTCAGCAATGATTTCTGGAATGGCGCTATGGAGCACCTGGTAATCCTCATCCGCGATAGCCGCGCATAAAGCAGGATCTAAGGCGGGGTTACCCCCCTCCTCATGAATCGGAGTTTCCTGCTGGGGAGTAGGAATCTCATTCTCGGCTTCGGCACGTGGCCTACGACCACGACCACGACCACGACCGCTAGAACCACCCCGCCTGGTTGTTCGAGTATTAACCATGACTTATCCCTACAAAGACAGAGTTTTAATATGATTAAGTACAAGTGGCATTTAGAACATGTAAGGTAAGGGTAAACTGCTAATGACGTTGATCAAGTGTGATTAGTCGTTTACTTTACCCGCCCATCCTAATCACCCCCGGCCCCTAACCATATTAGCACTCTATCTAACACTTAACAGTTAATCCCATAAGGGAAATCTTAAATGTACAGGAATGACTAAGTAATTTAAAGTTACCTCTTGGCGTGCATCTACTCGTGGCGGGCATACTGGTTTCTTTTCTTACAGTTCGAGTCCAAGCATTCAAGGATGCTCGGATCCCTCGAACCAAGGCTCTGATACCAAACTTGTAAGGCCCCGAACCCCGGGAACCCCACAGTTGGTAATCACTCAAAACACTCGTAATTAAATAAACTCAAAAACCGTTTCTTCCATTAAAACAAACATTTCAGAGTATCAATTTTGCGGAAAACATGAAAAATGAAATAAGTTCCCGAAACCCGGGAATTTTGCCCAAAATCCAAAGTAAGTATAACTTTTATAAATTTCCTTGAAATAAAACATTCATAATAATTCTTCCTTCCAGTATGCCCTTCACTATCCAAGTAGCTCCGTGCACGTCCAAGCGATAAGGCATCTTCTTCCGAATCCTGAAACTTACACTAACATGCACACAAAGTCAGCTTGAGCTGAGTGAGTTCTAGTTTTAAGTAAAAGATATCAGTAGTAAAATCATGATAGTCATATCAAAGGTTTTCTAAAAGTAAAAGGGTACATCCATCTAATCATCATTACCGAACTTAAGCATCCTCATACATACATATACAAAATGTATATGTAAACATCCATTCAATAACATCCCTATATACATAACAGTATATATATATATCATCTACGTATAACATCAGGGTCGAGCAAACGTACAACCCAAACACATAACATCAGTGTATGCAAACACAAAGTAGGCATACACAACATTAGTAGTCGAAACGACTACAACATCGCCAAATAGAGACCAAGAAATAATATATATACACATATATATATTTAACATCCCAAGGCTTACCATATACTAGCAAGCATATATAAAATCTTTTTAAAAACATTTCATCAAGTAAGAAAACATTTAGGTGCGCATGCTAGCCCAAAAGTAAAATGAGTAAAAAGGGCATCATGAACTCACCTAAGATCGATCGAATACTTGCAACGAGCTAGGAAGTTCCTAAGGGAAAAATCACAAGCAAGGGCCTGTAAATTATACATAACGCGTTACTAAACTAGACTGTAGGAACACTCTAGCCTAATGGGCCGTACAAGCCCAACACTTTGGCCCAAGGCCCAACACTTGCCCCAAGGCCCAACAACCTGGCCCAAAGATAGTCAAATCGGGTCGAATGCGCGTGAAATAATTCTTAAAACCATTTTTTAACCGAATCAGTCCCGAATGGACCAAATTCCGTCTTAACTCTTTTCATTCCTCATAATTATGTCACTCGAGTTGATAGGGTTGACGGTTCCTTTTTACAACACTTACTTTAACATTTAAACGAAAATTCGCGCACCGCCGACTCGATTGACCAAGCACTAACCACGATAGCCCCGAGCACCAAAAAAATAATTTTTCCACAGCCCTTAAACCTCCCTAGGGCTGCACAAACTGAATCGGTCAGTCACCAACTAACGCATCAAACTCAACAATTTGCAATTCTACACTCGATAAACCCTACTTTTCGAACTAAAATCGATTGACCGACCTAAACACCTCCAATGACCATGAAATTTTAATATGATTAAATGCCATACCTGGGGATCTTTCTACACTAGAAACTCTAGTTTTTATCCACGGGAAGTGGGTCAATTGCACTCTAGCCGAAATCTGCCCAACGAAAAGTTTCGGCAAAATTGAGCATCAAAACGATTAGGGGTGAGCAAAAAGAGTGTAGGGGATTGTAGTACATACCTTGAACTACCTCTAGGAACTTGGAATCGATCCAAAAGTCGAAGCAATGAAGGGGGGGTGGCTGGAAGTGCCGATCGCAGCTGCTGTTAGGTTTAGGGTTTTATTATTATTATTGTTTTTTGTTATAACATAAGATGTTACACTCTAGTCCATCTAGATTCAAGTGTAAGGCAATATGGAAGGAATAGTTAGGTTCTTTAACGTACCGGGATGACGTGAAGGCTTCCGAGAAACGTCGGTTAAGTCCCGAGAGTTATACATATTCTACAAGCTTTATTTCTTCAAACCGGAGTTAACGGGTGTTACAAAGAGTTAAAGGCTAAGGTGGATAAGTGTCAGATGTGTAGAGGGGATCATGGCACGTTGGAGTGTCCGTTGATGAATAATCAAGATGTTTATTTTATGGCTGGTCAGAACAGGTTCCCTAATGCTTACAACAACAACAATCAGAATTGGAACAAGTATCAGAATCAGAATCAGAATCAAGTTCAAAATAACTCGAATTGGCATCCGACCCGTGGGCCACCTGGGTTCCAAACATCCTATAACCGAAATCCAGGTCAATATAACAGTGAAGGTTCCAATGGTCAAAGTTCGAATAATGTGCCGAATCTGAGTAAGAAGTTGGACGAGATGATGCAGCAAATCGTTACTAGAGATCAAGCCACTCAAAAGACCCTTGCCGAGCATGATCTTCTTTTCAAGAATCAACAATCAGCTATGCTCGATATGCAACAAATCATTGGTGATATTGCCCGACAATTGAATGAAAGACCCCCGGGACAGTTCTCATGTTCTACTCAACAGAATCCGGCCGCTCAAATAAAGGCAATTACTACTCGTAGCGGCAGGGTTTTGGGTCCCGAGGTGCTAATGAATAAGGTTGAAGTGGAAGATGAGGAGGTGATGGATGAAGAGATCGAGATGGAAGTACCGGATAAAGTGCAGAACACCGCACCAGTTGCACCGCCAGTAGAGAAGAAGCCGGTTGAAGTCCGGCCATCACCTTTGATTGATCACTCTCGCATCCCGTATCCCGCTCGCGCGAATTACCAGAAATATACGCGAGAGTATGGGCACTTTCTTGATATGTTCCGACATTTGAAGATTAACCTCCCGTTCATTGAAGCCCTCCAACACATGCCGAAGTACGCGAAGTTCTTGAAAGACCTGTTGAAGAGGAAAGATAGGTTGGGGGAGGTGTCATCGATTCCCCTTATGGGAGATTGTTCGGCGGTAGTGTTAAACCATGTGCCCGAGAATTTGTCAGACCCAAGAGTGTTTACGATTACGTGTTTGTTTGGTAGCGATGCGATGAGCCATGCATTGGCGGATTTGAGTGCAAGTATAAATTTGATGTCGTATTCCTTATATGAGAAGTTGGAGTTGGACGAGCTTACACCGACTTGCATGTCCTTGTCATTGGCCGATCGTTTGGTTAAGTATTCGCAAGGCATTATCAAGAATTTGTTAGTAAAGGTGGATAAGTTTGTGTTCCCGATTGATTTTGTGGTGCTTGATATGGAGGCCGATGAAATGGTTCCCATTATTCTAGGTCGTCCATTCTTACGTACCGCAAAGGCACTCATCGATGTGTATGATGGGAAGATCACGCTTCGGGTTGGTGATGAGAATGTAACTTATGATGTCGCGAGGTCGATGAAGCATCCGAGTGATCAAGATGATTTCAGTGGTCCATGCCACTCGGTTTATTTTATTAACTCTTTTATTGCAGGTGTGGATAGCTGCTTCGATTATATTTGTGGTGCGGATCTCGTGGGAAGTAACGGGTTGACTGATTGTGATGATTTGGGTAAAGATGAGTCGTGTGAGAACGATTCTGTTTGTGATGAGTTGGCTGAGATTTCGGGTTTGCCCGAGATGATAGAGGTGAATGAGATTAGATGTGATAGTGAGGCTAGTTCCGAGGGGAAACTCGCTCCGTTGGAGCTGAAGGTACTCCAGTTACATTTGGAGTATGCGTATCTTGATGAGGGCTCGAACTTGCCTGTTATTGTGTCATCCAAGCTGACGGAAGAACAAAAGACGAAGTTGATTGAAGTGTTGAAGTTTCATAAGGGGGCGACTACATGGAGATTGTCCGATATTCAAGGTATTAGCCCCGCTTATTGCACGCACCGGATTTTAATGGAGGATGAGTACAAACCGGTAGTGCAACCGCAAAGGAATCTTAATCTGAATATGCAAGAGGTGGTAAAGAAGGAGGTATTAAAGTTGATTGAAGTGTTGAAGTTGCATAAGGGGGCGACTACATGGAGATTGTCCGATATTCAAGGTATTAGCCCCGCTTATTGCACGCACCGGATTTTAATGGAGGATGAGTACAAACCGGTAGTGCAACCGTAAAGGAATCTTAATCTGAATATGCAAGAGGTGGTAAAGAAGGAGGTATTAAAGTTGATGGATGCTGGATGATCTACCAGATTTCCAATTCTCCATGGGTGAGCCGGACCCAAGTTGTCCCGAAGAAAGGTGGTATAACCGTAGTGATGAATGAGAAGAATGAGCTTATCCCTTCACGTACGGTTACCGGTTGGCGTGTTTGTATTGATTATCGGCGATTGAATGATGCCACCCG
This sequence comes from Bidens hawaiensis, assembly GCF_021521415.1. NCBI lineage: Eukaryota > Viridiplantae > Streptophyta > Magnoliopsida > Asterales > Asteraceae > Bidens > Bidens hawaiensis. The sequence continues at coordinate 157,778 of NW_027491308.1, forward strand.
GAAGGACCACTTCCCGTTTCCATTTATTGATAAGATGTCGAAGCATTTGGCAGGTCAGCAGTTTTATTGTTTTCTTGACGGTTTTTCGGGATATTTTCAAATTCCCATTGCACCGAAAGACCAAGAGAAGACGACTTTTACATGTCCCTATGGCACGTTTGCATACCGCTACATGCCGTTCGAACTATGTAACGCTCCGGCTACCTTTCAGCGTTGTATCGTGGCCATCTTTCAGGATATGATTGAGACGTCCATGGAGGTGTTTATGGACGATTTTTCGGTTTTCGGTAATTCTTTCGATCAACGTTTGGCTAATCTTGAGAAGATGTTGAAAAGGTGTATCGAAACGAAGTTAATGTTGAATTGGGCAAAATGCCATTTTATAGTGATGGAGGGGATCGTGTTGGGTCATAAGATCTCGAGAGATGGTATTGAGGTGGATCGTGCGAAGTCTGATACGATAAGTAGACTTCCCCCACCGACTAATGTGAAGGCGATTAGGAGTTTCTTGGGCCATGCAGGATTCTATTGGCGGTTTATCAAAGACTTCTAAAAAATTACCCGCCCGATGACCCGACTCCTCGAGAAAGATGTGCCTTTCATTTTTGATGATGAATGTGTGAAGGCGTTCACGTTTTTGAAAGAAAAGCTCGTAAGTGTGCTCATTCTTTGTTCTCCCGATTGGAGCTTGCCAAGCTCATGTGTTATTCTAGTGACTATGTGGTTGGAGCGGTTTTGGGGCAAAGGCGAGATAAGCATTTTCACCCCATCTATTATGCTAGCAAGACGTTGAATGATGCCCAAGAGAACTACACCACCACCGAGAAGGAGCTTTTAGCCGTTGTTTTCGCATTTGACAAGTTACGTTCGTATCTCGTGCTTTCAAAGACCACCGTTTTTACCGATCATGCAGCTTTACGTTTTCTCTTTCATAAGAAAGACGCGAAGCCTTGTCTTATACGGTGGATTCTTCTACTTTCTGAGTTTGACGTTGAGATCAAAGATAAAAGGGGTGCGGAAAACGTAGCATCCGATCATCAATCCTGCTTAGAAGACCTGAGGAGAGAGGAGTTGTGTAAGGAGGAGATTGGAGATACATTCCCTCACTAGTCGGTCGATTTTGTCGCGGCTGAGAAGCAAGGTATGCCGTGGTTCACTGATTTTGCTAATTATTTGGCTAATGGTTTTATTTTGGAGGGTATGACTACGCAACGAAAGAGGAAGTGTTTCCGAGATGTTAATCGGTATGTGTGGGATGACCCGTTTTTGTTCAAGATTGGTGGTGATCGGAATCTGAGGAGATGTGTGGCGAAAGAAGAAGGTTAGGATATTCTCAAGCATGTTCATGAAGGGTTGAGTGGAGGTCATCATGGTGCGCATGCTACCGCATAGAAGGTGTTTGATAGTGGGTTCTATTGGCCGACAGTTGTCAAAGATGCTGATAAGTTTGTGAAGTTTTGTGATGCGTGCCAAAGAACAGGTAATATTTCATCCAAGAATGAGATACCTCAAAACCCCATACAAATTCTTGAAATCTTTGATGTTTGCAGCATCGACTTCATGGGACCGTTTCCTATGTCGAATGGTAATAAGTATATTTTGGTAGCGATTGATTATGTGTCGAAGAGGGTGGAAGCCCAAGCATTGGCCACGAATGATGCACGAGTTGTGGTGAGGTTTCTCAAGAAGTTGTTTACTCGTTTTAGAATTCCGAGAACTATTATTAGTGATCGGGGCACCCATTTTTGTAATACTGTCATGGAGAAGGCGTTAGCTCGTTATGGGGTTACGCATCGTACTTCTATTGCCTATCACCCTCAAACGAATGGTCAAGTCGAGAATGCAAATCGAAGGGTGAAGAGGATTTTGGAAAAGACGGTTGGGGTTAGTCGAAAGGATTGGTCGGAGAAGTTAGATGATGCGTTGTGGGCATTCCGAACTGCATACAAGACTCCGTTAGGTACTACACCGTTTATGCTTGTTTACGGTAAGTCTTGCCATCTTCTGGTTGAGTTGGATTATCGTGCTTATTGGGCATTGAAGACGGTGAATGTCGATCTTACCGAGGCCACAAGGAAAAGATACTTTCAGATTCATAAGTTGGAAGAGTTTCGAGATGCGGCATATTCTCGATCGTTGAACATCAAAGAAAAGACGAAAGCTTTACATGATCGACGGTTGAAGGAGGCAAAGAGTTCAAGAAAGGCGATAAGGTATTGTTATTTAACTCTCGTTTGAAGTTATTTGCAGGAACGTTGAGATCGAAGTGGACTGGACCGTACTTAGTGAAAGAAGTTTTCCCGTATGGAGTGCTAGAGTTGGAGAATTGTAATGCCCGTTAATTTACGATTTAAGGATTTAAATCATGTAAAGTATGTATACTTCTTGGGAGTTATCCGGCATATTTCGTTGGCCCTACCATCTTCCCGGTACATTAAAGCCTTAACTTTACTTCTAGTTGCCATATCTTTCAAATTTGAGGGGCTAGGATGAAACATTTTTATATTATAACATAAAAACTTAAAAACCTAACGCCATTTAATTTACGGTTTAAGGATTTAAATCATGTAAAGTATGTACACTTATTGGGAGTTATCCGCCATATTTCGTTGGCCCTACCATCTTCCCGGTACGTTAAATCCTTAATTTACATCTAGTTGCCATATCTTTCAAATTTGAGGGGCTAGGATGAAACATTTTTTTATTATAACATAAAACTTAAAAACCTAACCCTAGCCACTCTTGCATGTCCGATCGGCAGCTTCAAGCCCCCCCCCCCCCTGCGATTTTTTTCTTCCAGCCAAGGTGTGAGCGTAAAACAACAATTAAAGGTTAGTACTACGATTCCCCAAGTCTTTTACACCTTAATTGACCTTTATATTATGCGTATTAATCGTTAAATTGCGTGTTGTAGGCTTACAGAGTGGCTGTCAATTCTAACCTTTTCGGGACTGTTTTGGTTGAGGCTTTTTGCACTAAAATACTCCTAGGTATGTCTAGTATATCATACTTAAAAATCATGTTCATTGGTGTTCGTTAGATTGGTCAACTAGTTGTAGTTTGATTGTTAGTGTTCGGTTGACTAGAATTGTAGTTTGGTGCGTTTAACGCGAGGGTTGAAGTGATTAACGACCAATTCAGCTCGGGGGAACTTGGTTTGATGTACGGGCTGTTGAAAAATCATTTTTATAAGTTATGGGGCTGAATTGGTTGTTAGTTACTCAAACAGGTCGGTACAACGCGCAATTGCGTTTATTGAATAGTTAGTGTGTTGTACTTGCGAGTTACCGACCCATTTGACTCGTGTAGCGTCGTGTGGACTTGTTGGCTGTGATTTTATCATATTGGGTCCACACAGGGCTGAGTTGGATGTTAACGGCCTAAACGACTCTTAAACGCGCGTGTTAGTGTCACTTAGTGCTTCCGGGGGCAATTTGGGAATTCTTTATTCCCGGGAGTACCTAAGGGTCGTTTTGGTGAATGTGAGACCTCGGGGGCTGTTGTGATTTAGTTTGATGAGGTCGAGGGTTTAGGTAACTCGAACCATGTTAGAACGTCTCGTAGGATAAACGAGTCCTTTCGATGTCGATTGTAATGTTGTATGTAAACCGACAGGTGTCTGAGTTTTGGGATTACTTAAGGATCATCTGGCTCGTGGTGAATACGTGTCTTGTGTCAGGTGAGTTCATGATGCCCCTTTTAACTCTTTTTAAGTTTTGGGCTAGCATGCACACCCAAGCGACTTTTCTTGATGAAACATTTAAACTATTTTATATAGGCTTGCTTGTATATGGTAGGCCTTGGGATGTTATAGTATGTATGTATGTATTATAGTATGGCTAATATTTGGTGATGTTAGTAGTCGTTATCGACTATGGATGTTACGTATGCCTACTTTGTGTTCGCATACGTTGATGAGATGTTACGTGTTTGGGTTGTACATTTGCTCGACCCTGATGTTATTACTTGGATGTGATATATATATATATATATTTATATATATAGGGATGGACTAATAAAGATGTTTATATATATGTGTGTATATATATATAGATATAAGAATGATTATGTATTGAAGATGATGGCCTAACTGATGTATCCCTTTTATACCTTAAAACCTTTGGAATGACTATTATGATTATTATTATTATTGATGTTATTTATTAAAACTTGAACTCACTCGCTCAATCTGACTTTGTGTGCATGTTAGTGTGAGTTTCAGGTTAGGAGGAGGATGTCTTATCGCTTAGACATGCACGAAGCTACTTGGGCGGTGAAAGGCATATGTGGATGGAAGATTTCATTATTAAACATTTCTTTTGAAAAGTTTATCAAACATATTTAAATTTGTTTTGGGAACTTATTTTATTAATTATGGTTTTCCGCTGAATTATACTCTGAATTGATTGTTTTAATGGAATGAACTGTTTTTGAGTTTAAGTATTTTGTATGAATACCAACAGTAGGATTCCCGGGATTCGGGGTCTTACAAGTTGGTATCAGAGCCATGGTTCGAGGGATCCGAGCATCCCCGAATGCTTGGACTCGAACTGTAAGAGAAGAGACTAGTATGCCCACCGCGAGTAGCTGCACACCAAGTGGTAACTTTAAATTGTTTAGTCATTCCTTTGAATTTTAAAGTTCCACTTTGTGATTAAGTGTTTAAGTGTTAGATAGAATGATAATGTGGTTTGGGGCAGGGGTGCTTAGGACGAGCCGGTGAAGTAAACAACTAATAACACTTGATCAACGTTATTAGTAGTTTACCCTTACCATCCATGTTCTGAATACTACTTGTGTCTGACTATGTTAGGGTTCTGTCTTTGTAGGGATAGGATATGGCTAACTCTCGTGCCGTTAGCGTAAGAGTTCATCTCATTCCTTAAATTCTCCTTTCCATTTCCCATCCTCTCGAACGCTTTGCGCGTAATTGTTTAGCTGAGGCGTAGCATGCTGTCACTCTGGGTTCCGTGGTACTTAACCGCTTAAATTCCTCGCTCCTTCAAGAATGTATGTGCAACTGCTTTGCTAAGTAGGAGTGATAGATTAGAGGTTGAGGTCGCCGTAGGAAAGTCCGTTTCCGTATCTAGGGCTATTCAGGGTTGTTCCATCTAGTTGACTGGGTATAGATTTCCGGTGCGGCTGTACTTGATGCCGCTTGGTTGTTTCCATGTGGTGCTTGGGATGGATTGGCTCACAAGTGTTGATGCTCAGATCGTTTGTGGTCAGAAACATGTACGTCTAAGGGCCCCGGATGGGACAAATTACGGTCTTCGGTGATCGGAATGGTGCGACGCCACATATCATATCCAGGATTAACGTGGGAAAGTTGATGTAGCAAGGGTGCGGAGCGTATCTGGCGTATGCTATATACGCGAATACCGAGGTGGCTACCATCGGTGACGTTCCTATTGTTCGAGATTTCCTGGATGTATTTCCAGATGATTTGTCAGATATGCCGTCGGATCGCGAGGTAGACTTCAGATAGACCTTGTACCGGGCGCCAAACCCGTTGCTCGAGCCCCTTACCGTCTAGCACCGAATGAAATGAAAGAACTTATGGCTCAATTGGAAGACCTGTTCAACAAGGGCTTCATTCGACCGAGCATCTCGCCTTAGGGTGCCCCGGTCCTATTCGTTAAGAAGAAGGACGGTAGCACGCGGATGTGCATTGACTACCGTGAATTGAATAAACTCACTGTTAAAAATCAGTACCCTCCCCCAAGGATCGACCACTTATTTGATCAGCTCCAAGGAGCTAGTTGGTTCTCGAAGATCGACCTTAGGTCCGGGTATCATCAGCTAAATATTTGTGAGGAAGATATCCCTAAGACAGCCTTCCGCACTCGTTATGGGCATTATGAATTCCTCGTGATGTCTTTCGGTTTTACCAATGCACCAGCTGCGTTCATGGATCTTATGAACCAGGTGTGTAGGCCGATGCTCGATCGTTCGGTTATTGTGTTCATCGACGACATTCTTGTGTATTCCAAAAGCGAATCCTATCACACCGTCCATCTCACGGAAGTTTTGGAAACTCTGCGAAAGAACAAATTGTATGCGAAATTTTCTAAGTGTTCCATTTGGTTACGAGAGGTTCAGTTCATGGGTCATGTCATTAACCCGGGTGGTATTTTAGTTGACCCTGCAAAGGTGGAAGCCGTAAATGAATGGGAATCTCCTAAGTCTCTGTCAGAAATTCGTAGTTTTCTGGGCTTGGCGGGGTATTACCGCCACTTTATTCCCGACTTTTCGAAAATTGCTTCATCATTGACTAAGTTGACAAAGAAGAGCGTTAAGTTTGTTTGGGGTACTGAGCAAGAGGAGGCTTTCCTCGAGTTGAAGAACAGGTTGACGCATGCCCCGATTCTAGCTTTACCTGATGGCACTATGATTTAGTGGTTTATTCTGATGCCTCTTACCAGGGGCTTGGGTGTGTTCTGATGCAGCGAGGCTGAGTCGTCGCTTATGCCTCCTAGCAGTTGAAGCCTCATGAGGCGAATTATCCTACTCACGATTTGGAGCTAGCGGCTGTTGTGTTTGCGCTTAAGTTGTGGAGGCATTATTTGTACGGTGTTCCTTGCGTTATCTATACCAATCATAAGAGCTTAAAGTTCTTCGAACAAAAGGAACTGAATATGCGACAACGTCGGTGGTTGGAGTTGATTAAGAATTATGATCTGGAGATTATGTACCATCCCGGTAAGGCTAACGTGGTAGCCGACGCGTTGAGCCGGAAAGTGAGACCGAAACCTATTCGTGTAAAATCTAATCAGCTTATTCTTAAACCCGATATTTTGAAGCAGATAGCCAACCTTCATAATGAAGCTTTACAGATGGAATGGATTATGTTAAAGCGTATTTGGGGTCAAGAGAAATTGTTGGAAGACGTCGGTGATGGGGTGAAGTATAAGGTTGGGCGTTTATGGGTACTGAGGTATGGGGGATTCAGAGGTAAAATTTTGGATGAAGCACACATGTCGCTCTATTCCATTCACCCGGGCGCGAGCAAGATGTACCAACACCTGAAGAGATATTATTGGTGGCCTGCGATGAAGTTTGAGGTGGCTCAGTATGTGAGTAAGTGTTTGTCTACAAGTTAAGGCCGAGCACCAGAAGCCATTCGGGAAGCTTCAGCCCTTGGAAATACCTGAGTGGAAGTGGGAGCATCTGACGATTGATTTTATGACCAAACTGCCTCATACTCCTAGGGGTAGTTATGACACCATTTGGGTAATCGTTGATAGACTGACCAAGAGCGCTCATTTCTTGCCGATCCGAGAAACTTTTAATTCCGAGCAGTTGGCCGATGTGTTTATTCGTGAGATCGTTTATAGGCACGGGGTGCCGGTATCTATTGTTTCGGATAGGGATACGCGTTTTACCTCTAGGTTTTGGAAGAAGTTTCATGAGGAGATGGGAACCAAGCTCCTCATCAATACCGTTTATCACCCGCAAACGGATGGTCAATCCGAGAGGACCATTCAGACTCTTGAGGATATGTTGTGGGCTTGTGTTATCGATTTTGGTGGTAGTTGGGATCGTCACTTACAGTTAGTCGAGTTCTCTTATAATAACAGTTATCACGCCACGATTGGGATGCCACCGTTTGAGATGTTGTATGGTAGGAGGTGTAGGACTCCAGTCTGTTGGGGTTCCATTGGTCAGAAATAGTTGGGTAGTTTGGAGGTGGTTGAGGCTACGACTGAGAAGCTCGATAAGATTAAGGCTTTTATGAAGGCCGCACAGGATCGTCAAAAGTCCTATGCGGATAAAAGGCGAAGACCTACTGTGTTTGAGGCTGGGGATCGGGTTATGTTGAAAGTTTCTCCTTGGAAGAGTATTATTCGTTTTTGTAAGAGGGGGAAGCTTAGTCCGAGGTTCATTGGTCCGTTCCGTATATTGTCCCGTGTTGGTGAGGTAGTGTATAGACTGGAGTTGCCCGATAAGCTCACGAGTATTCATCCTACTTTCCACGTGTCCCATCTGAGGAAATGTTTAGCGGACGAGGAAGCCTATGTGCCTCTTGATGATATTGAGCTTCATAGTAAATTGAACTACGTTGAAGAACCTATCGCTATTCTTGACCGTCAGGAAAGGCGTTTGAGGAATAAAGTGGTTAGGCAGGTGAAGGTGTAGTGGAGGCACTGTAGGGGTTCCGAGGCTACTTGGGAGTCCGAAGATGAGATGATGAAACTCTTGCCTCAGTTGTTCCTGTCGCATCAGGATTCGGAGACGAATCCCACTGTAAGGGGGGTGGACTTGTAACGCCATTTAATTTACGGTTTAAGGATTTAAATCATGTAAAGTATGTATACTTATTGGGAGTTATCCGCCATATTTCGATGGCCCTACCATCTTCCCGGTACGTTAAATCCTTAATTTACATCTAGTTGCCATATCTTTCAAATTTGAGGGGCTAGGATGAAACATTTTTTTATTATAACATAAAACTTAAAAACCTAACCCTAGCCACTCTTGCATGTCCGATCGGCAGCTTCAAGCCCCCCCCCTGCGATTTTTTTCTTTCCAACCAAGGTGTGAGCGTAAAACAATTAAAGGTTAGTACTACGATTCCCCAAGTCTTTTACACCTTAATTGACCCATATATCACGCATATTAATCGTTAAATTGCGTGTTGTAGGCTTACCAGGTGGCTGTCCATTCTAACCTTTTCGGGACTGTTTTGGTTGAGGCTTTTGCACCAAAATACTCCTAGGTATGTCTATTATATCATACTTAAAAATCATGTTCATTGGTGTTCGTTAGATTGGTCAACTAGTTGTAGTTTGATTGTTAGTGTTCGGTTGACTAGAATTGTAGTCTGGTGCGTTTAACGCGAGGGTTGAAGTGATTAATGACCAATTCAGCTCGGGGGAACTTGGTTTGATGTACGGGCTGTTGAAAAATCATTTTTATAAGTTATGGGGTTGAATTGGTTGTCGGTTACTCAAACGGGTCGGTACAACGTGTAATTGCGTTTATTAAATAGTTGGTGCGTTGTACTTGCGAGTTACCAACCCATTTGACTCGTGTAGCGTCGTGTGGACTTGTTGGCTGTGATTTTATCATATTGGGTCCACACAGGGCTGAGTTGGATGTTAACGGCCTAAACGACTCTTAAACGCGTGTGTTAGTGTCACTTAGTGCTTCCGGGGGTAATTTGGGAATTCTTTATTCCCGGGAGTACCTAAGGGTAGTTTTGGTGAATGTGAGACCTCGGGGGCTATTGTGATTTAGTTTGATGAGGTCGAGGGTTTAGGTAACTCGAACCATGTTATAACGTGTCGTAGGATAAACGATTCCTTTCGATGTCGATTGTAATGTTGTATGTAAACCGACAGGTGTCTGAGTTTTGGGATTACTTAGGGATCATCTGGCTCGTGGTGAATACGTCTCTTGTGTCAGGTGACTTCATGATGCCCCTTTTTAACTCTTTTTAAGTTTTGGGCTAGCATGCACACCTAAGCGATTTTGCTTGATGAAACGTTTAAACTATTTTATATAGGCTTGATTGTATATGGTAGGCCTTGGGATGTTATAGTATGTATGTATGTATGTATTATTGTATGGCAAATATTTGGCGATGTTAGTAGTCGTTATCGACTACGGATGTTACGTATGCCTACTTTGTGTTTGCATACATTGATGAGATGTTACGTGTTTGGGTTGTACGTTTGCTCGACCCTGATATTATTACTTGGATGTGATATATATATATTTATATATATATGGATGCACTTATAAAGACGTTTATATATATGTATGTATATATATATAGATATAAGAATAATTATGTATTGAAGATGATGGTCTAACTGATGTATCCCTTCTTTAGCTTAAAACCTTTGGAATGACTATTATGATTATTATTATTGATGTTAGTTATTAAAACTTTAACTCACTCGCTCAAGCTGACTTTGTGTGCATGTTAGTGTGAGTTTCAGGTTAGGAGGAGGATGCCTTATCGCCTAGACGTGCACGAAGCTACTAGGGCGGTGAAGGGCATACGTGGATGGAAGATTTCATTATTAAATATTTCTTTTGAAAAGTTTATCAAACATATTTAAATTGGTTTTGGGAACTTATTTTATTAATTATGGTTTTCCGCTGAATTATACTCTAAATTGGTTGTTTTAATGAAATGAACTGTTTTTGAGTTTAAGTATTTTGTAAGTATTTTGTATGAATACCAACTGTAGGATTCCCGGGATTCGGGGTCTTACAAGAATCCAGATAATGGAACATCTTGGAAGGTGAACGATCATCGCTTAAAGCACTATCTTGGAGGACCGGAAGAGTCTATCAAGATGGAGGAAACTTCTCTCGATCCGTCGCACTGAATTGTCACACGTGGTTCTTGAGTGAAAACTTAAGTGTAGAGTTTGTATATTCTTTCTTATTTTTACTTCTATTTTATTTTTATTTTTCCTTGAGTCACTAACGTAGTTTTTTGTAGTTTTTATTTGGTTTTTAAGTTTTTAAGGAAGAAAGTGTGAAGATCCCCTTGAAGTTTAATGCAACATTCAAGTGTGGGGATGGAGCAGCTGGAGCCGTATACTTTTATAATTACTTATTTGCTACTTTTATTCATGTTTATTGGTTTAGTTGGTTGGTCTGGTTACATACTTTGAATGATTAATATCTATCAAGTTGATAAGATGAATTTTTAGATATTGTTTGTATTGTTGCCGCTTTCGTTGGTGTATGAGAGAAAGGAGATACCGGTTATCGAGCACGTTCGGAGTTGGTGGGCATTTATGGAAAAAGATTTTAGCATCATCTTTCACTCGCATACTACCATCTAAGTCTTTTCCTTTTTACTTTGTTTTTATATTTTTAGTTTTTAATTGTTACCTTTGTTTTCTTCTTATTATTTTTGTATTTTTAGGTTTTTTGTTTTAAATTTTTGAGTCCTGTGTTCGTTCCTGCATTGAGGGCAATGCAAATTTTAAGTGTGAGGATGGGAATACATATGTTTTTTTTTCGTTTTAGTCTTTTTATTTATTTGATGCAAAAAAAAAAAAAAAATTAAAAAGTTTTGGAAAATGTCCCTTGATTTTGTTTCTTTTTGCGTATAAAGGGGAGATGAGGATACTTATCGGGAATCGGTTTTTCAAACTACTAATAATAAGATATAATTAAAGAACGTGCACTTAACTTAAAGGGCAGTTTGATAGTTGGTTTAAAACGATATAATATGATTTTTAGTGGGAAACATGTTAAGTCTGTATAAAATACGAGATGAAAGGTCTGCCATACTCAAACCTCATTTTTAGTTTGATTGTAGAAAATTATGAATTTTATAGAAATTTGAATGCGCTATCATACGATGTTTGGGTAGGTTTAAACGTTAAAGTGTACCGTGTAGCCGGTGATATAAACTTAAAATCTTGCACTTCTAGTTTTAGTGTTTAACACTTCATATGCGTATGGTTTTTTGGCCTTAAATCCTGTATAGATGGGATGCTCCGGGGTTCGGACACCATGGGTCTGTATGCAGTTATTCATCTGGTATTCATATTTCCTAATTGGATTTATGGATATTTCAAAAGGCCTAAAAAGAGCAAACCCGCAGTTATCTGCTAAATTATAAGTCAATAAACATGATTACAAAATGCTTTAAAAGTACAAATTCACTACTGACTTGATCATACACACTGTTAGTCATATGGGGACCCCGTGCTCGCGTCTCATTACCATTAAGAAATGGACCACACGGGACACGCCATATGTAAGCCTAGAGATGAATTCGTGCATACTCACCTATGGAGATGGGCTTCGGGGTGTTGCTTGATAACGGGGGTATGTCATGTAGTGGGGAACACTAGCTAGTTAGTTGAATAATTGAACCTTAATCGTATCTTATGGCTGCTTGGGATACTTTGATGTTTAAATTTAGGTGGATAAACAATATCCTTGATCGTCTTAGCTATTCATGTAAAATGTGCAACAATGTTTTAATCTACTATTATGAGGTTTAAGTCAAGTTGGGGTGGTTTGATCCGGTAAAATCTAAAATAAAGCGGGTCTTGACTGTGGGTTCCACTATATTATATACAAAATAATAATAATAATAATAATAATAATAGTTGGATCTTACTTGTCCCAGTAAAGACAAAGGCATGGGTTTAAGTAGATAACAATATCGGTGATCGCAGTTTTTGCGTTGTTCTATAAATTTTAAGATAATCTATATGTTTGTAAGACTGTATTTCTCTGATTCTGATCCCGTTGCAATGAGACTTTTTCAGAGACGAAAAAGGTTTTAAGTGTGGGGATATTTGATATAGGATAAATTATATATAACATTTATAACTATTCTCTATAATTTTGAGTTGCTTTGAGTTAGCTTTGTTTTAATGTTATGCTTAAATGGTTTATATTTTGGTTAGAGGGTTTGAAAGATGGAGCTAAACGATTTAATTGACCAATTAAAGAAAAATATAAAATGTGTTGATTAGTACATTGAAATAAATCCATGACGTAATTAAAATAATATAAGAAAATAGAAAAAAAATATGAAAAGAAAGAAGTGTAGTCTCGTAGGTTATAGGATTATTATATTAGATTACAAATTAAATTATTTTCTTGATGCAATTTACATGTCCACGGAAATCGTTTGGGCTTAAAAGAAAGAATAAGAAAGCTGGATATTTTGGATTGGTCCACAAGAATCATGCCATGTCGGTTGGCAACAATATAAAGAGAAAAGGTGCAGCTGATTGAAAGGAGAGCCGGCGAAGAAAAAAAAGTCAAAGGCCGTGAACAGAGGGTTCGACCAGGAGGGGACACGAGCAGAAGGCAAGGAAAAGGAAAAGAGAGAGCATCAAGGGAGAGAGCACCTGGTCCGGGTTCAACACCGAATCATCCAAGAATCCTTATTATTTGGTTTGAATTTATTATTTTTGTCATGAATTTATTATTTGAACCTATTTACTTTCTGTTGTTCTTGAGTATGATTGTTGGCTAAACCCTTAGATTACCTAGGCTTATGATGAACATATTTGACGTTTTGATTTGACTTGGATTTATTTACGTTATGGTTTTTATGATTTAATAAAAGATTTACTTATATTAAATTGATGCATATGGATGTTTAGGGTTGTTTGATGAGTTTTATTACATAGTTTCCTTGATTTTTGTTTGTCATATGATAGGTTGCTATTAGGTCAATTACTTTGTGTTCTTAATTATTTTATGATTTGATTTCGCGATAAAATCATAGGAATAAATATTGTCAAATAAACCTAAGTGTGCTGCTAACCTAAAATCTGTAAAGTGCTAGGTTATTGATAGATCTTTATTATTTAATCTTGTTAGATTTAGTTATTCGTAAGGAGTCCGTCTAGGTTTGATTATTTATTATTGTCTACTAAATCAGTTAAATAGATTAAATTGCCTTTGATTTCCGCGTTGTAAGGTAGGATTTCGTATAAAGGAACTAGGATCATAATTAATTAGGTGACTGTAAGGGAACTTGATTTTTAATACTGGTGTGCGTTAAAACTTATTAGAAACCCATAGGTGTCTCTTGAGAAGGGTCAAGGGTCCTTATCGGGTTTTCTTTTAAGTGTCTATTTTACGATCCCAGTCCATAACTAAATATTTTCCTGGTTAATTCATAACTGAAATTTAGGGGATTCTAGCCTAGGTGGTTTTCTCATCATCATCTTATTTAAATAAAACGTTTGCTTTCGTTTAAATTACTTGTTTTCTTAATTAGTTTTTAATTATAGTATTAAATTAGTATTTTAAATAAAACCCCCCCAAACAAATATAAATTAATAAGTCGTATTTGTAGTCGAGTCTAATTAGCTAATAAACGTAATTTAGAGAGTCTCTTGGGTTCGATATCCGGACTTACTTAGCTTCACTAGAGTCGATCGGTTCACTTGCCGGTTAGTAGTTTAGTCGAGTTTTAGAGAGTCTAGAGTATTACTTAGTGTATAGATTAACATAATTTAGTTAATAATTATTAAAATACTTTTAGCACATCAGTGTTGCCAAATTTTGGTTTAACAAAATGTCCGTCTATATTTTCGCTCATATAATGCTTCATATGGTACCACTTATATAATATTAAGATAACTATTAGTGTACGAGGATTAAACCGGTGGGAGATGCTGGTCCCAATTTCCTCTAAATTCTAGTACATAATTGCGAATTAATCTTCCAATGTTTGAGTAATTCTCTCGGATTGAACGTTTGTTTAAGGATGGTAAGCTGTGCTCCGTTCGATTCGGGTTCCTAAAGCTTCTTGCACAGCTTGCCAAAAAATGAGAGTTAAGTTGGCTATCTCGATCTGAAATAATTTAAATAAGCACACTATGTAAAGATACGATTTCGTGAGTAATAATTTGGGCGAGTTTTCTAGTTGTGTAGTTGTTACGAATCGCAAGGAAATGTGCAGATTTGGTCAGTCGGTCGACTATTACCCAGATTACATCGTTTCCTCAGGATGTTTTAGGAAGGTGTGTTACCAAGTCCATTGTAATTTGTTCCCACTTCCATATGGGTATTTCAGGTTCTTGCACAGCCTTAACTCTAGCGCAAGTCAGGCATTTACCGGTGTACGTGGGTATATCCTTTTTCATACCAGGCCACTAACAAAACTCTTACAAATGTTTATAAATCTCGTTAGTATCTGGATGAAGAGAGTGTTTGAACTTGTTTTCCTAATTCATGATCAAGTCATGGAGATTATAAAGGCTTTCCCTAAGTAATCTTCTCCTAAGGCTTCACTTTTGGCAATATGAATTTGTTTGGTAAGGCTCGTCTGGATAATCGTTTCAAGTGCTCATACTTTCACGGGTTTAACTCTATCTTTTCGACTTAAGGCATCGGTTACTCTATTAGCTTTATCTGGATAGTATCGGTGTTCACAATTATAGTCGTTTAACAACTTCACCCATCTCCATTATTCCATATTCAATTTCATCAGATCAATTATAGGTCATAGGCTTTTGTGATTCGTGCAAATTGTACATTTAGTGGCATATAAGTGGTGTCCCCAGATCTTAAGTGCAAAAACAACCGTTCCATATCCCGGTTCATGGATAGTATAACTCTTCTTATGCACTTTTAGTTATTGGGGAGTATATGCTATTACTTAGTTTCTTTGCATTAGTTCGCATCTTAAGCCTTTTCGCGATGCATCATAGTAAATTACAAGATCATCAGTCCTTTTAGAAGACTTAGCATTAGAGCTTGACACAATTCTTATTTTAGCAATTGGGAGACCATTTCTTGTTATTCTCCCCAATCTAATTTCGGTCTTTTTGAGTTAGGAGGATTAAAGATTGGGCAATGCTGGAAAAGTTTTCAATGTAGCATCAATAATATTCAAATTAATCCCAAAGATTGACGAATTTCCTTAGGTGACTTATGTGTCTGTCAATTTTCGTTGACTCCTATCTAGTTGGGGCATGTATGAATCCCTGGTTAGTTTTAAGAAGCCCTAAGAATTGTATTTCTTATAACCGACAAGTGTTGCTCATATTTCCTCTTGTTTTTCGAATATATCAAGATATCATTGATGAATACAATGAACAACTTGTCAAGGTAGGGCTTACAAAATCGGTGTTGGACTCGGTATGCCCAAGACACATATTATTATTGATGGGGCTAGTACGTCATGATCCAAGTCGGGTCATACCCAATAACAAGCTAGACAAACACCAATAATATTTGTTTATATATGATATGATCATAACAAATGAATATTAACACTTGAGTTATTTGGAAAGGGGTTTCTAAATAAAATGTATTTGTGAAATAAATAAATCATATGGATGATTTATACTTTGAGAAAGAGCATTCCATATTGTTGATTAAGAAGGTTAAGTAACAATATGCTGAGCATGTTACCTATAACATGTTATTGTTGTGTATAACACAATATAAGTGTGTATAACACAATACAAGTTATATAACACAATGCAATACATATTTGGAAAGTTGAAAATAATAATAATAATAATAATAATAATAATAATAATAAGAAAAGAAGGAGCCCCCCCCCCCTCTCCCTCTTCTTGTATTATTTTATTATTATTCAATAGTGAGTGGGTGCATGCAAAGGAGATTATTAGACAACAAGAGTGGTGTCTTTCATATCTCCCAAGACTCTCTTTCTTTCATTCTAACACCATCCACAAGTAACCAAAAACACTCCATTTTTCTCTCCTCTTGTTCTTGAGTTCGGCCAAGGAAACAAGAAAGGATAGGAATGATTTCAATTGTAAATCCTAGCTAATCAAGGTGTATTGTTGGAGCTTGGGGTATACAAGTTTGAGGAGCTTCTCCGTTGGAGTTCTTGCACTTCCATCATCTCCTTCTTCACCCAGAGTTGTCATCTTGAAAGGTAGTATTAACATGCATGGACTTATAGTGACATGCATGTGTTTGATAGCATGTATTTTTGTATTTGGATCTGGGCTTGGGTTTTGCATGTGTAAAATCGGTTTTATACATATCTAATTAACAAGATTTAAATCTAATTTCCGCTGCGTTTTTCATAAAATTGGGATTTTATGACTTTGATAATCTTGTTTAAACCCAACAATGGCATCAAAAGCCGCTTATACGAATGCATTCTTCATTAGACCCAAAAATTTTCAGGTTTATGGTGGGGTTTACCATATGGCCGAAAATTTTAGGGGTTTTGATTACCCAATGGTTTTTCAAGGTTATGCTTTACATGCATGTGGTAATCTTGAAAAACTAAATCCTTTGGATGATTGATTTTGTTGTTTGGACAAAACCCGAAACGTTCGGTTTTGTCAAGTTTGGCCGAAAGTTTTAAGTGGTGAAGGGGAACATTTTGGATCATTGTGTTATTACATATTTGGATGTGTAATAGATGTTCATAACCTAGCCATGGCCTTGTGTTTGGTTGAATGTTTGTGTTGTGTTATTTATTCATTCGATATGGTTGTAATTTATTTGGGTTTTGTAATCTATTTATTCATTTCATTTAGTTTGTAATAATAAGTAGATTAGATGCATTTCTTTTACTAGAAAAATGTACTAGGATATATTTTTGTAAAAGAAGATGAAAGGAAGGAAGCCCAAATAAAATGGATGGAGACCATAACACGGGAGTGAACACTTGGAGCATTTGGATGCGGGATCAAGTGGGAGTTCACCGACACAAGTACATCTCCTTTTGAGTCCCTTAGGAGAGACCTTTTGACACACTTGTCTTCGGTTAACAAGTGTAATCAACATTAGGAGGCTATGGTTATGAACTTGTGGTTGTATGTTTTATGCTTGCATGGTTGATATACTTTTGTTTGTGTTATTGCAATGTGGTTTGCTAACAACTTAAAATCAACAACTAGCATAAAATTGGTTTCTTAGAAATCGTTAGGTAATAAAACTTGGTTTTATTAAAGGCTAATAATTTCACTAAGAAAATGGGTTTTATTAATAGGAACTTTGAAAATGGGTTTTTCAAATAAGTACTATATATTTGAATGCATGTAAATGGAAGGTATATAAAAGGTTTTCCAATCTAGAATTTCGAAAACTAAAAATCCCTTTTTTGAAATAAGTTGAACACCATCCTTTTATACAACACTCAAATCACTTGGGAACTCGGTGTGGGATAAAGGTCACCTAACCGCATTGGAGGAAACTTGTGAGTTTGAGGTGGGTTTACCATATTTGCGGGATAAAGGTCACCAAACCGCTTGTATGTGTAAACTCACATGTGTGTATAAGTAGGACGACTTAAATTGGAAACCATGTGAATAGGTTTACTGAAGCATGGCGTACAATGGTGTTGATAGGATTAAACATGCCGACTAAACATGAGATGTTTAACTGATCCCATAAAACTAGAAGTTGCAAAGGGTTGCAATCGTCATACGTTGACTACCTTGTTAATTTAAATAGTAGGATAAAGTTCACCTAACTACTATTTGAATGTAACGTTGGGTTCTAGATTTTAATCATTAATTGTCTTGGAGACATAACGATTAAAATTAATTATTGATATCGAAAATACTAAAATTGAGCTTTGTTATATTTTAGATGGCCGCAATCAACAATCCACCTAACGTTATTATTCAACCCGTTAATAACCTATCACTAAGATCTATTCTTGATATGGATTGTCTAAACTATACCAACTTTATCCTGCTATACGCGCAGAAGGGGATAACCCCGATTCATGAGGAAGGGGATAACCCCGCCTTAGATCCTGCTATACGCGCGGCCATCGCATATGAGGTTTACCATGTTCTTCATAGCGTTATTCCCGAGATTTTTGCTGAGGCCGTTAGGGTTGCAAAAGAGTCAATGGATGGTAAGGGTGTGGATAAGCAAGGAAAGGGTCAAGAAACTCAGGTTGAAGACGAGGTAGTGGTATCTAGTAATGAGGAGGAAGAAGCTCGTGCGGTTAGTGTGCCTACTAAAGGATGTTCGTATGGGGACTTCAAGAAGTGCGACCCTCCCGTTTTCGATGGTACCAAAGACGCGTTGGCAGCTCATCAGTGGGTTAGAGAGATGGAAGCCGTATTGAGGGTCAGTAAGTGCAAAAGGGAGGACATGGTGACTTAGGCAACTGACTCGTTTCTTTCCGAGGCGCTGTGTTGGTGGGATAATCTAGCTCAAGTTATGGGTGACCGTTCAATTAGGAGGATGGCTTGGGAATAGTTGAAACAGTTGGTTATCGATCATTTTTGCCCTCCGCATGAATTAGATAAGATGGAGCAGGACTTCTTAGCTCTAGAAGCGGGCGATATGTCACATCGAGAGAATACTACGATATTCAACCAACTGGCTCGTTTATGTCCCAATCTAGTTACACCTGAAGGTAAAAGAATCAAAAAGTACATAAAGGGTCTTCCGGCAGATGTTCGTAGGGGTGTGGTGACAACTGACATGAGCTCCTTCCATTCGGTGGTTACCCTGGCAGGTACATTGTATGAACAGAGAGAGATGGTGAGCCCAGCTGAGTCTGGGAGGGATTGGAAACCGAGCTCTAACTCCAATGGCAAGCGTTACGGGGCAAATGATTCTATGTCGGACGGGAAGGAAGCGAGGGCAAGGACGTCGGATCGTAATGGTAAAGGGTATAGCGATAGATGCAGGAAGTGCGGGAAACCCCATAGGGGGGAGTGTAGGCTTGGGACTATCCCTTGCTTTCGTTGTGGGAGACGGGACACCCCCACTATGAGTGCGCGTCGTTGACATGTTACCGGTGTGAGGGGTCTGGTCGTTTGGCCTCTCGATGTACTGAAAATAAGGCGGGAGGTTCTGAGCGGGGAAACTCTTCTAGGGTTAAATTGGAAGACAAGCCAAAGACTAAGGATAGGGCCTTCAGTATCTCTACGAAGGAGGTGGAGGAGGACGCGGACACGATTTTAGGTAATCCCTTGCGTTCGTATTAATCGTTAAAATTTTTTACCAAATGTTTCTTTTCTTGTCGAATGCTTTCGTGTGTAATTTTCTGGCTAGGAGGTAGTATGATATCATTTGTAGGGGTACTATTTATACCCGTTCTGTGTATGATGTGATGTTTTGAATTGTTGCAACCCACGCTTGTTCCTGTGTAGCGGGATTTGGGGACGAATCTCATTCTTAGGGGGGTAGACTTGTAACGTCCGTAAATTTCCGATAAAAAGGTTTAGCCTTGTAGTGTTGCGTACACCTTCGGGCTTGACCCGGCATTCTTCCGTGAGCTCTTGGCCACCCTCGTAAACGTTTCTCACTTAACTTTTCTTACGAATTCAACTCTTAGTAAAGTGGAGGGGCCAGAATGTATTATATTGTTATTATATTTTATAAAAAAAAAGAAAAAATCTACCCCTAACCCAACCCTAGGTCCGATCGGCTCAACCCACCCCCTTCTCTCTCGTTTTGTGTGCAAATCAGCCACCATCCAGCCTCCCGATGTTCGTTCCAGGTCGGTACCATATTGTTTCAACTCTTTTTCACCTTAATTCATCCATATGGCGCGTTTATTCGTCAAAATTCGGTTGTTTTTAGGCTTGTCGGAGGGCTGTCCAATTGAGTAGTTCCGGGGCTGTTTTGGCTAAGGTTTTTCCACCAACATCTTCCTAGGTATGTCTAGTATAGCATACTTTAAAATCATGTCCATTGGTGTTAGTTTGATTGGTCAAATAGTTGTAGTTTGAAAATGGATATTCGGTTGTCTAGAATAGCGAATTGTTACGTTTAACGCGAGTAATGGAGTAATTAACGACCAATTCAGTTCGGGTGACCTTGGTACGGGTTATGGGCTGTTGACAAATCATTTTTATAAGTTTTGGGGCTGAATTGGTTGTCGGTTACTCAAACAGGTCGGTACACGCGCAATTTCGTTTATTGAATAGTTGGTGCGTTGTACTTGCGAGTTACTGACCCATTTGACTCGTGTAGCGTCGTGTGGACTTGTTGGCTGTGAAATTATCATATTGGGTCCACACGGGGCTGAGTTGGATGTTAAGTGCTTAAACAACTCTTAAACGTGCGTGTTAGTATCACCTAGTGCTTCCGGGGGTAAATTGGGAATTCTTTATTCCCGGAGTACCTATGGGTCGTTCTGGTAAATGTGAGGCCTCGGGGGCTGTTGTGATTTTGTTTGATGAGGTAGAGGGTTTAAGTAACTAGAACCATGTTAGAACGTCTCGTAGGATAAGCGAGTTCTTTCGATGTCGCTAGTAATGTTTGAATGTAAACCGGCAGGTGTTTGAGTTTGGGATTTCTTAGGGACTCTTTAGCTCGTGGTGAACTTGTGCCTTGTGTCAGGTGAGTTCATGATGCCCCTTTTTACTCTTTTCAAGTTTTGGGCTATCATGCACACCGTAATACAATTTTACACGATTTTACTCGTTACAACTATTTGGATGGTATTACATAGCCTTATTCATATTTGTGCATTTATGAAACTATTTGTGAACTATATTTTATGCCTTAGGATATTGTAGACTCGTTTATGGTCTTATATTCCTTAAGGTTGTACATATTACTTGTGGTCTAGGCTCGAGGTTGCTATTAGGCCTAGTACTAATTCCTAGTATTAAACGATTTTTCCTGATGAAACGTTTAAACTATTTTATATAGGCTTGCTAGTATATAGTTGGCCTTGGAATGTTATAGTATGTATATACATGTATATACAAATTATTGTATGGCCTATATTCGGCGAATGTTGTGGTCGTTATCGACTACGGAATGTTACATATGCCTACTTCGTGTTTGCATGCGTTGAATGGAATGTTACGTGTTGGGGTTGTACGTTTTCTCGGCCCTGAATGTTATTATTGAATGGTGATCTTGGCCGGGCCAAACTATACGACTCAGGTTCTTAAATCCTGTGGCGGGCCCTGAAAAGCCCATGAGGGGGGAGGCTCGTGTGGCATGATCATCATCGGAATGTTACGTGTTTGGGTTGTACGTTTTCTCGGCCCTGAATGTTATTATCGAATGGTGATCTTGGCCGGGCCAAACTATACGACTCAGGTTCTTAAATCCTGTGGTGGGCCCTGAAAAGCCCGTGAGGGGGGAGGCTCGTGTGGCATGATCATCATCAGAATGATACGTGTTTGGGTTGTACGTGTGCTCGACCCTGAATGTTATTATTGAATGTTATATATATATATATATATATATATATATATATATATATATATATATATATATATATATATATAGGAATGCAAGTATAGAGATGTTCTTATGTAAGGATGATTATTTATTAAATGTGATGACCTAACTGATGTATTTCCGTTTACAGTTTTAAAACCGTTGGAGTGATTATTAAGACTTTTGTTATAAATATATGGATGTACATAGATGTCTAAGTACGAATACTTAGTGTTGATGATGGCCTAACTGTTCGTATCCAGTATTACATTTTAAACTCTTGGAATGTTTTATAATCCTGTTTTTATATTTAAACCCTTGGAATGTTTTATAATCCCGTTTTTATATTTAAACCCTTGGAATGTTTTTAATCTTGTTTTTACATTTAAACCCTTGAAATGATTTATTTAAATGCCTATTATTAAAACTTGAACTCACTCTGCTCAAGCTAACTTTGTGTGTATGTTAGTGTGAGTTTCAGGCTTAGAGGAGGATGATTACCGCTTGGACGTGCTCGAGATTACTTGGACGGTTGAAGGCATACTAGTCGGAGATTAATACGCAAACTGTTTTCTTTTCATTTATTACTTTAAACATTTAAATTATGGTTTTGGGAACTTGGTTTTAGTACTTGTGATTTTCCGCTGTTTATTACTCTGAAACGATTTTAATAAGGTGAAATTTTTTGACTTTAAATTTTTGAGAAATTTTGGGTATGATTACCAACTGTAGGATTTCCAGGATTTGGGGTCTTACAATCATGAACTCACCTGAAACGAGCCAATCAAATAACAATAGGTATGAGAACTTCAAAGCCAATCCACAGTTTACAATCCTGTCGAATTGCACACAAAGATTACTAAGTAAACGTACCGACTCGCTTATCCTATGAGACGTTCTGACATGATTTGATTGACCTAAAGCCTTGACATTACCAAATCCAATTACATCAGCCCCCGAGGCCATGTATTTACCAAAACCACCCTTAGTTAATTCCGGGGACAAAGGATTCCCAATTTACCCCCGAAAGTTGTTGACTTTATCGAATACGCGCGTTAACAGGTTGTTTATGCACTTAGATACTGACTCATCCCTGTGTGGACCAAATTTAGTAAAATCACAGCCAACAAGTCCACACGACACTACACGAGTTGGCTGGGTCGGTAACTCGCAAGTACAACACACTAACTATTCAATAAACGCAAATGCGCGTTGTACCGACCCGTTTGAGTAACTAACAACCAATTCAGCCCCAATACTTATAAAAATCATTTTCCAACAGCCCGTATAATAAACCGAAGCTATCCGAACTGAATTGGTCATCACTTACTTAATCCCTCACGTTTAACGCACCAATCTACCATTCTAGCTAACCGAAAATTATCTTTCGAACAACAACTAGTTGACCAATCAAACGAATACCAAAAGACGTGATTTTAAAGTATGTTATATGGGACATACCTAGGAAGATTGTGGTGCAAAAAATAACTTCAAACAGCCCCGACAAGAACACAATTGAACATCCACCGGTGAAGCCTAAAACGAACTTATCGATCAATAACAAGTAAAACAGACAGATTTTAGAATGGGAAGACACATTTAATTACATAGGATAACCTTTGAAATAAATTATTAAAAATTTTACCAGACTTTCAAAAATGTCTTAGGTTTATAAAAATATTTTTCTTATATTTTTCTAATGGACACAAAAGTTATAAAAATTCCTCCAACATAGAAAGTTACATCCAGCTATTTCAGTGCGCAACAAATAGTTTTATTTTTATAAAATTCATTACCGAACCAAATTAAACGATTCCAACTGGGTTTGATTCTTAACTCAAAATATTAAGTTTCAGAAGTGGAACCAACTAATTTGGACTTCTTGAAAAAGAGTTATGATGTCGGGAAGACAGACCAGAATCCGACATCCCGCATCAGCTTTGACACTCGATTTTATAAAATCATAAAAAGCATTAAAATCTCGTCCAAAAATTACATATTATACATTTCTGGAAACTAGACTCAAAGTAGAACATCATGGAAACAAGAATCAATCAAAACCAATGGGTTATCATCGCGTTACAGACCCTACAATAAACATATACGAATCTGTCAGAAACTGTTACCATCAAAACTCAACCCTAACGACCAATAAGCGCGTTAATATGATCAATTAAGGTGTATAGGACTTGGGGGAACATAAAACTGACCTTAAATTGAAGTTTCACACCTTGATTATGGCTGAAAAAAAAAACGAGGTTTGGAATGGCTGTGGCAGTAGCGATCGGCAGGTAGGGGAGACAAGGAATTAGGGTTTTGTTATAATTAAAATAATATTTACACATTAGCCCATCTACTTTGCAAGATGCAACAACTTGGATGAAAGGTCATTAAATTAACTCACGGGAATGAAAAGGTGGTCCCCGAAGTAAGCTGGTTCGAACCCAGGAATAAACAAACTCTACAAGGCTTCCATCTCGAAACGAAAATTGACGGGTGTTACAATATTTACAAAAACAAATTGACTATTTGATGTGGTCTACTGACATTTAGGTATTTTAGATCACTTGTAGTTAATCAAAATGGTAGTCTTGAATCGACATTTAGTAATATAAAATGGACATGAAAAGAAAACCGTAATGAGCTCCATTTATTTTTCTTGACATATTTCCAGATTTCCAGTGTATGCCCCGCATTCCATTGATTTGTCAGTTTTTAGCACAACCATGCTCCAATGGTAGACGTTATGAATTTTGGGAGCCCCTGTACACACAGTTTAAGGAAACAAAGAAATGCAAGCCCGCTTGTTCTTGGACCTTTTAACATTTTCGAAAATCTCAACAGTTTAAGAATCTTCAAACATATTTGTTAAATCAGAACTCTTGCTGTCTGAACTTCCAGAATTGGCATTTAAAACTGTTGGTACATGTGTGTCAGTAGTTCATAGTCTACCATTTGTAATCGAGTCTGTAATGTAATTATGTTTTTGATTATGTTTATGTTTTTGTAACAAGCGAAGTTGTCAACAAGTTCGCTCAGGCGAACTTGTTGAACAAGCGAAGTTGTGGACAACTTCGCCTGAGGCGAAGTTGTCATGTCTATTTAAACTGTTCACTGTAACAGTTTGTGGTGGTTCGGGTTGAATAGTTCAAGAGTTCGTGAGTTCGAGGGTTACGTGTTTACAAGTCAGAGTCTGTAATAGTGACCTCGAGTCACGTGTTTCGGTTATCAATATAACGTGTTTCGGTTATTGCTCGTGTGTTTGATTTATACATATTCTGCACTCGTATCTACCTACGCAGGGATTCCGCACCTGCGCAGATAGCGACATCCCGTGTACGATCCGTCCAGGAACCTTCAATTGGTATCAGAGCCATCGGCTCGATTGTGAGGTTCGGGATTTCACGCGGGTGTAGAAAACGTCTCGTTTGACCTATTCGCGGGACGTGTTTTTGTTGGGATTGGTTTTTACTCGTGTTTAACAGTCATTTTCAAGCCATAACATCGATCGAAAACTGCTAGATTGGCGAAATCAGATCTGAACAGTTTCCTTGTTCATCGGGCGAAGTTACCGTTCTTCAGGCGAAGTTGCCGTCACTGGAAGTAGGGTTTCGGCGAAGATATAAGGATTAAGCGAAGTTAACCACAACTTCGCCTACCTCATAAGTTCGCCTAAGCGAAGTTATCCTCAACTTCGCTTACCTCCCAAGTTCGCTTACCTCCTAAGTTCGCTCATTCTAAGCGAATTTATTCTTAACTTCGCCCAGTCAAGCGAATTTAAGACCCAGCGAAGTTACACTTTCCAGCGAAGTTAACTTTCAAGCGAAGTTATTCTTAACTTCGCCTACAGTACTGTTTGGAAGATTTTCTTTAATTTTTCGGTTTTTTTCTTATTTTCGCAAACATGTCGTCAATTAACATCTCCGATTTGGTCAAGATGGAAGTAGAAGCGGGGTCAGCCACTAAGGCCCCGAGGTTGATGAAAGGAACTGACTTCGTGGCATGGAAGGACAGATTCATCCAATACATTAAATACCAGGATGCCAAAATGTGGGTGTGCATCCAGGATGGATATATCCCTCCAACTATGCAATATGAAGGTCGTGACGTGGTTAAGAAGTATAGCAAAATGGAGGACGAAGAAAAGAAAATGTATGAGGCCGAGAGCAAGGCCCATGCTGCTATAACTATGGCACTTCCTCAAGAGGTTCTCCATACGTTCCGAAAGTACACTTCTGCGAGAGAGCTTTGGGATGCTCTTGAAAATAGATTCGAGGGGAACGTGGGTATCCGTGCATCAAAGATTAAACTTTTGAAGACCCAGTTCTCCGTCTTCAAATATTTGAAGAACGAATCACTGGATGATATTATCACCAGATACTATCATCTAATGACAGAGCTTAACAATTATTCGATTGCTTACCGAGAAGAAGAAATCGTTGAAAAACTTCTCGATGCTCTCCCACCGAAGTGGGAAATGTACACCGTTCTTATGAGGGAAGACAGAGACTTTCCTAATTATGATCTGGAAACGGCAGTAAACAAGCTCAGAACTTATGAGCTTAATATGGTTCGAAAAGAAACACCAACAGATCAGATACAAGACCCTGGTATGTATGGTGCAAAGGTTAACTCAGGCTCAAGTTCGAGGCCTGAATCTGCTGCTTTTTACTCAAAAGGGGAGTCAGGTCCTGACTCTTCTCATGAAGGAAACGTTTCTGTGAACTTGAACGGTGATGTCTGTTTCGTTGCTGGAGGATCAAGTACTTCAAAGCCTCAAGCATCCACAAGTGGTTTCTCTGCAAATGCCTCAAGCAATAATTATTCCAAGATGCCTATGAGTGTAAAATCTGCTGAAGAGCAGTTTGCAGTCTATGCATCATTTATTGCTTCCTATGAAAACTACATCCAGGGGAAGATTGTGGACCCTGCTGTTCTGGATGAGGATTACGACCAGATCGATGCTGATGATCTGGAGGAGATGGATTTGCAATGGCAAATGGCAATGATTGTGAGGCGAGTTAAACGGTTTATGAAGAAAACTGGGAGAAAGTTTGTTGGTGGTAGGCCTGGATTCGACAAATCTAAGGTAAGGTGCTATAATTGTCAGCAATACGGGCACTTTGCCAAAGAATGTAGAAATGAGAGGGTTGAACGAGGACAAGGTCGGCCTACACAACACTCTGGAGTTAACAGAGAAATTAATGCCATGTTGACCAGAGAAGCAGGTGAGTACAACTGGAACCTGCATTCAAATGAATCTGGTGAGCAAGCGAACATGGCTGAGGCTGAAGTTGAAGAATGTGAGAAGGTTGATGGAAATGAGAAAGCTACTAAAGAAGAAACAGCTTTCATGGCAGATGACAAGGACAATCGCTCCGAAGTGAGTAATAAGAATATTTGTACTAATTGTGAGAATTTGTCTGAGCAACTTACAACGATAACTGATCAGTACGTCCGTTTAGATGCTGATTTTAAAACTATTAAAGAAGATCACCATTTTACTAAAGCAAGAGAAAACAATTATAAAATTAAAATAAAAGCATGTGAAAAAGACATTCAAAGCTTAAAAACTAAACTTGCTGAGAAAATTGAAATAATTGATCTTAGTTATGAAGTTTAAAAGAAAAAACTAAATTGATTGCTGATCGGGATAAACAGATTGCTGACCACCAGGTGAAGGTGGTGGAACTGAACCGCAAACTTGAGCAGTTCAGGAATTCCTCGGCCATCCTTGATCACCTCGTGAGTGATCAAGGTACCTCTGCAAAGAGGGGAGGAATCGGTTATCACGAAGTTCCACCACCCTTTAACCACAACTATACTTATAATCCGAGTGTTCAGAAATCTGTTGATTTCGAGGTTACTCAGACAACTCCCATCAAGGTTACAAATATAGAACCAAGTGTTAGCTGTGGCGAAACGAGTTCGCCTGTTTCAAATGTGAAAGTTTCTGTCTCGAGTCCAGTCTCATCGGAATCGGATAAGTTGTCTGAATCTGGTCAGACAAAAGAGAAGGTAGGGAAACCCACCGGTGGAGATAAAAATAAAATTTCTAAAAAGAGTTCTCCACTCAATCCGTACGTCCCACCTTATGTGAGACGAACGGCTGGTAACACTGCCTCTACATCCAAACCAACATTTGACAAGAAAAAGGAGAGTCGGTGTTGCTTTAGATGTAACAAATTAGGATATCTAGTTGCAGATTGCCCTCTGAAGCAGAGATTCAGAGGTGTGAGGCCAAATAAAACTGAGGATAAGCGTCATTTTGTTACTGCTAAAAATGAAAACTTTACAAAGTGCCAAAATGTAACTAATTCAAGTTTTTATAAAAACAAACCTCAGTTTTCCAACCAAACCACAAGATATAACACTTTCAATTCATATAGGTTTGGGAGGCATTACACTCAATCTGCAAGGAGATTTCCTAACAGGACTTACAGAAATTATCCTGATGCTAACTTGAGAAAGCCAGGGTACGGGACGTATCGATCCAAGACCAATTGGTCTTGGGTCCCAAGATTCTAACTCTTTGTTTTATTGTGTTGGAACAGTTGAACAGGGCTGCCAACGGTCTTTGGATTGTAGATAGCGGCTGTTCCCGGCACATGACGGGCAACAAACACTTGTTGCAAGACTTAAAACCTGTTCAGGGAGCAAGAGTTAGTTTTGCTGGTGAGAGCGGAGGAAGGATTACTGGTAGAGGAATAGTGTCAAATGGGAGAATGACACTGGAGAATGTGAATTTTGTGGAGGAGTTAAAGCACAATCTGCTGAGTGTGTCGCAGATTTGTGATAAAGATTACACTGTCCATTTCACGAAGAATGAAGCGATCGTATTGAAGCCTGGTTTTCAAATACCAGACGAATGGATAGTTATGAAAGCTCCACGTGAAACGAATACATATGTGATGGACATGAGGTCTACTGAAATGGCCACCGGAGAATCTTGTTTAATGACAAAAGCAAGCGAATCAGAATTAGAATTGTGGCACAGGAGAATGGGACATATTCATCTTCGAAAGATGAACTTCATTGTCAAGAATGGGCTTGTGATGGGCGTTCCCTTAAAAAGTTTTAACTTTGAAGACAAATGTATAGCATGCAAGAAGGGAAAGCAACACAAGAAAACCCATCTCACCAAGAAGGTCAATTCTATTGCCGGTACTCTAGAACTACTTCATATGGATCTCTTCGGTCCAGTGAATGTAAAAAGTCTAGGTGGTACTTCTTACTGCTTGGTGATAACTGATGACTACTCGCGATATTCGTGGGTATATTTTCTGAAAACGAAAGATGAGACGGCTCAGATGGTGAAGAATCTAATTACAAAAGTTGAGAACGTCATGAGTAAATCAGTTAAATACATCAGAAGTGACAATGGGACAGAGTTCAAGAACTTTGAAATGGAAATCTTCTGTCTTCAGAAAGGAATTGAACACCAATACAGCGCTCCGTATACTCCGCAACAGAATGGAGTGGCTGAAAGGAAGAACCGAACATTAATTGAAGGAGCCAGAACTATGCTGGCAGACTCGAAGCTTCCTGTGATGTTCTGGGCTGAAGCAGTTGCTACAGCCTGCTATGTTCTGAATAGGGTGTTAACCGTTAAGAGACTTGGAAAAACATGTTACGAGCTTATGCATGGAAGGAAGCCCAACTTGTGCGGTCTTGAACCCTTCGGGTCTCCTTGTTCGATTTTGAAGACTAATTCGAAATTTGGTGAAGTAGCCGATGAAGGAATCTTAGTCGGTTATGTAGTTGGGACTCCCAACAGACGGGTCTTCAATACTTCGACTTGCAAGGTGGAGGTGGTTTGTAACACCGACATTACTAGTTACCAATCTCCAAAACCAAGCAATGGACCTGCTGAGCTTTTTGACTATGTTAAACTTTTTAAGTCGTTTAACGTACCTGATTTGGAAATTTCTGAAGAAGACGAAAGAGCTGTGACGAAGATGATATTTGATGAGGAAGAGAATCTATTGCAACGACAGCTGATTGAGAAATCTCAACCTTCCACATCAAACACTATCGGTACCCCTGCGGGCTCAACTGAAGATGAATTTATTAATCCTTTTCACTCTCAGCCAGAAACAACCATAGATGAGATCTCTTCAAATTTGGAAGATAATTTGCATGTCGGTTCTGTTCCGACCACGAGAATTCACAAAGATCACCCTTTGGAGAATATTCTAGGTGATGTGTCCACCGGTGTACAAACCAGAAGAAGCTTGAATGAGCACACCTGTGTTTATACAAGCATTAAGGAAACGGGTATTCTGAACGAATGTTTGTACTCCTGCTTTATAAGCCAGATTGAACCAAAGAATTATCAAATGGCTTTAAAGGACAGCTCGTGGGTCGAAGCCATGCAAGAAGAGTTGGCTCAGTTCGAGAAAATGGAAGTTTGGACTTTGGTTGAAAAACCAAAGAATGTGCATGCTATAGGCACAAAATGGGTGTTCAAGTGTAAGAGAGATGATAAGGGGATTATCATTCGAAATAAGGCGAGGCTGGTTGTTAAAGGTTTTAATCAGCAAGAGGGTATTGATTACAATGAGGTGTTCGCTCCTGTCGCCCGGTTAGAAGCGATTAGATTGTTTTTGGCATTTGCTTCTTTTAAAAAGATGAAAGTATTTCAGTTGGACGTGAAGAGCGCGTTCCTAAACGGAAAGTTGATGAGGTTGTGTATGTTGAGCAACCTCCGGGTTTTCCTGACCCAGACTTTCCTGATCACGTATACAGGTTGAGCAAGGCGTTGTATGGGTTACATCAGGCACCTCGTGCCTGGTATTCAACGTTATCAGACTACTTGCTGGAAAATGGTTTTGAAAGGGGATTGATCGACAGTACGTTGTTTGTGAAGAGAGAAGGATGTGACTTCCTGCTGGTTCAAGTCTACGTGGATGATATCATTTTTGCTGCATCAAGAGTATCCATGTGTCAGGATTTTGAGGCTGTCATGAAGAAACGATTCGAGATGAGTGCTATGGGTGAACTAACTTTCTTTCTAGGATTGCAGGTTGATCAGAAGAAGGACGGGATGTTCATTCATCAGACGAAGTACGTTCATGATGTGCTGAAGAGATTCAAGATGGAGGACAGTTCTCCATATGACACTCCAATCTGCGTCAATCACAAATTGGGCGCTGAATCAGATGGTGACGCAGATGTGGACCCAACTCTGTATCGGGCGATAATAGGTTCATTAATGTATTTAACTGCTTCTAGGCCTGATATAATGTTTGCTGTTTGTCTTTGTGCTCGTTTTCAGGCAAACCCAAAGGAATCTCACATGAAAGGTGTGAAGAGGATTTTGTGGTATCTCAAAGGCAAGCCGAAGCTAGGGTTGTGGTACCCAAAGGGAGGAGACGTTGAACTGGTGGCATATACAGATTCTGATTATGGAGGATGCAATCAGAGTCGGAAGTCAACAACAGGAGGCTGTCAGTTTCTTGGAGGAAGATTAGTTTCCTAGCAGTGCAAGAAACAGACATCAGTTGCAAT
This sequence comes from Bidens hawaiensis, assembly GCF_021521415.1. Taxonomy (NCBI): domain Eukaryota; kingdom Viridiplantae; phylum Streptophyta; class Magnoliopsida; order Asterales; family Asteraceae; genus Bidens; species Bidens hawaiensis. The sequence goes on from NW_027491308.1 coordinate 188,885, forward strand.
TTCAACATGCGAAGCTGAATACATGGCAGCATCCAACTGCTGCTCTCAGGTTTTGTGGATTTAGCAACAATTACGCGACTATGGTCTGAATTTCTTACTCACTCCTATTTTAATTGATAACACTGCCGCCATCTCAGTAATTAACAATCCCGTGAAGCACAGTAAAACTAAACATATTGACATTCGTCATCACTTCATACGGGATTGTGCTGAAAAGAAACTGATCAAGATCGAAAAGGTTGATACACTGGAAAATTTTGTTGATTTGTTTACAAAAGCGTTTGATAAATCCAGATTTCAAAACCTAATTGAGCTGAACGGGATGATCAATCCCGAGTAACCATGTCTTTGTGTTTATTTAAAAAAAATAATAATAAAAAAAATGTCATTATTGCTTAAAATTAGTCGGTTACCTCAGTTTGATGGACATATCCTCGGATATGTTTTGGTCCTCGTTTCGACTTAGAGAATGAGGATCGCCATTAACCAGAAGACTGAAAGTGATCGGGGCAGTTATGACGTGTGTTCTTTCAGTTGCTGAAAATTAGTCGGTCATTCTTAGTAAGAAGGACACATACTTGTATGTGGTCGGTCCAGTTGATCCATTGGATCTTCAGGATTGCCGTTTACCTGAAGACTTTGACGTGATCGGGGCGATTGAAATCAAAAATTTTAAGGGGAAATGAAATTACTTTTCAAGTCTAATACTTCGTAAGAAGTTCTTTGCTTGTTTAACAGAAAATTGATCCAACCTTGGAAAATGATATATATACTGATTGTGTGTGCTTAACTAGTGAAGTTATTAAGCTTAAAAGGCTTTAGAACAGTCATTGTATGTCATGGTAATTTTTATGGTGCGTAAAAGTGTATGTGATACTAACTTAAACTACTCGATTTTACGTGGAATCTCCTTAAGAGTTTTGAATGTCTTCATACATATCTTTCCGAATGATAGGCAGAAAAGCGACTACCCAGTCATACACGAGCCCGTGAGTGTTCTGATTCCCGTGAAGAAAGCATTTCAAGACACTGCAGTGATCCAGATTCGGGACTTGCAGTGGTCTAGTACTCCGAAGTCTATAAGTATGTATAGTTAAAAAAAATAAAAAAAAAATAATAAAAAAAAAAAAATTATATATACATGTATATTTTTCAGTACTTATGAGTCATTGTAACAATCAAGACTTCTCAATTCTGGAGTAAGAAGAGAACGGGAAGCAGACAACGAGTATCTACAAGTTAATCAGACACTATGGGTCGAAGTCAATTCGGGATGACTTGGGTATAGCCAAATACGCTTTGAGAATAGATAGAAGGCATCATTATCTCTGAGTTGTTGCCCACTTAAATTTTGAGTTTAACTGAACCTTAATCCGTATCACAGAAACGATGAAAACCATTTAAGTTATTTACATGCTTACAACCTGTTTCTCTATGTCATAATACAGCTAAACATGGATCCAAGTGACAGTCACGTAGTTAGTATGATTCCTGTTAGGATCTTTTCTAAAAAGGTAGTGGTCCCTGACTAGACTGAAATTTGATCCCTTATTTCGTTAAATTTTTATAAGTTTTTCTATTTTTGTAGTTGTATTATTGTATAACTGGTTACTTAGACTTGATCATTTTTGTTTAACTCTTTATGAAAGTTTCAAATGTTAATTGCAAAATGTTCAAACTTAATGGGTTGATTCTGAAATTATAGGCGAAGTTGTTGAATCAGGCGAACTTGTGCTTAACTTCGCCTAGGCGAAGTTATCCGTAACTTCGCCTGACCAACTCTGACCCTATATAAGTTGTTTTTGAAACAGTAAACGTCACAATATCAGCGAACCTGTGTTATTTTCGGCGAACTTACAAAAATTCCGGCGAACTTGAGTTAGTTCCGTTTTCGATCTTTGATTCCGGTTTCTATTATTCAGTGAGGGTATGTGTTGTCGATATCCTTCATAAACATACTCGTTCTTTATAGTTTTTACCCGGTTCGTCGGACCTTCTAAACCTAGTTTTTCAACCTTGTGATACGTGTTCATGGACGAACTTTTCATCTTAAAACCATTAATATGTTGTGTTATTCTCTCCTGGATCGTCAAAACGTTGCGAAATCATCGGATCTTGGCCGATTGAATCTGAACAGTCGTCGTTTCAGATTCAGGCGAAGTTAGGGTTTAGGCGAAGTTATCCGCAACTTCGCCTGTGGCTTAATTTCGCCTAAGGCGAAGTTATCCACAACTTCGCCTGAAGCTTAATTTCGCCTGAGGCGAAGTTATCCGTAACTTCGCCTTGAACTCAAATTCGCCTGAGGCGATGTTGTGATAAGGCGAAGTTATCATCAACTTCGCCTATACCAATTCACTTAACAGTTTTTAGACGAACTTACAGATGAAGCGAAGTTGTTCCCAACTTCGCCTCACCTTTAAGTTCGCCTGTACAGGTTTAATCACAACTTCGCTCGTGGTACAAAGCGAACTTGTGAGTTGCTTAAACGTTGTCTAACTTGTTTCGTTTTGTGCAGATATGGCTGCTGTTGGCGGTGCTGGTGGTGACGACGGTGATGATCAACGACAGTTCTTTCCGGCCCATAACCAGTACATCACGCTAGATCCAGATGCAAGGGGCGTGGAAGACTACAGGGAGATAATCACTTTTCTCCAGCGCTCAAGAATCTTTCATGCTATCACAAATACCCTGCCCATTTCACTGCCTAACATAGAAGACTTTTGGCAGTCGGTATATTATGATTGCAGGCCTGAGCCCCCGGTGATGCGAGCAACCGTAAATGGTCATGCTATACAGTTTTCTTCTGAAGATATACGGTTGGCTCTGCAGTTTGGAGAAGAAACAAGGGATGACCCAACGGAGTTTGTAGCTCCTTTTCGTGATGGGGCGTATCTGAGGATGGGTTATTCAGGTCCGTTGGGGGACACACAGAGGAGGAAAGGTTTTTTACTGGATCAGTGGCGCTTCCTAATGCATGTATTGATCGTATGCATGTCTGGGAGGAAGGCAGTAACTGATGGGATGGGCGCGACGATGCAGTCTGCCATGATTGCCCTGACTTACAACCGACGATATTCATTTAGTCAGCTGATATTTTACGAGATTGATCGTCAGAGGAGGGCTGTGGCGCGCGAGCGATTTATTATGTATCCTCGGTTCTTACAGATGATCCTCAATCATGTCGCTCCGTCGCTACCGCAGAGACGCCCTATAAGATACGTCGAATGTGTGACGAAACGTATCTTCGCTCAGTGTCGGACTTCGAGCACACGTAGCAAGCCTGCGCTGCGTCCCAGGCATACTCCACTGTTCGGGTATCTTATCAACCCAGGGTATGTTCCTGCAGGAGGGGACGAGTTCAGAGACCCACAGCCACATCAGGCGGCAGCACCCCATGCTGTACCAGCTGTGCCTGTTGTATCTACTGTTGTTTCTGCTGCTGTGCCAGCTGCTGCATCTCCTGCTGTGCCTACTGATGAAGATGTCGATCTTGATGCTGCTTTTAGCGGCCATGGATTGTTTGATATGGAGGTCTCAGGTTCTCAGGTCATGGAGGTTACTAGAGCAGTTACTTCGGTAGCTGACTCCGATCTTGACGAAACATTTGCTGAAGCGAGACGACTGATGGTGTCTCGGGAGAGAACTACTGGAAAGAGGCCGAGAACTGTTGACGAGGATGATGAGGAAGTTGATGAAGAGGAAGCAGTTCAGCTTGTGATCAGACGTTCACGAAGAGAACGGACAGGTATGGATTCGGGGGCTGGAGAATCTTCAAGGCTGGTACGTTTTGCTCCACCTGCCTTGTCTGGTATGTCTCTTATTCCTTCTACAGCACAGGTTACTGCCGTCGAGACGTCGGCTCCAGCAGTTGTGTCTCTACCACCCCCAATCGCTTACTCCACCGGTGGTAGTTGCACGATTTGTTGAGTCGACCGTCACTACTACTGCAGGGTTACAAAGTGTACCACCTGCGGTCACTTCTGCTGCTGATGTCCCGCCAACTCCAACGCCTACTTCTGACTCCGAAAGGATTGCATCGCTAGAGCGGATTGTTGCTGAACAGACAAAGACCATTCAAAGCCTAGTGGAATCCAATCGACTACAAGCAGCCCTCCTGGTTGAACACGGAAAAGTAATAGATGCCTTCAAGGCATTCTTGGCATCTCAGGGGGAGAAGACTTGTAGGGGAGATGAGTTGAGGACAAAACGGAGAGAAGATCAAGACGATGATCCCAATGCACCGGAAGGTGCAGGTGGTGAGCTGCCAAGAACCTCTCAGGCTCTTGGGGCTTCCACAGCTGAGGGGGAGTCTACAAGCGCAGCCGGTGACGACGTGGTAGATGTTGATGATGATGCTGATGTTGAAGATGTTATAGACACGTTGAAAGAGCTGGATGAGGATGATGATGAGTTTATGATTGAAGAAGATGTGCTGCCGGTTGATGAGATCGAGAGGATCGGAGAGCAAATTACTGTTGAGAATGTGATAGAGGAAGGGGAGATTGTAGATGACTCCGTGGAACACGAGATTCCGGAGGTTGAGATGCCAGAGTTGGGTGATGAGAGGGTGGTGGAAGATACTGAATGGGAGGAACAACCGAATTGGAAGGAGGGTTGTGCTCACTGGTTCATAAAGACGAAGAAGCCGGCGATCCCTAAAATGTTCAAAAAGAGTTACAATATTAAGGGATACGCAGAAGCAAAGAAAGGTATTATCTGCTGGATATATGATGAGCAGCTGCGGCTCTTCGTGATCAAAAGATACGATGGAATTCAGTACTTTAGGAGAACGTTGAGATCTTTAAACACACTGCCTGAATGTGAGGTAAAAGATTTAGCCAGATTGGGATTGATAAACCGAAGTGAAGACAACATGGCTAGAATCATCGGGAAGATCGTGTGGAAGGAGTGTATTAAGGAGAAGAAGTTTGAGCTGATGAGACCACAAAAGGGGAAACTTGTCGAAGACAAGGATAGAGGTCTGAGAGCTGATGGAAAACCTTGGATGGTTATGAAATATAAACCGATCCGGTGCCTTAAAGAAGTACCGATGAAGCTCATGCCCAAGGACGTGCTCAAAGACCTAAAATGGTGGTTTGTGGACTGTGAGACAGCTGAAGCGGTTATGGAAGATGAGGATGAACAAGAAGTGCTTAGGGTTTACGACTCGATGCATCTTGTTAATCTATCGCAGGCTGATCTGAAGGTGCTCAACGAGAAGAAGATCTTCTACATTCCTGCTTGGAAGGATCAAGCTAGGAAATATCAACGGGTGGTGTCGGTGTGTGTTAGAGAGGGAGCGCACGCGTAGAGATGCAAGATTACAAGACTCAAGATTTGAAGATAAAGATATGAAGCTACTGCCAAGGGGGAGTCTGTTGGTACATGTGTGTCAGTAGTTCATAGTCTACCATTTGTAATCGAGTCTGTAATGTAATTATGTTTTTGATTATGTTTATGTTTTTGTAACAAGCGAAGTTGTCAACAAGTTCGCTCAGGCGAACTTGTTGAACAAGCGAAGTTGTGGACAACTTCGCCTGAGGCGAAGTTGTCGTGTCTATTTAAACTGTTCACTGTAACAGTTTGTGGTGGTTCGGGTAGAATAGTTCAAGAGTTCGTGAGTTCGAGGGTTACGTGTTTACAAGTCAGAGTCTGTAATAGTGACCTCGAGTCACGTGTTTCGGTTATCAATATAACGTGTTTCGGTTATTGCTCGTGTGTTTGATTTATACATATTCTGCACTCGTATCTACCTACGCAGGGATTCCGCACCTGCGCAGATAGCGACATCCCGTGTACGATCCGTCCAGGAACCTTCAAAAACCGTTGAATTTTCTGAACTTTCGGATTTTAATGGACCAAAAAATATGAATGCATATGCTAAGATTCCTATTTATAGGGAAACTTGAACTTATCCAGCGTATAAGTTTTTTTTTGTTTTTTTTTTTTCTCCGGATACATTCATAATATCAAAAGACATTCCAATCACTGCTATACTAATACACGACCTACATGACCTAAGCGATAGACATTTTATGCACTAACAGGGTTCCCAGATATGCATATGGTTGAATCATTTATCAAGAAGGCTAAGGGAGTTATTGATCCCCGTAAAAATAAGATAATGAAGAATGTGATGTGTCCGCTAACTAACATAGTAAATCCGTTCCCATCACTAAAGCCTTTCCTGAGGGTTCATTGGATCAGTTTTGGGTATATGATGGAGAGACAATTACTATTGTCATTAGACTGAAGAAGGGTCAATTTAGAATCGTCGAACCTAAAGATTTATTGAAATCGGTGAGTGCAATGTTTGAAAATTGTCTTCTTTTCAAATTCAAGCGGATCCATTGTATGAGCCTATTGCAAAAGCATATACTGGTATGATTGCTTCTATGATACGAACCGGGTTATGGGCTGGAGCGTTAAGAGAAGCTGATGCACATCTTGTTGACAAACCCTGATTGAAGAAAGTAATAAACCAAGGGGGATATTGTAAGGATATTTTGTTTGTTTTGTTTTCGGTATAACCGAAATCACTTAAGTGATTTTTGTGGTCTTGGGCTTAGATTGTTGGGCTTGGCCGTTTGGCTTGTATGGTCTACCCTATATTTATTGATATTTTTTTATTATTCAGGTTTGACAGTTCATATTATTCACACCATTGTAATCTGTTTTTCTCTAAGGGCTTAAGTACCCGACGTTAATATACGTGTGCTTTAAAGCTTTTGTTCATCTTGTTCATCATATTGTATCGTGTTCTCGAATCCCATGTGCTTAATTTCCGCCTAATCACATGTTTCTTGATTATCATATTGGAAGACTCGATTATCCAGACTTACACAAAAGACATTACAAATAACCAAATAAATCTAAACAACTCAAAACAAACAATTTCCAGTTCTTTAAATAACCTATAGCCAAACTGAATTATTCATGCTTTAATTCACTCCATGTAATATCCTGCAATATGTGTACAAAATACAATAGGTTTGTCAACATAAAGTTGAGCAAATAATCACTAGTTGATAATAAATATAACATATGAGAAAAATCGCATATCAATATAATGAGTATCAACAATTAAATAATGAGCAAATAATTGGTGTGGGTTGACCATGCCTCACAAACACGGGCTATGGCTACTAAGATGGCGTATGATCATATTAAATGAGATATATTATGATGCCCCTCTCCGAATGTGATAAATAAACAATTGAGCAAGTAAGCATGTAGCATATAAAAATTTAATTATAAGGTACGCATAAGGTCTCCAAAAGGTTTAAAACAGTAAATGATGGGAAGTGATTACTCACCTTAATGAATAGGTGAGATAAATCATAAAATAAGAAAAATAAATGAGTCTAGAGCTTTTAATGCGCTGACTGATCGACTGGCTATAGTGACATTGGCTATCTAATCGAGTGGAATAACTTTGTTCTGAAAAAAGTTGGGATTTTAGCTTGGAGGGTGGAAATGGAAAGGATACCGGTATTGATGGCTTTGGCTAAGAGAAATGTCAATTTGGAGTCCATTTGGTGCCAGGTATGTGGTGATGCGGAGGAAACAGCGGAACACCTTTTAGTGTCATGTAGATTTGCCCAGGCCATTTGGAATGGAATAGCTAATTGGTGTAAGGTGCCGTTGATATATGCTTTTTCCACTCTTGATGTGTTAGAATTATATAAATATTGTCACTTCTCTAAACAGAAAGTGAAGATTTTTCAAGCGGTTTGTCTAACAACAGTATGGTGTATTTGGAAGGAATGCGGCGGTGTTCGAGCGGAAACCAGTGAACCGATGCAATCTAAAGAGCGAGGAGTTTCCTTTGGGTTCGTAATAGGTCGAAGAATACACGTATTTCATGGGAGAAGTGGCGGAGATTTGATATTGAAAATATGTAATCTTTTTATAGGTGGCATGGGCTTCCTTTATTTGTAAGGTGTTTTATTTGTAACTTTGGTGGTGTACTAGGCTAGATAGCTTCTTGTTATTTCGTCATAAATTTTTCCGTTTTATTATTGATTGATCGTTCAAAAAAAAAAAACGCGCTGACTGATCCACACGAACATAGCTGAAACTGAACGAAGACTAGAATGATGAGAAAAAGCGAGCCAATAGTTCTTTAAGCACCAAAGTCAAACTGAAGAATAAAGATTCTTGAATAAAAAAACACCATGAACACCACATGCACGAATTTTAGAGGTGGAGGCTGATGTTACAGAAGTGTTTTAGGGTTTGTTTAATTAGTAAACAGACACGTTTAGGAAACAAAATATTCGTTTAATGACGAAATCGGATGATTCTAACTAACCAAATTTGTTTTTAATCTCAAGGGAATGAACCTAGGCTTGATACGACCACATTACATTTCTTGTAGCTCAATGCTCATGGTTTTTTGTCGCATTTAGTCCATGTACTTCCCAAAATGTGATTTTTAGCCATTTTAAGCGATTTTAAGGGATTGTAAGGGGCGCTTGCTGAGTTTAAATAACACGAGGATATAAAATAAATTAAACCAAGTTAAATACTAATAAATGCAAGATTTAATTAACACTAAAAATCCTAATTACATTCCTGAGTCGGGTAAACATAAACGAATGCAAATACGAAAAAATCAAGATGTTACATCTCATGTATCTTACAACTTCAAGACCTTACATAATGTTTTTAGTGTGTGTTTGTGCAAGATTTCAGGCCAAACCAAAATTTTCACATATGATTTATGTCAAAAGAATCTTTAGATATCTCAAAGGAAAACGTGCTTTGGGAATTAGGTATCCTAAAGATACAACTTTTGATAACTGTGCATACACGGACAATGACTATGATGGCTGCAATCTTAGCAGAAAGTCCACATCTAGTGGATGTCAGTTTTTGGGAGGAAGACTTGATAGCCGGCAATGCAAGAAGCAGAGGATGGTTTCAATCTCTACAGCTTAAGCTGAATATATTGTTGCTACTTGATGCGATCAAGTTCTTTGGATCTAGAATTAGCTTATGGATTATTGTTTGAATTTCCTATCCACTCCCATATTTATTGACACCACTACTATGTGCATAGTTAAAAATCCAGTTAATCATTCTACGATTAAGCATATTGAGATTAGACATCACTTCATTAGAGATTGTTCTAAAAAATGTTTAATTAAAATGAAAAGAATAGATACATATGAGAATTTGACTGACTTGTTTACCAAACCATTAGATAAAACTAGGTTCAATTTCTTGCTTAGATCAATAGGAATGATTGATTTTGATGAAGTATGATCTATGGTGTGTGCTTTGTTCTTTGTGATTATGCTAATATTTGTTTTGTTGAATCTTGCCTCTTAATGTGAATTATTATGACATTCGTGACCAAACCAGGTATACCTTAGTATTTACATATCGAATAAACGATTAACCGATTATTCCGTAATGAACAAGAATAACCAAATGATGCTTGTTATGACTTGGGTATCTCGGGCGGCCATCTATATGTGAGATGTGTATATTAGAAGATAACATATTGATATTGGGGCCATAGTACATAGCAAACAAATTAAACAAAAAGGTTCTCGTTTAATAATACGCTATGACTTTAAACGCGAAAGCTAGTTCCAAAACAAGCATTGTATCATCCGTCAAACCGAAAAAGACTTACAAAACGCTTATCCGAGATGTTTTAAGTGCCTCATGAAAATATTTTGGATTTTTACAACCAAATGGCATGTTTTAATTAATTTATAAAAATTTGGCCGAAAAACACTCGTTTTCGCGCTTTTGTCGCACTCGACCTATTTTTCTTGCCAAAAACCGAACCGAAATAAATCTAGACTTGGGATTTCGCATACGACACGCAAAACGATGCGAAATAAACCAAAGTGGGGCCCAATGGGACCGCTATTACTTGCGGCCGCCATATAGGGTACCCCCCCCCCCCCTTGTGATATCTTTTCCTACAAGCTAGTATAACATGATATTTTCACACCTTAACTTCTTAGACATCTGCTCCAGCTCTTCTTCTTTCATTAACACCAAAACCCTAAGATACATTAGCTAGATAGCCAAGAACCCAAAAAGGCGAGAAGATGGCTTAATCGATTGAAAAACACATAGAAACCGAGTTGTAACAAGCTAAACGAGCTGTGAACCGTATAGTGTCGAGTATGATTAACTGGATTTTTATGACCCTTCTTTTTAAACTGTTTTATGAACTTTTGAGGTGAAAAGCATGTTTATATACATTTATCCATCTGAAAACGCTTCATGTTGTGGATTATCGAAGTGCTAATACACGAAAAGTCACCGCAAAAACAATGATTGACTATGAGTTGGTAGAATGTGAATAGCATTATTGATTGAGAAATAAGTTGAGTATGGCACGTATGCCAATATTCTACTGCAATTATACATGGTTAGATATATGACAAAAATTGAGTACAGCGCGAATGCCGAGGTTCTATTGCAATTGAACAAACTAAATTGAGTACGGAGCGAATGCCGAGGTTCTACTTCAAGTGAACAAACTAAATCGAGTACGGTGTGAATGCCGTGGTTCTACTACAATTGGACAAACTAAATTGAGTATGGCATGAGTGCCAGGAATCTACTGGAATTATACCTGACAATATATTGGTACACACACACTATGTAGTATTATACATAGTTACTCGGGGCATGTTGTGGGCGGAATGGGGGCCACATTGATAGACATGGGAATGGAGGCACGCACCACAAACAAAATGGTCAAGGTTTCACTGTAGCTTAACATAATTACATTACAAACATATAAATAAACATATATACAATTGTACATACATACATACATACATACATACATACATACATACATGCGTACATACCAAACATGATTGTTGTGGTTACGCATAACTGATTTGTTGAAACTTATGAAACTTACCAACTATTCGTAGTTGACCCTTTTTTAACGTGCTTTTCAAGTGTACCAAAATTGGAGTAAAATGCTTATGTGCTATGCCTTTGGATTGTTATCAATTCTGCATGAATAGATGCGGCTGTACTAGTAAGGAGTAAAGCAGTTTAACAGACTAGTTTTTGATCTGTATCACTTAGTTTATAAATAAAGCTAGAACGATGCAATATATTATAAATTAGTTAGTAATGTTTCTTTATAAACAATGTGGTTGATACCAGAGGTGTCTGTTACATTACCGTTTCACGCTTCCGTAAATTTTGAAACGGGGTGTGCAGAAGTTGGTATCAGAGCCATTGGTTATAAAGGATTAAGTTATCCTTAAGGATGTCTAAAATATAATTGTAGACTCAATTATTGTTGAGAACAAGTAACAATTAATAATATATACTGATGGGTATCGGGATGAACTCGAATGGCATGTGAGTTATTATGGTCCGGAACATAATAACAGACTTGCTTGTACGAGGTTTCGGGAAGAAGTCGTGAAACACACCGATAGGTAAAAATGGCAACATATGTGTAGAAAAAGTGCTAATCTGAACTAATGTGTTTGAATATGTGTATGTATTGTGTTGTTAGTAATATCCTATTGTGATAAATATTATATCCGATTATAACTAATATTATACTTCATTATAAATAATATCATACATGATTATATTTAATATTATATTTTGTCATAATTAATAATATCCCTTACTCTGATTAGTACTATCAAGAATATTATTTTTTATGACCAATCATTACATAGAAAGACGTCAAGATCTGGCAGCCTTGTGTCGGTTTGAGAACTGGTGTTACTAATAAATGAGATATTGAGAACACTCTAACTCCTAGGGAAATATCCAGTGACGAACCGATTTATCAAATTATAAATGTGATACTTACCCTTCTAAGTCCCCAGTTATATAGCAGCCAGATACTACCAGTATATACCATTTATCAGCTATAGTTTATAAATCTTCTACTCCACCAGTTCAACCGATCTTGGTGACCCCACCTAGCCAGCGAACCCAAAAGATCGTCTGTATACGAGTGCCTCCATCAAATCATATCCCCCCCTACTTTGATCGATTTACCATAGGGGAGAAATCTCAAGCACTCAGACCAATGATGTACCTCGTCTTGTATAGGACATGCCTACTCTCAATCAATGAATCACCACTTTTAGCAGATCCAACATGGTTAAGGGTACTGACTGACCTGGTGATAGAACACTCTATAGTCATATCTAGTAACATCCAGAGGTAACGTGAGATGTATGAGTTCATTCTGACTTCCAACAAATTGTTTAAACACATAATGGTCAGATGCTTATTCACGGGGGTGTTGGGACAGAATAGTTACCCAATGGTGGGATTGTATCGGAATAACTGCTGTGTTAGTTGTGACTTGTTCATGATTGTTATAATGTGTACACAAATAGACAGGGATAGTATGATACTATTGTATACAATCTTTTGAAACTCCATTCAAGCATCTAGTATTATCCTATGCTGATATGGAGGACGATTTGGATATTTTATAACATATACTGACCCTCATCGTGTTAAATTTACTCGTCACTTGGTGATAAATTATGACATGTATATGCCAGTTCTGGCTTTTATCAGAATAAGTCTATTTACTATCCTTGGTATATAGATACATGAACTGATGTGTGTGATACATATGTGCTATTTGGAATATTTGTGTATTAACTAATATGATCACCTTTATGATGAATAATTTGGTGAAATTACTATTAATTGAGGTGTAATTGATCAACGTTATAGAATGGCCCCGAAGAAAACAAACACATTTTCTGAGGCGGATGTGGCTAAGATGATTGGTCGGCAAATCCTGCAGTAATTCCGATAATAGCAGCACAATTCACTACCAGCATTAATACAACTATGAATACAAATCAAATGTCGAACACTACTACGGCCGCGAAGACTATTCCTCCGCCAAATACTAATACAGCTACAAATGTTACTCCCCCAATAAATACTAACACTGTCACTAATAATACTCCCCCGCTGAATACAAATGCTACTATCCATAATAATACTCCCCCATCGAATATGAACAATGGTTGCAACAACCCAAATCCCCCACAGCGGGGATATCCACTTAAGCACTTCATGCCATGTAAACCCATAGATTTTAGTGGTACTGAAGGACCCAATGGGTTGGTAAAGTGGATCAAGAAGACTGAGTCCATTATCAATATCAATAATTGCCCACCAGATTTGTATTGTCAAATGTGCTACTTGTACGTTTGTGGATCATGCCTTAATATGGTGGAATACGATTTTGCAAATTCGAGAACAGGAGGCAGTCAACCATATGACTGGGACAGAACTTAAAAATATTATGTTAGAACACTAATGTCCAAGGAATGAAATCCAGAAATTGGAACACGATCTCTAGAATTTGGAAATGAAGGGAGCAGATAATTTAGGGTACACTCACCGTTTTAACGAACTGGCCCACCTAGTGCCATGGTTAGTTACCTCGGAATCTAAACGTATTGAATGCTTTATTTGGGGTTTAGTTCAAGAAATGAGGAGCTTAGTCAGTGTAGTTGCCCACTCAACTTTTGAGAGTGCCGTGTTACAAGCCGGCATTGTAGCATTTGATTTGGTTAGGAGTGGTATATTTAGAACGTCAGGGGAATCATTTGGTACCAAACGAAATGACTATGGAACTAGGATGCAAGGGAGATAGCAAGATAAACGCGCACATCCTACAATTCAAAATTATACCATATCCAACTCCAATGTAAAACGAAACATATACAAAGGACCTTTGCCAAAGTGTGGGTAATGTGGTTATCATCATGTAGGTGAATGTTGGACGAATGTGTGCTATAAATGCGGAAATGTTGGACACTATGCCCGTAACTGCAAAACCATTATGAACACTATAAACCGACCATCCCAATCCCAGCATTCGCAGCTACCTTGACCATCCGACAACAACCAATCCAACAAAACCAACCCATAATAAACCGTTATGATTATTATGAGTGTGGTAGTATGGAGCACATTAAGAAAAATTGCCCCAGTTTGTATCAAGTTGCAATGGGAAGACAAACTCATGGACACGCATCGATGTCCAACTCTGCAAGAGGCCACGTCTTGTGATTGAAGCTGATAGAGCACAAAGACAGTCAAATGTAGTAATAGGTACATTCTTAGTTCTTATTAGTATGCTTCAGTTTTATTTAATGCGGGCGCTGATAGAAGTTTTATTTCTACAAATTTTTACCTTGTAAAAATATATCGGTTAGTAAATGAATAGATCCTTATACTATAGAACTTGCTAAAGGTAAGTCTATAACTGTTAACCATATTGTTCAAAACCTCCCTCTCAACCTGAGCCACTAACTATTCCTTATCGATTTACTCCGGGTGGAATTGGGAAGTTATTATCTAATAGTCAGTATGGACTAGTTATTTGAGTTCAAAACGAAAATCGAATGTTAGGACAAAACTGCCAGAATACCTCTTTCGGATAATGAAGTGACCATAGTACATGGAGGGAAACCTGATACCATATCGCCTCCCATATCCCATTTCAAATTATTAAAAGATTGACAGCAAGGATGTGTAGTATATTTGGCAAAAGTAACAATCAAAGAATCTGATGGAAAGTGTACGGATTTCGGGCTAACCAACGCACCGCTAGTGTTCATGAATCTTATGAACCGATTGTTGGGTTTTAACAAGATTATCAAAGTCATAAAATCCCAGTTTTATGAAAAACGCAGTGGAAATTAGATTTAAATCTTGTTAATTAGATATGTGTAAAACCGATTTTACACATGCAAAACCCAAGCCCGGATCCATATACGAAATACATGCTATCAAACACATGCATGTCACTATAAGTCCATGCATGTTCATACTACCTTTCAAGATGACAACTCCGGGTGAAGAAGGAGATGATGGAAGGGCAAGAACTCCAACGGAGAAGCTCCTCAAACTTGTATACCCCAAGCTCCAACAATACACCTTGATTAGCTAGGATTTACACTTGAAATCACTCTTATCCTTTCTTGTTTCCTTGGCCGAACTCAAGAACAAGAGGAGAGAAAAATGGAGTGTTTTTGGTTACTTGTGGATGGTGTTAGAATGAAAGAAAGAGAGTCTTGGAAGATATGAAAGACGCCACCCTTGTTGTCCAATAATCTCCTTTGCATGCACCCACTCACTATTGAATAAAATAAAATAATAGAGGAAGAGGGAGAGAGGGAGGGGGGCGGCCCCTCCTTCCTTTCTTATTATTATTATTTTAAACTTTCCAAATATGTATTGCATTGTGTTATATAACTTGTATTGTGTCATACACACTTATATAGTGTTATACACAACAATAACATATTATAGGTAACATGCTCAACATATTGTTACTTAACCCTCTTAAACAACAATATGAAATGCTCTTTCTCAAAGTATAAATCATCCATATGATTTATTTATTTCACAAGTACATTTTATTTAGAAACCCCTTTCCAAATAACTCAAGTGTTAATATTCATTTGTGATGATCATATCATATATAAATAAATATTATTGGTGTTTGTCTAGCTTGTTATTGGGTATAACCCGACTTGGATCATGACGTACTAGCCACATCAATAATAATATGTGTCTTGGGCATACTGAGTCCAACAATCTCCCACTTGCACAAGATACATAGAAGATTGATGCAAGTAGCAAATACCGCCTAACTACAGTTTACTACCCCTAATACGCATGACGAAGTGCCATTCAATAACATCATCCCCTTCAAGTCCCTTACTTGAAACGATTTAGGTGAATCTATCATTTATCCTTTTGCCACAGGTGTCATGTCAAATTCAGAGACACAGAATGATCATTCTCTGTTGATTTTACTTATCAGGCCTTAGACATCTTACTCTCAACGAATAAGAGGGACAAATCCCCTCTTGACTACATACGTCTATCACAATCACCTTGTACCAAACCTGATCTTAGCCTTATGTACTGTCAGGTTTCAGAGCAACGAAAAACTAAGTCAAATTATAATATTTGATGAATATCAAGACCCAATATGTATCTCAGGTCGGAGGATACTATGATATTCATCTTTACTCAAATTTACTTATGATCAATCACAAGGGTTCCATGTAGTAGCATTTTAGAGCGGGTCAGTCCAATATTTATATCCCATAAATATCTATGAACCTTGGCAGCAACCCTTGCTCTATATTCATACCCTATGAATATCAACCAATCTAAGTTCATAATAGTCTTAACATCATATTTGTTCCCACAAATATGATCGACTACGAACATTTAGAATAAGTAACTTATTCATGGATTTAAACATGCAAAAATGAAACATAACTCAAAATGTCATAATCATAAACCATAATCATATGAATGACTCAAAATAACAATTGTTCCGATATCCAAATACAAAATTCGATCATATCCAATCACTAGAATATCGAAGTCCTAAGGCACAAGTATGACCCTCATGCTTTGGCCTTTCAAGGAGCATCGTGAGTGGATCCGCAATGTTTTGATCAGTGTGAACATTGCGAATACATATATTTCCCTTTTCAAATTCATCCCTTATGTAGTTGAATCTCCGCTCAATGTGCCTCGTCTTTTGATGTGCACGAGGTTCCTTGATTTGAGCAATCGCTCCCTCGTTGTCACAAAAGATCTCTAGAGGGTCCTGAATGGTACGGACCACTCCTAGGTCGGCAATGAATTTCCTTATCCATGAAGCTTCTTGAGCTGCCAATGAGGTGGCGATGTATTCCGATTTTGTGGTGGACAAAGCTACCACATCTTGTTTTGAGCTCTTCCAAGAGACTGCCCTGCCATTCATAATGAAAACATATCCCGATTGCGATCGAGAATCATCTCGATCGGTTTGGAAACACGCATCCGTGTAACCCTTTACAAATATTTCCTCCTCACCCGAACCGTATATTAGAAATATGTCCTTAGTCCTTTTAAGGTATTTCAATATACTCTTAACCGCCATCCAATGGCTACTTCCCGGAAATGTTGGAATCTACTTGTCATGCTTAAAGCGCATGACACATCCGGTCTAGTGCATACCATTGCATACATGATGGACCCAATAGCCGATGCGTATGGGATCCCATTCATTCTATATTGCTCTTCCTTCAAGCTTAGACATTAAGACACACTCAATATCGTTCATCTTTGAATAGGTACCAAACCTTTCTTAGAGTTCTCCATCTTGAACCTTTTCAAGATTTTGTCAATGTATGCACTTTGGTTTAAACCTATCAACCACCTTGATCTATCCCTATAGATCTTTATTCCCAAAATATAGGCGGCTTCACCAAGATCCTTGATAGAAAAACAACTTCCAAGCCATGCCTTTACACCCTCCATGGTTGGAATGTCATTCCCAAATAGTAGTATGTCATCAACATACAATATTAAGAAGGTAATGATGCTCCCATTAGCTTTCTTATACACACAAGCTTCATCACCATTTTTGATGAATCTAAATTTATTAACTTTTTCATCAAAATGGTGATTCCAACTTCTAGATGCTTGTTTCAATCCATAGATTGATTTATTTAACTTGCATACTTTGTTAGGATGTTGTGGATCGACAAAACCTTCGGGTTGAACCATAAAGACATCTTCCTCAAGATGTCCATTTAGGAAAGCGGTTTTGACATCCATTTGCCACATCTCATAGTCATAATGTGCGGCTATGGCAAACAATATCCTAATAAACTTTAGCATTGCTACGGGAGAAAAAGTTTCATCATAATCAACCCCTTGAGTTTGAGTGAAACCTTTTGCTACAAGTCTTTCTTTATAAGTATCCAAGTTTCCATGCATATCGGTTTTCTTCTTGAAAACCCACTTGCTTCCAACCGGTTTGGAATTAAGAGGTGGTACAACCAAGTCCCACACTTGGTTGTCATGCATGGATTGCATCTCAACGTTCATGGCTTCAAGCCATTTGTCACAATCGGATTGTGACATTGCATTGCGGTATGTGGTGGGTTCATCCGAATCTACCACATAGCATCCATCCATGAAAAATCCATATCTTTCGGGTGGATGACTAATTTTACCGGATTTGCGAACGTTTTGTGTGTCTTGATCAACTATTTGATCATTATCAACAACCTCTTGTTGATTGATAGTATCAACCAAAGGTGTATCAGCTTGTGGTTCTCGATCCTCCTCGAGTTCCACCGTTCTACTATTACCTTCCATAAGGAACTTAGTCTCCAAGAACTCGGCCTTTCGAGCAACAAATACCTTTTGCTCGATTGGGTTGTAGAAATAATATCCCATAGAATCTTTGGGATATCCTACAAAGATACACTTAGTGGATCGACTTTCAAGTTTGTTTTGGGTGTTGTTCTTGACATAAGCCTCACAACCCCATACCTTTAAATATGATAACGATGGAACCCTTCCATTCCATATTTCAAAAGGTGTCTTGTCCACTTTCTTGGTTGGGGCCATATTTAGAATACGGGCCGCGGAGAGCAAAGCGAAACCCCAAAATGATAGAGGCAATGTGGTTCTAGCCATCATAGATCGAACCATATCCAATAGAGTTCGATTCCTCCTTTCGGACACACCATTATGTTGTGGTGTTCCAGGTGGAGTAAGTTGTGAGATGATCCCACAACTCCTAAGATGATCTTGGAAAGCATCACTTAGGTATTCACCTCCTCTATCCGAACGAAGTACTTTGATGGTTTTATCGAGTTGATTTTGTACTTCATTTTGGAAGACTTTGAACATTTCAAAGGCTTCATCTTTATGTTTTAACAAGTACACATACCCATAACGACTATAATCGTCAATAAAGGTTATGAAGTATCTTTCACCATTCCTTGTCATTGCCTTAAAAGGACCACATACATCCGAATGTATGATACCTAATAAGTGTTTTGCCCTTTCGTTTGTTCCACTAAAGGGGTCCTTGGTCATCTTTCCTAACATACAAGACTCGCATCGATCAAATGAATCATCTTCACTTGATTCCAAAAGACCATTCTTTTGAAGTGTATATATGTGATCTTTGTTTATGTGACTAAGGCGACAATGCCAAAGATAAGTCTTACTCAAATCCTATTTAAGTTTCTTGGTGCTTGATTGGTACAACATGTTATCAAAAGATGCGTTATCATGAACTAATTCATAAATGCCATTAGACGGCATTGCTTTAAAATAAAAGACATTATCCATGAAAACACAAATACCATTGTCTACAAATTTAAAATCAAATCCATATTTTCTTAACAAAGAAACGTAGATAATGTTCCTAGTCAAACTAGGAGCATACAAAATGTCTTTCAAAATAACTTCCAAACCATTTGGAAGCTTCAATGTGTAGTCTCCTCGGGCTTCGACAACAACCGTTGCTCCGTTGCCCATGAAGAGACTAATATCTCCTTTCTTGAATCCATTATTTTCCTTGAACCCTTGCAATAAACTGCAAATATGAGTTCCACATCCAGTATCCAATACCCATGAGTTAGAGGAAATAATATTAAGATCAACATGAATCATGAAAGTTGTACTTTGCCCCGCATCCCTCTTAGCTTTCAACTCTTTGAGACGGTTTGGACAATTCCTCATCCCATGCCCAATCTCCCCACATCCAAAGCATGGATCCTCCGAGCTAACCTTTAGCTTCTTTGGTTTGGGTGGTTCCACTTTTGCCTTTCCCTTGAACTTGCCCTTGACTTGTCCCTTACCTTTGGCAACCTTTGCCTTGGGTTCCGGGTGATGCCTCTTCTTATTGCCTCCCTCATTGATCATGAGAATGGGTAAAACCTTTTTACTCATTCCCCGTCTCGCCCGTCATGAGCATTGCGTGAAGCTCACCAATACTCTTTTCCCACGCATTAATGTTATAATTCGTAACAAATGTCTCAAATTTCTTGGTTAACCAATTTAGGATCAAATCAGTGGCTAACTCCTTTGAGACGGGACAATTAAGGTGCTCGAGACGATCAATGTGGCTCTTCATCTTAAGTACATAAGATGAGACCGATTAGGTTTCTTCCATACGACATGCATGAAGCGCTCGAACCGTTTCGAAGCGTTCCACCCTAGCTTGTGTAAGGAACATTTCCTTAAGTTGGGTGATCATGTCGTATGCCCCATGAAGTTCAAAATCCTTTTGAATCTCGGGAATCATAGTTCCCAACATGAGGCAAGAAACTTGCACCGAATCCTCATTGTGCTTAACCCAATTGTTATGGTCTTGGACGTCGTCAACACTAGGTTCATCGGGAATAGGATCCTCTAAAACGTAGTATTTCTTTTCTTGCTTGAGAATGATTCTCAAGTTTCGACACCAATCTGTAAAGTTGGTATAGTTTAGACAATCCATATTAAGAATAGATCTTAGTGATAGGTTATTAACGGGTGGAATAATAACGTTAGGTGGATTGTTGATTGCGGCCATCTAAAATATAACAAAGCTCAATTTTAGTATTTTCAATATCAATAATTAATTTTAATCGTTAATACCCTTTATGTCTCCAAGACAATTAATGATTAAAATCTAGAACCCAACGTTACATTCAAATAGTAGTTTGGTGACCTTTATCCTACTATTTAAATTAACAAGGTAGTCAACGTATGACGATTGCAACCATTTGCAACTTCTAGTTTTATGGGATCAGTTAAACATCTCATGTTTAGTCGGCATGTTTAATCCTATCAACACCATTGTACGCCATGCTTCAGTAAACCTATTCACATGGTTTCCAATTTAAGTCGTCCTACTTATACACACATGTGAGTTTACACATACAAGCGGTTTGGTGACCTTTATCCCGCAAATATGGTAAACCCACCTCAAACTCACAAGTTTCCTCCAATGCAGTTAGGTGACCATTTTCCCACACCGAGTTCCCAAGTGATTTGAGTGTTGTATAAAAGGATGGTGTTCAACTTATTTCAAAAAAGGGATTTTTAGTTTTCGAAATTCTAGATTGGAAAACCTTTTATATACCTTCCATTTGCATGCATTCAAATATATAGTACTTATTTGAAAAACCCATTTTCAAAGTTCCTATTAATAAAACCCATTTTCTTAGTGAATCATTAGCCTTTAATAAAACCAATTTTTATTACCTAACGATTTCTAAGAAACCAATTTTATGCTAGTTGTTGATTTTAAGTTGTTAGCAAACCACATTACAATAACATAAACAAAAGTATATCAACCATGCAAGCATAAAACATACAACCCCAACACGTAACATTCCATTCAACACATGCAAACACGAAGTAGGCATACGTAACATTCCGTAGTCGATAACGACCACAACATTCGTCGAATATAGGCCATACAATAATTTATATATACATGTATATACATACTATAACATTCCAAGGCCAAGTATATACTAGCAAGCCTATATAAAATAGTTTAAACGTTTCATCAGGAAAAATCGTTTAATACTAGGAATTAGTACTAGGCCTAATAGCAACCTCGAGCCTAGACGACAAGTAATATGTATAACCTTAAGGAATATAAGACCATAAACGAGTCTACAATATCCTAAGGCATAAAATATAGTTCACAAATAGTTTCATAAATGCACAAATATGAATAAGGCTATGTAATACCATCCAAATAGTTGTAACGAGTAAAATCGTGTAAAATTGTATTACGGTGTGCATGCTAGCCCAAAACTTGAAAAGAGTAAAAAGGAGCATCATGAACTCACCTGACACAAGGCACGAGTTCACCACGAGCTAAAGAGTCCCTAAGAAATCCCAAACTCAAACACCTGCCGGTTTACATTCAAACATTACTAGCGACATCGAAAGAACTCGCTTATCCTACGAGACGTTCTAACATGGTTCGAGTTACTTAAACCCTCGACCTCATCAAACTAAATCACAACAGCCCCCGAGGCCTCACATTTACCAGAACGACCCATAGGTACTCCCGGGAATAAAGAATTCCCAATTTACCCCCGGAAGCACTAGGTGATACTAACACGCGCATTTAAGAGTTGTTTAAGCACTTAACATCCAACTCAGCCCCGTGTGGACCCAATATGATAACTTCACAGCTAAAAAGTCCACACGACGCTACACGAGTCAAATGGGTTGGTAACTCACAAGTACAACGCACCAACTATTCAATAAACGAAATTGCGCGTTGTACCGACCCGTTTGAGTAACCGACAACCAATTTAGCCCCAAAACTTATAAAAATGATTTTTCAACAGCCCGTACCCTGAACCAAGGTCACCCGAACTAAATTGGTCGTTAATTACTCCATTACTCTCGTTAAACGCAACAATTCGCTATTCTAGACAACCAAATATCCACTTTCAAACTACCACTATTTGACCAATCAAACTAACACCAATGGACATGATTTTAAAGTATGTTATACTAGACATACCTAGGAAGATGTTGGTGCAAAAACCTTAGCCAAAACAGCCCCGGAACTACTCAATTGGACAGCCCTCCGACAAGCCTAAAAACAAACGAATTTCGACGAATAAACGCGCCATATGGATGAATTAAGGTGAAAAAGAGTTGAAACAATATGGGAACGACCTGGAACGAACCTCGGGAGGCTGGATGGTGGCTGATTTGCACGCAAAACGAGAGAGAAGGGGGTGGGGTTGCGCCGATCGTACCTAGGGTTGGGTTAGGGTTAGATTTTTTTTTTTATAAAATATAATAAAAATATAATATATTCTGGCCCCTCCACTTTACTAAGAGTTGAATTCGTAAGAAAAGTTAAGTGAGAAACGTTTACGAGGGTGGCCAAGAGCTCACTGAAGAATGCTGGGTCAAGCCCGAAGGTGTACGCAACACTACAAGGCTAAACCTTTTTATCGGATATTTACGGACGTTACAATGATGCCCTTTTTAATCTTTTTACGTTTTGGGCTAGCATACACACCTTATTATGATTTTAACCGATTTTAATTCGTTTAAACTATTGGTTTGGTATTGTATGATCTTGTTTGTGGTTGTGACTTTATGAAGACATGAGTAAATTATATTTTATGCCTTAGGATATTTTAGACTCGTTTAAGGTCATATATCCCTTAAGGTTATACATTTTACTTGGGCTCTAAGCCTCGAGGTTGCTATTAGGCCTAGTATTGAATGCCTAGATTATCCATTATTTGTGGATTGTATGTGGTGATATTGTTGGTTGGATGTTTGAGTTAGATGTTTGTATGTGTGTATGTGATGGTAAACTGTGACTGGGTCAAATATATTACTCGGGGAGGACCCAGGGTGAATAGGCCCGTGTTGCATGTTTATGACCCGGCGAGTCAAATATATTACTTGGGGAAGACCCGGGGTGAGGAGGCCCGTCGTTCTATAAACCGTGGTCGGGTCAAATATATTATTTGGGGAAGACCCGGGGTGAGGAGGCCCATATCACGTGTTTGGTATGTTAAACCGTGACCGAGTCATATATATTACTTGGGGATGACCCGGGGTGAGGAGGCTCGTGTTGCGTGATTTTGTTTTATTAAACTGTGACCGAGTCAAATATATTACTTGGGGATGACCCGGGGTGAGGAGGCTCGTGTTGCATGATTTTAACGGTTTTGTTAAACCGCGGCTGGGTCAAATATATTACTCGGGGAAGACCCAGGGTGAGGAGGCTCGTGTTACGTGATTTTGTTTTATTAAACTGTGACCGAATCAAATATATTACTTAGGGATGACCCGGGGTGAGGAGGCTCGTGTTGCATGATTTTAACGGTTTTGTTAAACCGCGGCTGGGTCAAATATATTACTCGGGGAAGACCCAGGGGAGGAGGCCCGTTCTGCGTGAAAAGATGTTTAATGTTTTATTTACTTATGATTTGGTTAAGAAAAGCTATTTATGATTTTATGCACTCATGATTTTCCCCTACATTCCATACTCATGGAATTTAATTTTTTAATGAATGTCGTTTATGAAAACTTGAACTCACTCAGCTCAAGCTGACTTTGTGTGTATGTTAGATTGACTTTCAGGTTAAGAAGCGGATGCAACCGCTTGGACCTGCTGGATGCTACTCGGAAGGTTGAAGGCATTTCTGGTCGAGGATTTCAAATAAAACGGATATTTTATTTATATTTGATTTTTGGACACTTGTACCCATATTTGGGATTTTTAAATACTTACACTTTTCCGCTGTTATTAACTTGTTTTAAATAAAACGAATCGATTGGTTTTAAATTTTTGTGAATTTGTGGACGTGATTACCAACTGTAGGATTCCCTGGATTTGGGGTCTTACAAATATTTTCTTTCAAAATTCAAAAATTTGTTTTTAATTTTAGGGGGAGTAAAATTTTGAGAAAATTCAAAAACATTTAAATATTTGAGAAAAAATTCAAAAACATTCAAAATGAGTTTTTGAAACATCAAGGGAAGATGATAGTACATTGACCATATGAGCCCAAGTCCAGTAAAAAGTAACCGTAAAAGACTGAGTGCTTAAATGTATCAGTGTGTTGGTAGGCCTTAAACAAACAAGTAAGAAAAGTATGTGATATAAACATAAAAACCAGCCGAATCTAGTGATTAACATCTTTAAGTATAGTTAATATCCGCTTTAAGTATCAAAACTTTTAAAAGATTTTTGTGTGTGCATGCGTTCATTTTTCAAAGAAATTCAACTTATTTTTTTTATTTTTATTTTGAAAAGAAATTCAACTTAGTTTTTTCTTATTTTTATTCAAATCTTGGATTCTCTCATTCGCGATAAGACTATCCGACCTGAGGGTTAAGATTTGGATATTCTGCTTATTTTTCTTGGTGTTTTGTATAATGCTTTGGACTTTCTTCACGTGATAATATGGTATTTTCCGAATTGATTGTTAAAGCCTTATACAACTTCAACTTATTTTATCTTTTTTATTTTTGTTAAAATGGAACCTTATCCGCGTGTAGAAATACCAATCTTAAAGGATAAATTCGACCTTCTGAGTTGTTTTTTTTTTGTATTTTTGCATGAGTAACAGCTAATCAATTTAGGAAAAGAAAAAGGTATACATGTGAACACTCACTGTATGAGATATAAAAAATTGTGTCTGAAAAGTGGGGTCCACATATGATTCGTGCTTAATTGAACCATTAATCATATCACAGAAATTTCAGAAATATTTGTTGTAAGGTTTAACTAGATATCAATACCAATGATTGACTTAACACCAGCCATAATAAAGCCAAAAAATAAAACTGTGATGGAAGGCAATTTGGTCAATATGATTCCCTGCTCAAACTCAAAAAAATATGTGTTTGTTCATTGTTTGTAAATACTTCACAGTCTGTTACTGCTTTTCAAAAAACCAAAAATACTTTACCTTTCCGTTTTATATTCAACTATTGATGTTGGAATACTAAATTTTATAGCATCGATTGGAAACATACTTAAATGTCATTGTTTATTCAAGATCA
This sequence comes from Bidens hawaiensis, assembly GCF_021521415.1. Taxonomy (NCBI): domain Eukaryota; kingdom Viridiplantae; phylum Streptophyta; class Magnoliopsida; order Asterales; family Asteraceae; genus Bidens; species Bidens hawaiensis. The sequence continues at coordinate 214,256 of NW_027491308.1, forward strand.
TTAATTTGGACTTGATAAACAACTTTTTGTTGATGTTTGTGGTGGTAAACAGTCAAATGCTTGAAAAATCTTTACAAGTATTTGAGTATGCTTACATTGTTAATTGAGATTTTCAACTTACAATTATCATTAGAAACAAGTCCCATCAAGACATGAGAACTTAAGGTGGAGTCTGTTAGACTATCAAAAATTGAGGGGAAGAATTATTGAAGATTTCAAAGAATCAGTTCAGGAAAGTGTCAAAGACTATACAAACAGAGTCTATAATGTTTAAACAATTGTTTGAAGCTTGATGACAGATGTTCTTTACGCCTAAGGAAGGAACTGAGGATTTGATTTAAGTCAAATATTTGCAAAGGAAGATTGGAATCTTCTCAGCCTATTCTAGAAAATGGCTAAGTATGGACTACGAGCAAACCTGGATCATCGAGCATAGTTGACTACCTCGAGCATGGTGTTCCAGAGCTATTTGGGTAAATTCTTCTAAGTGTTGAAGGCTTCGAGCAAGTTACACTTCTCCGAGCAAGAGTGTTCTTCTATCAAGCACGGATTGCCAATCAAGAAAACGACTTGATCATTCAAGCTTAAGCCAAGTGATCCAAGCACATTGGTGTCGAGCATGGATGCAATAAGAAGATGTCATATGTTCTAAGTATAGACTTCTAGCATGATTCAGTCCCGAGCAAGATTCACATCCGAGCATGCTGAAGATTGTTGAATAAGTCACAAGGTAGGATTGAAGACATCAAGAAGAATATAGTTGCTCGATGGACAAATTCGAGCAAAGCGAGAATTAGTTAAGAAGGATGAAGCGTGCTAGAGGAGAATATTTTCTATCTGAAAATATTCTAAGTAAAGTATGCTCGAAGACTCTCATCGAGCATACAGTGCATATTGAGTCTGCTCGAGCAAGATATATCATGCTCGAAAACTCCGACACTTGTATTTTACTTGTCATTCATTATGTAATGATTAGGGGATTCTAGAAGGAATGTCATGGTCTATAAATAGGCTCCTAGGTTTCCATCTAAGGTATGCATGGGAAGGCACAAAATACGTGAGAAAAAACATTTCAAGGAATATTCCCTTTGTCTCCTCGTACCGCCGCTGCCTTCACGAAACCCTAGACATTCCTTTATTGTTACATTCAATGATATATTAAATGCAGTGAATCTTTGTCTTTGATATTATTCTTACGGACTATATTTTATTGTTTCGTTGTTGTTGTCTCATACCTTCGTTCCCATCTGTTGAATATTCTGATTCCGCCAAAATATTGAATAGGCCTTTGGGTTGAATAGATCTGTGTGTTCTTGTCAACCTACTAAGATTTGCACCAGATTTACGGTCCTGACAAGTGGTATCAGAGCTTTGGAAGCTCTTTGAAGGCCACCGGGACTGAAGTTTTGAGATAAAGTTTGAAGCTTTGCAAAGTGTTCGTTTATGAAAGTTCAGATCTGAGAAGATGGATCATCAAGAGGTATCAACAAACAAGATTCCAAGACTAATCGGATAAGAAAACTTCATTAAATGGAAAGTCTGGTTTGAAGCCGCAGTCAACTACAATGACATTGAGTTGTGGAACTCAATCATGGATGGACAATACATTCCTTCCATCGCACCAAACAACAGTGCCACCATTGAAAGCAAGATGAAGAAGCAAGATGACAAGGCACTTTCAATGCTGAAATTAGGTCTCTCTTGGGAGATATTGACCAGTGTCAATCATCACAAAACCGCAAAAGAGATGTATGATGCAGTTATTGACATGTTTGAGGGAAACACAGAGCTCAGAGACATAAAAAAGGACAGATTGAAACAACAGCTGGACCGTTTCAAGTTCAAAGAAGGTGAATGACTAAAGTTAGTGTTGCAAAGGTTTATAACCATTGTGAATGAAATCAGAACAACTGACTTACAGATTTCTGATTTTGAGAAGAATAAGAAACCGCTGTCCTCTTTGTCTGGACAATGGTACACAGCCAGCAAGTTCATTAAAGAAAAGGCTAATTTTCCCAATTTCAAGTTGGATGATGTCCTAGCATTTCTACAGGTTGCTGAGCATGAGATGATTGAAAACAACATGATAAGAGAAGAGATGCCCAGCTTCCCAGTGACAAATGCTTTAGTGGCACCTGTGGGAACTCTCACTCTTAAGTCTCAGCAACAGCCAATAGTGGAAAAGCCTTCTGAATCAGGATCAATGTGTGGAAGAAGCCAAGCAAGGTTTAATGTCCAAATGATTGAAGATGATGCTGCTCTACGACCAGTGGACACCTTCCTTACATACAAAACAACTCAAGTCATGGAACAGATTATCAAGCATTATTCACCATGTTCACTGATTCCTACCTTGCCTTTGTTGCAAAGAATCTAATTAACACAAGCATAGTGCAATAAGACCTTGAACAGATAGATGTGTATGATCTTGAGGATATGGACATAAAGTGGCAAGCTGCAATGTTGGCAGTCAGAAGAAAAAGGCTGTACAACAAGACTGAGAGATCATCTTTCTCAGGACCCAATGACCGTATTGGATTTGATAAGTCTATAGCCCTTTCCTACAATTGCCAACAGCCAGGGCACTTTGGCAGTGAATGTAATCAACCAAAGCAATTTGGCAATCAGGTGAATCAGAACCAGTTCTACCAGAACCAGCATCAGAATTACCAAGGAACTCAACAGAGAAATTAGCTAGTTAATCACAATCCCTATCATAATCATAACAGACCCCAGCCACAACAAAGAAACAACCAGCTTCAAATACATGGCAACCAAAACAGAGTAAATTCCAATGCTGTGATTCAGGCTAGAGATCAAGGAAACGTTGCAGTGACTATGGTACCACAAGATGGGGAGTTTGATTGGAGCAACCATACAGCTGAGATGGAAAAAGCAAATGTTGCATTCATGTCTAAGGTGTAGGATAAAGGAGAATCTTTAGGATCACATGTACAATCTGAACCCTCTATTTCTGATCTTCTTTTAACAATTAATGAACTTAACAAGGAGATTGGAAAGTGAAAATCTGAATGTGGAAAGAAGGAGGCTTTTCTAAATGTCTATGATACAAGTGAAGCCACATATGAAAATCTGATTAAAAGTTTGGAAGAAGATTGTATGCAGCCTACTTAACTCAATCATAAATCACTGTTGAAATTGAAGGTCTCAAAAGGAAGTATACTGAAGAGAAGCTCAAGAACTCTGAGTTGCAAATTCACATGGAATTTTTGAAGAACCTAGTGTCATGTCATACCCCAACTTAAGGCGGAAATGTCGGGGCGTGATCTGATTGCACACAGCTCAAACATATTATCATAATATAAAAGTGACAATATCTAATTAATTATTTTATTTCAATTAACACACAATATCCAAATACAATAACAATTTAAATATACAAATATAAGCTCAAATAAAGGTTAACTTGATTATATGCTAAGGTCTTGTCTACATGTCCAACCTTCAATCTTCAATACAAGCAACCTGCATATACGTAGAAAACAGAATTTTGTCAACATAAAGTTGAGTGAGAATATCACCAGTTTTGACACAACAATATAAATAAGCATGACATGATAAATGCAGTAAATATAATCAAAACATAAGAAAGAATGTAGACCGTTGCCAAGCGAATCGGGCGTTGGTCACCAGCAAGAACACCAGTTATATGATTGATTGAATAGTAATCCCAATATACGATTGATTGAATGGTAACACAAGTAAGCAAGTAGCACGTATATTTGATTAAATCACTCACAATAACACGTATGCATTTCTTTGAATATATATATATATATATATATATATATATATATATATATATATATATATATATAGTATGAAATACGATTACGTACGCATATGTCCCCAAAACTTTTACAAAAATTGAGTAAAATAGGGGAATGATAAACTCACATGATCGAATAAGCCAAATGAGATTGAATACGACAAGAAAATGAAAATCACGCTCTTCGAGAATTACCAAAAATCCTTGATTGAATAATATAATATTATGAGTGAATTATAAATGATATAATACGTATAACGAATTTAGGATTGCGATGTGATTTAGGTTTGTGATTACTACGTTATGGATTAAACGATTGATCTCTATGAATTATTGTTATTATTTAATTATAAAAATCATTGTTTATCGTATAATCGAACTTACAAATAATTAGTTTAAATAAATATGAGTTGAGATATTCTATAATGATAAATGCTTAATTATATAATTATCATAAAATTTATATTTTAAAATTTTTAACAAGATTCGATGGTAAAAATATATTAACACTTTTAACATGTTTAATACATTTATTATAGTTTGGTTTACAAAAACTAATATATATATATATATATATATATATATACACGAATATATATATACGAATAGATTTAAAAAGTCGTTTTAACAACGAGAAACCTCAATATTGGTGTTAGGTTTTAATAAGATATTGTTGATTTATTATACATATATACTTATAATATGTATATAAATATATACATATACATATACATATATATGTGTGTGAGTGTGTGTGTACGTATACACGGAAACTTGTAACAAAACCAATTGATACGAAACGTTTAGCTTTATGACGTCGGTTAAATAAAATATTATTTAATTGATAATTAATATTAATTATAATGTATTTAAAACTATTAAAATATGTTAAAATAACTAAAAATAAAAACAACCAGTAAACTGGCTAGCTGAAATTCGAACTCAGGCCACTGGCCGGCTCAATGGCTTAACACACACACCCTAGCCAATAGTGCTAGGGTGTCAGTTGGTTAAGTTTTGTAAACAGTTTTATATATACAGTAATTAATTAAACCCAAATCTGATTATGAACCCTATATTATCAATTGATCAATCCATCATCCGTTTGTTGAATTAATGTTAGAATTATTGATTAGCACATCAAGACGAATTCAAAGATATAATTAATTACTTAGTTTGAAGATTAATCACGGGTTTAATCGCATCCACAGCGCTGGCCTATACGATGACATACGAGGTATTAACAGACTTCAAGGATCCAATTAACCATAGGGGTTCGATTTGCGCTGGTATTAGAGAGGTTCAGACGTGATGAATTGAATTATTATCAATCCTAGACTATCTAATCGGTTTTAGAATAGGTCGGTTCATAGAATATGTCAACACGCATTATGTTTGATCTTGTTTCCTAATTAACGATGACGGTTAGGCCGTAAATGGTAAGAATAATCACAAACATGATTCGATTCCTAGTTTAGGTCGATAATTGTGGCTCAAGTAATCTAAACGGGTCACGATTATGGTTAAACGAGTCATGGGTTAACGGGTTTCAGATCTGGTTAATTGGGTTATAAAAGAATATGTAAAAATTTTCTTTTAGACCCTGGAGAATTGTGGTTGAAACAATAAGGGATTATAATTAGTTTTGGGCTATAAATGTATATTTTCCAAAGTTATATATATATATTAAATAAAAATAATCAATAAATATAAATTGTATAGAAATTCCTCTATAAACGTGAAACTTTTCATTGTTAAAATTTCCCGAATCATAAAACGAGTCGGGTAACAGGTATAAATTCGTATGTGGAAAACCCGAGTTGTTACAGTCTCCCCTACTTTAGGGAATCTCGTCCTGAAATTAAGAAAAACCACAAAATCATCGTCATGAAAACAATTAAGCTTTTTAAAAAATATATCATAACATAGAACTTATAATAACCGAAGCAACGCTTCAAATGACAACCCGATAAGGGCGCTTATATATAGGATGTACCAGCGGCGTATCCACCATGTGCTTATCATTTCATCATTCATATCGTTACCCTAGCTACCTTAGGTTCTAAAACATGACACACAATTTTACATATTATGATTTCAATGCGAGGACTTAAATAATTATGTTTCGGACCAAAATTACTCTTATCGTCGGATGGTCCAGATAACTCGTTTCATCATGTAATTTATAAGACATTTAAAATCCTCTTTTTGAAAGAAACAATCATTTTGATAATTTAAAATTCAAAAGGTGATAAAGGTTCGAGTTTGTTTTATAAAACCATGTAATTCGTGTTATATCTTTTGATTATTTAGAGTAAGTTTGGAGGACCGAAAGAAAATGGGTTTCTTGAGACAAACGCTATAACAAAATATGATGGATATGAATAAGAGAATTAGGTAAGAGTACAAAAGCCTAAAAAAGTCCTAAAGGAAACGTTATTCATAAGATGAAACGTGCAATATAGTTCAACTTAAAATCACTCAACATCACAAATAACCAAAGAGTCGATATGATGCAAAAACAGAAAAGATAGGATAGTCTTAAAACGGAAATAAATAAAGCAATAAAACTTCAAAGTGTTCAAAGATCTTCAATTACGGTTGGCTTGATTTCCTTGACATAGAGTGCTTGTGGTACTTGGATCCATGAAAACTTGAGCAGTAGCGGTAGATGATCCACAACTGAGTACCTTGTTGTAAGGCCCCGAACCCCGGGAACCCCACAGTTGGTAATCACTCAAAACACTCGTAAAATTAAATAAACTCAAAAACCGTTTCTTCCATTAAAACAAACATTTCAGAGTATCAATTTTGCGGAAAACATGAAAAATGAAATAAGTTCCCGAAACCCGGGAATTTTGCCCAAAATCCAAAGTAAGTATAACTTTTATAAATTTCCTTGAAATAAAACATTCATAATAATTCTTCCTTCCAGTATGCCCTTCACCATCCAAGTAGCTCCGTGCACGTCCAAGCGATAAGGCATCCTCTTCCGAATCCTGAAACTTACACTAACATGCACACAAAGTCAGCTTAAGCTGAGTGAGTTCAAGTTTTAAGTAAAAGATATCAGTAGTAAAATCATGATAGTCATATCAAAGGTTTTCTAAAAGTAAAAGGATACATCCATCTAATCATCATTATCGAACTTAAACATCCTCATACATACATATACAAAATGTATATGTAAACATCCATTCAATAACATCCCTATATACATAACAGTATATATATATATATCATCCACGTATAACATCAGGGTCAAGCAAACGTACAACCCAAACACGTAACATCAGTGTATGCAAACACAAAGTAGGCATACACAACATCAGTAGTCGAAACGGCTACAACATTGCCAAATAGAGGCCAAGAAATAATGTATATACATATATATATATTTAACATCCCAAGGCTTACCATATACTAGCAAGCCTATATAAAATCTTTTTAAAAACATTTCATCAAAAAGAAAACATTTAGGTGCGCATGCTAGCCCAAAATTAAAATGAGTAAAAAGGGCATCATGAACTCACCTGAGATCGATCGAATACTTGCAACGAGCTAGGAAGTTCTTAAGGGCAAAATCACAAGCAAGGGCCTGTAAATTATACATAACGCGTTACTAAACTCGACGGTTGGAACACTCTAGCCTAATGGGCCGTACAAGCACAACACTTTGGCCCAAGGCCAATACTTGGCCCAAGGCCCAACAACTTGGCCCAAGGCCCAACAACAACTTGGCCCAAGGCCCAACAACTTGGCCCAAGGCCCAACAACTTGGCCCAAGGCCCAACACTTGGCTCAAGGCCCAACACTTGGCCCAAGGCCCAACACTTGGCCCAAGGCCTAACTACATGGCCAAAGGCCCAAAACTTGGCCCAAAGCCCAACACTTGGCCCAAGGCCCATGTAAGACCCCAAATCCCGGGAATCCTATAGTTGGTAATCACGTCCACAAATTCACAAAAATTTAAAACCAATCGATTCGTTTTATTTAAAACAAGTTCAGAGTAAATAACAGCGGAAAAAGTGTAAGTATTTAAATATCCCAAACACGGGTACAGGTGTCCAAAATCAAATGTAAATAAAATATTTGTTTTATTTGAAGTCCTCGACCAGAAATGCCTTCAACCTCCCGAGTAGCATCCAGCACGTCCAAGCGGTAGCATCCACTTCTTAACCCGAAAGTCAATCTAACATACACACAAAGTCAGCTTGAGCTGAGTGAGTTCAAGTTTTCATAAACGACATTCATTAAAAATTATATTCCATAAGTATGAAATGTAGTGGAAAATCATGAGACCATAAAATCATAAATAGCCTTTCTTTACCAAATCATAAGTGAATAAAACATTAGACATCTTTTCACACAGCACGGGCCTCCTCACCCCGGGTCTTCCCCGAGTAATATATTTGACCCGACCGCGGTTTAACAAAACCGTTAAAATCATGCAACACGAGCCTCCTCACCCCGGGTCATCCCCAAGTAATATATTTGACTCGGTCATAGTTTAATAAAACAAAATCACGCAACACGAGCCTCCTCACCCCGGGTCATCCCCAAGTAATATATTTGACTCGGTCGCGGTTTAACATCCAAACACGTGATACGGGCCTCCTCACCCCGGGTCTTCCCCAAGTAATATATTTGAGCCGACTACGGTTCATACATCCAAGCACGTGATACCGGCCTCCTCACCCCGGGTCTTCCCCAAGTAATATATTTGACCCGATCACGGCTCAACATCAGGGTCGAGCAAACGTACAACCCAAACACGTAACATCAGTGCATGCAAACACAAAGTAGGCATATACAACATCAGTAGTCGAAACGACTACAACATCACCAAATATAGGCCAAGCAATAATGTATATACATATACATATATATATATATATATTTAACATCCCAAGGCCTACCATATCTAGCAAGCCTATATAAATTCGTTTAAAAACATTTCAAGAGTTTAAATATCAAAACGGGATTATAAAACATTCCAAGAGTTTAAATATAAAAACGAGATTATAAAACATTCCAAGAGTTTAAATATAAAAACTGGATTCTAAAACATTCCAAGAGTTTAAAATATAATACGGGACACGAACAGTTAGGCCATCATCAACACTAAGTATTCGTACTTAGACATCTATATACATCCATATGTTTATATCCCTATAAATACCGTCCCAATAATAACATCAGGGTCGAGCATACGTACAACCCAAACACGTAACATCTCATCCAAGTAATAACATCTGGGTCGAGCACACGTACAACCCAACACGTAACATCTCATCCAAGTAATAACATCAGGGTCGAGCACACGTACAACCCAACACGTAACATCAGTGCATGCAAACATAAATAGGTCTACTCATATTCAATTACTGCCAAGTCCACTAACATCCTCGAGTCTAGACCATCAATAATGTATGTAACCTTAAGGACACAAGACCATGAACGAGTCTAAAATATCCTAAGGCATATAAAATAATTCAAATATAGCTTTCAAAATGCACCATCACGAGTGAGACCATGTAAAACTATTCAATTCCCTGTAACGAGTAAAATCGTTTAAAATTGTATTTCGGTGTGTATGCTAGCCCAAAACGTAAAAGAGTAAAAAGGGCATCATGAACTCACCTGAATCAACCGAACACCTGCAATGAGCTAGGAAATCCCTAAGTGCACAATCACAAGCAAGGGCCTGTAAATTATACACAACGCGTTACTAAACTAGACTGTAAGAACACTCTAGCCTAATGGGCCGTTCAAGCCCAACAACTTGGCCCAAGGCTCAACCACTTGGCCCAAGGCCAATACTTTGGCCCAAGGCCCAACAACTTGGCCTAAGGCCCAACACTTTGGCCCAAGGCCCAACCACTTTGGCCCAAGGCCCAACAACTTGGCCCAACACTTTGGCCCAACAACTTGGCCCAAGGCCCAACACTTTGGCCCAAGGCCCAACAACTTGGCCCAAGGCCCAACACTTGGCCCAAGCCCCAACAACTTGGCCTAAGGCCCAACGATAATTAAATCGGGTCGAATGCGCGCGAAATAAACCTTAAAACCATTTGTTAAACGAATCAGCCCCGAATGGACCAAATTCCATTTTAAATCTTTTCATTCATCAAGATTATGTCACCCGAGTTGATAGGGTTGACGGTTCCTTTTTACAACTCTTACTTTAACGTTTAAACGAAAATTTACGCACCGCCGACTCGACTGACGAAGCACTACCCCAACAGCCCGGTGCATCAAAAATATAATTTTCCCACAGCCCTTAAACCCACATAGGGCTGTACAAACTGATACGGTCGGTCATCCAATCGTTTAACGCATCAAACTCAAAAATTGCGAATCCTACACCCGATAAACTCTAGTTTTCGAACTAAAATCGATTAACCGACCTAAACACCTCCATTGGCCATGAAATTTTAGTATATTGTAAGTGACATACCTAAGAATATGACGGAGTACGAACTTCAATTATAACAGCCCCGAAAGATGCGAGAAAGGGCAGCCACCGGTTAAGCCTAAAACGAACTTATTGATCAATACGAATATAACATGCAGATTTTAGCATGCAAAGATGTATTTTATTACATAGGAAAACCATGGAATTAAATTATTAAATGTTTACCAGTGTTACATAAATATCTTAAGTTTATAGAAATATTTTTATTATAATTTTCTAGTGGACACAAAAATCATAAAAATTCTTCTAACACAGAAAGGTATGTGCAGCTATTTCAGCTGCGCAATAAAATGGTTTTATTTTTATAAAATTCATTACCCAACCAAATTAAACGATTCTATTTGGGTTTGGTTCCTAACTCAAAATATTAACTTTCAGAAGTGGAACCAACCAATTTAGACTTGTCGAAAAAAGTTATGATGTCGGGAAGACGGACCAGAATCCATCGTCCCGCATCAGGTTTGACACTCGATTTTATAAAATCATAAAAAGTATTCAAATCTCGTCCAAAAATTACGTATTATACCTTTCTGGAAACTAGACTCAAAGTAGAACATCATGGAATCAAAAACCGATCAAAAACAGTGGATCAACATTGCGTTACAGACCCTACAATAAACGTATACGAATCTGTCAGCAAGCTGTTATCATCAAAACTCAATCTTAACGACCAATAAGCGCGTTAATATGATCAATTAAGGTGTAAAAGACATTGGGAATCGTAAAACCGACCTTGAATTGAAGTTTTCACGGCTGAAACTTGGCTAGGCAGAAGAAAAACGAGCAGGGGGGGATCCAGGTCCGACGGCTGCAAATAGGTTTAGGGTTTGAGTTTTCTTTTGTTTTATGATATAAAATAGTTACATCCAAGTCCTCCAAATTGAAGTATTTAGCAACTTGGGTGGAAAGTTAAGTGAGAACGTTTACGAGGTTTGCAAGGAGCTCCCGGGAGAATGCCGGGTCAAGCCCGAAAGGTGTACATAACACTACAAGATTAAACCTTTTGTCGGAAATTAACGGGCGTTACAAGTCCAACAACTTGGCCCAAGGCCCAAAGATAGTCAAATCAGGTCGAATGCGCGTGAAATAATTCTTAAAACCATTTGTTAACCGAATCAGCCCCGAATGGACCAAATTCTGTCTTAACTCTTTTCATTCATCATAATTATGTCACCCGAGTTGATAGGGTTGACGGTTCCTTTTTACAACACTTACTTTAACATTTAAACCAAAATTCGCGCACCGCCGACTCGATTGACCAAGCACTAACCACGACAGCCCCGAGCACCAAAAAAATAATTTTTCCACAGCCCTTAAACCTCCCTAGGGCTGCACAAACTGAATCGGTCAGTCACCCGATCAACTAACGCATCAAACTCAACAATTTGCAATTCTACACCCGATAAACCCTAGTTTTCGAACTAAAATCGATTGACCGTCCTAAACACCTCCAATGACCATGAAATTTTAATATGATGTAAATGCCATACCTGGGGATCTTTCTACACCAGAAACTCTAATTTTTATCCACGGGAAGTGGGTCAATTGCACTCTAGCCGAAATCTGCCCAACGAAAAGTTTCGGCAAAATTGAGCATCAAAACGATTAGGGGTGAGCAAAAAGAGTGTAGGGGATTGTAGTACATACCTTGAACTACCTCCAGGAACTTGGAATCGATCAAAAAGTCGAAGCAATGAAAGGGGGGTTGCTGGAAGTGCCGATCGCAGCTGCTGTTAGGTTTAGGGTTTTATTATTATTTTTTTTTTGTTAAAACATAAGATGTTACACTCTAGTCCTTCTAGATTCAAGTGTAAGGCAATATGGAAGGAATAGTTAGGTTCTTTAACGTACCGGGATGACGTGAAGGCTTCCGAGAAATGTCGGTTAAGTCCCGAGAGTTATACATACTCTACAAGCTTTAGTTCTTCAAGCCGGAGTTAACGGGTGTTACAAGTCCACCCCCCTTACAATGGGATTCGTCCCCGAATCCCGATGCAACAGGAACAACTGCGGATAATGCTTCCTCATCTCATCTTCGGACTCCCAAGTAGCCTCGGAACCCCTACGGTGTCTCAACTGAACCTTCACCTGCCTAACCACCTTATTCCTCAGTCGTCTCTCCTGACGGTCAAGGATAGCAATCGGTTGCTCGACGTAGTTCAGCTTACCATCGAGCTCAATATCGTCAAGAGGCACATGGGCCTCCTCATCCGCTAAGCATTTCCTCAGATGAGACATGTGGAAAGTAGGGTGAATCCCCGCAAGCTCTTCGGGTAAATCCAGTCTATAAGCTACCTCACCAACTCGGGCCAAAATACGGAACGGGCCTATAAACCTCGGACTGAGCTTCCCCCTCTTACGAAAACAAATAATGCCCTTCCAAGGAGAAACTTTTAACATAACCTGATCCCCAACCTCAAACACAATAGGCCTTTGCCTTTTATCTGCATAAGACTTCTGACGATCCTGCGCGGCCTTCATAAATGCTTTGATCTTGTCGAGTTTCTCAGTCGTAGCCTCGACCACCTCTAAACTACCTAACTGCTTTTGACCAATGGAGCCCCAACAGACAGGAGTTCTACACCTCCTACCATACAACATCTCAAAGGGTGGCATCCCAATTGTAACGTGATAACTGTTATTATACGAAAACTCCACCAACGGTAAGTGACGGTCCCAACTACCACCAAAGTCGATAACACAAGCCCGCAACATATCCTCGAGAGTCTGAATGGTCCTCTCGGACTGACCATCCGTCTGCGGGTGATAAGCAGTACTAATGAGGAGTTTGGTGCCCATCTCCTCGTGAAACCTTTTCCAAAACCTGGAGGTGAAACGTGTATCCCTATCTGAAACAATAGACACCGGCACCCCGTTCCTAGAGACGACCTCACGAATAAACACATCGGCCAGCTGCTCTGAGTTAAAAGTCTCTCGAATCGGCAAGAAATGAGCGCTCTTGGTCAGTCTATCCACAATTACCCAAATGGTGTCATAATTGCCCCTAGGAGTACGAGGTAGTTTAGTCACGAAATCCATGGTAAGATGTTCCCATTTCCACTCAGGTATTTCTAACCGCTGAAGTTTCCCAAATGGATTCTGATGCTCGGCCTTAACCTGTAGACACGTCAAACACTTACTCACGTACTGAGCCACCTCAAATTTCATTGTAGGCCACCAATAATTTTTCTTCAAGTCTTGGTACATCTTGGTCACGCCCGGGTGAATAGAATAGCGCGACTTGTGTGCCTCATCCAGATTTTTATCTCTGAATCCTCCATACCTCGGTATCCATAAACGACCATCCCTATATTTCACCCCATCACCTATGTCTTCCAACAACTTTTCCTGACCCCAAATATGCTCTGACATAATCCATTCCACCTGCAACGCTTCATTCTGTGCGTTGGCTATTTGTTTCAAAATGTCGGGTTTGAGAATAAGCTGGTAGGATTTCACATGAATAGGTTTTGGTCTCTCCTTCCGGCTTAACGTGTCGGCCACCACGTTAGCCTTACCCGGATGGTACATGATCTCCAGGTCGTAGTCCTTAATTAACTCCAACCATCTACACTGCCGCATATTCAGTTCCTTTTGCTCGAAGAAATATTTTAAGCTCTTATGATCGGTATAAATAACGCATGGAACACCGTACAAATAGTGCCTCCACAACTTAAGCGCAAATAAAACCACTGCTAGTTCTAAATCGTGGGTAGGATAATTCGCCTCGTGAGGCTTCAACTGTCGTGAGGCATAAGCGATGACTCGACCTCGCTGCATCAAAACACACCCAAGCCCCTGACAAGAGGCATCAGAATACACCACCAAATCGTCGGTGCCATCAGGTAAAGCTAAGATCGGGGCATGCGTCAATCTGTTCTTCAACTCGAGAAAAGCTTCCTCCTGTTTCGTACCCCAAACGTACTTAACACTATTCTTAGTTAGCTTGGTTAGCGAAGAGGTAATTTTCAAAAAATCGGGAATAAAGCGGCGGTAATACCCCGCCAAACCCAGAAAACTACGGATTTCGGTCGGAGACTTAGGAGACTCCCATTCATTCACGGCTTCCACCTTTGCGGGGTCAACCAGAATACCACTCGGGTTAATGACATGGCCTAAGAATTGAACCTCACGTAACCAGAAGGAACACTTAGAAAATTTCGCATACAATTTGTTCTTCCGCAGAGCCTCCAACACTTCCCTGAGATGACCGGCGTGATCGGATTCACTCTTAGAGTACACAAGAATGTCATCGATGAACACAATAACCGAGCGATCGAGCATCGGTCTACACACCCGGTTCATAAGATCCATGAACGCAGCCGGTGCGTTGGTCAAACCGAAAGACATCACCAGAAATTCGTAATGTCCATAACGAGTGCGGAAGGCAGTCTTAGGAATATCTTCCTCCCGAATCTTCAGCTGATGATACCCGGACCTAACGTCGATCTTCGAGAACCAACTAGCTCCTTGGAGCTGATCAAATAAATCATCGATCCTTGGGAGAGGGTACCGATTTTTAACAGTGAGCTTATTCAACTCACGGTAGTCAATGCACATCCGCATGCTACCGTCCTTCTTCTTAACGAACAAGACCGGGGCACCCCAAGGTGAGATGCTCGGTCGAATGAAGCCCTTATCGAGCAAGTCTTCCAACTGAGCCATAAGCTCCTTCATTTCATTCGGCGCTAGACGGTAGGGGGCTCGAGCAACGGGTTTGGCGGCCGGTACAAGGTCTATCTGGAACTCGACCTCGCAATCCGGCGGCACATCTGACAAATCATCTGGAAATACATCCGGGAAATCCCGAACAATAGGAACATCACCGACGGTAGCCACCTCGGTATTTACAGTCATAGCATGCGCCAGATACGCCCCGCACCCCCGCTGCATCAACTTCCCCGCCTTAAGCATGGATATAATATGTGGCGTCGCAACATTCCGATCACCGAAGACCGTAATCCGAGTCCCATCCGGGGCCTTTAGACGAACGAGTTTCTGACCACAAATGATCTGAGCATCAACATTCGCGAGCCAATCCATCCCGAGCACCACATCGAAACAACCAAGCGGCATCAAATACAATCGCACCGAAAATCTATAACCAGACAACTCTATGGAACAACCCTTAATAGCCCTAGACACGGACACGGATTTTCCTACAGCGACCTCAACCTCAAACCCATCGACTACGCGCTCGGGTGATTTATTCAACAAGGAACAGAAAGCGGTAGATACAAAACTCCTACTGGCGCCCGAATCAAATAAAACTGACACCTGTAACTCATCCAGTAAGAAAGTACCTGGGACGATATTATACTACTGCTTAGCTACACGGTCAACACATACGATTTCAAAGGAACAAGAAATTATAACGGTGGAATGAAAGCTAAATTAGGAAAAAGCACCTGAAACGACATCCGCATCCTCTTTTGCTTCCTTCTTGGAGATGTTGAAGGCCCTCGCCCTGGCCTTCGGCTTCTCATCAATTTTCACCCTCGAGGAAGTCCCCTGCCCGGACCTCCCCACCTTAATGGAAGGACAGTTTGATGCCAAGTGACCCGAACCCTTACAGCGAAAACAGGTCAATGTCGGGCACTCGAAATGGGGGTGTCCCACCTTATCACAACGAAAACAAGTGCCAGACCCCATCCTACACTCCCCTTTATGCGGCTTCCCGCACTTCTTGCAATTACCAGACGCTGCATCCCTTCTAAACTCAGAAGTCTCAGTCTTCACCCTTTTCCCGGATGAGTTAAAATTATTCCCCCTGGCCGCTTACCATACGAATTTAAGTTCCATGCCCTCCTATTCTCAGTAGGCGGTAATTTCTCCCTCTGATCATAAAGCGTACCTGCTATAGTGACCACCGAGTGAAAAGAGTTCATGTCGGTAGTCAACACACCCCTACGAATATCCACCGGAAGTCCCTTCACGTACTTCTTAATCCTCTTGGCTTCGGGAGTAACCAAGTCAGGACATAAGCGAGCCATCTTGTTAAACTTGGTGGTATACTCCCGATGCGACAAGGAACCAGCCTCCAAGGTCAAGAATTCATGTTCCATTTTATCTAATTCATGTGGAGGACAAAACTGATCAAGAACCGATTTCTTCAATTCATCCCACGTCATCCTCCTAACCGCACGATCCCCCATAGCTTGCGCCAAGTTATCCCACCAAAATAGTGCCTCGGAACAGAACGAGGCAGTAGCATAAGTCACCATGTCATCCCCTTTGCATTTACTAATCCTCAGAACAGACTCCATCTCCCTCACTCACTGATGTGCTGCCAATGCATCTTTGGTACCATCGAAAGAAGGGGGGTCGCACTTCTTAAAGTCACCATACGAGCAACCCCGGGTCGATACACTAACGGTCCGCACCTCATCATCATCCCCACTCGGCACATACACTTCCTCTTCCTCTTCGACCTGTACCTCCTTACTCTTCCTTCCCCTATCCGAACCCTTACCAGCTAGTGATTCTTCCATGACCCTGACGGACTCAGCAACGATTTCTGGAATGGCGCTATGGAGCACCTGGTAAACCTCATCCGCGATAGCCGCGCGTAAAGCAGGATCTAAGGCGGGTTACCCCCTCCTCATGAATCGGAGTTTCCTGCTGGGGAGTAGGAATCTCATTCTCGGCTTCGGCACGTGGCCTACGACCACGACCACGACCACGACCACTAGAACCACCCCGCCTGGTTGTTCGAGTATTAACAATGACTTATCCCTACAAAGACAGAGTTTTAATATGATTAAGTACAAGTGGCATTTAGAACATGTAAGGTAAGGGTAAACTGCTAATGACGTTGATCAAGTGTGATTAGTCGTTTATTTTACCCACCCGTCCTAATCACCCCCGGCCCCTAACCATATTGGCACTCTATCTAACACTTAACAGTTAATCACATAAGGGAAATCTTAAATGTAAAAGAATGACTAAATAATTTAATGTTACCTCTTGGCGTGCAGCTACTCGTGGCGGGCATACTGGTCTCTTTTCTTACAGTTCGAGTCCAAGCATTCGGGGATGCTCGGATCCCTCGAACCAAGGCTCTGATACCAACTTGTAAGGCCCCGAACCCCGGGAACCCCACAGTTGGTAATCACTCAAAACACTCGTAAAATTAAATAAACTCAAAAACCGTTTCTTCCATTAAAACAAACATTTCAGAGTATCATTTTTGCGGAAAACATGAAAAATGAAATAAGTTCCCGAAACCCAGGAATTTTGCCCAAAATCCAAAGTAAGTATAACTTTTATAAATTTCCTTGAAATAAAACATTCATAATAATTCTTCCTTCCAGTATGCCCTTCACCATCCAAGTAGCTCCGTGCACGTCCAAGCGATAAGGCATCCTCTTCCGAATCCTGAAACTTACACTAACATGCACACAAAGTCAGCTTGAGCTGAGTGAGTTCAAGTTTTAAGTAAAAGATATCAGTAGTAAAATCATGATAGTCATATCAAAGGTTTTCTAAAAGTAAAAGGGTACACCCATCTAATCATCATTACCGAACTTAAACATCCTCATACATACATATAAAAAATGTATATGTAAACATCCATTCAATAACATCCCTATATACATAAGAGTACATATATATATATCATCCAAGTATAACATCAGGGTCGAGAAAACGTACAACCCAAACACGTAACATCAGTGTATGCAAACACAACATCAGTAGTCGAAACGACTACAACATCGCCAAATAGAGGCCAAGAAATAATGTATATACACATATATATATTTAACATCCCAAGGCTTACCATATACTAGCAAGCCTATATAAGATCTTTTTAAAAACATTTCATCAAGTAAGAAAACAATTAGGTGCGCATGCTAGCCCAAAATTAAAATGAGTAAAAAGGGCATCATGAACTCACCTGAGATCGATCGAATACTTGCAACGAGCTAGGAAGTTCCTAAGGGCAAAATCACAAGCAAGGGCCTGTAAATTATACATAACGCGTTACTAAACTAGACTGTAGGAACACTCTAGCCTAATGGGCCATACAAGCCCAACACTTTGGCCCAAGGCCCAACATTTGGCCCAAGGCCCAATACTTGGCTTAAGGCCCAACACTTGGCCCAAGGCCCAACAACTTGGCCCAAGGCCCAATAGTTGGCCCAAGGCCCAACTACTTGGCCCAAGGCCCAGCACTTGGCCCAAGGCCCAAAGATAGTCAAATCGGGTCGAATGCGCGTGAGATAATTCTTAAAACCATTTGTTAACCGAATAAGCCCCGAATGGACCAAATTCCATTTTAACTCTTTTCATTCATCATAATTATGTCACCCGAGTTGATAGGGTTGACGGTTCCTTTTTACAACACTTACTTTAACATTTAAACCAAAATTCGCGCACCGCCGACTCGATTGACCAAGCACTAACCACGACAGCCCCGAGCACCAAAAAAATAATTTTTCCACAGCCCTTAAACCTCCCTAGGGCTGCACAAACGGAATTGGTCAGTCACCCGATCAACTAAAGCATCAAACTCAACAATTTGCAATTCTACACCCGATAAACCCTAGTTTTCGAACTAAAATCGATTGACCGACCTAAACACCTCCAATGACCATGAAATTTTAATATGATGTAAATGCCATACCTGGGGATCTTTCTACATCGGAAACTCTAATTTTTATCCACGGGAAGTGGGTCAGTTGCACTCTAGCCGAAATCTGCCCAACGAAAAGTTTCAGCAAAATTGAGCATCAAAACGATTAGGGGTGAGCAAAAAGAGCGTAGGGGATTGTAGTACATACCTTGAACTACCTCTAGGAACTTGGAATCGATCAAAAAGTCTAAGAAATGAAGGGGGTATGGCTGGAAGTGCCGATCGCAGCTGCTGTTAGGTTTAGGGTTTTATTTTATTTTATTTTTTTGTTATAACATAATATGTTACACTCTAGTCCTTCTAGATTCAAGTGTAAGGCAATATGGAAGGAATAGTTAGGTTCTTTAACGTACCGGGATGACGTGAAGGTTTCCGAGAAACGTCGGTTAAGTCCCGAGAGTTATACATACTCTACAAGCTTTAGTTCTTCAAACCGTAGTTAACGGGTGTTTCCCCGGACCTGTGATCACTCGGCTCAAGTAGTATACTGAGCATTCCTTCCTATCGCAATACCCCACGAGAAGTAGAAGTGAGATAAAGCTTCAAGGGATTGGCTGAATATTGATCCAGTTTACTAAGCTTTCAATCTCTATAAACTTGATGGAATATCTCTTACACAAGGAAAAAGACTTGCATCAATCAATGGCATGAAGGAGTTGAATCAAGAACAGAATAGCTTGGATAGGTTGAACCTGAACAGCTTGCGTCAGTGGTGCTGGGTTGAAATGAGTTAGATAAACTTCAGCTTGTGGGTAGGGAGTTTGATAAGTGTGAGTCATGTTGGTGATAGGAGCTTGCAGTGTATATGGTTGGTGGGTTAGGACTTGATGAACATTAAGATTGCAGTAGGGGGCAGGCATAGCTTAGGCTTGATGTGCATGGATAAGTCGAGGGCACACATTGCAAAGATGACTAGGATCTCCACAATTATAGCAAGTATGGGTTTTAGGAACACCGGGTTGAGCAGGTGGGGTAGTTTGGGTATCGGACAATGCACAGAAATTGTTAGCAAGGTGACTATAACGATTGCAATTAGTGCACAAGCGACATGGAGATTGAGGCGGGTGATGGTAGTTGCAAACAGAGCATAACGGAAAAGTTCCAGTATAGTTCATCTTGTTAGGAGCATCTTGGTTGGAGGGTTGTGGGTTGGTTTTGTTAACAACATAGTTGCGGTGGTTGGCTTTACATTTGTGGTGAGAAGGGTTACTAGTGGGTTTGGGTTCGGCCTTAGCATCGGTTGAGGAATCAGTTTTAGAGTTGTTGAGGGTAGGTTTAGCATCCTTACTAGGCAGGGTTCCATCTCTAACATGATCATCAGACAATGAAGCAACAAGAGTAATGGCTTCCTCGATTGAGAAAGGGTTTCGACTAACCACAGCATCACGGAAAATCGTCGGCAGTCCACGAATGTACTTTCGAATACCACGATCCAAAGGAGTCACAAGGTAAGGTACTATCAGGCTAAGTTCCTTAAAACGATTCGAGTAGGTTGAATTATCACCACCGATTTGTTTAAGCTCCCAAAACTCCGTCTCGAGCCTTTGCAGTTCATGCATCGTTGAGTTCTTCCCAAGACATAGCCAAACTTCTTCAACACCCTGTAGGGCTTTATAAGAGTTCCACCAAGTGAGAGTTCGTTCTTGAAAGACACTCGAGGTGAAACGTGTACGCTTATCTTCCGGACATTCGCAGTAGATAAACTTTTTCTCCATTTGTTCAAACCAGCGGAGGAGCTTAGTAGCATTCTCCTCGCCAAGATAAGGAGGCGGTTTAGCACTCGTGAAGTTCTTGTAGTGGTAATTGTTTGGTGTAGCCGAAGTAGCGGATCCATTGGAGTTCATATTTTGTAGTTGAGCCACGATTTTGGGTAAAGCAGTCGTGAACTCCTTAGTGATTCTAGCAGCCAGACGGCGATCATGAGGGGTCGACGAACGATGGTGGTTACGACGATGAGAGCGAGAAGACATTCTACGAGGATCAACAATGAAAATGTATGAGATAACACGTGAGTTGTAGGAATGAGTTGACATGAAATAATGGGGATGCGTATGTATATGTATATGTATGTATACGAATTAGTGCAAGTGAAGACTCAAGGACGAGTCGAGATTTAAAATAATATGTATGAGTTTTAAGCATTTAAGTAAATGAAAAATGTTTATAAGATTTTCCAAGAATAAAATAATCAAGCATATCAAACTAGTTGACCTCCCATGAGCTTTCCATGGCAATTTGAATGGTCCAACTAAGTAAATCAACATAAAGTTTGTGAATTAGCCTCCTATAAGCGTTCCATGGCAATTTGTTGGCTTAATTCAAATAACGAATAACTAACAATTGAATTGGTCAGCCCATGATCGTGTACATGGCGTTTAACTGACCCAACTAATTAATGAATTATCAAATCTATGGAGTTGTTCGGACCATGAGTGTTACATGGCATTTAACCGACCCAACTAATTAACGAATCAACGAATCAAATAAATTTAAAATAACTAAAAACACAATTTGGAAGTATAACCGTTTAGTTGGTTATGTTTACCACGCAACTGTTTAGCCGATTGCGGGTACCACTTGAAGTCATGGTTGTACAACATTTGTCATACTCCCACGCTTCAAGGTGAAGGAACAAAACAAAACACGGGAATTCTTAAGGAATTTCCCACGATAAAACGATAAAAGATAATCTACCCAAATTAAAAGATTTAGAAAAAAATATTTTGAATGTGAGGCATAGCCTCGGAATTTGTGTGTGTGTGCAATAAATAGATAAGAGACAATATAATAAAATAATTAATCTAATTAAGCTGTAAACAATTTATATAGCATATAAGGCAATTCAGATAAGCACGTATAGGGTCCTATGCATATGTCTAGGACAATTTCTAACGACTTATCTTAGAACCTTCGGCTCTGATACCAATCTGTCACACCCCAACCTAAGGCGGAAATGTCGGGGCGTGATCCGATTGCTCATAGC
Source organism: Bidens hawaiensis (assembly GCF_021521415.1). Classification (NCBI taxonomy): domain Eukaryota; kingdom Viridiplantae; phylum Streptophyta; class Magnoliopsida; order Asterales; family Asteraceae; genus Bidens; species Bidens hawaiensis. Next base: position 236,142 of record NW_027491308.1, read on the forward strand.
TAGAAGATACTATCATAATATAAAAGTGACAATATGTAATTAATTATTTTATTTCAATTAACACACAATATCCAAATACAACAACAATTTAAATATACAAATATAAGCTCAAATAAAGGTTAACTTGATTATATGCTAAGGTCTTGTCTACATGTCCAGCCTTCAATCTTCAATACAAGCAACCTGCATATGCGTAGAAAACAGAGTTTTGTCATCATAAAGTTGAGTGAGAATATCACCATTTTTTACACGACAATATAAATAAGCATGACGTGATAAGTGCGGTAAATATAATCAAAACACAAACAAGTATGTAGACCGTTTCCAAGTTAATCGGGTGTTGGTCACCAGCAGGAACACCTGCTATATGATTGATTGAATAGTAATCCCAATATACTATTGATTGAATAGTAACACAAGTAAGCAAGTAGCACGTATGTTTGATTAAATCACTCACAATAACACATATGCGTTTGTTTGAATATATACATAGTATGAAATACGATTACGTACGCATATGTCCCCAAAACTTTTAGAAAATTGAGTAAAATAGGGGAATGATAAACTCACCTAATCGAATTAGCCAAACGAGAATGAATACGACAACAAAATGAAAATCACGCTCTTCGAGAATTACCAAGAATCTTGATTGAATAATATAATATTATGAGTGAATTATAAATTATATAATACGTATAATGAATTTAGGATTGCGATATGATTTGAATTAGATTTGTGATTAATACGTTATGGATTGAACGATTGATCTCTACGAATTATTATTATTTAATTATAAAAATCATTGTTTATCATATGATCGAACTTAAAAATAATTAGTTTGAATAAATATGAGTTGAGATATTCTATAATGATAAACGCTTAATTATATAATTATCATAAAATTTATATTTTGAAAATTTTAACGAGATTCGATGGTAAAAATATATTAATACTTTTAACACGTTTAATACATTTATTATAGTTTGGTTTACAAAAACTAATACAAACATACATATATATATATATACACACACACGAATAGATTTATAAAGTCGTTTTAACAATGAGAAACCTCAATATTGGTGTTAGGTTTTAATAAGATAATTGTTGATTTATTATACATATATACTTATAATATGTGTGTGTCTGTGTCTATGTGTGTGTATATATATATAAGTATATGTATACACGAAAACTTGTAACAAAACCAATTTATATGAAACGTTTAGCTTTATGACGTCGGTTAAATAAAATATTATTTATTTGATATTTAATATTAATTATAATGTATTTAAAACTATTAAAACATGTTAAAATAACTAAAAATAAAAACAACCAGTAAACTGGCTAGCTGAGATTCGAACTCGGGCCACTGGCCGGCTTAACGACTTAACACACACACCCTAGCCAACAGTGCTAGGGTGTCAGTTGGTTAAGTTTTGTAAACAGTTCTATATATAGAGTAATTAATTAAACCCAAATCTGATTATGAACCGTATATTATCAATTGATCAATCCATCATCCGTTTGTTGAATTAATGTTAGAATTATTGATCAGCACATCAAGACGAATTCAAAGATATAATTAATTACCTATTTTGAAGATTAATCACGGGTTTAATCGCATCCACAGCGCCAGCCTATACGATGACGAACGAGGTATTAACAGACTTCAAGGATCCAATTAACCATAGGGGTTCGATTTGCGCTGGTATTAGAGAGGTATAGACGTGATGAATTGAATTATTATCAATCCTAGGTTATATAATTGGTTTTAGTATAGGTCGGTTCATAGAATATGTCAATACGCATTATGTTTAATCTTGTTTCCTAATTAACGATGACGGTTAGGCCGTAAATGGTAAGAATAATCACAAAGATGATTCGATTCCTAGTTTAGGTCGATAATTGTGGCTCAAGTAATCTAAACGGGTCACGATTATGGTTAAACGAGTCATGGGTTAACGGGTTACAGATCTGGTTAATTGGGTTATAAAAGAATATGTAAAAATTGCTTTTTAGTCCCTAGAGAATTATGGTGGAAACAATAAGGGATTATAATTAGTTTTAGGCTATAAATGTATATTTTCCAAAGTTATATATATATATATATATATATATATATATATATATATATATATATATATATATATAATAAATATAATAAATAAATATAAATTGTATAGAAATTCCTCGATAAACGTGAAACTTTTCAGTGTTAAAATTTCCCGAATCATAAAACGAGTCGGGTAACAGGTATAAATTCGTACGTGGAGAACCCGAGTTGTTACATGTCAACCGACAACATAGTGGGATATGTTGAAAAGATGACTCCTGAAGAGAAATACAAGAAGGTACCACCACCTTTTTGTGATAAATATCCACTAAAGGTGGACAAAGAGGGCAGAAATGAATGTTTAAAGCAGTTTAAGAATGTGTTTGAGGATAAACAGGAGTTTGTAAAGATATACGAAAATGTGACTGTGAGCAATGAAGGTGAGTTTGTTATAAAGGAGACTTTTGAGTCAAATGTAAAGGAAGGAGAAAAGGTTGATAGAAAGAAGAAATGGAGTGAACATTCCAGTGAGGAAAGCACCTGTAGTTGCAGAAGTGACAGATCTTCATATGACCAGAAGAGGAACAAGAAGGCTTCAAAGAAGAAGAACAGTGAACAAATACCAAGATTACCAAAAACAACCCCTAAATTGAAGAAGAATTATGAGAAAATGAGGAGATAACACAATGTATTCGACATACGTGGAAGACCTCAGTCTCAGAACAAGAATAATAAATCAGAAAGCTACTCATATGACTAACATCCTCCCATTTATTCGGTGTTTTCCAACCATGAGCTTTTTGACATTGGGGATTTTGAGTATGTTCCAATGAGAAGGTATGTAGCTATTCAAGAAGCAAGCTCCTCAAGCCCTCCAACTAAACTGAATAAGATCAACTTTGTCAAAGAGAAGTACCCTCAAGTACCTGATGTGAACAAGCCAATCAAAATGGATTTAACCAATTCTCTATGCCTTAAAACCTCTTTAGGTTTTGACTTTCCAAAAAGCCCGGTGACAGAATCAATGACAAGCAACTGCTTGAAGATATGGGAAGCTTTGCAAGAGTATAGTGCAAGAAGTGACGCCTATGGACATCACACTTATTCATGTTGGGTTGTGGAAGAGACATTTGAAGTTCCTGACATTGTATGTTGATTTTACATGAAAGGATACAAGGAAATGTATGAAAGGTATCTGAATGAAGAGGGAAAGTCATCTGATGATGAGGATCACAGGTTGACATTGGAAAAGAGGTTGAAGTCTGTTCTGAAGATTAATGAAGAATCAAAAGCATCAGACAAGACTGTCAAGGGAAACAGGTCAAGTGTCAAAGGAAAATCAAAGATGAGACCTGGTGTTCTGAATGGAGATGAAAATTTTCTCCTAAAACAAGGTTTTGAACCAAGGGGATATCAATGGAAGACTAAACAAGAAGTGAAAAACTGGAAAGACTATGTGATTGACAAACTTGAAGAAAGCATCAAGTCACCAGTTGAATGTGAATCTGATTCAGATGAATCATGTGAAACAGTATATGAAGATCTAGTTCCAACTCCTGTTGAAGCTCAAATTGACACGGACTTACAAACTGATACAGTTTGTAGATCAGAATATAACTGATCTTTGTGTGTATATGTATGCAGGAACAGTCCATGAATGGAAGTGATATATGGTACATGGACAGTGGATGTTCCCGGCATATGACCTGTGACAGGGAAGCACTTGTGAATTATGAAAGAAAGTTTGAAGGACCAGTTGCCTTTGGGAGTGATGAGAATGGAGGAAAAATTGTTGGCAGAGGCACTCTTACAAATGGCAAAGTATCCTTTGAGAATATGCTGCATGTTGAAGGACTACAATATAATTTACTCAGCATTTCTCAAGTATGTGATAAAGGATACAAGGTTGCCTTCAATGATGAACATTACTTAATCCTGAAGCCTGAATTTGTCATTCCACCAGAAATGATCATAATGATGGCTCCAAGAAATGGGAACCTCTATGAGCTGAGAATGAAAAATGCAATATCTAGAGGTGGTTCATGTTTTGTCTCTAAAGCCACTGATAATGAAACAAAACTGTGGCATAGGAAGATGTGCCATGTCAATCTCAAAAACATGAATAAACTAGTGAAAGGTGAGCATGTTGTGGGACTTCCTACTAGAGAGTTCAAATTAGAAGAAAAATGCTCCTCGTGTTTCAAAGGAAAACAACACAAATCCTCACATAAGAGCATACTGATAAATTCAATTTAGTGACGTTTGTAGGCTATTTATCTTTGGTGTTCATAAAGATATTAAAGACATGGAAATTAGAAATATTACTCGGGAATCAACAATAACACAACTTACTCTACTGGATATGAAGACCATCGGCTAATTTGAATCGAGAGAGACGATCAGAAATTCATTTATGTCAAAGTGTCTAACCTACAAGTATTGTGTATTGCATATGATTCAATAAAAGGTGTAAAGTTATATAGTATGATTAGTATCCACCTTTCCATACTCAAATTAGGAAACTACGAAAGATAATTGGAATCGGTTTAAGTAAGGTAATTAATAAAAAATTATATTACAATGGAACGTTGTTTGAAATTATAAAAGAAGTAAACAACCGTATTATAATTAGATGCATATGATGTGCCTTATTTTTTGCTATTAAATTTATACAAATTGCATTTACTAATTAATTAAATATTTAATTTTGATTGACAACACACCAGACTACTGAATCCAAAAATTGCATTTTGGTAATTATTTGTATATTTATAGTTGTGTGAATTAACTAAAACACGTAAACACATTTGATAATCTATTTCATGTCATTTTTGTGGCTTAATTATTGATAGACGATGGTTGAATTGACTTCAAACGCCAAAAAATGCATTCACTACTTATTTATGATTATCCCAAGCAATTACATTATCATACGAATAAAACGAACATAAGTTATTATTGTAGAACAGTTTTGTAAAACATAACAGAAGATTTAAATTATTTAAATTTAAGTTTTGAATATATTTTAGTTTTAAATTATTTAAATTCCAAAAAATCTAAGAATACATAGTATATATAGAATCTATAAAAATTGACTAATAGAAAGAATACAGGTGTCCAAAAACCTTATTGTTTTAATTATATAGCCAAATGTAACATGATAGAAATGGCTCCGCATTACGAAAGATGTACACATATATATATAACATTACCACACTAATTTCTTCATTCCAATAACAGAACGACTTAAAATCAACAATACAAGAAACCAAGCCAAGCCGCCACGAACAATACACCCAAGCGCGGGTCAAAGAATGAATGCACTAGTTCGTTTACAATAAAAATAATAAGAAAAAATAACAAATCATACATTAATATCGTTACGTTTGGATCTTATAGTATTCAACTCCTGAGCTCCACTCAAGTTGAACCTTGGAATATTATAGTTATTATTTTCAGGCGTCAACACCGGCTGCTGAGGATAAAGGGTAGGAGGCGGGGTCAAGTTCCTTTGAGCCGGAAGTGGTGGTAAAACATTGTACTTGTACGGATCACCAAATGTCCTGCAATATTAGATAACGCATATGCTGTACGGATCACCACACTCTATGACACTAGCTTAAGAGTTTAAGGTTTAGGGTTTAAGGTTTATGTGTACCTTGTACTGGTGTATGATTGATCTTCCTCGATCAAATTGTCACTGGGCCTCTGCAATGGTCTTTGTACTGAGGTTGACCACGGGCTTGCTAGAGGTAACTCATCTGAAAAGTATCTTCTTCTTACTAACTGAAAAATTAGTAATATGAAGTTTAAATGTTGACTAAGTTGACCAAACTCGATGTAAATAAACAGTTTCATACCATGCGGAAAAACTTCATTAAAGACTCCTTGTCATATCTTCCTTCTTTTGCTGCCTGCGCATTTTTAGAGTTGTTGAAAAGCAACAATGATGCATAAGATAAAATAAAAAATAAAAAAATTACAAGAAAATGGGTCTAAATGAGTTGAAAACACCCAGAATGTGATTTTAATACACAAAATTTCCTAAACCATTGTATTATCACTGAAATAATATTAGCATTGATACTTAAAACATTTTATTTATAAAAAAGATTATAAAGCTTAACAAAAAGTGATTTAAAGTTTTAACGTTTTGAGCCAACACGTTTTGACCTGTTACCCGAGCCGCCATTCTGCCACACCTACTTTAAACCTACTCACGCACAGGGTTGTGCACGAAACTGAAATAACCAAACCGGAATAACCGATGTAACCAAACCGGAATAACTGAATACCCAATCAAAAACCACAGTTAGTTTGGCTTTATGTTTTTTCAGAAACCGATTTTTATATCCGGTTTCACTTTTGGTATCAGCCTAACTGAACCGCAAAAACCGATTTTACTTAATTCAAAAAAGAAAAACTAATTGATAGTGTAGCCTACAATTTTAGGTCCAAATGCATAACAATAACAACCATTTATTCATTGATTAACAAAATTAGGTCCAAAGTCTCAGACACTAAACCTAAACTCTAACCACACTAACCAACTTTTTACTTATGGTATAACCAGTTTCAAACATGTTCACTAGATGTTATCATTTTTCTAGATCTCAATTTGATGAAACTATTTAATATTTAAGCAGATTTTATCATTTTTCTAGATCTCAATAATCATATCAATAAAATTCATTAATCTTACCGACATAAGGCCGCCACTTCCCGGAAAACTGTCTACCAGAGGCAGTTCCTCATTTGATGAAAGCAAACCCTGCTTTTCAACCCATTGAAGTGCCATGTCAACAAGATTGCCACTGCTACCTCTCGTGCCCTCTTTGGCCGCCACATCAGCTTTATTACCAATCACAATGAACGGCACAGGCAGGCCACCGGGCCCACCATTTGCCAGCGGGGCAGAAAAAGTCCCTGTGGCAGCAATTTCTGCAGCCCATTTCTTCAAACTGGTTTTTGTTCTTTTTTGAGACAAATCATGCACAAAGATAACACCTACACACAGTGCACACATATTTAATATTTTAATATTTAAAATCAATATAACAAGAGTGAAGTTTTAAAAAATAATAAGATTCAATGTGCACCGTTTATTTGAGAATAAAAGATTGACCTACAGTCTGCATAACGGTCATGTCCCGAAACATCCCAGAGTTCTATGAAGAATTCTCTGTCTTTGTCACCTTTAACGCTATCTGAAGAGCTACCCTGGCTTCCGTATGTAAAATGCTGCATAATATAAAATGAAATTACTTAATAAAAGCCATTCTTGGTTTGCTGTTTATGAAGAGAAATGATTTGTGGCTGACCTTTACATCAACTGTGCACCCGACTGTTTGAGGAGGATGCTTTGTTATTGTACCTTTTACAATTAGATTCACCAGAGAGGTCTTCCCCACCCCTATAAATGCACAATAATACATTAAACAACTAATTATAATACAACATGAACCGTGGAAGAAAGCAAAGTAGATGAAATGGTTGTACATGCATATAGATTTCTAGATCTGTTTGAATCAACATACCCGAATGATTACAAATAAAAAAGCATATCAAAGAATAATTTACAAATAAAACTTGACGCAGAGTGGAAGTAGGAATGAAAAAAAAAACAAAGAATAATTTACAAAAAAAAATGATAAACTTCTAAATGCCCAAAGGGATTATATAAAGTGTCCTAAAAGGAGAATTTTAATGTAGGTTTGCCAAATTTTCGAATTTACATATCAACTCATAAATACTGAAACTAACACTAATAATAATAAAGTAAATTAAGCTAATCGGTGAAAAACGTGGCGAGACTAAAAAAAGGTTTGAAGATTGCAAAATAGGGGGAAATTCTATATGGATGAACCGGAACCCTAATTGGTGAAATTTGGTTGAAACATGATCCGGCTCGTGGAGACCTTTTCGTCACCAGTAATGAGCCGTGTAATTCCACTCATAGCTCAAGTTATGGTTTTTACTTTTTGAAGTTTAGATCTTTTCTACTCTGTTTTCCCCTATGAAGTTGATCTAGGCAAGGGCCTACTAACTCTCGGATCTCCTAAACTGTATAAAAATAAAAAGAGGGAAAAATAGGGATGCAAGCTAAAACAGCATAAACTCGGTAAATCACTATATCGGTCCTTCCTTCAATAGGGAAACTCTAATTCTATCATAAGCATATCCTACTCTAACCCTAAATCCATCCAGTAGTTAATCATCACTCATTAATGATTGGTCATTACCAAATGTTGAATTAGCCTAGAAACAACATGGCTTCATTGAGTAAAACGAACATATCATATCCTAAACCCTAATCGTTAACTGATGAGCATAATAATAATATTATTAGAGAGAGTAATGAGTTACCAGAGTCACCGACAACAAGAACTCGAACTTGGCCAGAAGGAGGACCGCCATTTTGGTCTTTGGTGATCTCCCGTTCGCGGTCCCGCCAAAACATTATTAAAACCAAAGAATTTGGAGGGAGGGTTTAGCAGTTGAAGGAAGAACTAATTTTCAGATCCTTGAAATCAAAATCAAAATCAAAATGAAGTTGCTACTATTCGGATCACAACTATTATTATTATTATTATTATTATTTAATTAAATATAGTATTGAATCTAGGGAGGACTCAGATTTCGAGAACCAAGTTTCAGCCGCAAGATTCTCTAAATTTTTAGACCCTCGCATTTCCACTTTTATTACTTCCTCTTTCCGCCATTTCTTATTAAAAATGGACAGAAATACAAACTTTTTTCCTTTTTTCCTCAAAATACAGATGATTTATGGATCCGGTCTATTAAAAAGTATATTTGTGGGCGCTCTCCTTTCAGGGGCGAAGGTTTAGGTGGACCGGGGGTGACCCCAGCCATTGACGTTTCTCGGTTAATAGGATAAATTTCACAATTTTTGTCCGAAAAATTTTATAGATATTAAGCGCGGTCTTCCCAAGGTATTTCTCCAAAAAAATACCAGTCACCACTGAAATTTGTTTACATCCCAGCGTTTGATTTTTTTATACGACCTCGCATTTTTCTAAACAAATGCAACCAATTACTAAAAGACCACCGGCCACCACACACAGGACAATGCCTACAACCTTGAAGACACCACATACGCCGCAATATCGAGTAACCACACCCTTCCTCTCTCATTATTATGAATATTTTAGGTCCTTTGTTGGTTAAAAAATTATATAGTTTTATTTTTTTTTATATTTTTTACTTTGTTGGTTTTTTTTTACTTTGTTGGTTATTATAAATATTTTAGGTCCTTTGTTTCTTTTGTTGGAGACGCCAAGCTTCGCCACTGTCTCCTTTATATGATAATTTTCCTTACTTTTCGTCCTTTACACTAACGAACGTCCTTTACACTCATGAATGTTAAGTTTTTCCGTTAAATCACCTTATGTGCACTACACATGAGGCCATTTTAGTCCTTTTATCCATAATCATATCTATGATTAAAAATAAATTAGAAAATATTTAAAACTATTATTTTATATAAAATTGTATATTTTATATATACATAACAAATTAATATAATAATAGTAGTCTCTTTCTATTCTACCCCATATACTTCTTTTCTCTCAGTCACAACCTGTCACACCCCAACCTAAGGCAGAAACACCGGGCCGTTAACATGATTGTTCACAGCTCAAAGGTACTATCATAAATAAAAAAATGACAATATCTATTAAGTTAATTATTTCATTCAAAATATTCACAACATAAATAAATAATTTAAAACAAATAATCCAATCAAGATAAATATAATCCTCATTAAATTCCCTATGGTCTTTTCTAGATGTCCTTTTCACGTCAAACTTCAATTCAAAGACAACCTGCATATGCGTAGAAAATAGAGTTTGTCAACAACACATGTTGAGTGAGATTATCACCAGTTTTTGCAATGATATAATATTAATGTAATAAATAAAATAAAATTAGCAAAACATAATAAATTGCGGTAAATAAATCAAACGATGAGCAAGTAAGGTGTCAATTTACCATTGCCAAGCGAATCGGGCGTTGGTAAATCAACAATGAGAAAATAATAAGACCGTTGCCAAGCGAATCGGGCGCGGTTTAATAGTATGATCATACTACTAATGAGAATATGTTGGACCTCTCCGAATGCGTTAAAATAAACAAGTAAGCAAGTAACAAGTATATTTAACCAATCACACACAATTACACGTTTACTATTTTTTAGATATATAGATAATACGAAATATGAATAAGTACGCATATGTCCCCAAAACTTGTGAAAACTTACTAAAATAGGGGAATGTTAAAACTCACCTTTAATCGAAGGCAAGTGAATAAATATAATGATAAACGAGTTAATAATTAAACGAGTCGCCCACTAATGCGTCGAATGAAACAAACCAACTGAACCTGAAACTTTGAGATGAGAAAATTTAAATAAAAACGAACTCGATGCCACTAGAATCATTCCAAACGGATGTTTAGAACTCCGGTTATGTTAAATTAAAGATTTAAGCGAGTCGGTATTGACCATAATCCGAACAGCGAGTCGGAAGTTGGGTTTTTGCCAGTAGCCTTAAAATTTCATTACGATAATAAAAGTCTTCTGGACCGAGGTTGGTTATGACTAGAAGTATGAGAAAAAGAATAGTCAAACTTGTTGACTATTTTGCCCTTTAACGGGTTTTCAACGAATTGATTAGTCAACACCCTTCAACCATGGAAATTGATTGAAGGTTATTGACTAGGGAATATGTATGAATGATTTTACAGTTTACAACTTACCCGAAAATTGAAAGGATCAACAAAAAAGTGAAGTCAAAGGTTGTTGTATAAGCAAAGTCAACCGATTAAACTTCTATCTTCAAACAATAAGGCAGAACCGAAGAAGAGGATGAAGGTCAGAGGATGGTGACGGCTGGGGATTGATATATTAGGGTTTAGGGAAGTTTGTGGCAGAGGTTAGGTGATGTGTTTATATAGGAAACACTAAAACGACCCAATTATGGTTAATTTATTTGTTTAAGAAACCGAATAAGCATTTAATGACAAAATCAATATTATAATCAGTAAAATTCGTTCTTGGACAAGGGGTAATGAATATGGACATGTACTTAGGCTATATTAATTTTCTTGGGGCTTAATTCACTCGATTTGGTCCAAAAATAAGCGATTTCGAGCCAAAAACGAACTAGGAAACAATCAATAACTAAAACGAACTGCATAGTGGTGCCACCGGGGTGCGCGACAGCCCTGGGCCCCTATGGCCGCGCGGTGCTTCGGGATGGGGGAGGAGAGTTTTTGATTTTTGTCAAATTAGGCCCTTGAACTTTTTAAAAAGATTAATTTTTGAACATTTTAGAGTTAATAGAAGGAATTAACAACTTAAGGAACATGAAGGGTATAAAATGAAATTACTAATCTTAAATACTTATTAATACTTGATATTATTAATAATATGGATCCGAATAAGTTCCCGAATTGGTTTTGTGTAAAGGAATACGAGTTTGAAAAATCCAAGATGTTACACAACCACCGGACCACCACCATTACCACATCAGCACCCGATCACCACTACCACAGCACCACCTAACCACCACCACCCCTTTATGACCTAGCCCCACCACTTCCACAAACTCGTCGCCACCATGTGAAAACTATACTGAAATCGTCGCTGTCCTTCTAAAAATCCATTGAAACAGCTGCCACAGGCGCCAGCTAAAATCCCACGAAAACTGTCACGCCTCTGATATGCATACATGATTCTGACCAACCCTATTTTTTCGATCTATTGCCAATGGTTTGCCTAAGATCTAAAAGTTTTTCGTACTGTACGGTGGTGAAGAGGGAGAATATTTGGTGTTACTAGCGGATTGGCAGAGTATGTGATTGCATCTGCAAATGAAAGGGGGTTAGCAATTTTTTGGGAGTGAATTAAAGTTTGGCAACATCTTTAGTCTCACAAATTCAAGCCCTAATTCTTAATGTCGAGCTTCAGAATATTACGAGATGAAGTTCGTTGGAGGCTGGGGGTTTAAAGGGTGGTGGTGGTTATGTGATGCGGTGGTTGTGACATAGAGAGAGAGAAAGAAGATGTAAGTTGTGTTCCCGAGATCATTAATTGAAAGAAATGAAAGGAAAGAATCTCTTTTTTTATTTCACTTTCTTCACTAACTTTCTTTCCATCCATTTCCTTCCAAATTGGAAGGAAACAAAATCTTTCATTTTACCCTTAGTTTTCCTTTTAATTCCTACCATTTCTTTCCTTTAATGAAACCCGGAAACACACATTTTCCTTTACCTTCCCTTTCCATCCTTAAATGAAACTCGGGAACACAACCAATCTTTCTTTCCTATATTTTCCTTTATTTTCTTTCCCTAAATGATACTCTGGAACACAGTGGTAAAGAGTAGAAAAAGATAATTATTATTGTCATTAATTTGATTGATATGTATATGTATAAAATATATAGTTTTTATATAAAATAATAGTTTTTTTAATATTTTCTAATTTATTTTTAATCATATGAGTATGGGTAAAAAGATTAAAATGCCCTCATGTGCAGTGCACATGAGGTGATTTAACGGAAAAACTTAATGTTCGTTAGTGTTAAGGACGAAAAGTAAGGAAAGTTATCATATAAAGGACAACGCCTGAAAGTTAACTTTTTATTGGACCAGATCCGTGAATTAACTATGTTTAAAGGAAAAAATTTGTATTTCTGTCTTAAAAATATAAGGGGAGATATGCATATTATATGGCATTGTTATAAGTGGTTGTGAATAGAGAAGAGAGAGTGTCATACGGGAAAGTTAAATTATGGTTTTCACTGTTCATGCTGTATAATTTTTTATTTTTTTTAAAAGTGGTCCTGAGTAGATGTAAAATACATTAATTTTCAAACTCGAAAACCCGACCTGTTTTAAATTTTCGATTTTGTTTATATTTATATATCTAACTATCTATATAACTGCCTACCTGTGACATTTGAGCCAAAACAAGGTACACCTCAGTACGTATTTACCGATTAAGCAAATAAACGTCTTTTGCGTAACAAACGAACGATTAACCGAACGGGTCGGATTAAGACCCAGAAATCCCGGGGGGCCATCTATAAGTGATATACGTTTAATATAAGCTAAAATATTTGTAATATGGCCTTAGTTCGATAGCAAACAAGTAAACGAAAACATGCTCGTTTAACTACCCGCTATAGAATTAAACGCGAAAGATAGTTACAACCAAGCATTGTATCATCCGTTAAGCCGAAAAAGACTTACCAAACACTTATTTGAAATGTTTTAAGCGATCCGTGAAAATATTTTGATTTTTACAAACATATAGTATTTTTTTATAATTTTACTCAAAACTAGCCGAAAAACACTCGTTTTCGCACTATTTAACGCACCCGATAAGTTTTTCGTGCCAAAAACCAAACCCGAACTAAATTTGGACTGGGCTTTTCGTTTTTGGGTCTTTATAATTAGTTGTTTGGGCCAAAATGGGCCCAAGGGGGCCCATACAACCTTGCGGCCACAACAATGGAAACCCCCCCCCCTTTTATTTCCTTCACATATAAACTAGTTTTAAGATATTTTTACACATTCATCCACAAGAAAATTCTGGAAAAACCTTTCTTCATCAGGAAACCCTTCAAACCCTAAGGTAAACAACTTAAATAAGCTACTTTTATACTTGTTTAACCTTAATTAATACCATAAAAACATGCCTTAGTTGCTAAAAATCATTCCTAACCATGTAACAATCCTAAAAATGGTCCATAAACATGTTTTGATCATACACATGGTAAGGAACCTGGTTTGATAGTTTTTTTGGCCATAAACACAGATTAAAGGGTTGAAACGGCATTTTTACGATTCAAAAGTTTGTTTTTGTGCACTAGCCGAAACCCTAAGTTAAAAGGCTGTTCTATTGATGAAACTTGCTTGGTTTGTGATATAGGAGTTGTATCTAGCCTACATAGGAGCACAAGAGCTTGAAAAGTTGATTCGAAAGGCGGAAACGAACCAAAACCGCTAAGGTAATGCCGAAACACTCGCTTACGGGCTGTTTAGGTTAAGGTTGTGATGTGCATATTATTAGGCCTTGAAATTTTTCAGGGACATCAGGGACCATGTCATTGAGTTCCTTTTCAAATTTGGTAATTTTTTGACCATCCAAGAATATTTGGCGAATTTATTACCGAATTGGGACGTTTGTTTGGGAAAAATAGCTAACTACTTCAAAAATTATGAAATTTTTCTGGGACCTCTTATTTTATGTATTTTGATCACATATGAATTTTGGGATCATTTGGAGAAGTTTAAAGGTGTTTTGTGCATATGCGTTCGTGTGAATTTTTATAGCCGAATTTGGGCCGAAAAGAATATTGCACGAGCTTTTTACATTCTGGAATTGATATAGGTTGTTTTGAGACATAATTTGAGTATTCAGGAATTTTTTTGAAATTTTTGGAAATTGTTTGGGATAAACGGATGATTTTCTAGCGAAATATAGCTGATAAAATAAATTTTTATAAATTAATAAATTAGTAAATAATTCCAGAAATATTTTTATAAAAATCTACATATTTTAATTGATAAGTGACTAAATTTTCATAATTTAATGATTAACGGTTAATTAATTATGCTAATTTGAAGATTAAACAAATTCAGTTTTTATAAAAACCGGGAAGTTCGCGACTAAAGAACCTGAAGGAATATCAAAACACCAAGAGTGATCAAAAATCATATTTTTCGATTAATTAAGTAAAAACGAACTTTTCTATGAGAAACCTGGACAATCCGGATAGATTGTGCGCGTTTCTTCTTAAATCAAACTGAATAAACGGAAACGGACCCCGAGGCTAATCCGGGACCCCAGTATGTGATCCTTCTTTATAACTTAATCATTTTATTAACCAATACATTTACCCAAGCTTATTTTACCATAACTGTTTTCTGAACGCGTAAACGAACAACTTGGCCCAGCTGGGAAAACGGGAATCTGAGCCAAGTTCGGTTTTAAGTATTAGACATTGAACAACATCACAACCTAAGCCTATTGCCACTTTTTGGGCGTTCCAGCTATACCCAGATTAGTTATACTGCCCAGTTTAGTATTGAGATTATAATAATATTAAAATATTAATATTATTACAATATTAATTATAGGAAACCGTGATTGCAAGTTATACAAACCTCGAACCGACGTGCTTCTGATTATCAACTAAACAGTGAGTTTCATGACCCCACTTCTAAACTGTTTTACGAACTTTTTTGGTGAAAAGCATGTTTGATTACATATACATACCTGAAACATGTATTGATGTGAATTATCTAAGTGCTAACACACGAAAGTCCCCACGATCACAGTGATTAACTTCGAGTCGGTGGCTTGTGAATAGTACTATTGGTTTGACAAACCCAAACGAAATCGGCCTGGTTGCCGTGTCACATAGCGCCGTTTGCACATGACCATATTTATACAAACAGGCTATGTAGTCTTAGACATAGCTACCGGGGCATGTTGTGGGCGGAAGGGGAGTCATAGTGGTTGATTGAGCGTGGGAAATGGATGCACGCAGCACATACAATCAAGGCTTCACTGTAGCTTAGCATAATTACATCATTTACATACATACATACTTATTTCATGATTACAAGTGTTAACTTGTGAATACTCATAACTATTTTCCTGAAACTCGTGAAACTCACCAACTCTAGTAGTTGATCCGTTTTAAACTGCTTTTCAGGTGTACCTAAATCAGAATGATTTGGTGATCTGTTACTTGCCCAAGATGTGTGGTTGATGCTATGTGAATAGAAGCAAGAGTGTTAGTAGTAAGATCGTATAGTTAACGAACTAGTTTGGTTTGTATCACCTAGACTGTAAAACGATGACAAAACAAGGAAATGTAATATATTGTAAATTAGTTTGTAATTTTCTTTATAAACAATGTGTTGTTACCAGAAGTGTCTGTTACTGTCACTCCCCGACCAAAGGCGGCGGAACATGCCGAGGTGTAACGATTGTCCATAAGCACATGACACTAATTAAAGTGACAGTATTTAATAAACTCATTTCATTTCACAACATCGAAAATGTCACATAACAATTATCCATAGAATAACCATAAACAAGATATCACAAAATAAGGCAAATTTGATATTGTTTATTTTTACTAATATCCTAAGATCTTTGATGTCGTTTTCTTCACAATCATAAATCAACCAAGATGCAAACCTGCAACATTTCATAAAATAAAGTTTTTCAACACAAAGGTTGGTGAGCAATTCATAAGTTTAATCATATTAGTATATAATAAAGATAGCCACAAAACTTGCATACGAAACGATAAATAAAAGTGGTAATTTGGATAAATAGATATCACTAAACACATTAGCGACACCTAGCTATAAGGGGATGCCAAATAGTCTAGGATTTTATAGTTATCGTTAATTGCATTACGTTAACGACACCTTGCTATAAGGGGATGCCAAATAGTCTAGGATTTTATAGTTCCACCAACCAAAAGCGATAAACACATAGGCATATAAGCATAGAACACCAAATCGAGCAATTATTTAGTTAAAGTATACAACTACATTTGTGGTTTAAGATTCAAATATAAAGCATATTGTTGAATAAGTATGAAATCTCACCCCCAAAATAAAAGATGGAAAATGGGGTATGAAGTACTTACCTTCAAGTAGTATACTTGAAAGATGATAATTTGGCGATTTGTCAGAACGACGGGTTTAACGCACAATGCCTAAAAAGAAAAGAAGTCTTGAATTTAGAAAGGTTGTCTTGAAGGTCTTTAAACAAAATAAATGTTGAGAAATGTAAATAATTAAAGTTCAAGGTTTAAAATGTAACTATTTATGAATTTATATTAATAACCCTTTAAAAATGTAAGTTTGCTCGAAACCGGGTTAAAGTATCTAACCTTAATATTTACTCAACCTATGTTAAGTAATAAAGTGGGTAAAATGCAAGAATGCAAATCCCTTTGGAATAAAGATACTAAAACGGTTTTTTTTATCGAGTGTTCGGGTTGTCGGTTCGGGTCTTGATAATTGGTCAAACCGAAAGTCAACTTTCCAAAATATTGAATGTTATGAGATAACTCAATAAAATTTAATACGACTTAACCAAGTATGTAGTTCCATTGTTTTAGAACTAACAACGCACATTAAGCGAGTGTTCGGTTTTGTCGGTCCAAACTTTGTTATGAGATCAAGTTGGATCAAACATTTCCAAGTACTTAAGAAAATATTTAAAAATCAATTTGTAACTATTTTAAAAGAAATATACAAGTCTTGATGGCAAAAAAAAAACACACTTGTGTGTCTTAAGCGAGTAAGAATCGGTTTGGTTTCCACATGTCCAAACACTAAAGAACTTGTATAATAATGTACAAATAAAAAAAATACTTTAAGTTTTACAACCAAAAGTTAACAATAAAGTCTTTAAACAAAAGTTCGGTTTTCGGTTCGGATCGTGTTTCGGGTTAAGACCGTGGTAAGATTCTACAAACCCATAACCATAGAATTTGTAAAAATGATTTTAGAAACTTAGATGTAACAATAAGTACGTTTAAACAATTATTTAAGAAAACTAGTAACAAAGTTCGGTTTATGGTTTAGAGCTGTTTACGATTAAACCGAAGCATAGACTCTTAAAAACCCATAACCATGGAACTTGTAAACATGACCAACAAACTAAAATAAGCAAGATTAATATGTATGAACAAGTTATATAGATGTATATATATCAAGGACACGAAGTCCTCCATGAAGCCTTGCCTTATGAGGTCCGAAACCTCACCGACCGGAATCGGAGAAGTAACTACCAAAGGTAAACAAGGGGTGTATATTATATATATGTTGCACAACCATAAGCAAGTATTAATAAGGCTACATAAACTAATTAAGATGAAAGACTAAAAACCTTCATGAACACTTAAGAAGATAACCTTGAATCTTTGATGTTTGAGAGAGTTATTTTTTTTTTTTGGAGTTGTAGCAAGGGAAAATGAAGAGGAAAGGTGGTGTATATATAGGGTAATGTTGGTGGTAAAATATGGGTATGAGACACAAGAGTGTTCATGTAAAATGGATCAAGAAAAAAAAAATAAATAATAATAAATAAATAAAAATAAAAATAAAAATAAAGATAGGATGTTTTCAAGACCCAACAAGTGTGAAACAATATTGTAACATAAATCCATCATTTTGATTATAACATAAGCTTCGGTTTACAAATCGGGTCGGTTTACATAATAAACAAATACAAAAACGAATACAAACAAGACCCAAAATTGACGAATGTCACAGTATCCCCTACTTTAGGAAATTTCGTCCCAAAATTAAGACGAAGAAGATGCTGCGAACAAATGTGGATACTTCTCTTTCATTTTGTCTTCTCACTCCCAAGTGAATTCCGCGCCGCGCCGTGATTCCCATCGAACTTTGACTAACCGAATACGGCTACGCTTGGTTCTCTTCTCGTTGCGATCCATGATCTCAACGGGTTGTTCAACCAAAATCATCGACTCATCGACATGTACTTTGTCGAGAGGTATATGGAGATTACCCTCGGCTAAGCACTTTTTAAGATTTGAAACATGAAATGTCGGATGAACACCGGTAAGTTCTTCCGGTAGTTCGAGTCGATAAGCTACTTTTCCCACACGCTCAAGGATTTTAAAAGGACCAACGAAACGAGAAGCTAGTTTACCCTTCTTACCGAAACGGGCTACCCCCTTCCAAGGAGATACTTTTAGAAGGACAAGATCGCCAACATTAAATTCGATCGGTTTTCGCCGTTTGTCGGCGTAACTCTTTTGACGACTTCTAGCGGCTAGGAGGTTCTTACGGATTCGATCAATAACGTCGGTGGTTTCTTGAACCATTTCGGGTCCTGTGATTTGAGCTTCACCGACTTCGTTCCAACTAATCAGAGAACGACATTTACGACCGTAAAGAGCTTCGAAATGAGCCATCTCAATGCTCGAATGGTAGCTATTGTTATAAGAAAACTCAATGAACGGAATATGAGAATCCCAATTCCCACCGAAATCAAGAACACATGCTCGTAGCATATCCTCGAGAGTTTGTATTGTACGTTCGGATTGACCGTCCGTTTGAGGATGATAAGCGGTGCTAAGATCGAGACGTGTTCCCAAAACTTCTTGAAGTGAACGCCAAAAATGAGAGGTATAACGAGCATCACGGTCAGAGATAATAGTCAATGGTAAACCATGTCGGCACACGATTTCTCGAACATAGATTTGAGCAAGCTGCTCGACAGAATACTTCTCGCGGATCGGAATGAAATGAGCAGATTTGGTCAAACGATCGATGATCACCCAAATGCTATCGTTGCCCTTTCGGGTGTTGGGTAATTTAGTGATAAAGTCCATAGCAATGTCTTCCCATTTCCAAACGGGAATCGGTGGTTGCTCGAGTAGACCAAAAGGTCTTTGATGTTCGGCTTTAACTTTTGAGCAAGTAAGACATTTAGATACGAATAACGCTACGTCCTTTTTCATACCCGGCCACTAAAAGGTAGCACGAAGATTGAAATACATCTTATCCGCACCGGGATGAACGGAATACCGCAAATTGTGAGCTTCGTCGAGTATACAAGTACGAAGGTCATCGCGATTTGGAACCCACAAACGATTGAGAAAGTACAAAAGACCATTGGGTTTGGATTCGAGTTGAAGTTCTGTAACGATTCCGACGAAACCAGGGATACCCTAACCGGTAGACAGTAGTTACGTTATATTTAATGTCGGGTACATGAATTACCATAGTAATTATACGAGAATACATGGTTCAATGTATTGATTGTACGTGAATATATAACTTATTGTATTTAACATGCGATTAATCGATCGATAGTTAATGAAACCCGAACGAATCGAGGGTTCAATTATAGACGAGATATATGATATTTAGTAAAGTTACGAAGTATTAAAGCTTCGGGATAAGTGAATTAAAGCATAGAAAAAGAATTTTCGATTTAATGGTACGTCGTATCATTAAACAAAACCTTCAATACCAAACCGAGCAAGAGACGATCGATCAAGCCGAAAAAGATGCACAATTATTAATAATATGATGTTTTAAGTTAATAAATGTCATGGTTTAAGTTTTTAAAGTTTTTAAATCGGTTCTATATAAATTTCATTTTTAAGAAGAAAACGACCGTTTTAGCCTCGTTTTAAGCCGAATTAAACATTTAACCGAAAAACGAAATGAACCAGATTATCCAAAACATTATCCAGATTGCCGAAATCCGAATGAGTGGCTAAGAATGAAAAGGTGGGTCCCACCCCACCCCTCCATGAATTCCGATCGGATTGGGGATTAAACCCCTAGCCCTTTTATTTTTTTTTAACAAGCATTTCCATGTTCTTCCTTTCCTCTCCACAAGATCATCTAAAAACCCGAGTTTTTAGCAAGAAAACCGAGGTAAAAATCGAGTTATTTACGTTTCCATCTTCGTTTCTTAAGTTTATTTGCAAGAAAATGAGGTTTCAAAGATGAAAACCGATTCTTGCATGATCAAGTGATGTATACGGGTTATACAAGGGATCTTGGTCCAAGAAAGGAGTTAAACGAACCAAAAACGAATTTTTACGGTTTAAACTTTAGTTTTGAAACAATAACCGAAACTATAGTGTAAGAGGCTTGATTGTGAGTGTAACTTGCTTGGTATTGTGGTATGTTGGTTGTAAGTTCTGTATTTAGTGGTAGATAAGGCGGAAAAACGAGTTTGTAGCTTGTAGTGGCGGAGATCGAAAGGTATATTCGGTTTTTATATAAGTATGAGTTTTTGGACAGATTGTGGTATATTTAGAGTTAGGCTACGAAATCTCACAGAGATGATCTACACATGGAAATATGAGATCTGTGAAAATTTGGTAATTTTTGGACAAAGGATGAATATTTGGTGAATTTAATGCTCGGTTTTGGCTAAAAATGGTGAAAAATAGTTAAACATCATGAACAATTCTGGAAAATTCCAGATAAGCTGTTTATAACATGTAAAAGTCACACACAAAATTTTAGGTCCGTTAGAGAAGTCTAAGTAGGCTTTTCGGTTAAACGAGTTTTAGGGTTTTCTAGCTCGGTTTTAGTGAAAATGGCATGTAAAGAGAGATTTTGGTTCTGGAAAAATTACAGGGGACTATGTGGATGGCAGGGGTCATCCAGGAAATATTTTGGATTTTTCTAAGGTTGTTTGTTATTTACGACATATTTAGTGTTTAAATGGTGTTTAAAAATAGATAAATAAATTTTAAATATAAAAATTAATTCTGGAAATATTTTTATAAAATTCCCCACTGTCAAAAAGTGATTTGTGCAAAATTTCAAGATCCGAGATTAAACGGATAATTATTTGTGCAAAAACAAACTTTTAAAGTTTAAAACGCGTAAACCGGTAAAGTTCGCCTAAACGAGCTGACTGGTGTATAAAAACCCTAAAAAATGAACTATTTTCATATAACTGAGTTAAACAAGTAAAAATAAATCATCTGAAAATAATTCGGATGATTTGGGTAATTTTATCCGATAAAACAGTTTCCGGTGCACTAAAGACGGAAACGGGTCCCGCGGCCAATCGGGACGTCCAAACCGAGCTCTAATTTCACAACTTTAATTAAATTGTCAGTCAACAACTATTTTCGGGTCGTGTGTGACCAAACTCATTTTTGAAACGTAAAAACGGATAACCGTACTAGGCACGCAAAACGGGAAAAACGACTAATAGTAATTTTGACTAGTGAACTCTAAACGATATCACAATCTGAGTCCGGAGAAGTGTTTCTGGGTTAACATTGCCCCCGGAACGGGTACAGTACTGGGTTAACAGTGTCCCCAGATGTCCCTAGAAGTGTTTCTGGGTTAACATTGCCCCCGGAACGGGTACAGTACTGGGTTAACAGTGTCCCCAGATGTACCGGTTAACACGGTTAAAGATTATATAAACAATAATTGTATAATAACGATCGTAGGGATCATATTACAGATTGGACGTGTTAACTAATAATGACTGTTGTTACCTGCTTGCATGTGCTAAGGTGAGTTTCACGAGCCCCTGTTTCTGAATTGTTTTCAAATCTTTTCCCGGGGCGGAAAGCATGTTGTTATTAAAATGTTTAAGTACATACTGAACGCATGGATTTGCGTGTATTTATATATGTTTTATTGTACGGGAATCGTACGGAAATGTACTAAGATGGTAATTGTCTGAGTTGCTAACATTGTAAGGCCCCGCAACACGAGTGATTAGCTGAAAGCCGGTAGAGTGTGAATATTACTATTGGTCTGACAAACCCAACTGGTCCGGCATGGATTTGCTGATGTTTTCCAGCCAGTTGCACATGTCTATTTTGTTGTTATATATTTTTGCTATGTAATGTTAGGCATAGCGGTTTGGGGCAGGTCCGTGGGCGGAGTATGCCACGGGGGTTGTATGTGGATAGTCAGAGGTTTCACTTGTGGGCTCAGCATAATTACATCGATAATATTATATTATGATATTGATTTATCATGGTTTACTCAAATTGTGAAACTCACCAACTATTCGTAGTTGACCCGTTTTCTCACATGCTTTTCAGCTACGATTAAGATGAAGTGATTGCTTACGTTCTAAGTGCTTGATGTGTGTAGGATTTGCGTGCGAGATGTTATGATACATTATAGTAAATAGAATTGTGTATCGTATTGTATGATGTGTGTATCACCTAGACGGTAATGAAATATGAGATGATGTAATTTGAAGTATATTAATGTATTCAGTTTTCTTTATAAACAATGTGGTTGATATCAGAGGTGTCTGTTGCATCTCGTTTACGTTTCCGCTGCGGTTACGGGATGTTACAAGTTCGGCTCCACATGACATTTCATCGTACATGTTACCTTCTTCAACGGAGGTACGTTAAGATTGGAAGATTCGAATTTGAAGATCGATTTGAACGACAACGCTTAGAAGCAGAACGGATTTAACATTAACCTTTCGACTTAGGGCGTCAGCGACAACATTCGCTTTACCGGGATGGTAACGAATTTCGTAATCATAATCACTAAGTAATTCGGCCTATCGTCGTTGCCTCATATTGAGATCTTTTTTGTCAAAAATGTGTTGAAGGCTTTTATGATCGGTGAAAACCACACATTTCGTACCATAAAGGTAATGTCTCCAGATTTTGAGAGTGAAAACAACGGCACCAAGTTCGAGATCATGAGTCGTGTAGTTCTTCTCGTTGACCTTAAGTTGCCTTGATGCGTAAGCGATGACTTGACCTCGTTGCATGAGGACACAACCAAGACCTTGATGAGAGGCATCGCAAAATACCACGAAATCGTCGTTTCCATCGGGAAGGGTTAAAATGGGAGCATTGCAAAGCATGTCCTTGAGAGTACAAAAGGCTTTTTCGTGCTTCGAAAAAGGTAAGAGGCAAAGAGATCTTGGAAAAGTTTCGAATGAAACGTCGATAATATCCGGCTAAACCGAGGAAGGATCGAATTTCCGTGGGAGTCGTTGGAGTTTTCCAATCCTTAACGGCCTCAATTTTAGCGGGATCAACATGAATACCTTTGTTGTTTATGATATGTCCCAAAAATTGAACTTGCTCGAGCCAAAATTCGCATTTGGAGAACTTGGCATAAAGTCGTTCGTTTCTAAGAAGTTCGAGAATGGAACGCAAATGATGCTCATGTTCGGCTTTGGATTTGGAAAAGATGAGAATGTCATTAATAAAGACAATAACGAACTTATCGAGGAATGGTTTGCAAACGCGGTTCGTGAGGTCCATAAACACCGCGGGTGCATTTGTTAACCTGAAGGGCATAACCAAAAATTCTAAATGTCCATATCGAGTACGGAAAGCGGTTTTTGGAATGTCTTCTTCGCGAACACGCAATTGATGATAACCTGATCGAAGATCGATTTTGGAGAAGCAAGTTGCGCCTTGAAGTTGGTCGAATAGGTCGTCGATTCGTGGCAAGGGATAACGATTTTTTATGGTGAGTTAGTTAAGTTCCCTATAATCGATGCACATACGAAATGAACCATCCTTCTTTTTCACGAAGAGAATAGGAGCGCCCCAAGGAGAAGAGCTAGGACGAATGAAACCTTTATTGGAAAGTTCTTCGAGTTGGTTCGATAATTCTTGCATTTCTGACGGGGCTAAACGGTAAGGAGCCTTGGCCACGGGCAACGCGCCAGGCACAAGATCGATTCGAAATTCAATCGGACGAACGGGTGGAAGACCGGTGACATCGTCGGGAAAGACATCGAGGAAATCATGAACAATAGAAATATCTTGGATTTTCCTTTCCTTTTTGTCTTTTGTCGCCAAGAGAGCTAGAAGCGGAGCATACTTTTGGCGTAAGTATTTTTGCAATTGAGAGCACGACATGAGATTAAGCCTTCTCGAAGTAGCTTTTCCGAAGACCTTAAGGATTTTACCTTTGACAAGCGGAATGGGAATGAATTTTTCGAAGCAAACAACTTCGACACGGTGCGAAGATAACCAATCCATGCCTACTATGACATCGAAACTTCCCATTTGCATCGGGATGAGATCGATGGAGAATTTATGGTTAGCAAGAACGAGAGTACAATCGCGGACGACGGAATTTATGGTGATGGAGTTCCCATTGGCGACTTCAACAGAAAACGACCGGGAAAGCTTGGTTCGAGACATGGCAATTTTTGACTCAAATTTCAAAGAAATGAAACTTCTATCGGCACCCGTATCAAATAAAATGGAAGCCAAATGTTGGTTCACTAAAAACATACCGTTCACAACATCGTTTGCCGCTTGAGCTTGATTAACATTCATCATGAAAGCTCGTCCTTGATTGCCTTGGTTGACTTGAGGTGCTTGCGGTGGTGGAGGAGGTGGTGCTTGTATGGCTTGGATGGGTTGGATGAGTGGTGCATTGTGTTGGGAAAGTTGAGGTTGGTAGGTTTGAACTTGGTAAGCTTGAGTTTGGTAGTAAGGTGCGGTCATGGTTTGGTTAGTAAGGATGAGGCGAGGACAATTGTTGCGGAAATGGTTAGGGTCACCGCAATTGTAGCAAGCTCGGGGTTGTTGAGGTTGGTTTGGTGGGTAGGGTGCATATCGATGTTGAGTATTTTGGGGAAAAGTTCTTGGTAGGTTTGGTTGGTTAGGTTGGGTTCATTGTGCGGATCGGCATGTGGTGTTGAGATGACCAAGTCGGTTACAAATGGTACAATGACGACAAGGCATGTTTGGTGGGTGATGGAGTTGGCAAATGTTGCATAGTGGGGCGGTACCGGTATAGGGTTTTCGGGTTTGGGGTGGAATTTGGGTTTGTTGTTGAGGTTGGGGTTGGTTAACGGCATAGTTTTAGTAGTTGGTTTTAGGTTTCTTCTTTTTGTTGTTATTGTTGTGACGGGAAGAGTTGGAGTAGTTAATGGCTTGTGGTGCGGGTTCAACCTTGGCTTGTGGTGCGGGCTCGGGTTTGGCTTTTACGTTTGGTTTCTTGAGGGTTAGGGTACCCGCTTTCACATGATTCTCCGATAGCGCACCGGCTAGAGTAATGGCATCCTCAAGATTCACGGGTTTGCTAATCATGACCGAGTCCCGGATTTGCATAGGTCAAAAAGTGATTTGTGCAAAATGTCAAGATCCGAGATTAAACGGATAATTATTTGTGCAAAAACAAACTTTTAAAGTTTAAAACGCGTAAACCGGTAAAGTTCGCCTAAACGAGCTGACTGGTGTATAAAAACCCTAAAAAATAAACTATTTTCATATAACTGAGTTAAACAAGTAAAAATAAATCATCCGAAAATAATTCGGATGATTTGGGTAATTTTATCCGATAAAACAGTTTCCGGTGCACTAAAGACGGAAACGGGTCCCGCGGCCAATCGGGACGTCCAAACCGAGCTCTAATTTCACAACTTTAATTAAATTGTCAGTCAACAACTATTTTCGGGTCGTGTGTGACCAAACTCATTTTTGAAACGTAAAAACGGATAACGTACTAGGCACGCAAAACGGGAAAAACGACTAATAGTAATTTTGACTAGTGAACTCTAAACGATATCACAATCTGAGTCCAGAGAAGTGTTTCTGGGTTAACATTGCCCCCGGAACGGGTACAGTACTGGGTTAACAGTGTCCCCAGATGTCCCTAGAAGTGTTTCTGGGTTAACATTGCCCCCGGAACGGGTACAGTACTGGGTTAACAGTGTCCCCAGATGTACCGGTTAACACGGTTAAAGATTATATAACAATAATTGTATAATAACGATCGTAGGGATCATATTACAGATTGGACGTGTTAACTAATAATGACTGTTGTTACCTGCTTGCATGTGCTAAGGTGAGTTTCACGAGCCCCTGTTTCTGAATTGTTTTCAAATCTTTTCCCGGGGCGGAAAGCATGTTGTTATTAAAATGTTTAAGTACATACTGAACGCATGGATTTGCGTGTATTTATATATGTTTTATTGTACGGGAATCGTACGGAAATGTACTAAGATGGTAATTGTCTGAGTTGCTAACATTGTAAGGCCCTGCAACACGAGTGATTAGCTGAAAGCCGGTAGAGTGTGAATATTACTATTGGTCTGACAAACCCAACTGGTCCGGCATGGATTTGCTGATGCTTCCCAGCCAGTTGCACATGTCTATTTTGTTGTTATATATTTTTGCTATGTAATGTTAGGCATAGCGGTTTGGGGCAGGTCCGTGGGCGGAGTATGCCACGGGGGTTGTATGTGGATAGTCAGAGGTTTCACTTGTGGGCTCAGCATAATTACATCGATAATATTATATTATGATATTGATTTATCATGGTTTACTCAAATTGTGAAACTCACCAACTATTCGTAGTTGACCCGTTTTCTCACATGCTTTTCAGCTATGATTAAGATGAAGTGATTGCTTACGTTCTAAGTGCTTGATGTGTGTAAGATTTGCGTGCGAGATGTTATGATACATTATAGTAAATAGAATTGTGTATCGTATTGTATGATGTGTGTATCACCTAGACGGTAATGAAATATGAGATGATGTAATTTGAAGTATATTAATGTATTCAGTTTTCTTTATAAACAATGTGGTTGATATCAGAGGTGTCTGTTGCATCCCGTTTACGTTTCCGCTGCGGTTACGGGGTGTTACAGAACTTGGTATCAGAACCATTGGTTATAAAGATTTAGGATGTCTTTAAAAGATACATAAAATATAACCAGTAGCTCAAGTATTATAGGATCTGAATATCAACTAATAATTTATTGTGACGAGATCTGGATGAACTTGGATGGACAAGTGAGTTATTATGGTCCAGAACATAATAACAGACTTGTCCGCACGAGGGAATTCAGGGGACGTCACGAGGAACATTAATAGGTAAAAATGGCAACATATGTGTAAAGTATATAATATTATTTATGCGTGCTAATGTGTATATATATATGTATATATCTTGTGGGTACATGTATTGAGAAATA
Organism: Bidens hawaiensis; assembly: GCF_021521415.1. Lineage (NCBI taxonomy): Eukaryota > Viridiplantae > Streptophyta > Magnoliopsida > Asterales > Asteraceae > Bidens > Bidens hawaiensis. Next base: position 263,705 of record NW_027491308.1, read on the forward strand.
GGACCCGGATAAGGAACCGGGGGACGAAATAATAAAAGTACCGAGGATGCTGAAATTTCTAGAGCATCGGTTGATGATAAGTCTGACTTATCGGGCCATAGTTATGATAGTACCAAGTTAGATCTCCCGTTTGACATTAACCAGAAATATCTAGTAACCATCACTCCCAACCAAAATTGATGAATCCCTTACCCTACCAACACCGGTACCGTATATTCTAATAACCTCCTATGTTCACCCGAACCGCCGACCCTCACGTACGGACGGACCTGTACCTGAACCCATTCTTATTCCATTAAAAAAAAAAATTTGATAATAAATGAGCAGATAAAAATAATATATAGAAATATATATGTGTATTTCTCACTCTCAAACCTATGAGACATACCACCTCCAGATCGAGAATTACCGACTCTAGCGAACCTAGAACGCCTGAGGACATTGACTGAGCAAGTGATAGAGTTTCCCATAATAGTAATTGATAATATTTGAAGGCAACATGGGTTGCACGATTACCTTGAACCGTGCAACTCCCTATGTTATCCTTACATCCGTTAGATGCCTATACCCATGTATACTCGAATAGAATGATTACCCATACACAAAGAGGTGTTGGAATCATTATAGCATAGTTGGTTGTTCGTTCGTAGGTGGTATACCGTGTATGCCAGATATACAAATAGACACGGATATTATAACTCCGTGGTACGTAATTGTTTGGTGCTCACGGTGAGCATGTACCGGTTATGCTGACATGCAGAAGGATATTGAAATCAAGCATTTTAAACATTAATCTTTGTTGAGAAAGATCTATATGTCAGTTGGTGACAAGGGTTATGGAACATATTTAAACGTTAACCGACGTCAGGTTAAGTCCATATGTTATTATATTTGTGGGACATATATACTAGATACTGGTATGTGTAATATGTATGATAATATTTGGTGTGTATGTGTACCTGCTGTTATGATTGAGCTGGTAACGAGTTATACGGTGAGATTAGCATTGATTACTGCGTACGGGATGGGTACGGCAGAATGACATAAAAAGAGTAACTCCAATGATGGAGATTGATATGATTCAGTTGATTGCTCAAAGATAGCAGATGATGATACCGAATGTTGTATCACAGATCCCTGCTAGTGTTGATGCAAATGTGATCGCAGAATTATAGATCGAGCAATCACATGAATATGAATATTTCAATTCTTAGTGGTATTACTAAGAGTGATAATGTCCCACCGAATACTATTATGACTACAAGTATTAGTTATAAACTAAACATGAATAGTAGTCGTAATGAATTAGATCCGGTATGAAGGATATGTTTGTTGGTTGTGTTAAGGAAATTATTAATAGTTTACTGATGGTAAGGGGAGGAATAGATTAGCAGGTGGATAGAAAAGATCGAAATGGTTAAGGATATTGGTAAGAGTCTAGAACATTGTGTAGTGAAATATGCTACAGATATATTGGTAGATTATGTTGTAGCGTGATGGAACACGATGGTACAAAATTATAGTTAGAAAATTATTACTCAGATGATATGGTCGGAATTTAAAATTCTTGGGCTAGAGCACTTTTATTCGAGTAATTATGTTCAGAGATTGGAAACTGAGCTATGGAAGATAGAAATGTTGTGTGCTGATCACTTAGAACACGCTAATCGTTTGAAGGAATGGTCATGTCTGGTAACATGGCTAATTACTCCTGAAACTAAGCGAAGTGAGCGCTATATTGGGGACTAACTCCATCGATAAGGAGTATAGTCAATCCTGTAAAATATACAACCTTTGGAAGGGTTGTGTCACAAGCCAGCATTGATATATTTTGACTCTATGGGAAGCGGAATGGAAGGACGTTAGGTGAGACGTCGAGTGTTAAAGAAGAGAAATGATAAAGGTATAGTGCAAGATAGGCTTTTGAATAAGTAGGTATGTCCTACAACCCAGAATTATATTAAGACTAGTTCTGGTGTGAAAGCATGAACCGCATGAAGGGTCCTTCCCTAAATGTGGAAAATATGGTTATCGGCAGGAAGAAGAATGTCGAGTGATAGTAGGCCAAAAGTGTGGTAAAGATGGACGTAATGCCCTAATTGTAGAACCAATTGAAGCCATGTGAACCGGCAACCCCAACCCATTCGTGTACAACCACTCCGAACCCAACAACTTCAATAACAATCCATCCAAAGAAACCACATTATGCCAAACAGTTGTACTTGCTATGAATGTGGGAGTACAGAACGTTTCAAGAGAAATTGCCCAAAGTTGAACCAAGGTGTCGTTGGAAGATGAACCTCATGACAAGCATCAACCTCTGATCAAGCAAGGAGCCGTGCTTTTGTGAGTAATTCGAATAAAGCACGTCATGATCCAAAGGTGGTATTAAATATGTTGTAGTTTTAAATCAATAGGCTTCAGTGATATTTTTACGGTCGCCGATAGAAGTTAGTTCCTGTTAACCTCCTACCATTTGGAAAGATACCGATTAGTGAAACTATAGAACCCTATACTGTAGAATCGCTAACGGTAAATCCCTAATGGTTAACTAAATTGTTCGGAATTGTCCTATTATTCTGAACGATTAACATTCTGTATTGACCTACGACCAGTAAAGTTAAGAAGTTTTGACGTAATAGTTAACATGGATTGGCTAACTCAACATGAAGCTGAAATCAAATATGAAAAGAAGATGATTAGAAGCTCTCTTTCGGACGATGAAGCGATTAGATACAGAGAAAAGTATTTAAAAGAAAACATATAGAAGATGTTTCGGTGATATGTAAATACCCAGAAGTTTTCCCGGAAGAACTTCCTGGATTACCGCCAACCCGACAGGTCGAATTCAGAATCGATTTAATACCTCAAGCTGGCCCTGTTGCTAAAGCATTTTACCGACTTGCACCAACTGAAATGCAAGAATTATTGGTTAAGGTTTTATACGACCTAGTTAGTCACCATGGGGTGCACCAGTGTTATTTAGGAAATGAAGGACGGAAGTGTTAGGATATGTATTGACTAGGGAGAATTGAATAAAGTGACGATCAAGAATAGGTATTCACTTCTTCGAAGTAAATGATCTATTTATCCAACTGCAAGGGGTGATTTATTATTAGAAAATTGATCTTAGATATAGTTATCACCAAATGAAAAATCCAAGAGGAGGACGTTGCAACAACAGCGTTTCGGACTCGTTACGGCCGTTATGAATTCTTAGCTATGCCTTTCGGACTAACAAATGCGCCGGCAGTGTTCATGGACCTCATGAATCGAGTCTGTAAAACCTACCCCGACAAATTCGTCATCGTGTCTATTGACGATATTTTGATATACTCGAAAAGTAAAGAAGAGCACGAGCAACGCTTAAGAATAATTTTAGAGCTTTTGAATCAGGAGGAGTTGTATGCAAAATTCTCCAAGTGTAACTTCTGGTTACAAGAAGTGCAATTCCTCGGTCACGTTGTAAACCACCAAGGAATACACGTTGATCCGAGTAAGGTTGAAGTAATTATGAATTGGCAAGCGCCTAAATCGCCAAAGGAAATCCGCCAATTCTTAGGCTTAGCTGGATATTATCGTCGATTTATAGAGAACTTTCCAGCATCGCCCAACCTGTAACTCTCCTGACTCAAAAGGATCGAAAGTATGAATGGGGAGAAGAGCGGGAAACGGCGTTTCAAATGTTAAAGAAAAAATTGTGCCAAGCGCTGATTTTAAGTCTCCCCGATGGAGACGATGGTTTTGTCGCGTATTGTGACGCATCGCGTAGAGGGTTAGGATGCGTGTTGTTGCAGAATAATAAGGTTATAGTCTATGCTTCCCGACAGTTAAAAGTACACGAGAAAAATTACACTACTCATGACTTAGAACTGGGAGCGGTTATCTTCGCACCTAAAATCTAGAGACATTATCTCTACGGTACGAAGTGCACCATCTTCACCGATCATAAAAGTTTGCAGCACATATTCGATCAGAAAGAACTGAATATGAGGCAACGAAGATGGGTCGAGTTGTTAAGCGATTATGACTGTGACATCCGTTATCACCCCGGCAAGGCTAACATAGTAGCCGATGATTAAGTAGAGAGGATCGGATTAGACCATTGATGATACGAATATCTGAAAGGATTTTTTTAATGGCCGAGTTTGGAGAAAGATATGGTTACGTATGTTGGTGAATATTTAAGTTATGCAAGAGATAAGACTGCACACCGAAAACCCTAGGGAACGCCACAACGACAGAAAATTCGCCAATGATAGTGGGAATAGATTACAATGGATTTCGGGACGCAAATTCCCAAGGTATATCAAAGGCATGATGTAAATTGGGTAATCGCGGATCGATTAACCAATCCTCACATTTTATCCCAATCCATGACGATTACCACAATGAATTCTCGCCCAAATTTATGATGATGAAATGGTATCTCGTCGTGGAGTACCATTTTCAATTATCTCAGATCGAAATAGTCATCCTACTTCCATTATTGGAAGGCGGGGAAGGAAGCATCGAGAGCTTGAAGCTTTCTATGGGTGAAGTAATTATCACCAACTTGTTAAATTGAAAATGGGTGTCAATCAAGCCATAAGATTTGAATTGATTCGAGAAACAACCAATCGGATCTATAATATTTAAGTTAAGTTGAAAGAAACGCGAGATTGGCAAAGGATTTATGCCAACATTCAAAGGAAACCATTGTCACTGGAAAGAGGTGACAAGACATTTTTAAGGCATCACCTTAGAGAGGTGATATGAGGTTTGGCAAAACCGAAAATAGCTCCTTAATATATTGGACCTCATGAGACTATCTCCATGATTGGTCATTTAGTTTATCGATTAAAGTACTCCAGGGGCTAAGTACTATACGTGACGTTTTGCCATGTACACGGATTGAAAAGTACCTAAACAATGAGGCAACGAAAGTACCAGTAATGGAGGTACTCATAGAAGACATGCTTGATATCATAAATAATTCCGTAGAGATAGTAGACGGGAAAACTAAACAGTTTTGACACACCAAGCTTTATTGATTAAGATTAAGTGGAATTCACAGCGAGGACCAGATTATACCTGGTAACGCGAGGGTGAATTCTGAAGGAAAAACCCCCGCCTTTCTCTCGGAAGGGGATAGTGGGCGTGTAAAATTTCGAGGACGAAATTTCTTAACGGGGGGAGAATGTAACGATTCCGACGAAACCAGGGATACCCTAACCGGTAGACAGTAGTTACGTTATATTTAATGTCGGGTACATGAATTACCATAGTAATTATACGAGAATACATGGTTCACTGTATTGATTGTACGTGAATATATAACTTATCGTATTGAACATGCGATTAATCGATCGATAGTTAATGAAACCCGAACGAATCGAGGGTTCAATTATAGATGAGATATATGATATTTAGTAATGTTACGAAGTATTAAAGCTTCGGGATAAGTGAATTAAAGCACAGAAAAAGAATTTTCGATTTAATGGTACGTCGTATCATTAAACGAAACCTTCAATACCAAACCGAGCAAGAGACGATCGATCAAGCCGAAAAAGATGCGCAATTATTAATAATATGATGTTTTAAGTTAATAAATGTCATGGTTTAAGTTTTTAAAGTTTTTAAATCGGTTCTATATAAATTTCATTTTTAAGAAGAAAACGACCGTTTTAGCCTCGTTTTAAGCCGAATTAAACATTTAACCGAAAAACGAAATGAACCAGATTATCCAAAACATTATCCAGATTGTCGAAATCCGAATGAGTGGCTAAGAATGAAAAGGTGGGTCCCACCCCACCCCTCCATGAATTCCGATCGGATTGGGGATTAAACCCCAAGCCCTTTTATTTTTTTTTAACAAGCATTTCCATGTTCTTACTTTCCTCTCCACAAGATCATCTAAAAACCCGAGTTTTTAGCAAGAAAACCGAGGTAAAAATCGAGTTATTTACGTTTCCATCTTCGTTTCTTAAGTTTATTTGCAAGAAAATGAGGTTTCAAAGATGAAAACCGATTCTTGCATGATCAAGTGATGTATACGGGTTATACAAGGGATCTTGGTCCAAGAAAGGAGTTAAACGAACCAAAAACGAATTTTTACGGTTTAAACTTTAGTTTTGAAACAATAACCGAAACTATAGTGTAAGAGGATTGATTGTGAGTGTAACTTGCTTGGTATTGTGGTATGTTGGTTGTAGGTTCTGTATTTAGTGGTAGATAAGGCGGAAAAACGAGTTTGTAGCTTGTAGTGGCGGAGATCGAAAGGTATATTCGGTTTTTATATAAGTATGAGTTTTTGGACAGATTGTGGTATATTTAGAGTTAGGCTACGAAATCTCACAGAGATGATCTACACATGGAAATATGAGATCTGTGAAAATTTGGTAATTTTTGGACAAAGGATGAATATTTGGTGAATTTAATGCTCGGTTTTGGCTAAAAATGGTGAAAAATAGTTAAATATCATTAACAATTCTGGAAAATTCCAGATAAGCTGTTTATAACATGTAAAAGTCACACACAAAATTTTAGGTCCGTTGGAGAAGTCTAAGTAGGCTTTTCGGTTAAACGAGTTCTAGGGTTTTCTAGCTCGGTTTTAATGAAAATGGCATGTAAAGAGAGATTTTGGTTCTGAAAAAATTACAGGGGACTATGTGGATGGCAGGGGTCATGCAGGAAAAATTTGGGATTTTTCTAAGGTCGTTTGGTATTTACGACATATTTAGTGTTTAAATGGTGTTTAAAAATAGATAAATAAATTTTAAATATAAAAATTAATTCTGGAAATATTTTTATAAAATTCCCCACTGTCAAAAAGTGATTTGTGCAAAATTTCAAGATCCGAGATTAAACGGATAATTATTTGTGCAAAAACAAACTTTTAAAGTTTAAAACGCGTAAACCGGTAAAGTTCGCCTAAACGAGCATCGACTTCAAGTGCACCTTGGGGACGCGCGTTTGTTATCGGGTCTGGAGAAGCACGACAAGACCCGAACGTAGTAACAGGTACATTTGTTGTTTCTGATCAATATGCTTCTGTATTATTTGATACTGGTGCCGATAGAAGTTTCGTTTCCACTAGCTTTGTACTCCTGGGAAATATGCCAGTTAGTGAACTAACAAATCCCTATACTATAGAACTCACTAACGGTAACTCTATAACTGTCAACCAAATAGTCCAAAACTGTTCCATTATTCTTAATGACCACCCATTCCTTATTGACCTACTCCCGGTAGAGTTAGGAAGTTTTGATGTTATTGTCGGCATGGACTGGTTAACCAAGAATAAGGCAGAGATTGTGTGTAACGACAAGACAGTTAAAATTCCCTTTTCGAATGGTGAAATGATTATGGTACAGGGAGAGAAGTTCGGTTCGATATTACCTCTCGTGTCACATCTTAAAGTGTTGAAATGTTTACGCCAAGGTTGTATGGCATTCTTGGCAAACGTGACTATAAAGAACCCTGATGAGAAATACATAGAAGAGATTCCCGTTGTACGTGAACACCCCGATGTCTTTCCTGACGATTTACCTGGATTACCACCGAATCGACAGGTTGAATTTCGTACTGACTTAATCCCAGGATCAGCCCCTATTGCTAACGCACCTTACCGGCTGGCACCCTCTGAAATGCAAGAATTATTTAACCAGTTACAGGAGTTGTTAGATAAGGGTTTCATTCGTCCTAGTTATTCTCCTTGGGGAGCACCGGTATTATTTGTAAAGAAGAAAGATGGAAGTTTTAGAATGTGCATTGATTACCGGGAATTAAACAAAGTTACCATCAAAAACCGATACCCTCTTCCACGAACAGACGATTTATTTGACCAACTTCAAGGGGCAAACTATTTCTCGAAAATTGATCTTCAATCCGGTTACCACCAAGTTAAAATTCAAGAGGAAGATGTGTCTAAAACGGCGTTCTGAACTCGTTATGGCCACTACGAATTCCTAGTTATGCCGTTTGGACTAACTAATGCTCCCGCAGTTTTCATGGATCTTATGAATCGAGTTTGTAAACCGTACCTTGACAAATTCGTTATCATGTTTATTGATGACATTTTGATATATTCGAAAACCAAAGAGGACCACGATCAGCACTTACGAACCATTTTGGAGTTGCTGAGGCAGGAAAAGTTGTATGCCAAATTATCAAAGTGTGAATTTTGGCTACAAGAGGTACAATTTCTAGGGCACGTTGTTAACCGACAGGGTATCCATATAGACCCGAGTAAGATTCAAGCCATCAAAAATTGGCAAGCCCCAAAGTCACTAAAAGAAATCCGTCAATTTTTGGGTTTAACTGGATATTATCGGTGCTTTATTGCTAACTTTTCGAGCATAGCCCAACCTTTAACCCTTTTGACTCAAAAATATCGTGCTTATGTATGGGGAGAAGATCAAGAAGCGGCTTTTCAATTGCCAAAACACAAACTATGCCAAGCCCCGATACTGAGTCTTCCAGAGGGAACTGATGATCTGGTAGTTTATTGTGACGCGTCCTGGAAAGGTTTGGGATGCGTACTAATGCAAAGAAATAAAGTCATAGCATACGCTTCTCGACAATTAAAGGTGCATGAGAAGAATTATACTACCCATGATTTGGAACTGGGCGTGGTTATTTTCGCACTTAAGATCTGGAGGCACTATTTGTATGGCACCAAATGTACAGTATACACCGACCACAAGAGCCTACAACATATTTTCGACCAGAAAGAGCTAAACATGAGGCAAAGGAGATGGGTAGAGCTGTTGAACGATTATGGCTGTGAGATTCGATACCATCCGGGCAAGGCTAATATAGTGGCAGATGCTTTGAGAAGAAAAGACAGGAACAAACCACTACGGGTCCGAGCACTTGGAATGATTGTCCAAACCAGTCTCACCGAACAAATTCGTATTGCCCAAAACAAAGAATTAAAAGAAGATCACTTAGAAAATGAAGACTTACATGGGATCGAACAAAACTTTCAAGAAAGAACCGATGAAATTTTACACTTCAAAAACCGAGTTTCGATTCCCACTCTTAAAAACTTACGGAACTTGATCATGGACGAAGCCCATAAGTCCAAATACTCCATTCACCCTGGAACAAATAAGATGTACAAGGACTTGAAGGAGTATTATTGGTGGCCCGGTATGAAGAAGGATATAGCCACGTACGTCAGTAAATGTTTAACTTGTGCGAGGGTTAAGGCTGAATATCAAAAACCTTCGGGAATGTTGCACCAACCGGAAATACCACAATGGAAATGAGAACAAATTACCATGGATTTTGTAACACACCTCCCTAAAACTTCCCAAGGAAACGATGCAATACAGGTAATAGTTGACCGACTAACCAAATCCGCACACTTCCTTCCAATCCGAACCATTTACACAACCCAAAAACTTGCTCACATTTACATAAATGAAATCGTATCCCGACACGGCGTACCCGTTTCAATTATTTCTGATCGAGATAGCCATTTCACCTCTCGTTTTTGGCAAGCCGTACAAGAAGCTTTGGGAACCCGAATTGACCTATGTATCGCCTACCATCCCTAAACCGACGGTCAATCTGAGCGAACCATTCAAACCTTAGAAGATTTTCTTCGCACTTATGTACTAGACTTCGGTGGAAACTAGGATCAACATCTTCCACTGGTTGAATTATCGTATAATAATAGCTATCACAGTAGCATCCAAGCGGCACCATATGAAGCGCTGTACGGGTGGAAATGTAGATCACCTTTGTGCTGGACTGAAGTCGGAGACACTCAATTTACACGATCTGACTTGATTCAAGAAACCACTGACAAAATTCGTAAAATCACAAACAAATTAAAAATCGCCCGAGATCGACAGAAAAGCTACATTGATGTTCGTAGGAAACCGTTATCCTTTGAAATAGGCGATAAAGTATTCCTCAAGGTATCCCCGTGGAAAGGCGTCATTCGATTCAAAAAAACCGGTAAACTAGCTCCGCGATATATTGGACCGTATGAAGTATTTCTAAGATAGGTCCTGTAGCCTACCGACTAAAATTACCTTTGGAGTTGAGTTCTATTCACGATGTCTTTCACGTATCAAACCTGAAAAAGTGCCTTACTGACGAAACCGAAATCGTGCCATTAAAAGACTTAAACATAAACGAAAAACTGAATTTCGTTGAAAAACCGGTGAAAATATTAGAGGGAAAAATAAAACAATTATGACACAACAAAATCTCTCTAATCAAAGTTCGGTGGAATTCAGAACGGGGACCCGAATTCACGTGGAAGCGGAAATCCGAATTTAAAAAGAAATACCCGCACCTGTTTCTAAATAAAGATAAAGTTGAATAATCAAATTTCGGGGACGAAATTTTCCAACGGGGGGAGAATGTGACATTTGAGCCAAAACAAGGTACACCTCAGTACGTATTTACCGATTAAGCAAATAAACGCCTTTTGCGTAGCAAACGAACGATTAACCTAACGGGTCGGATTAAGACCCAGAAATCCCGGGGGGCCATCTATAAGCGATATACGTTTAATATAATTTAAAATATTAGTAATATGGCATTAGTTCGATAGCAAACAAGTTAAACGAAAACATGCTTGTTTAACTACCCGCTATAGATTTAAACGCGAAAGATAGTTACAAACCAAGCATTGTATCATCCGTTAAGACGAAAAAGACTTACCAAACACTTAGTTGAAATGTTTTAAGCGATCCATGAAAATATTTTTGATATTTACAAACATATAGTATGTTTTTATAATTTTACTCAAAACTAGCCGAAAAACACTCGTTTTCGCACTGTTTAACGCACCCGATAAGTTTTTCGCGCCAAAAACTGAACCCGAACTAAATTTGGACTGGGCTTTTCATTTTTGTGCCTTTAGAATTAGTTGTTTGGGCCAAAATTGGCCCAAGGGGGCCATACAACCTTGCGGCCGCAACAATGGAAACCCCCCATTTTATTTCTTTCACATATAAACTAGTTTTAAGATATTTTTACACATTCATCCAAAAGAAAAATCTGGAAAAACCTTTCTTCATCAGGAAACCCTTCAAACCCTAAGGTAAACAACTTAAATAAGCTACTTTTATACTTGTTTAACCTTGATTAATACCATAAAAACATGTCTTAATTGTTAAAAATCATTCCTAACCATGTAACAATCCTAAAAATGGTCCATAAACATGTATTGATCATACACATGGTAAGGAACCTGGTTTGATAGTTTTTTTGGCTATAAACACGGATTAAAGGGTTGAAACGACATTTTTACGATTCAAAAGTTCGTTTTTGTGCACTAGCCGAAACCCTAAGTTAAAGGGCTGTACTATTGATGAAACTTGCTTGGTTTGTGATATAGGACTTGTATCTAGCCTACATAGGAGCACAAGATCTTGAAAAGTTGATTAGAAAGGCAGAAACGAACCAAAACCGCTAAGGTAATGCCGAAACACTCGCTTACGGGCTGTTTAGGTTAAGGTTGTGATGTATATATTATTAGGCCTTGAAATTTTTCAGGGACATCAGGGACCATTTCATTGAGTCCCTTTTCAAATTTGGTAATTTTTCGACCATCCGAGAATATTTGGCGAATTTATTACCGAATTGGGACGTTTGTTTGGGAAAAATAGCAAAACACTTCAAAAATTATGAAATATTTCTGGGAACTCATATTTGATGTATTTTGATCACATATGAATTTTGGGATCATTTTGAGAAGTTTAAAGGTGTTTTGGGCATATGCGTTCGTGTGAATTTTTATAGCCGAATTTGGGCCGAAAATAATATTGCATGAGCTTTTTACATTCTGGAATTGATAAGGTTGTTTTGAGACATAATTTGAGTATTTAGGAATTTTTGTGAAATTTTTGGAAATTGTTTGGGATAAACGGATGATTTTCAAGCGAAATATAGCTGATAAAATGAATTTTTATAAATTAATAAATCAGTAAATAATTCCAGAAATATTTTTATAATAATCTACATATTTTAATTGATAAGTGGCTAAATTTTTATAATTTAATGATTAACGGTTACTTAATTATGCTAATTTGAATATTAAACAAATTCAGTTTTTATAAAAACCGGCAAGTTCGCGACTAACGAACCTACGGGAATATCAAAACACCAAGAGTGATCAAAAATCATATTTTTGGATTAATAAGTAAAAACAAACTGTTCTATGAGAAACCTGGACAATCCGGATAGATTGTGCGCGTTTATTCTTAAATCAAACTGAATAAACGAAAATGGACCCCGAGGCTAATCCGGGACCCCAGTATGTGATCCTTCTTTATAACTTAATCATTTTATTAACCAATGCATTTACCCAAGATTATTTTCGCATAACTGTTTTCTGAACGCGTAAACGAACAACTTGGCCCAGCTGGGAAAACGGGAATCTGAGCCATGTTCGGTTTTAAGTATTAGACATTGAACAACATCACAACCTAAGCCTATTGCCACTTTCTGAGCGTTCCAGCTATACCCAGATTAGTTATACAGCCCAGTTTAGTATTGAGATTATAATAATATTAAAATATTAATATTATTACAGTGTTAATTATAGGAAACCGTGATTGCAAGTTATACAAACCTCGAACCGACGTGCTTCTGATTATCAACTAAATAGTGAGTTTCATGACCCCACTTCTAAACTGTTTTACGAACTTTTGTGGTGAAAAGCATGTTTGATTACATATACATACCTGAAACATGTATTGATGTGAATTATCTAAGTGCTAACACACGAAGGTCCCCACGATCACAGTGATTAACTTCGAGTACTATTGGTTTGACAAACCCAAACGAAATCGGCCTGGTTGCCGTGTCACATAGCGCCGTTTGCACATGACCATATTTATACAAACAGGCTATGTAGTCTTAGACATAGCTACCGGGGCATGTTGTGGGCGGAAGGGGAGTCATAGTGGTTGATTGAGCGTGGGAAATGGATGCACGCAGCACATACAATCAAGGCTTCACTGTAGCTTAGCATAATTACATCATTTACATACATACATATTTATTTCATGATTACAAGTGTTAACTTGTGAATACTCATAACTATTTTCCTGAAACTCGTGAAACTCACCAACTCTAGTAGTTGATCCGTTTTAAACTGCTTTTCAGGTGTACCTAAATCAGAATGATTTGGTGATATGTTACTGGCCCAAGATGTGTGGTTGATGCTATGTGAATAGAAGCAAGAGTGTTAGTAGTAAGATCGTATAGTTAACGAACTAGTTTGGTTTGTATCACCTAGACTGTAAAACGATGACAAAACAAGGAAATGTAATATATTGTAAATTAGTTTGTAATGTTTCTTTATAAACAATGTGTTGATACCAGAGGTGTCTGTTACATTCCCGTTTTACGCTTCCACAGTGCTAGTCGGGGTGTGACACTACCGTAAAATCCTACGTGTCGCTATCACGTCGCTCCCCCATGTAAGACCCCGATCCCGGGTGCCCTACTTTTGCTTGGGTTGGATTTACTCATTCACATAATTCAGAAAATCAGAGTTAATTAAAACATTTCGTGGAATAAATGTCACACCCCGGCCTAGGGCCTAGGCGTATGACCAATAGTTGGTACCTGTTTTGCAAATAGATCAGAGTTACCTTCTTTTAGCGGAAGTCATAAAATATTATTATAATGAAATCTCGGGAATTTAATACCCGTTTTGTTATTTCAAATACATGCCATTTTAAAATATGATTTTTCACAATATTTTAATTAAAACATATGAGCCATCAGATCACCTCTAATGACTATGTCCCCAATCTTCTAATCTGGCTTGCTTGTCTTTTCTACCTTTACTGTTTCCCTGAAATGTGGGGGAAAAATACGTCAGCTATGTGCTGGTGAATAACGCTGACTCAATAAAAACATTTTCATAATTCATCATAATATAATCGTATACAAAATCACCTTCGTTATGATACAACACCAATAGGGTTCAACGACTCAGTGGGCCTCATCCCATCTCATCGGAACTAAAAATACCAATAGACCACATAATCAGACTTCACTCGCCCTAGAGACAGTCACTTGCCTCATGGTCAGTATGTTTGTAGTGTCCCACTACAAATCATATATGAAGGGATCCAGACACATGTGTATTTTAGTCTGAGTGTTTAGTACTACTTTGCCTCAAAACTTTTTAGAGGATTTGAACCAACCCTCATGCAAATACTTTCATATATCTTTTACGTATGGATAACAGTCCATAGTTTACAAGAGTAAATATCTTTTCAAAAAGACAGTACATAGACGTATTCACGTCATAAAACATTTCATATTATAAAAAGGTTTGGATGTATTCACCTTATAATCAATGTGTCTCACTGATAATTTTCTGATCTTTATCTCGGACCTATAGTACGAGAATAACATTCCATAAATAACTAGATCTACAATCTAGCTATAGACCTTAAGTCTATTTGCATAATCTTTACCTTGATATTCATTTCATATATATATATACTATGTTTCTTTATAATGAAGAAACGTGCATATATCCCATTTCTTCATTCATAAGAAATATCTTTATAATAAAGAATAATATTTTATTCATAACCTTATCTTATGAAAGCTATATTTCACTTATTATCTGATCAAAGTATATACTATACCCTCAACTAGGGTCTAAGCCATTTATAATAAAATAATCGGGCAGAACCCCTACCTTGTATGGCTTGTCTACGAAATGTTTAGACTTCGTGTGGGTAGCACTCCTACTTGCACGTATTTCTAGACCATTAACGCGTCGGAATTGTTGAGGTAATGGCACGAAAACCGAGGTATGATGTGAGTGTTATGTGATGGGAGCTTCATCACATGGCTGCCTATTTATAGCCTGAAGTTGTGCATCTTCGCGTATCGCGAAGGTGCAATAGCTTAGGTGAGTCATCACTAGGCTTGCCACGTGTCGCCACGTGTCACTCCGGTCTGCCACGTTTTCCGTGACGTGTTCTGCATCTTCGCGTATCGCGAAGTTGCCTTTCTTGTCATCTTCGCGTATCGCGAAGATGCTAAAGTTTCATTTTCAGTCCCTGGTCTTTGGTAAGTTGTCACATCTTGATCATAGCTCAAAATACTAAAGCAGCCCTTATGCGGTTCGCGGCAATGCGAGCGTGCGAAGTGCAAAGTGCGCCATCAAAACGCCACATACGCCCATCGCTCGAGTCCGTGTCTGTGCGTGTGCGCGTCGGGTGCCCCAGGACTAGTGAGAGTGGTTAGCCATACAAGAACATTTCCATGGACAACTCCTTCCTTATAAAGTGATTTCATTTCTTTCCCACTTTCCATGTGGGATGGAGTTTTCCTTACTTAATTCCTTAGTATAAAAATGCTTTCTTTTCTTTGCCATACATTTCCTATTACTTATCTCATGAATATATTTGGGTCCTTCATCTTTATAATTTGTCTAATTTAGACCGAAATTTTGTGGATGTTACATCCTCCCCACCTTTGGAATGAATCTCGTCCTCGAGATTCGCTAAAACAAATGTGGATACTTCTTTCTCATTTCCCATTCTATCTCCTAAGTAATCTCTGGTCCTTTTTCTGGAGTTCCACCTTATTTTGACTAACTTCAACTTTCGTCGTTTAAGTCTCTTTACATGGAAATCTTCAACTTGTAGAGGCTAACCTACAAATTTTAATTTTTTTGTTGATTTCAACATCCTTTTAAGGCATAGCTAAAGTTTCGTCAGCCAAACACTTGCGTAAATTAGAAACATGAAATAGATCATGTATGCCTTTCATTTCTTCTGGTAATCGTAAGCGATAAGCTATAGTACCGATTTGTTATAATACTTCAAATGGTCCCCCGAAACGCGGACTTAGTTTTCCTTTCTTGCCGAATCGTACAACACCTTCCCAGGGTGATACCTTTAACAAGACTTTATCGCCTACTTGAAATTCTAATGGCTTTCGGCGAATATCAGCATAATTTTTTTTTCGATTTCTTGCCGTTTTAAGTCGTTCATGGATTTGCAATATCTTATCCGTTGTTTCTTGGACTATCTCTGGTCCAGATATTTGATTATCTCCAGTTTCAGACCTACACACCGGTGTTCTACATTTTCATCCATACAATGCTTCGAATTGTGTAGTCTGAATACTCATGTGATAACTATTATTAAATAAGAATTCCATTAAAGGAAAATGATCATCCCAACTGCCTCCTAGATCAATCACACAAGCTTGGAGCATATCTTCATGTGTTTGAATTGTTCTTTATGATTTGATTCTTTCTAATCTGATTCTCGAATTTAACTGCCAATGATTGAATTTTCCGGGTCTGTTACTAACTTTTCATCAGTTAATAGTTCAGAACATTATAAGTGATTTGTAAATTGCTAAACACAGTGATCAGTTGTGTTTAATTATTTACCTCACCTTTTGTATTCTAAACATTTACTAATGTTAGTTACATTACTTCTTGGATTCAGTCTTCCATCTTTTATCATGATCATTGATTCCTCATTTCCGATAGCACCTTTGTACTTTTTACTTAATCATATTTTATTCTTTTTCTTTTGATTAATCATAGCTGAGCTGATGTCCTATTAGCTGTATTTTCTTACATCCCTTATGATTTGGTAGGAAATTTCTTTCAATGATATACTATCGTTGTATATCTTCATATTTCTTGACATTAAATTCATTTTTTCTTTTCTTGTTTTCCTTCAAGATGATAAATCACACTAACATGATATCTGCTCTTAGTGTCGGAAAATCTAAACTTTATTTGTCTTTTAATATGAGCATTCTCGTGTATTGACACAATCTGTATGCTAAAATTTTCTCGTTTAACCACGAACTACAGTTATGCACAAGAGTTAACTATTCTATCTGACTTTCCATTGATATCATCATTGTTGTCAGATATCTTTAGTTTCTTTTGTCACTAAAACCTTTCTTTTTGGGTAATCCTTAAAGTGAACCTGTTTCTTTATATACGAAACATACTCTTAGTCTCTTTCTATATTCTTCTAGATGCATACTTATCTATTTTTTTAGTCGGCACTTTACGACATGTTACCTTTCACAAGTTTTTCAAATAATCCTGGAAGTATCTTTTTCTATCTTTATCAATATCTTTTTAAATTTCTAAATTTCTTTTTGTTTCTCTTTTCTTCCTCTTAATTTCTTACCATACTTGCTAATTAAATATCTGGCTAATTCAATAGTTTGTGACATATTGGATCTTTCCAAGTTTCTTATTTCTCTTTTCATATCCCATACATATATCTAGTTAGCCTATCATATTCCGGAGTAACGAGATGTGAAACCGATTAACAATATTCAAGGAAACTAATATTATATTCCCTGAAATTTGTACTCAAAATCTTGCGATTCTATAACTGATTTAAATCTGATCCATCTTGTAGAATTTCTCTAGAATAAACTTTTTGTTTTTTTTAAACATTTCCTTGTTTAGATTGTACTTTGTTTCTCTATCCTTATCTTAAAAGTTTCTCCTTTGAATATTTATGAACAATACTAAATAGTTTCTTCACTTGTATGAAGATAACTACTTCTTATTCTTTTAGTCATTTTAGAGTGACTATACCATGATATTCTTTAGGATTATAAACCTAAATATTTGTAAAAGCTGCATTCCTTTTGTAGGTTTTGTTTCCTAAATTATTATCAGGCGTAAAGCTTATCGTAAGCTTCTTTATTTCTTAAACGAACAATCTTTCTTTGACTGGCTTTGTCTTGCAAAATATGCTTGATTTCTTCAAGAATAGGGGTCATAGCTTTCTTAATCATCTTTTTGAATTTCATCTCGGAAATTTCCTTATTTTCAATATCAACATTCTCCTTACTCCTAACTTCATTGGAAAGATTGCTTTTAGAGTTTGCATTTTCTTTTATGTCATCCTACAAGAAAATTTCAATATTCGGAGGATATTTTATCATTTTGTAGTTACAAGAGTTCACAATATTACTATACTTATATCTAACTACTACATTTCCTTACTTCTTCGAATGAACAATCAATTTCTTGATCTTGTCTTCTTAGTATTCAATGTTTCTCCTTTTTCTTTTCCCTTTTCCTTCCATCTTTATTTCTTTCTTTAAGCATTACTTTGGTTGATTAGTAACATCGACTTCATAATCATCTTTGATATTATTTATCCTTTCTAAGGAATTATATTCCGTATTCAATTATTGAAGGATTTATTGAATATTAAAAATATTCTTGCCCTCAAGGATTTTCTTCCGGATAGATCATGACTTCTTGTCCTTTTACTGATTTCTTGGATCTACTTGGTCCTACTCTATGCACCTTCCAATTCAGAATAATCTAAGCTAATGAGATACTAGTATTGAAGGGATCTGAGTTTTTCTTCCTTTTTATCAGAATCTTCTTTTACTAGATACAGAGATTGCGAGTAAAGCCTTTCCCATACATTTTTTTAATTGAATATCTAATGATATCATCATAACTTATTTCTGATCAAAGCCTAGGTATCATAAAATACCTAATTCGCTAAGATCGATGGCTCTGATACCAACCTGTCACACCCCAGCCTAGGGCCTAGGTGTATGACCAATAGTTGGTACCTGTTTTGCAAATATATCAGAGTTACGTTCTATTAGCGGAAGTCATAAAATATTATTATAATGAAATCTCGGGAATTTAATACCCGTTTTGATATTTCAAATACCTGCCATTTTAAAATATGATCCTTCACAATATTTTAATTAAAACATATGAGCCATCAGATCACCTCTAATGACTATGTCCCCAATCTTCTAATCTGGCTTGCTTGTCTGTTATACCTTTACTGTTTCCCTGAAATGTGGGGGAAAAATACGTCAGCTATGTGCTGGTGAATAACGCTGACTCAATAAAAACATTTTCATAATTCATCATAATATAATCATATACAAAATCACCTTCGTTATGATACAACACCAATAGTGGTCAACGACTCAGTGGGCCTCATCCCATCTCACCGGAACTAAAAATACCAATAGACCACATAATCAGACTTCACTCGCCCTAGAGACAGTCACTTGCCTCATGGTCAGTATGTTTGTAGTGGCCCACTACAAATCATATATGAAGGGATCCAGACACATGTGTATTTTAGTCTGAGTGTTTAGTACTACCTTGCCTCAAAACGTTTTAGAGGATTTGAACCAACCCTCATGCAAATACTTTCATATATCTTTTACGTATGGATAACAGTCCTTAGTTTATAAGAGTAATTATCTTTTCAAAAAGACAGTACATAGACGTATTCACGTCATAAAACATTTCATATTATAAAAAGGTTTGGACGTATTCACCTTATAATCAATGTGTCTCACTGATAATTGTCTGATCTTTATCTCGGACCTATAGTACGAGAATAACATTCCATAAATAACTAGATTTACAATCTAGCTATAGACCTTAAGTCTATTTACATAATGTTTACCTTGATATTCATTTCATATATATATATATATATATACTACGTTTCATATATTATTATAATTATTATTAGCTTTTATATAGCTGTTAAACTGTGATCTTATTATTAATATTATTATAATTAGCAGTAGTTTTTATATAGCTGTTAAACTTTGATTTCCTTTATTTTGCTTCATACACATGTACTTAGAGCCGAGGGTCTCTCTGGAAGCCACCTCTCTATTCCTTTGGATAGAGGTACGGTGTGCCTACATCCCACCCTTCCCAGACCCTACTTATAGCTTTGCTGTCGGTGGGATTTTACTGGGTATGATTGATTGATTGATTGATATATATACTACGTTTCTTTATCATGAAGAAACGTGCATATATCCCATTTCTTCATTCATAAGAAATATCTTTATAATAAAGAATAATATTTTATTATTAACCTTATCTTATGAAAGCTATATTTCACTTATTATCTGATCAAGGTATAGACTATACCCTCGACTAGGGTCTAAGCCATTTATAATAAAATAATCGGGCAGAACCCCTACCTTGTATGGCTTGTCTACGAAATGCTTAGACTTCGTGTGGGTAGCACTCCTACTTGCACGTACTTCTAGACCATTAATGCGTCGGAATTGTTGAGGTAATGGCACGAAAACCGAGGTATGATGTGAGTGTGATGTGATGGGAGCTTCATCCCATGGCTGCCTATTTATTGCCTGAAGTTGTGCATCTTCGCGTATCGTGAATGTAGGTTCCCAGCCGGATCTACACGGAATATTTCGTTCTACGTAGGTGCGGAATCCCTATGTAAGACGATACGAGCGTAGAAGACGATACACGTTAATACGATCAAACACACGTTACAATAAACAAAGACACGTTGTATTGCAACTGGAAACACGTGATTCACTGATCACCGATTACACAAACTCTGAACAACTCGTATACTAATTCGTAAACTAGTTACTACTCGTTTTCAACTAAGCCGTAACCTAGCCTATTTAACATTCGACAACTTCGCCTAACATGTTTAGGCGAAGTTGTCACTAACTTCGCTTGTTCCACAAGTTCTCCTATATAAGCGAACTTGTGAGCTAACTTCGCTTAATACAAAATACAATTCCAACTAACTCGATTACAGATACTAGACACTGAACTACTGACATCATGTACCAACAGACTCCCCCTTGGCAGTAGCTTCATATCTTTATCTTCAAGCATGTGTCTTGTAATCTTCAACAATCTTGTAACTTTCATCTTCAAGCATGAACTCCTTCTCGTACACAAACCGAAACAACTCTTTGATACTTCTTTGCTTCTTCTTTCCAAGCAGGAATATAAAATATCTTTTTCTCATTTAGCACCTGCAGATCAGCTTGAGACAAATTCACTAAATGCATAGGATCATAAACTCTCATCATACCACCACTTTAGATCTTTGAGCACATCCTTGGGCATTTGTTTCATCGGCACTTCTTTTAAACACCGGATCGGCTTATACTTCATGATCATCCAAGGCTTGCTATCTGCTCTCATTCCTCTGTCTTTGTCTTCAACAAGCTTTCCTTTCTGTGGTTTCAACAGCTCGAACTTTTTCTCCTTTATACTTTCCTTCCAAACAATCTTTCCAATGACCCTAGCCATGTTATCATCACTCCTGTTTATCAACCCCAATCTGGCTAAGTCCTTCACTTCACATTCAGGCAATGTATTCAACGATCTCAACAGCCTCTTGAAATACTGAACCCCATCATACCTTTTAATCACAAAGAGCCTCAACTGCTCATCATATAACCAGCATATAATCCCCTTTTTCGATTCAGCATAACCCCTGATGTTGTAACTTTTCTTGAACATAGTAGGGACTGCCGGTTTCTTAGTCTTTACAAACCACTGAGCGTAGCCTTCTTTCCATCTTGGCTGCTCTTCCCATTCTGTCTCATCGCTTCCCATATCTTGACCTATATCTGCCTTATCAACTTCCGGAATCTCGTGCTCAATGTTCTCCTCTACAATCTCTCCCTCTTCAATCTCACTATCAATGACAATCTCAGCCCCTATCTTCTCTATCTCCTCAACCAGTAACACATCCTCATCACCTATAATATCATCTAACACCTCCTCAGCATCCACAACTACCACCTCATCACCCACTGAACCGCCAGCTGCACTCGTTGACTCCCCCTGAGATGTGGAAGTCCCAAGAGCTTGTTCAGTTCTTGGCAACTCTCCACCTGCACCTTTCGATGCATTGGGATCATCGTCTCGATCATTACGCTTCTTCGTCCTCAGCTCATCACCCTTACAGCCCGTCTCCCCCTGAGATGCCAAGAACTGTTTCAAGGCATCAATTATTTTACCATGTTCGATCAGCAGGGACGACTGAATCTGATTCTCAGCTACGAGGCACTGAATAGCATGGGTCTGGATAAGATTTACCCTTGATTGTTCTGCCACGACCCTTTCTAGCGCTGCTATTCGTTCCGAGTCGGATAAGGTTGCATCGAAATCAAACCTCAGATGTGATATATCTTGAGTGTACTGAGGAGGGATTCCCAATGTAACCGGGACCTCAGAAGTAGGCGTAAACGTAACCGCAGGTGGTATCGTAACTGACAACCCTGCAGTAGCTACAACTGTCGACTCAATAAACCTTGCGACGACCTCCGATGGAGTAAGAGTTGGAGGTGGCAAGGACACAATCTCCGGAGTCGAGAGCTGGAATGAAGTGGGTGGTAGGCCGAATGAAGATGAGGTAGTCACCACGGGAACATCCGTGGCGCTTGGCCTTGTAACTGGTAATGATGTCGGAACCATGGTCATACCGGACAGTGCGGGTGGAGTGAAACGAACCACCCTTGAGCTCTCACCAGCTCCCGAGCCTGCACCTGTCCGTTCCCTTCTCGATCTACGAAACAACTGATGTAAATCTTCTTCAAAATCTGAATCACTGTCATCATCGTCTCTCTTTCTCTTCCCTTGATCCCTTTCTTGTGTTACTAACATCCGACTCGCTTCAGCCACATCATCATCTGACGAATCAGAATCAGCCACCGTCGGAGCTGCCATAGCCACATTCACACTAGTAACCCGGGCTACCGAGACCTGTACCTCTTCCTCAGGATCAACACGATCCATATCAAAAAATCCTTGACCTCCAAACGCTGCATCAAGGTCTACATTTTCCTCCGGTGACACAACAGGAGCAGCAGGTATAGCTTGTTGTACCTCAGGTGGTTGAGGTGCTCCAGCCTGTTGTGGTTGAGGATCCTGAAACTCGTCCTCTCGAGCTGGAACATACTCTGGGTTGATCAAGTACCCGAATAATGGAGTATGTCGAGGACGTAGCTCAGGCTTGCTTCTTGCACTCGATGATCTACACTGAGCGAATATCCTCTTGCTTACACTCTCCACATATCTAATCGGGCGGCGCTGAGGTAACGTGGGAGCGACGTGATTCAAGATCATTTGTAGGAATCTTGGATACATCAGAAATCTCTCATGCGCCACCGCTCGTCTCTGACCATCTATCTCGTAGAATACCATCTGACTAAAGCTGTAACGCTTATTGTAAGTCAGTGCAGTCTTCGCCGACTGCATAGTCGCGCCCATCCCATCTGTACCAGCCTTTCTCCCTGACATACCCACGATCATCACGTGCATGAGAAAGCGCCATTGGTCTAGCAAGAACCCCTTGCGTCTCTGAGTATCCCCCAAAGGACCAGAATATCCCATTCTCAGAAAAACACCATCTCGGAATGGAGCCACAAAGTCTGTAAGATCGTCTCTCGTTTCATCCCCAAACTGTAAAGCCACCCTGATATGTTCAGACGAGAACTGTACTATCTGATTGTTAACCGTTGCACGCATAACTGGGGGCTCGACTCGACAGTCATATTCCACTGTCTGCCAGAAATCTTTAATGTTTGGCAAAGATATCGGCAGTGTTGTGGTAATCGCGTGGAATATACGCGAGCGGAGTAGAAACGTGATGATCTCGCGGAAATCATCAACACCGCTCACATCCGGGTCCAAAGTGATGTACATGTTATGCCCCGGGAAAAACTGTCGATGGTTATCTCCTCCTTCATCACCACCTGCACCACCTGCTCCAGCTACAGCTGCCATTTCTGCAACAAAAACAGACTAAGTTAGAGAAACGTCGAGGTAAATCACAAGTTCGCCTGTTACCATGAGCGAAGTTATGATTTATTCTGTATAGGCGAAGTTAGAGGTGGGGCGAAGTTGGGAACAACTTCGCCTCAACTTGAACTTCGCCTGATAAAGGTTAAGTAAAAAGGGCCAGGCGAAGTTAATGATAACTTCGCCTAACCACAACTTCGCCTCATATACTGCTACATAATTAATTGTCAGGCGAAGTTAAACCTCAGGCGAAGTTAAGGATAACTTCGCCTAAACTGTAAGTTCGCCTGAATATGAATCGGCAACGGTTAGACGTTCAATACGAAGTGATTTCGGTCAATTTGGAGATTGCGGATCTCGTAAAACATGTTTTTAAGACGATCTAGACGATCAAGTTGATTACGACCACGTAATAACAGGTTTGAAAATCGGGTGTTGAGGTTTCGAAAGACCGAGGGCACGAAACGGGTCGAAACGAAGTTTGATTTACATTAATAACAGTGATTATACGATACAACAACCCTACACACCTTTAAATCGGATTAGAACTGAGAAAAACAACACAGATTTGATTTGAGATATAAGTTCGCCTTGATTACTGGTAATAAGTTCGCCGGGTTTGAAAATAATAACAAGTCTGACCAAAAATTTCTTTATATATAGGGTCAAAGTTATACAGGCGAAGTTATGGATAAGTTCGCCGGTATTAAACTTTACAAAACAAACCCCTATAATTTGAACAATTTGCAATTAAGTTTTAAAACATCCTTTAAAGCGTTAAATGATACGATCAAGACCAAGTAACCAGGTATAAAATCATACAACTACATAAGTAGGATAAAACTTAGAAATAAGGTACACGGGATCAAATTTCAGTCTCGACAGGGACTACCACGTTTTAGAAAAGATCCGAACAGGAATCATACTAATTACGTGACTGTCACATAGATCCATGTTCAGCTGTATTATGACATAAAGAGACATGTTGTAAGCAGGTAAATAACTTAAAATGGTTTTCATCGCTTCTGTGATACGGTTTAGGTTCAATTAAGCTCAAAATTTAAATGGGCAACACATCAGAGATTGTGGTGTCTCCTATCTATTCTCAAAGCGTATTTGGCTTTCCCCAAGTCACCCCGAGTTGACCTCGACCCGTAGTGTCTGATTAAATAGTAAGTACTTTTCGATCTTTAGACTCTTCTTCCCGTTCTCTTTCTTACATCTTGATTGAGAAGTATTAACATTATGAACTCTAGAATGTCTCAATAACACACACATTTTTTTGTTTTTTTTAAGTATTTACACAACTTCAGAGTAGTAAACAACTGCAAGTCCCGAATCTGGATCACTGCAGTTTCTTGACACGCTATCTTCACGGGAATCAGAACACTCACGGGCTCGTGTATGACTGAGTAATCGCTTTTCTGCCTATCATTCGGAAAGATATATGCGGAGACATACACAACTCTTAAGGAGTTTCCACGTAAAATCGAGGAGATTTAGTTTGTATCACTTCTACTTTTACGCACCATAAAAAGCTACCATGACATACAATGACTGTTCTAAAGTCTTTTAGGCCTAATAACTTCACTAGTTAAGCACACAGAATCAGTTTATCTATCACTTTCCAAGGTTGGATCAATTTTCTGTTAAACATAGTAAAGGAACTTCTTACGAAGTAGTAGACTTGAAAAATAATTTCATCTCCCAAAAAAAATTTCAACTTCTATCGCCCCGATCAAGTCAAAGTCTTCAGGTAAACGGCTATCCTGAAGATCCAATGGATCAGCTGGACCGACCACATACAAGTATGTGTCCCTCTAACTAAGTATGAACGACTAATTTTCAGCGAAAGAATTAAAAACACATCATAAACCGCCCCGGTCACTTTCAGTCATCTGGTTAATGGCTATCCTTATATTCTACAAGTAGAAATGAGGACCAAACATATCCGAAGATATGTCCTTCAAACTGAGGCAACCGACATAATTCTAAGCGATAGTGACGTTTTTTTTTTTTTTTTTTTAAATAAACACAAAAAAACCACGGTTACTCGGGATTGATCATCCCATTCAGCTCAACAAGGTTTTGAAAACGAGTTTTGTCAAACGCTTTAGTAAACAAGTCAGCGAAATTATCTAACGTATCAACCTTTTCGAGCACTATCAATTTCTTCCCAGCACAATCCCGTATAAAATGATGACGGATGTCAATGTGTTTAGTTTTGCTATGCTTTACGGGATTGTTAGTTACTGAGATAGCAGCAGTGTTATCTATGCAAATAGGAGTATGAGTGAAATTCAGACCATAATCGCGCAATTGCTATTGTATCCAAAGAACCTGGGAGCAGCAGTTCGATGCTGCCATGTATTCTGCTTCACAGGTAGAAATGGCGACTGAGGTCTGCTTCTTGCACTTCCATGACACTAATCTGCCTCCAAGAAACTGACATCCACCTGTTGTTGACTTCCGATTCTGATTGCATCCTCCATAATCAGAATCTGTGTAGGCGACTAACTCCAAGTCTCCTCCTTTCGTGTACAACAACCCTAGCTTAGGCTTGCCTTTGAGATATCGCAATATCCTCTTCACACCCTTCATGTGAGATTCCTTTGGGTTTGCCTGAAAGTGAGCACAAAGACAAACTGCAAACATAATATCAGGTCTAGATGCAGTTAAGTACATTAAAGAACCTATGATTGCCCGATATTGGGTGGGGTCCACGTCTGTATCACTGTCTGAATCAGCACCCAGTTTATGGTTGACGCAAACTAGAGTATCAAATGGTGTGCTGTCCTCCATCTTGAAGCGTTTGAGAACGTCTTGGACATATTTAGTCTGATGAATGAACATCCCATCTTTCTTCTGATCAACCTGCAGTCCTAAAAGGAAAGTTAGTTCACCCATAGCACTCATTTCAAACCTCTTTTTCATGACGGCTTCAAATTCCTGACACATGGCGACTTTTGATGCAGCAAAGATGATGTCGTCCACGTAGACTTGAACCAGAAGAAAGTCGCTTCCTTTTCTCTTAAAGAACAGTGTGCTATCGATCTTTCCCCTTTCAAATTCATTCTCAAGCAAGTAATCGGATAGAGTTGAGTACCAGGCACGAGGGGCCTGATGTAGCCCATACAGTGCTTTACTTAGCTTGTACACGTGATCAGGAAAGTCTGGGTCAGGAAAACCTGGAGGTTGCTCAACGTACACAACCTCATCGACTTTACCGTTAAGAAACGCACTCTTCACATCTAACTGGAACACCTTCATCTCCTTGTGTGCAGCAAATGCCAAAAACAAACGAATCGCTTCCAATCTCGCCACAGGAGAAAACACTTCATTGTAGTCGATCCCCTCTTGCTGATTAAAACCCTTTACAACCAGCCTCGCCTTGTTCCTGATAATTGTCCCTTTTTCATCTCTCTTGCATTTGAAAACCCATTTTGTGCCAATCGCATGCACATTTTTCGGTTTTGCAACCAAATTTCATACCTCCATCTTCTTGAACTGGGCTAACTCTTCTTGCATGGCTTCAACCCACGAGCTGTCCTTGAGAGCCATTTGATAGTTCTTTGGTTCAATCTGGCTGATGAAGCAGGTGTACAAGCATTCGTTAATGATGTCTGTATCTTTAATGCTTGTGTAAACACAGGTGTGCTCATTCAAGCTTTGTCTTGTTTGTACACCGTCGGACAGATCACCTATCACGTTCTCCAAAGGGTGATTTTTGTGAACTCTCGTAGTCGGAACCGAACTGACTTGCAGATTGTCTTCAAGGTTCGAAGGTAGCTCATCAATGGGTGATTGTTGTTGAGAGTGAAACGGATTGAAGAATTCCTCTTCTGTAGAGGCAGCAGGGGTATCAACAACATTTGACGAGGAAGGCTGACATTCATCGTACTGCGATCGTTGCGCATAATTGTCTTCCTTATCATAAAGCATCTTCGTAGCAATTCTCTCATCAACTTCTGCACAATCCAAGTAAGGCATGTTAAAAGATTTAAAAAGCCTGTCATAGTCGAAAGCCTCAGCGGGTCCCGTGCTTGGTTTTGGTGATTTGTAACTTGTGATATCAGTGTTACACACCACCTCAACCTTGCTGGTCGATGTATTAAAGACTCGTCTGTTGGGAGTCCCAACAACATATCCGACTAAAATACCTTCGTCGGCTATTTCACCAAATTTTGAGTTCGTCTTTAATATCGAACACGGGGACCCGAATGGTTCGAGACCACTCAAGTTAGGCTTTCTCCCATGCATAAGTTCATAACATGTTTTATTCAATCTTTTAACAGTTAACACTCTATTAAGGATATAACAGGCTGTTGCAACAGCTTCAGCCCAGAACACCACAGGAAGTTTCGAATCAGCCAACATGGTTCTGGCTCCTTCAATTAACGTTCTGTTCTTCCTCTCAGCCACCCCATTTTGTTGCGGAGTATACGGGGCGCTGTACTGGTGGTCTATCCCTTTCTGTAAGCAGAAGATCTCCATCTGATAGTTTTTGAACTCTGTCCCATTGTCACTCCTGATGTATTTAACCTTTTTCCCCATAATATTCTCAACCTTGGTAATCAAATTTATTATCATCTGCACCGTTTCATCCTTTGTCTTCAGTAAATATACCCAAGAATATCGAGAGAAATCATCAGTGATCACCAAACAGTATGATGTTCCACCTAGGCTTTTTACATTCACGGGACCGAAGAGATCCATGTGAAGTAGGTCTAGGGTACTGACTATTGAATTAACCTTCTTGGTGTGATGGGATTTCTTTTGTTGCTTTCCCTTTTTGCACGATAAGCATTGGTCTTCAAAGTTGAAACTCATCAAGGGAACACCCAGCACCAGCCCATTCTTGACAATGTAGTTCATTTTCTGAAGATGAATATGCCCCATTCTTCGATGCCATAACTCGGACTCCGATTCAGTTGCTTTTGACAGAAGACACGATTCTTCTGTTGCCATCTCAGTCGACCTCATGTCCATAATATATGTATTCTTTTCCCTTGGAGCCTTCATTACTATCCATTCCTTTGGTATCTTGAAACCAGGATACAGTACGATCGCTTCATTCTTGGTAAAGTGCACAGTGTAATCTTTGTCACGGATCTGCGATACACTCAGCAGATTATGCTTCAGTTCTTCAACGAAATTCACCTTCTCTAACTTCATTTTACCATTAGTCACCGTCCCAATTCCAGTAATCCTTCCACCACTCTCTCCAGCAAAACTCACTTTTCCTCCCTGAACAGGTTTCCATTCGTGTAACAAATTCTTGTTACCCGTCATGTGCCGGGAACAGCCGCTATCCACAACCCATAGATTGTTTGCAGCCCTGTTCAACTGTTCCTGCACGATCAAAGCAAAGGATTAAAATCTGGGGACCCAAGACCTATCGGTCTTGGGTCGATACATCCCGTACTTTGGCTGTCCAAAGTTAGTATTAGAATGATTTCTGTAAGTCCTAAAAGGATACCATCTAGTAGATTGACTATGAGGCCATCCAAACCTTCATGAATTAAGTGAATTATTACTAAAGATTTGGTTGTTAACAGGGAAAAACTGAGATCGATTTCTTTGAAAAGCAGGATTAGTCCAATGTCTGAACTTTGATGAGTTTTTATTTTTACCATTATAGTAAGAACTGTTAGTTCTATTCTCAGTTTTCAAAGGCCTCATACCTCTGAATCTCTGCTTCAGAGGGCAATCAGCAATCAGGTGTCCTATTTGATTGCATCTGAAACAACTCCTGTGTTCAACTTTCGTATCAATAGTTGTTTTAGATGTTGAGGCTGCATTACTCCCCGTTTGTCTAACATATGGTGGGACATACGGGTTTAGTGGAGAATTCTTTTCAGTTGGTTTATTTTCCTCTCCACGTTTTAGTAACACTTCCTCTACTTTTGTCTCACTCGACTCGGATGTCTTGTCCGAATTTGATGAGACAGGACTAGGAACAGAAATCTTAACATTAGAAACAGGCTTACTCGTTTCGCCTTTACTAACTCCTGGATCTTTAATCGAAACGTTAACAGGAACTGTCGGCCCAATTTCAACATCAACAGATTTCTGATTACTAGGATCATAAGTGTAGTTATGATTATAAGGTGGTGGAACTTCATGATATCCAATTCCTCCCCTTTTAACTGGGGAACTTTGATCACTTACGAGGTGATCAAGTATAGCGGAGGAATTTCTAAATTGCTCAAGTTTTCTGTTTAGTTCCACTACTTTCACCTGGTGATCAGCTATCTGTTTATCCCTTTCAGCTATTAGTTTGGTTTTCTCTTCTAACACCTCATAGCTAAGATCAATTACTTGTATTTTCTCAGCTAGACTGGCTTTAAGACTTCTAATATCTTTCTCACTAGCTTTTATTTTTACCTTGTAACTGTTTTCTCTAGCTTTAGTGTAATGATGATCTTCTTTTAATGTTTTAAATTGAGCATCCAAAATAACAAACTGATCAGTTATTGTTGTCAATTGTTCAGACAGATTTTCACATTTCGTACAAGGGAGTTTAGTACTTACCTCGGAGAGCTGATCTGGCACTTCTGCCATGTAAGCTTGATTTTCTCCAGTCACTTTCTCACTTCCTGCAGTTTCGATGTTCGCCAAATTGGCCTGTTCGAACACTTCCTCAACATGCAGATTCCAATTGTATTCCCCGTTCTGTCTGGATATCATCGCCCTATTCTCACTACTTCCACCACTCTGTTGTGTAGACCTGTTCTGACTACGTTCAACTCTGTCATTTGTGCATTCTTTAGCAAAGTGGCCATTCTGTTGACAGTTGTAACACCGAACCTTTGACTTATCAAAACCTGGTCTTTCACCAACAAACTTTCTACCAGTCTTCTTCATAAACCTTTTAACCCTTCTCACAATCATCGCTATCTGCCACTGCAGATCCATCTCTTCCAGATCATCAGCATCGATCTGATCATAGTCTTCGTCTAAAGTTGCAGGGTCAACAATCTTACCTTTAATGTAGTTTTCGTACGAAGCAATGAAAGATGCATAGAGAGCAAACTGCTGTTCAGCAGATTTAACACTCATGGGCATCTTAGAGTAGTTGTTGTTAGGAACACTTGAAGAGAAACTACCCTTGGTTGTTTGAGGTTTAGAAGCATTTGTACCACCAGCTACAAAACACACATCACCATCCATGTTGAGAGTTACATGACCTTCATGTGTTGAGTTAGCGCCCGAGTCTCCCTTAGAGTAGTACGCAGATGATTCTGACTTCGAACTTGAACTTGAATTAACTTTCGCACCATACATTCCCGGATCCTGAACCTGATCAGCTGGTGTCTCTTTTCGAACCATGTTAAGTTCAAAAGTTCGTAGTTTGTTGACTGCTGTTTCCAAGTCATAGTCGGCAAACTCTTTGTCTTCTCTCATCAAGACAGTGTACATCTCCCATTTCGGTGGGAGAGCATCAAGGAGTTTTTCCACGATCTCCTCTTCTTTGTAAGCAATGGAATAATTGCTGAGTTCGGTCATCAGGTGATAATATCTCGTGATGATATCATCAAGTGATTCATTCTTCAAATACTTGAACACCGAGAATTGGGTTTTGAGTAGTTTAATCTTGGATGCACGAATCCCCACATTACCTTCAAATCGGTTTTCAAGTGCTTCCCATAGCTCTCTAGCGGTTTTATACTTCCTGAAGGTGTGAAGAATCTCTTGTGGAAGAGCCATTGTAATCGCAGCATGAGCTTTGCTTTCAGCCTCATACATCTTCTTTTCTTCCTCTTCCATCTTGTTGTATTTCTTAATCTGTTCACGACCCTCATACAAAGCAGTTGGTGGAATGTATCCGTCTTGAATACACACCCACATCTTAGCATCTTGATATTTAACGTACTGCTCAAACCGATCTTTCCACGCCACAAAATCGGTACCCTTAAGCATTTTCGGTGCCTTAGTAGATGAACCCGCTTCCACTTCCATCTTTACCAGTTCCGTAATATTTATTGAAGTCATCTTTTACGAAACGAAAACACAAAGAAACCCAAAAAATAAAAATTTTATCCTTAACAGTACTGTAGGCGAAGTTGTGGATAACTTCGCTTAAGTCTTAACTTCGCTTGAATTCTTAACTTCGCTCTCCTTTTTAAATTCGCCTGATTTGGCGAAGTTGTGAGATAGGCGAAGTTGTGGATAACTTCGCTTGAGATAAGCGAACTTGTGAGGTAGGCGAAGTTGTGGATAACTTCGCTTAACCTTATATCTTCGCCTAAACCCTACAAACAGTAGCGGCAACTTCGCCTAATGAACACGATGATTTTGCAGGTCTGATTTTGACGTTTTGCGAGGTATGCGAAGGTGTAATGGGTTGTTTTTGATGGTCGGAGGTGAGTAGGACACAAAAACTCGGTAAACTCGTCCCGCGAATAGTCGAACGGAACGATTTCTTCACCCGCGTGATAATCCCGAACCACACAATCACGAGCAAAAGCTCTGATACCAATTGTAGGTTCCAAGCCGGATCTACACGGAATATCTCGTTCTACGTAGGTGCGGAATCCCTACATAAGACGATACAAGCGTAGAAGACGATACACGTTAACACGATCAAACACACGTTACAATAAACAAAGACACGTTGTATTGCAACTGGAAACACGTGATTCACTGATCACCGATTACACAAACTCTGAACAACTCGTAAACTAATTCGTAAACTAGTTACTACTCGTTTTCAACTAAGCCGTAACCTAGCCTATTTAACATTCGACAACTTCGCCTAAGATGTTTAGGCGAATTTGTCACTAACTTCGCTTGTTCCACAAGTTCGCCTATATAAGTGAACTTGTGAGCTAACTTCGCTTAATACAAAATACAATTCCAACTAACTCGATTACGGACACTAGACACTGAACTACTGACATCATGTACCAACAGTGAAGGTGCAATAGCTTAGGTGAGTCATCACTAGGCTTGCCACGTGTTGCCACGTGGTGAGTCATCTTCGCGTATCAGTAGGCTCCGATATTATTAGGGTCGGGTCCCTACTATCTTCGATATTATTAGGGTCGGGTCCCTTTATTTCGCATAACCATACAACCATACATGTCCTGTCAGCTATCCATACGTTCACTTCATACTTCATTATCATACGTGCATGCTTTACCTATCTCATGCATATAATATTTATATAAACATATTCATTCACAAAACAATCATATAATAATAACAATGATGCAAAATCATACACGTATATTATACTTATCACATAGGATAAGTATTTAAACTATCACATAGGAGTATGCACACAGCCCCGAAAAACGTCACAGAGAAAGGGGCTAGAACTCACCTGTAATCGGTTCCTCTCTGAGTTAAGCGTATTACCCTTCTTCAATTGAGCACGGCTAACTGTTTATTAACGTACAAGTATTAACTTTCTATTTTGATATTTTATATTTTTGAGTTGACGGAGTTAACTTTTAAGTTAACTAATATGAACCTATTATTTACGAAACCGACACCGAGCTTGTCGGTTATGAAACTAATCTTTATTCATTAAAATCTCTATAAGTTACGAACCCAAACTTTCAAGTTAATGATTCCCTAATGAACCGGGTTAACGGTTTCTTAGTGAACGAATCCTAACTTTATTACTTTAACGGACCGAACTTTATTAGTTTAACGAACCAGTCCTAAGTTAACAATTCTTTTAACATGCTTATAAGGTAGAGGGTTCTTAACGATTTTGTAGGTTATGATCCTTAAACGAGTCGGTTCTTGGGTTCGGGTTAAGATCTCATATTTGAATCCAGTTTCAAGTTTTACTTAGGTACATTCAGGTAACATAGGAGTCGTTTAGGTTCCATTCAAGTTACATAGGAGTCATTTAGATTCCACTCAAGTCACATAGGAGTCGTTTGGATTCCACTCGAGTCACATAGGAGTTGTTTGGGTTCCACTCGAGTCACATAAGAGTCAAATCATCCATTCGAGTCACATAGGAGTCAAATCCATTCGAGTCACAAAGGAGTCAAATCCATTCGAGTTACATAGGAGTCAAATCCATTCGAGTCACATAGGAGTCAAATCCATTCGAATTACATAGGAGTCAAATCCATCCATTCGATTCACATAGGAGTCAAATCCACTCAACTAGAGTCGAATTCCAATCCACTCTAACTAGAATCGAATTCTAATCCACTCCATCTAGAGTCAAATTCCAATCCACTCCAACTAGAGTCAAATTCCAATCCACTCCAACTAGAGTCGAATTCCAATCCACTCCAACTAGAGCCTAATTCCAATCCACTCTAACTAGAGTCAAATTCCAACTTATTTATATACGTATATATATATATATATATATTATGTCCAATTATTTAGATTGAGATCCAACTTTCCTACTTGGTTCAATTAGAGTTCATTTGTGTCGGTTTGGCTCGGTTCGTTTTGTTTCCAACTTACAAGGTCCATTCGTTCATCTATTATTATAAAACAAGAACAAAATGAAGATGAAATGAAGGATGAACCTTTAACCTAATGCGTACCTTAAAGATTAGGTTAGATTAGATCTTGAATCTCTTAGAATCCTAGTTGAACCTTCTTAGATGTTGAATAGGAAATCAATCTTTGTTAGCTCTCTAAAGATCTTGGATGGAATAGGAAGAAGAAGAGAGGTTTGTGTGTGTATAGGAGGTGTGTATGTGTCCGGAGTCTGAAGATGGTGAAATAAAAATGTCTAGGGTGTTAGGGATTAAATACCCCAAGCCCATGGACCTTAGGTCCGTAACCATTCTCAAGCCCATAATCCACCTTAATCATATCCTTACATCTTATTATTCTCTATTAACTCTAACTAACAACGCACGCTAATTACATAAAACTTATTTTAATGATAAATCCAAAAACGTGGATGTTACACCCCATCCCTTTAGTGCCACCAGATTGCTTGATTTCTTAATGGAGACTTCTCATTAATTCCTTTGATTTTCTTGGGAATTATCCTACGGGTTTGGTGATCCGAATCTTTCTAAACGGGTTATATGACATAAGATGAAGTCATTCTCAAAATCTAACCTTAAACCTTCTCCACATCGGCGTTTTCCCTCTTCTCCCTCATCTTGCTAGAACCCTAATACAATCCCCTCCTTCACTCCTCTCATTGGTGACTCTAATGGATCCGTATAAGAGATTCTCGCCTATTTCTTTTCCATTCTATCAGTTCATCGTAATCATGATCATTTCTTGACTTAGTTGGTATTTTCAATTTCTATTTCATCAAACCCTAGAATTTATCCAATCTGTTATCTTAATTCGATATGAGTAGGTATGCTATAAATTAAATTGTTATGTTCATATTTCCTTCATGAGTTTGTTTTAGCGACTTTGTTTATTGAACCTAAATACATAACAAAAGTCATGTTTTTTTATTTTCTTAATACTATCTATACAACACCGTGTGTTTGAATAAATATGCATAACTAAATGCTCGATGAAATGCCTGTGTTTAGAGTACTCGGATATCAAACCCGAATACCATACATGGATCTAAATGTAACATCTCAGATTTTTCGTATTTGTTTAAACCAAT
This sequence comes from Bidens hawaiensis, assembly GCF_021521415.1. Taxonomy (NCBI): domain Eukaryota; kingdom Viridiplantae; phylum Streptophyta; class Magnoliopsida; order Asterales; family Asteraceae; genus Bidens; species Bidens hawaiensis. The sequence goes on from NW_027491308.1 coordinate 298,840, forward strand.
TCGAAAACGTAATTCGAATCTTTCGAACTATTTAAAACTTGTATTTATTGGTATATAACTTGCTTTAAATTATTTTATAATTTCATAACTTTCAACTATACCAAATAGCCCTTAGAAACCTTTAAAATCGCTTAAAACGGCTAAAAATCGCATTTTCGGGAACTGCAGGGATTAATTTTGCCAATTCTTTCCTATTTTCAATTAAATTAACGTAACTTAAGCTCCAAGATATGTCAAGTAATTTTATAAAACATTACAATTTCATTTTATTGATATCCAAACCGAAATCTTTAAGTTATTATACCTGATTTTGTTATTAATTGATTATTCGGTTTCCTAAAATAGCTATTTCCTAATAAACAAGTCTTAACCCTTAATATTTAAACAAGGTGTATCATAAAACCCTAAATTATTACTTCAATACCAGCCTCCATAGCTACAATCTACGAAATTCTATTCCCCATTGTCGGTTTCTTCAAGAATTTATCAAGTTCCTAATAAACAAGTCTTAACCCTTAATATTTAAACAAGGCATATCATAAAACCCTAAATTATTACTTCAATATCAGCCTCCATAGCTACAATCCACGAAATTCCTTTCCCCATTGTCGGTTTATTCAAGAATTTATCAAGTTCGTATTGCTTCGTTGACTGTCAAGCTTCAGGACCCTTTGACCTCGATTATCTCTTGTTCCATTCATCGTTCGGTGGACGACTCGCTTATTCATATTTATATGCACTTGTCATTAATCTAAGGTGAGTTTTATCATTCCCCTATTTTACTAAGTTTTCTATACGTTTTGGGGACATATGCATATTTCATATTATATATATACATATATATATACATATATATATATACACATATATCTCAAAAATTAGCAAACGTGTACTTGTGTGTGATTAATCAAATATACTTGTTATGTGCTTACTTGTTTATGTGCGCATTCGTGTTTAGAGAGGTTACGCATATCCCCTTGTATAGGGTTCTCATATTATTGACCAACGCCCGATTCGCTTGGCAACGGTCTTATTATTATTTGCTCATGGTTGATTTACCGGCGCCCGATTCGCTTGGCAATGGTTTAATCGACAACTTATTTGCTCATGGTATGATTTCATTACCGCGTTTACTACGATCTGCTTATTTCTCTTACTTATTATATTAACATTAATTTACCGCAAAACTGGTGATAAACTCACTCAATGTAAGACCCCGAATCCCGGGAATCCTACAGTTGGTAATCATATCGAAAAAATTTCAAAAATTTAAAGTCAAATAATTTCATCTTATTAAAAATCGTGTCAGAGAAATAAACAGCGGAAAATCACAAGTACTAAAACCAAGTTCCCAAAACCATAATTTAAATGTTTAAAGTAATAAATGAAAAGAAAACAGTTTGCGTATTAATCTCTGACTAGTTATGCCTCCAACCGTCCAAGTAGTCTCGAGCACGTCCAAGCGGTAAGCATCCTCCTCTAAACCTGAAACTCACACTAACATACACACAAAGTCAGCTTGAGCTGAGTGAGTTCAAGTTTTAATAATAGACATTTAAATAAATCATTCCAAGGGTTTAAACATAAAAACGGGATTATAAAACATTCCAAGAGTCTAAAATATAATACGGGATACGAACAGCTAGACCATCATCAACACTAAGTATTCGTACTTAGACATCTATATACATCCATATATTTATATCCCTATAAATACCAACCAAATAATAACATCAGGGTCGAGCACACGTACAACCCAAACACGTAACATCTCATCCAAGTAATAACATCAGGGTCAAGCACACGTATAACCCAAACACGTAACATCCGATGATGATCATGCCACACGAGCCTCCCCCCTCACGGGCTTTTCAGGGCCCGCCATAGGATTTAAGAACCTGAGTCGTATAGTTTGGCCCGGCCAAGATCACCATCCATCCGTATGCAAACACAAAGTAGGCATACGCAACATCAGCAGTCGATACTACAACATCGCCAAATATAGGTCATACAATAATATATATATATATACATACTATAACATTCCAAGGCCAACTATATACTAGCAAGCCTATATAAAATAGTTTAAACATTTCATTAGGAAAAATTGTTTAGGTGTGCAAGCTAGCCCAAAACTTAAAAGAGTAAAAAGGGGCATCATGAACTCACCTGACATAAGGCACGAATTCACCACGAGCTAAAGAGTCCCTAAGAAATCCCAAAACACAAACACCTGCCGGTTTACATTCAAACATTACTAACGACATCGAAAAAATCTCGTTTATCCTACGAGACGTTCTAACATGGTTCGAGTTACTTAAATCCTCGACCTCATAAAACTAAATCACAACAGCCCTTGAGGCCTCACATTCACCAAAACGATCCATAGGTACCCCCGGGGATAAGGAATTCCCAATTTGCCGCCCGAAGCACAAGGTGACCCAAACACGCGCGCTTAAGATTCGTTTAGGCCATTAACATCCAACTCAGCCCCGTGTGGACCCGTTATGATAAAATCACAGCCAACAAGTCCACACAACACTACACGAGTCAAATTGGTCGGTAATTCACAAACACGATGCACAAACTACTAATAAAAGCGAATTTGCGCCGTATCGACCCGTTAACCGACAACCAATTCAACCCAAATACTCAAAAAAATCAGTTTTTCACAGCCAACAAATCATCCCGAGTCTACAACATTCGAATTGGTTGTCAATCCCCTCAAACAACACGTTAAACACAACAACTCACAAACTAGACAACCGAATCCTATTTTTCAAACTATTAACAATTGGCCGACCTAACCAATTCCAATTACCATGAAATTTTAGTACGATGTAAGTGACATACCTAGTAAGATTTTGGTGCAAAAAACCCAAATAAAAAAAGCCCCGGAATTGCTCAATTGGACAGCCACCCTACAAGCCTAAAAACAACCGAATTTCGATGAATAAACACGCCATAAGGATGAACTAAGGTGAAAAAGAGTTGTAGACATCTAATACCGACCTGGAATTGAAGTTTGGATGGCCGGGAATGGGCTGGTCTTGTACGAAAATCGAGAGGGGGGGGGGTCTTGGGCGCCGACCGGACCACTAGTTAGGGTTAGGTTTAATTTTTTTTATATAATATATAATAACAAAATAACATTTTGGCCCCTCCACTTTATTAATGGTTGAACTTGCGAGAAAAGTTACGTATGATAAGCTTATGAGGGTTGCAAGGAGCTCCCAGGAGAATACCGGGTCAAGCTCGAAAGGTGCACGAAATCCTACAAGTTTAAGCCTTTTGTCGGAAATTTACGGACGTTACAAGTCTACTCCCCTAAGAATGGGATTCGTCCCCAAATCCCGCTACACAGGAACAAGCGCGGGTTGCAAACTTTTAAAGCATCACATCATACACAGAACGAGTATAAATAGGATCGCTACTGAAGATAGCGTACTACATTCTAGTCAAACTATGACACACAAGAGCTTTCAATAAGAAAAGAAATGGTCGGTTAAATATATAAACGATTAATACGAATGCAAGGAATTACCTGAAGTCGCGTCCGCGTCCTCCTCTGTCTCCTTCGTAGAGATACTGAAGGCCCTAACCTTAGCCTTTGGCTTGTCTTCCAACTTAACCCTATAAGAGTTTCCCCGCTCAGAACCTCCAACCTTATTTTCAGTACATCGGAGGCCAAATGACCAGACCCCTCACACCGGTAACATGTCAACGACGGGCACTCATAGTGGGGGTGTCCCGTCTCCCCACAACGAAAACAAGGGATAGTCCCGAGCCTACACTCCCCTCTATGAGGTTTCCCGCACTTCCTGCATCTATCGCTACACCCTTTACCATTACGATCCGACGTCCTTGCCCTCGCTTCCTTCCCGTCCGACACAGAATCATTGCCCCCATAACGCTTGCCATTGGAGTTAGAGCTCGGTTTCCAATCTTTCCCAGACACAGTTGGGCTCACCATCTCTCTCTGTTCATACAATGTACCTGCCAGGGTAACCACCGAATGGAAGGAGCTCATGTCAGTGGTCACCACACCTCTACGAACATCTGCCGGAAGACCTTTACGTACTTTTTGATTCTTTTACCTTCAGGTGTAACTAGATCGGGACATAAACGAGCCAATTGGTTGAATTTTGTAGTATACTCTCGATGTGACATATCACCCGCTTCTAGAGCTAAGAAGTCATGCTCCATCTTATCTAATTCATGCGGAGGGAAAAAATGATCGATAACCAACTGCTTCAACTCTTCCCAAGCCATCCTCCTAATTGAACGATCACCCATAGCCTGAGCTAGATTATCCCACCAACACAGCGCCTCGGAACGAAACGAGGCAGTTGCATAAGTCACCATGTCCTCCCTTTTTCACTTACTGACCCTCAATACGGCTTCCATCTCTCTAACCCATTGATGAGCTGCCAACGCATCTTTGGTACCATCTAAAACGGGAGGGTCGTACTTCTTGAAATCCCCATACGAACATCCTTTAGCAGGCACACTAACCGCACGAGCTTTTTCCTCATCACTAGATACCACTACCTCGTCTTCAACCAGAGTTTCTTGACCCTTTCCTTGCTTATCCGCACCCTTACCATCCTTTAGTAGGCACACTAACCACACGAGCTTCAACCTGCCGGTTTACATTCAAACATTTAACTCCCGTTAATTCCGGTTCCAAGAGTTAAAGCTTCTAAAGTATGTATTATTCTCGGGATTTTACCGACGTTTCTCAGGAGCCTTTACGTCATCTCGGTACGTTAAATTATCCAACCTTTCCTTCCAAGTTACCATATCCGTTAAACTTTGAGGGCTAATGTGTAACATTTATTTTATATCATAAAATAATGAAATACCCTAACCCTAAACCCACCAGCGCCGATCGGAACTCAAGACCCCCCTGGCGATTTTCTTCTGTGCAGCCATGTTTCAACCGTAAAAACTTCAATTCAAGGTCAGTTTTATGATTCCCCATGTCTTTTACACCTTAATTGACCTTTATATTGCGCGTATTGATCGTTAAACGACTTGTTTTTGGTTAACCGGGTGGCTGTCCAATTGAGCGTTTCCGGGGCTTTTTTTGAGCGAGGTTTTCGCACCAAAATCCTCCTAGGTATGTGTGGTACATCATACTTAAAAACCATATTCATTGAAGGTGTTTTGGTTGGTCAATCGATTTTAGTTCGAAAACTAGGGTTTATCGGGTGTAGAATCGTCAATTGTTGAGTTTGATGCATTAATTGATTGAATGACCAACCGAATTAGTTTGTACAGCCCTAGGGGGGTTTAAGGGCTGTGGGAAAATTATTTTTTTGGTACTCGGGGCTGATTAGGTTTAGTTAATCGAGTCGGTTTTGTGCAAATTGTCGTTTAAACATTAAAGTGAGTGTTGTAAAAAGGAACCGTCGACCCTATCAACGCGGGGGACATAATTATGAGATATGAAAAGGTTAAGATGGGAATTTGGACCATTTGGGGCTGATTTATTTGACAATTGGTTTTTAAGATTTTGTACGCGCGTATTCGACTCGATTTGCATACCGACGGGTGAGTTGTGCATCATGGTTAGCCCCGACCATGATCGTAGGGTGGATTTGGTTAATTGAAAGGTTTTAGGGGCTGAGGTAAAGTAAAAGAGTATGGGTTGGGCCTCGCGCCAAGTTGTTGGGCCTGAGCGGCCTGTTAGGCAAGTGTGTTCTTACGGTCTAGTTTAGTAACGCGTTGTGCACAATTTACAGGCCCTTACTTGTGAGTGTGCACTTAGAGATTTCCTAGCTCGTTGCTGGTGTTTGGTTGATCTCAAGTGAGTCCATGATGCCCTTTTCACTCTTTTCAAGTTTTGGGCTAGCATGCACACCTAAGTGTTTTTCTTACTTGATGAAATGTTTTAAACAATTTTATATAGGCTTGCTAGTATATGGTAGGCCTTGGGATGTTAAAAATATATATATACACACACACACACACACACACACATATACATTATTGTTTGGCCTATATTTGGCGGAGTTGTAGTCGTTTCGACTAAGGATGTTGCGTATGCCTACTTTGTGTTTGCATGCGTTGATGTTACGTGTTTGGGTTGTACGTTTTCTCGACCCTGATGTTATACGTGGATATTATATATATATATATATATATATATTTTATATATATAGGGATGTAATTGAAAGGATGTTTATATATATATCTTTGGTATATGTATGTATAAGAATGATTAGTCTTCGGTAACGATGACTTAATGGATGCACTCTTTTTACTTTAAAAACTTTTGATATGTCTACCATATTTGTTATTGCTGATATTATTTACTTAAAACTTGAACTCACTTAGCTCAAGCTGACTTTGTGTGCATGTTAGTGTGAGTTTCAGGTTAGGAAGAGGATGCCTTATCGCTTGGACGTGCACGAAGCTACTTGGACGGTGAAGGGCATACGTGGATGGAAGAATGTACCTTGAACAATTTGATTTTAAATAGTTTCATGAATTATGTTTTAAAGTTGGTTTTGGGCAAAATTCCCCGGTTTTAGGGAACTTACTTCACTATTTATGTTATCCGCTGAATTTACGCTCTAAGATGTTTGTTTTAATGGAAGAAACCGTTTTCAAGTTTAATTACTTTAATCTATATTTTGTATGAATACAACTGTGGGGCTCCCAGGGTTCGGGGCATTACAAAACATTACGAACGACATCGAAAAAATCTCGTTTATCCTACGAGACGTTCTAACATGGTTCGAGTTACTTAAATCCTCGACCTCATCAAACTAAATCATAACAGCCCCGAGGCCTTACATTCACCAAAACGACCCTTAGGTACCCCCGGGGATAAGGAATTCCCAATTTGCCCCCGGAAGCACAAGGTGACCCTAACACGTGCGCTTAAGATTCGTTTAGGCCATTAACATCCAACTCAGCCCCGTGTGGACCCGTTGTGATAAAATCACAGCCAACAAGTCCACACAACACTACACGAGTCAAATTGGTCGGTAATTCACAAGCACGATGCACAAACTACCAATAAAAGCGAATTTGCGCCGTACCGACCCGTTTAAGTAACCGACAACCAATTCAACCCAAATACTCAAAAAAATCAGTTTTTCACAGCCAAAAAATCATCCCGAGTCTACAACATTCGAATTGGTTGTCAATCCCCTCAAACAACGCGTTAAACACAACAACTCACAAACTAGACAACCGAATCCTAGTTTTCAAACTATTAACAATTGGCCGACCTAACCAATTCCAATTACCATGAAATTTTAGTATGATTTAAGTGACATACCTAGTAAGATTTTGGTGCAAAAAACCCGAATAAAAAAAGCCCCGGAATTGCTCAATTGGACAGCCACCCTACAAGCCTAAAAACAACCGAATTTCGACGAATAAACGCGCCATAAGGATGAACTAAGGTGAAAAAGAGTTTTAGACATCTAATACCGACCTGGAATTGAAGTTTGGATGGCCGAGAATGGGCTGGTCTTGTACGAAAATCGAGAGGGGGGAGGGTCTTGGGCGCCGATCGGACCACTAGTTAGGGTTAGGTTTAATTTTTTTTATATAATATATAATAACAAAATAACATTCTGGCCCTTCCTCTTTATTAATGGTTGAACTTGCGAGAAAAGTTACGTATGATAAGCTTACGAGGGTTGCAAGGAGCTCCCAGGAGAATACCGGGTCAAGCTCGAAAGGTGCACGAAATCCTACAAGTTTAAGCCTTTTGTCGGAAATTTACGGACGTTACACTCAACATGTGTTGTTGACAAACTCTGTTTTCTACGCATATGCATGTTGCTATTGAATTGAAGTTGAAGTATGGACACTTAGAAAGACCTTAGGGTTTTAATAAAGACAAACATGAATTTAAATTTGTTATATATATTTATTTGAATTGTTTTGTTATATTTGAATATTGTGTGTACATTTGATATAAAATAATTTAATAGATATTATCACATTTATATTATGATAGTATCTTTGAGCTGTGAGCAATCGGATCACGCCCCGGTATTTCCGCCTTAGGTTGGGGTGTGACAGAATTGGTATCAGAGCTGAAGGTTATAAGATAGGTCGTTAGAAATGGTCCTAGACATATGTTAGGCACCCTATACGTGCTTATCTGAACTTCCTTATGTACTATTTAAATTGTTTACAACTTATATAGGTTAATTATTTAATTCACATTTTATTATTATCTATTGTGCACACACACAAGAATAGGGCTATCACTTTTACCCGAAACCAACCCGAAAAAACCCGTACCAGAACTAACCCGACCCGAAAAACCCGAACCCGAGAAAAGACTAACACGAACCCGAACCGAAGTAATTCGGGTTGGTTCTTGGGTTTGATTTATAAGTTTCGGGTCAACCCGAATAAACTTTTAGTTTTGAAATTAATTATATTTTTAGGTATAATATGCTTAGTCTTGGTCACTAAAGTTATTAGAACCTGAGCCTAATCGACATTTGTCATTCCAACTATTATAGATTGATTGTTTATTGTTAATTTACATTTTCCGTTTATTACTAATAGAAACTGTAATCGAACAACCAAATTACGTCTGATCGAAGACGATTACGGTTCGAGTTAGTTACTTAGTTTAAACTCTTCTTTTGAATTGTTTTATGACTTTATCAAGTTATGTTGGTTTATTATTTGATTATTTACGTTACGAGCAAAGAAGAATATGTCGTTTTAATTTTAGCACTGAAGTTTTTTAAATTTTATTGTTTTTAGTTTCATTTTCTAGGATACTCGAAACCCAATTAACCCAACCCGAAAAAACCCGAACCCGAATTACCCAAACCCCAAAAACCCGTGAGAGATTTGGGTTGGGTTTCGAGTTAAAATTTAAAACTTTGAAACCCGAAGAACCCGAAACCCGAAAAACAAACCCGAAGAACACCCCTACACACAAATTCCGAGGTTATGCCTCACTCTCAAAATATCTTTAAATCCTCTTATTTTTAGTAGATTGCCTTTTATTTTGGAAATTCCTTAAGAATTCCCGTGTTTTGTTTTGCTCCTTCACCTTGAAGCATGGAGGTATGACAAATGTCGTACAACCGTAACTTTAAGTGATACACGTAACCGGTTAAACGGTTGTGTGGTAAACATAACCGGCTAAACGGTTACACTCCAAAATTGTATTTTTAATTATTTTAAAATGCTTAGTTGGGTAAAAAATCCATGTAAACTCCTACTCCTCGTCAAATAATAAAATAAAACCCAAAATATTGATCAGGACAGCTGCTTCCATAAACTCCTACTCCTCGTCAGACTCCTGGTCATTATCATCACCATCTCCACCAGCTCCTGATCCTCTAGTACCTGCATAATAAAAATCACTCGACCCATACTGTCCATAAATGCCATACCCAGATCCCCCAGCACCAGCTCCATACCCACCAGATCCACCATATCCTCCTCCATACACATGTCCAGCATCAAACCCAGAACCACCCATGTCAACGCCACCAGTAGTAGGCGGCGGCGACTGCGAAGTACCTGGCAGCGGAATATGCCAGTGATCAAACATGGTTCTAAAGTAACCCCGCGACTCATCCCTGTACACTCTGAACTCGTCCCGATACCCTTGCAAATCCTCCCGCATCTGCAACTGCTGCTGAAACATATAATCCAATGTCATGGGCTCGGGGAGCTGCTTCTGTGGTTGCCGTCTCTGTCGTGGTAGGGCGGTTGGCCTCTCTACACGCTGGCCCCGCGAACTACCCTCTGCTCTCAACTCCGCCATCCGCGGTGGATCACCATAAGTCATAATGCCCGCTTTTTGGGCATCGTCAAGTGTCACAACCTCAGTATCCGGTCCCTCCGTAAAATACTCGTCCAGATAACATCCAAATACACCCAAAGACTACGCAATCCTCGTAATCATGGGCCCCAACGCCAACTGAGTCGTGGCCGGACTCACTCTCCGACCACCCCGATTAAATAAACTTAACAACAATGTAGCCCAATTCACATTCATACCTCCAATCATCAACATCAAACACATCAGATCAAGATTATTACATTTATCTTTCCCCGAATGTCGTCCCGTGAACGTAGAAGCAACCACCCTGCGTAAATACCGGAGCAGTGGGTCCCGAATCTGTGAAGCAACTACACTACTCGAATGAGCACCATCACCAATCATCCTCCAAAACGTAGCCAAATCATTCAGTGAGATCCAGTGAGGCCTAGAAGCAGTCGACCCTGTGGTAAACCCCCTAATACTCTCCTGAAACTCGGGAGCCTCAACCTCATGCGGCGCATACAAACCCACAATTACCGCAAACCTGGGCACCGTAAACTGAAACAATTCTCTTCCCAACAAAAAACTAACCGCGTATGGTTCGTCAAAGTCTTTCGGATTGTACCTGAAAGTAGAGTAAAATTTGTAAACCAACTCCTCGTACTACTTCTCCCCAAAGCTCAAAATATCTTTCCACCGTCCCAGTAACAACCTATTAAGTTTCGGAACTTGACCAATAGTTTCCAACACCTCCCAATCAAACGTCCGGTGTCGGAATATCTCCAAATCACGAATCTATCTAAACAACTCATACTCAGGAGTACCAGGTAGAAACCGTAGCATGATGTGGTCCTCATCTTCTCCCCCTGTAATATCCTCGACCGCGGCCCCAAAAACCTCGATCTCGGGAACAGCGTATCTGATCGGTGCACGCGTATACTGCTGATATGTATTGTCAAACACCTGCTGCTGTTTCAACCGTTTCCTCGACATCTGTAATTAAATATATCAAGTAAGTCCATATCTGTAAGGCCCCGAAACCCGGGAACCCCACAGTTGGTATTCATTCCAAACACTCGTAAAAATAATTAAATTTAAAAACAATTCTTTTCATTAAAATAGCATCACAAAGTATAATTCGGCGAAAAACGTGAATAAACGAATGAGTTCCCAAAACCCGGGGATTTAACCCCAAAACCAAAATTAAGTATAACTTTTATAAGTCTTTTGAAATAAAATGCTCATAAACAATTCTTCATTCCAGTATGCCCTTCAACGTCCAAGTAGCTCCGTGCATGTCCAAGCGATAAGGCATCCTCTTCCTAACCTGAAACTCACACTAACATGCACACAAAGTCAGCTTAAGCTGAGTGAGTTCAAGTTTTAAATAAGTAGCAACAGTCTTAAGTAATCATTCCAACGGTTTTAAAACAGCAAATAGAAGTACATCGTTTAGGTCACCACATTCAATAAATAGTCATTCTTACGTATGAGCATCTCTATACGTGCATTCCTATATATATCAATATATATTTATATAACATTCAATAATAACATTCAAGGCCGAGAAAACGTACAACCCAAACACGTAACATTCAGCGCATGCAAACACAAAGTAGGCATACGCAACATTCAGTAGTCGAGACGACTACAAACATTCAGGGTAGAGAAAACGTACAACCCAAACACGTAACATTCGGCCATGCAAACACAAGGTAGGCATACGCAACATTAGTAGTCGAGACGACTACAACATTCGCCAAATACTCGCCATTCTAAATATATATATATATACATACACATTCTATAACATTCCAAGGCCTACCAATACTAGCAAGCCTATGTAAAACCATTCAAAACATCTCATCAAGTAAGAAAAACACTTAGGTGTGCATGCTAGCCCAAAACTTAAAAAGAGTTAAACGGGACATCAAGAACTCACCTGAAATCAATCGAACACCTGCAACGAGCTAGGAAATCCCTAAGTTCAAAATCACAAGAAGGGCCTGTAAAGTATACACAACGTGTTACTAAACTAGACCGTAAGAACACTCTTGCCTAATGGGCCGTTCAGGGCCCAACAACTTGGCCCAAGGCCCAACAACCTTACCTCAGCCCCTAAAACCTTTCAACTAACCAAATCCACCGGTTAAGCCTAAAACGAACTTATCAATTAATAACGAGTAAAACGTGTAGATTTTAGCATGCGAAGATGCATTTAATTACATAGGATAACCTTTGAAATAAATTATTAAATTGTTATCAGACTTTGATAAATGTCTTAGATTTATAAAAATATTTTTATTATATTTTTCTATTGGACACAAAAATAATAAAAATTCCTCCAACACAGCAAGGTACGTGCAGCTATTTCAGTGCGCAACAAAATGGTTTTATTTTTATAAAATTCATTACCAAACCAAATTAAACGATTCCAATTGGGTTTGGTTCCAAACTCAAAATACTATATTCCAGAAGTGGAACCAACCAATTTGGACCTGTCGAAAAAAGGTTATCACGTCGGGAAGACAGACCAGAATCCGTCATCCCGCATCAGCTTTGACACTCGATTTTATAAATTCATAAAAACCATTCAAATCTCGTCCAAAAATTACGTATTATACCTTTCTGGAAACTAGACTCAAAGTAGAACATCATGGAATCAAGAATCGATAAAAAAAATGGATTATCATCGCGTTACAGACCCTACAATAAACGTATACGAATATGTCAGCAAACTGTTATCATCAAAACTCAACCTTTACGACCAATAAGCGCGTTAATATGATCAATTAAGGTGTAAAAGACATGGGGAATCATAAAACCGACCTTAAATTGAAGTTTTCACAGCTGAAACTTGGCTGGGCAGAAGAAAAACGAGCAGGGGGGATCTTGAGGTCCGATCGGCTGCTAGAAAGGGTTGGCGGTTAGGGTTTATTTGTTTTATGATATAAATAAAATAGTTACATCCAAGTCCCTCCAAATTGAAGTGTAAGGCAAAATAGAAGGAAAATTTAAGTTCTTTAACGTACCGGGATCACGTAAAGGCTTCCGAGAAACGTTGGATAAATCCCGAGAATTATACATACTCTACAAGCTTTAATTCTTGAAACCGGAATTAACGGGCGTTACAAGTCCACTCCCCTTACAATGGGATTCGTCCCCGAATCTCGATGCGACAGGAACAACTGCGGGTAGAGTTTCATCATCTCGTCTTCATACTCCCAAGTAGCCTTGGAACTCCTAAGGTGCCTCCACTGCACCTTCACCTGTCTAACCACCTTATTCCTCAAACGCCTCTCCTGACGGTCAAGAATAGCAATCGGTTGTTCAACGTAGTTTAGGTTACTATCGGGTTCAATATCATCGAGAGGCACACGGGCCTCTTCATCCGCTAAGCATTTCCTCAGATGGGACACGTGAAAAGTAGGATGAATCCCCGTGAGCTCCTCGGGCAATTCCAGCCTATATGCTACCTCACCAACTTGCGCTAAAATACGGAACGGGCCAATAAACCTCGGACTGAGCTTCCCCCTCGTACGAAAACGAATAATGCCCTTCTAGGGAGAAACTTTTAACATAACCTGATCCCCAGCCTCAAACGCAATAGAACTTCGCCTTTTATCTGCATAAGACTTCTGACGATCCCGCGCGGCCTTCATCAACGCCTTAATTTTATCGAGCTTCTCGATCGTAGCCTCAACTACCTCCAAACTACCCAACTGATTCTGACCAATGGAATCCTAACAAACTGGATTCCTACACCTCCTACCATACAACATCTCAAACGGTGGCATCCCAAACGTGGCGCGATAACTGTTATTATACGAGAATTCTACCAACGGTAAGTGACAATCCCAACTGCTCCCAAAATCGATTACACAGGCCCGCAACATATCCTCAAGAGTCTGAATGGTCCTCTCGGATTGGCCATCCGTTTGCGGGTGATAGGCAGTACTGATAAGGAGTTTGGTACCCATCTCCTCGTGAAACCTTTTCCAAAACCTGGAGGTGAAACGCGTATCCCTATCCGAAACAATAGATACCGGAACCCCGTGCCTAGAGACGATCTCACGAATAAACACATCGGCCAGCTGCTCAAAATTAAAAGTCTCTCGAATCGGCAAGAAGTGAGCGCTCTTAGTCAGTCTATCCCCTGTTACCCAAATGTTGTCATAATTACCCCTAGGAGTACGAGGCAATTTAGTCACGAAATCTATAGTAAGATGCTCCCATTTCCACTCAGGTATTTCCAATGGCTGAAGTTTCCCATACAGCTTCTGATGCTCGGCCTTAACTTGCAGACATGTCAAACACTTACTTACATACTGAGCCACCTCAAACTTCATCGCAGGCCACCAATAATTCTTTTTCAAGTCTTAGTACATCTTGGTCGCACCCGGATGAATGGAATAGCGCGACTTGTTCGCCTCATCTAAAATTTTACCTCTGCTCGGTACCCATAAACGACCATCCTTATACTTCACCCCGTCACCGACGTCTTCCAACAATTTCTTCTGACTCCAAACACGTTCTGACAAAATCCATTCCACCTGCAAAGCCTCATTTTGAACCCTGGCTATTTGCTTCAAAATATCGGGTTTAAGGATGAGCTGGTAAGACTTTACACGAATCGGCCTCGGTCTCTCCTTCCAGCTCAACGCGTATGCCACCACGTTGGCCTTACCTGGGTGGTACATAATTTCCAAATCATAATCCTTAATCAACTCCAACCATCGACGCTGACGCATATTCAGTTCCTTTTGTTCAAAGAAATATTTTAAACTCTTATGACCGGTATAGATAACACAGGGAACACCGTACAAATAATGCCGCCACGACTTAAGCACAAACATAGCGGCCGCAAGCTCCAAATCATGAGTAGGATAATTCGCCTCGTGAGGCTTTAACTGCCGTGAGGCATAAGCGATGACTCGACCTCGCTGCATCAAAACACACCCAAGCCCCTGATAAGAGGCATCAAAATACACTACCAAATCATCGGTGCCATCAGGTAAAGCTAAAATCGGGACATGCGTCAATCTGTTCTTCAACTCGAGAAAAACCTCCTCCTGTTCTGAACCCCAAACGAACTTAACACTCTTCTTAGTCAACTTGGTCAATGAAGAAGCAATTTTCGAAAAAGCGGGAATAAAGCGGCGGTAATACCCCGCCAAACCCAAAAAACTATGGATTTCAGATAGAGACTTAGGAGACTCCCATTCATTCACGGCTTCCACCTTTGCAGGGTCAACCAGAATACCACTCAGGTTAATAACATGACCCAAGAATTGAACCTCACGCAACCAGAAGGACATACAGTTTGTTCTTCCGCAGAGCCTCCAACACTTCCACGAGATGACCGGCGTGATCAGATTCACTTTTTGAGTACACAAGAATGTTGTCGATGAACACAATAACCGAACGATCGAGCATCGGTCTACACACCCGGTTCATAAGATCCATGAACGCAGCCGGTGCGTTGGTCAAACCGAAAGACATCACCAGAAATTCATAATGTCCATAACGAGTGCGGAAGGCAGTCTTAGGAATATCTTCCTCCCGAATTTTCAACTGATGGTACCCGGACCTAAGGTCGATCTTCGAGAACCAACTAGCTCCTTGGAGCTAATCAAACAAGTCGTCGATCCTCGGGAGCGGGTACCGATTTTTAATAGTGAGCTTATTCAACTCACGGTAGTCAATGCACATTCACATACTACCGTCCTTCTTCTTAATGAACAAGACCGGGGCACCCCAAGGCGAGATGCTCGGTCGAATAAAGCCCTTATCGAGCAAGTCTTCCAACTGAGCCATAAGTTCCTTCATTTCGTTCGGCTCTAGGCGGTAGGGAGCTCGGGCAACGGGTTTGGCGCCTGGTACAAGGTCTATCTGGAACTCGACCTCGCGATCCGGCGGCACATCTGACAAATCATTTGGAAATACATCCGGGAAATCCCGAACAATAGGAACATCACCGACGGTAGCCACCTCGGTATTCCCATTCATAGCATACGCCAGATACGCCCCGTACCCCTGCTGCATCAACTTTCCCACCTTAAGCATGGATATAATATGTGGCGTCACAACATTCCGATCACCGAAGACCGTAATTTGAGTCCCATCCGGGGCCCTTAGACGAACGAGTTTCTGACCACAAATGATCTGAGCATCAACATTCGCGAGCCAATCCATCCCGAGCACCACATCGAAACAACCAAGCGGCATCAATTACAATCGCACAGGAAATATATACCCAGACAACTCGATGGAACAACCCTGAATAGCCCTAGACACGGACACGGATTTTCCTACGGCGACCTTAACCTCAAACACATCGACTACGCGCTCGGGTGATTTATTCAACGAGGGACAGAAAGCGGTAGACACAAAACTTCTACTAGCGCCCGAATCAAATAAGACTGACGCAGGTAATTCATCAAGTAGAAAGGTATCTGGGATAACATCACGCTCCTACTTAGCTAAATAGTTGCTCATACATTCTTGAAGGAGCAAGGAATTTAAGCGGTCAAGTATCAAGGAACCCAGAGTGACAGTATGCTACGCCTCAGCTAAACAATTACGCGCAAAGCGTTCAAGAGGATGGGAAACGAACAGGAGAATTTAGGGAATAAGATAAACTTTAGCGCTAACGACTCGAGAGTTAGCCAAATCCTATCCCTACAAAGACGAAACCCTAACATAGTCAGACACAAGTGGTATTTAAAACATGGAAGGTAAGGGTAAACTGCTAATAACGTTGATCAAGTGTTATTAGTCGTTTACTTCACCGGCCCGTTCTAAGCACCCCCTGCCCGTAACCACATTAGAATTCTATCTAACACTTAACAATTAATCACATACTGGAAATCTTAAATTTAAAGAAATGACTAAATAATTTAAAGTTACCTCTTGGCGTGCAGCTACTCATGGTGGGCATACTGGTCTTTTTTCTTACAGTTCGAGTCCAAGCTTGGGGATGCTCGGATCCCTCAAACCATGGCTCTGATACCAGCTTGTACGGCCCCGAAACCTGGGAACCCCACAGTTGGTATTCATTCCAAACACTCGTAAAAATAATTAAACTTAAAAACAATTCTTTTCATTAAAATAACATCATAGAGTATAATTCGGCGGAAAACGTGAATAAATGAATGAGTTCCCTAAAACCGGGGATTTAACCCCAAAACCAAAATTAAGTATAACTTTTATAAGTCTTTTGAAATAAAATGCTCATAAACAATTCTTCATTCCAGTATGCCCTTCACCGTCCAAGTAGCTCCGTGCACGTCCAAGCGATAAGGCATCCTCTTCCTAACCTGAAACTCACACTAACATGCACACAAAGTAAGCTTAAGCTGAGTGAGTTCAAGTTTTAAATAAGTAGCAACAGTCTTAAATAATCATTCCAACGGTTTTAAAACAGCAAACGGAAGTACATCGGTTAGGTCACCACATTCAATAAATAGTCATTCTTACGTATGAGCATCTCTATACGTGCATTCCTATATATATCAATATATATTTATATAACATTCAATAATAACATTCAGGGCCTAGAAAACGTACAACCCAAACACGTAACATTCAGCGCATGCAAACACAAAGTATGCATATGCAACATTCAGTAGTCGAGACAACTACAAACATTCAGGGCAGCTCATCAGTGGGTTGGAGAGATGGAAGCTGTATTGAGGGTTAGTAAGTGCAAAGAGGAGGATATGGTAAATAATGCTACTGCCTAGTTTCGTTCCGAGGCGCTGTGTTGGTGGGATAATCTAGCCCAGGCTATGGGTAATCGTTCTATTAGGAGGATGGCTTGGGAAGAGTTGAGACAGTTGGTTATTGATCATTTTTGCCCTCTGCATGAATTAGATAGGATGGAGCAGGAGTTCTTGGTTCTAGAAGTGGGTGATATGTCACATCGAGAGTATAATACAAAATTCAACCAAATGGCTCGCTTATGCCCCGATCTAGTTACACCTGAAGATAAAAGGATCAAAAAGTATGTGAAGGGTCTTCCGGTAGATGTTCGTAGGGGTGTGGTGACAACCGGCATGAGCTCTTTCCATTCGGTGGTTACCCTAGCAGGTACATTGTATGAGCAGAGAGAGATGGTGAGCCAACTGAATCTGGAAAGGATTGGAAACCGAGCTCTAACTCCAACGGAAAACACTATGGGGGCGATGATTCTGTGTCGGCTGGGAAGAAAGTGAGGACGGAGATTTCAGATCGTAAAAGTAAGGGATATAGCGATGGATGCAGGAAGTGCGGGAAGCCGCATCGGGGAGAATGTAGGCTTGGGGCTATGCCTAGTTTTCGTTGTGGGAAGACTGGACATGCCAGCCATGAGTGCCCGACTTTGATTTGTTTCCGATGTAGGGGGTCTGGACATTTAGCATCAAATTGCCATACCAATAGGGCGGAGGAGTCCGGGCAGGGGACTTCCTCGAGGGGGAAAATGGAAGAGAGATCGAAGGTTAAGGCGAGTGCCTTTAGTATCTCGACGAAGGAGTCAAAGGAGGACATGGACACCATTTCAGGTAAGCTTGTGATCAATTTATTTGTTGCATTGCGCTTTCTATTTAGCTTCATATCGAATGCTTTCGTGTGTAATCGTTTGGCTAGGAATAGTACGATATCATTAGTAGGGGATACTTTTTATACCCGATCCGTGTAGGATGTGATGTTTTAATTTATAGCAACCCGCGCTTGTTCCTGTGTAGCGGGATTCGGGGACGAATCCCATTCTAAGGAGGGTAGACTTGTAACGTCCGTAAATTCCGATAAAAGTTTTAGCCTTGTAGTGTTGTGTACACCTTTCGGGCTTGACCCGGCATTCTTCCGAGAGCTCCTTGCCACCCTCGTAAACGTATTTTACTTAACTTTTCGTGAAAGTTCAACTCTTAATAAAGTGGAAGGGCCAGAATGTAACATTTTATATTATAATCAAAACCTAAAACCCTAGCCCCTTTCTCCTGCTGAGCCGATCGAACCTGTGAGCAGGTCTTAGGAGCTCGTTTTTCTTTTTTTGAAACCAATTCCAAGTGCCAAACTCTAATTCAAGGTTAGTCCCATGTCCCCTTTGGTCTTTTACACCTTAAACCATCCTTATACATCGCGTATTGGTCGTTAAGGTTGAGTTTTGATGATAACAGTTTGCTGACAGATTCGTATACGTTTATTGTAGGGTCTGTAACTCGATGAAAATATATTTTGTTTGATCGATTCTTGTTTCTATGATATTCTACTTTGAGTCTAGTTTCCAGAAAGGTATAATACGTAATTTTTGGACGAGATTTGAATGGTTTTTATGAATTTATAAAATCGAGTGTCAAAGCTGATGCGGGATGACAGATTCTGGTCTGTCTTCCCGATGTCATAACCTTTTTTTGACAGGTCCAAATTGGTTGGTTCAATTTCTTGAAGTTAGTATTTTGAGTTAGGAACCAAACCCAATTGGAATCGTTTAATTTGGTTCAGTAATGAATTTTATAAAAATAAAACCATTTTGTTGCACACTGAAATAGCTGTACGTACCTTGCTGTGTTGGAGGAATTTTTATAATTTTTTTGTCCAATATAAAAATATAATAAAAATATTTATATAAACCTAAGACATTTATCAAAGTCTGATAAAAATTTAATAATTTATTTCAAATGTTATCCTATGTAATTAAATGCATCTTCGCATGCTAAAATCTACATGTTTTACTGGTTATTAATCGATAAGTTTGTTTTAGGCTTAACCGGTGGTTTTGGTTAGTTGAAAGGTATTAGGGGCCTTGGGCCAAGTTTTTGGGCCTGGGGCCAAGTGATTGGGCCTTGGGCCAAGTGGTTGGGCCTTGGGCCAAAGTGTTGGGCTTGAGCGGCCCATTTGGCATGTGTGTCATCGCGGTCTAGTTTAGTAACGCGTTGTGTATAATTTACAGGCCCTTGCTTGTGATTGTGCACTTAGGGAATTACTAACTCATTGCAGGTGTTCGGTTGATTCAGGTGAGTTCATGATGCCCTTTTTACTCTTTTACGTTTTGGGCTAGCATACACACTGAAATACAATTTTAAACGATTTTACTCGTTACAACGATTTGAGTAGTTTTACATGGTCTCACTTGTGATGGTGCATTTTGAAAGCTATATTTGAATTATTTTATATGCCTTAGGATATTTTAGACTCATTCATGGGCTTGTATCCTTTAAGGTTACGTACATTATTGATGGTCTAGACTCGAGGATGTTAGTGGACTTGGTAGTAATTGAATATGAGTAGACCTATTACTTAGTTCCCGTATGGGATGATATATATATATATATATATATATATATATATGTAGGAATATATATGTATGTATATATGGAGGTATGTATGTACGTATGAGGATGTGTTACCTTATAGCCTACGATTGTGTAATGATATTTAGTTACTCGTGACTAAGAACGATGTATGTAGGCTTATTGATGTGTGTGTGCATGGTGATTCACGGCCGGGTCAAATATATTACTCGGGTTGTACCCGTGGTGGAGAGGCCCGTGTGACGTGATCATCATTTTGGCGGGTCAAATATATTACATGGGTTTTAAAATCCCGTGGTGAAGAGGCCCGTTGATGTTGAGCCGTGATCGGGTCAAATATATTACTTGGGGAAGACCCGGGGTGAGGAGGGCCGTATCACGTGCTTGGATGTATGAGCTGGGGTCGGGTCAAATATATAACTCGGGTTGTACCCGTGTTGGAGAGGCCCGTATCTCGCGCTTGGATGTATAAGCTGTGACCGAGTCAAATATATTACTCGGGTTTGACTCGTGGTGGAGAGGCTCGTGTCACATGCTTAGGTCTTACCGTGTCCGGGTCAAATATATTACTCGAGTCTTAACTCGTGGTGGAGAGGCCCGTTTACGTGTGTTCGACGATGATTGTATTACTTGGTGAATTATATATAATTTATTTTATTTATACCTTCTCTATTGTTTATAACTATAGCTTTGAAATAAAGTATGAATTATTGTTTATGAAAACTTGAACTCACTCAGCTCAAGCTGACTTTGTGTGTATGTTAGATTGACTTTCAGGTTGAGGATTAGAGATTTCCGCTTGGACGTGCTAGAGACTACTCGGACGGTTGAAGGCACATCTAGTCGAAGAATTAATAACGCAAACTGTTTCTTTTAAACTATTACCATAAGTATTTAAATTTTGATTTTGGACACTCGTACCCGTGTTTTGGAATTTTTAATACTTATACTTTTCCGCTGTTATTTACTCTGAACTTGTTTTAAATACAAAGAATCGTTTGGTTTTAAATATTTGTGAATTTGTGGATGTGATTACCAACTGTAGGATTTCCGGGATTCGGGGTCTTACATTACTAAACTAGACCGTAAGAACACTCTTGCCTAATGGGCCGTCCAAGCCCAACAACTTGGCCGAAGGCCCAACACTTGGCCCAAGGCCCAACAACTTGGCCCAAGTCCCAACACTTGGCCCAAGGCCCAACAACCTTACCTCAGCCCCTAAAACCTTTCAACTAACCAAAACCACCGGTTAAGCCTAAAACGAACTTATCGATTAATAACGAGTAAAACGTGTAGATTTTAGCATGCGAAGATGCATTTAATTACATAGGATAACCTTTGAAATAAATTATTAAATTTTTATCAGACTTTGATAAATGTCTTAGGTTTATAAAAATATTTTTATTGTATTTTTATATTTGACAGAAAATTTATAAAAATTCCTCCAACACAGCAAGGTACGTGCAGCTATTTCAGTGCGCAACAAAATGGTTTTATTTTTATAAAATTCATTACCGAACCAAATTCAACAATTCCAGTTGGGTTTGGTTTCTAACTCAAAATACTAACTTCAAGAAGTTGAACCAACCAATTTGGACCTGTAAAAAAAAGGTTATGACGTCGGAAAGACAGACCAGAATCCGCCATCCCGCATCAGCTTTGACACTCGATTTTATAAATTCATAAAAACCATTCAAATCTCGTCCAAAAATTACGTATTATACCTTTCTGGAAACTAGACTCAAAGTATAAAATCATGGAATCAAGAATAGATCAAAAACAATGGATTATCATCGCGTTACAGACCCTACAATAAACGTATACGAATCTGTCAGCAAACTGTTATCATCAAAACTCAACCTTTACGACCAATAAGCGCGTTAATATGATCAATTAAGGTGTAAAAGACATGGGGAATCATAAAACCGACCTTGAATTGAATTTCTCATGGCTGAAACTTGGCTGGGCAGAAGAAAAACGAGCAGGGGGGGGTCTTGAGGTCCGATCGGCTGCTAGAAAGGGTTAGGGGTTAGGGTTTATTTATTTTATGATATAAATAAAATAGTTACATCCAAGTCCCTCCAAATTGAATCGTAAGGTAAAATATAAGGAAAAGTTAAGTTCTTTAACGTACCGGGATAACGTAAAGGCTTCCGAGAAACGTTGGATAAATCCCGAGAATTATACATACTCTACAGGCTTTAATTCTTGAAACCGGAATTAACGGGCGTTACAATGTCAATTGTCACAACGGACGACAACTGTATAGCATTTCGGTCGCGGTTGCCCCCAAGAAATTTTATTTTATTTTATTTATTTATTTATTTATTTTTAACTCAAATCAAATAGAGACTCAAACTAAATTCCTCAAAATCGCATGTGCACAATGTGACATAATGACTAGATAACCAACAAACCGACAAATACTTGTTACTTTCAAAAACTTTTTACATGTCACTTTACCGGAAAAACTTCCCATTATTCAAAAGCAGATAACATCATCGATATCTTAGCAAAATACCGTCCCGAACTCACAAACCTTTGATAAACTTTTTCAAACCTTGACTCGAAAAGTTGCCGGAAAATTATTCCGGTGACTAAAAACTCTTTCGAAAACACAATCATTCATTAATATAGTCACATAATTCCCAAAATCTGGTCAAAACCTCATACAATCCGGTAAACCCAACTCGGAAAACCGACATCGACTACTCACAAACTTCAACAAAACCCGCGAATCCCGACCACAAACACGCCCAATACATGCATTCATCAAACCCTCAACACCCCAAACAATCTGAGATTTACCATTCAAACTAAAACAACCAATTGCAAACAAAATCAAATACGTACCTTTTAATCGGGTTTGACAAAGATGATGAATTTAAACAATGAAAGTGGCAGTTATGACGGTGGCGGTCGGCGACGGTGGTGACACGGGTGGTGGTGGCCGGAATTATGACTTGTTCATGGGGTTGAAGATGAAAGGATAGGGTGAAAGTGATGGGATATCTGGATTTTATAAAAATTTTCGTCAGATCCGAGCATTTTTGAGTATCGCGAAGATGCAAGTTTGACCGTTGACTGTTGACCGTTGACTTTGATTGGTGTTTTAACTTTTTGGCATCTTCGCAATACGCGAAGATGCAAAGCATAGCATCTTCGCGATACGCGAAGATGCAACTTCCTAGAAACCAATTTTTTATTAATTCAGCTTGAAAAATGAATCTCTTGTGTGTTATTTGATCTGATTTCCTCCGCCACCAGCTTCTGTCGCCACATACCAATCACTTAAGTACTTGGGGCTCCCTCTAGCGACGTATGTGCTCGCTTCCCCACACTCGATCCTTCCTCTACACTACACGATTTGAGGAAAACTATTAGCTAACTGAACTCAATATACAAAAATAAAACTTACAAATGCCGGGTTGCCTCCCGGTAAGCGCTGAATTGAATGTCGACAGCTCGACATTCCTTGGTTCTTTAATCAACCGAGTATGTCGGCTCATCTGCCAAAAAGCAAACTTCCGACTCATGTATCCCTTTGCCTCCTCCAAGTAAGGCTTCAATCGATGACCATTCACCACTTGCCTCAGATGATTATCAAAATCTTCAATCTCAACCTCTCCAAACTTTCCAACTCTCTTGACTTGATAGGGTCCCGTCCACTTGCTCTTCAATTTGCCCGGGAAAAGCTTTAATCTCGAGTTATACAACCACACTCGTTGCCCTTCCTCAAACGTCTTTCTTCTTAGCTTAGCATCGTAAACCCTCTTCATCTTGCCTTTATATGCGGATGCACACTCATAAGCCTCATCTCTCAATTCTTCTAACTCACATATGTTCAATTTTATTTATTTACCTGCACACTCATAATATAGGTTAACATTCTTAACCGCCCATAGCGCACGATGGGCTAACTCAACAGGTAAATGACACCCCTTTCTGTAAACCAACCGATATAGAGTGGTTCCAATAGGCGTTTTATAAGTGGTCCGGTAAGCCCATAAAGCATCATTTAGTTTATTTGACCAATCCTTTCGATGGGGCCTTACCGTCTTTTGTAAAATCTCTTTGATTTGCCTATTAGAAACCTCCACTTGCCCACTCGTTTGAGGATGATATGGAGTGGCAATGCGCTGGTTTACGCCATACCGTTTAAGTAATTTGCTAAAATTAAAGTTTTTGAAATGTGAACCCTCGTTGCTAATGATAACGCGGGGGACACCAAAACGTGAAAAAATATTAGACTGTACAAACTTACAAACAACGGTATGGTCATTCATCTTGTGGTGATTGCTTCTACCGATTTAGACACATAATCGACCGCCACCAAGATATATAGATTACCAAATGAATTAGGAAACGGGCCCATGAAATCAATCCCCCAAACATCGAAGATGTCTACAACGAGGATTGGTTGCATGGGCATCTCGTCCCTCTTTGAAATACACCCCATTTGTTGGCACCTAACACAATTTTTCACGAAAGCTGCTGCATCCTTAAATATAGTAGGCCAATAGAATCCGCATGCAAGCACTCGATGCCCCGTCTTCTGGCCGCTGAAATGGCCTCCACAAGGTGAAGAATGGGCATGATACAAAACACTCTGCATCTCTTCCTCCGGTATGCACCGCCTCATTACTTGATCCGCTCCAATTTTGAACAAATCCGGATCTTCCCATGCATAGTGCTTTGCCTGCGAGAGAAAATGTTTCTTCTTCTTCTTCGGCCAAAACTTCGGAATTGTATTTGCAACAAGAAAATTAATAATGTCAGCATACCATGGCAAAGTTGAAACAGAAAACAATTGTTCATCCGGGAAAGACTCATTGATAGCCCTCTCGTCTTCTCCTCTTCTTCTTGTCCCACAAGTCTCGATAAATGATCCGCTACCACATTTTCGCTTCCTTTCTTGTCGTGAATCTCCACTTCAAACTCTTGGGGCAATAAAATCCACCTGATCAAGCGCGGCTTCGCGTCTTTTTTCTCCATCAAATATTTGACTGCGCTGTGATCTGAAAAAAACAATTACCTAGCTCCCCCAAATATAAGATCGAAACTTATCAAGTGCATATACTACCGCGAGAAACTCCTCTTCCGTAGTGGTATAATTATCGGAAAGGGTTTTGCTTGCGTAGTATATGGCAACAGGCTTCTTATCCACCCATTGACCCAACACGGCCCCGACCGCGTAGTCACTTGCGTCACACATGATTTCAAATGGAAGTAACCAATCAGGTGACAACAAGACTGGGGCTTTAACAATTTGTTTTTAAGTACATTAAATGCATTAAGACACTATTCGTTTAAAACAAATGGCACATCTTTTAATAACAAATTACACAACGGTTTAGAGATGACACTAAAATTCTTAATGAACCGTCGGTAAAACCGGCATGACCCAAAATTGCCTTTATCCCTTTTATATTAGTAGGCAGTGGTAAATTAGATATAACTTGGATTTTCGCCCGGTCAACCTCAATCCCCCTACTTGAGATGACATGTCCCAAAACCGTCCCCTCTTGAACCATAAAGTGGCTCTTTTCCCAACTTAAGACCAAATTTGTTTCCACACATTTTTGTAAAACTTTAGTTAGTTCATTTAAGCATTTTTCAAAAGATGAACTGAAAATCGAAAAAACGTCCATAAAAATTTCAAGTGAATCCCCGACCATATCTGAAAAGATACTCATCATACACCTTTGAAAGGTGGCCAGGGCATTACACAAACCAAAAGACATTCGCCTAAATGCGAAAGTACCGTATGGATATGTGAAAGTGGTCTTATTTTGGTCATCGGGGTGAATAGTAATCTGATTGTACCCCGAATAGCCATCTAGGAAACAATAAAACTTCTGACCTGCGAGTTTCTCGATGATCTGGTCAATGAACAGCAAGGAAAAATGGTCCTTAGATGTTGCCGCATTCAACTTTCTGTAGTCAACACAAATCCGCCACCCGGTTACCGGTCGGTTGGTGATTTTCTCACCTCTCTCATTACGGGTTATCTGAATACCCGCCTTCTTTGGAAATGTTTGTGTCGGACTTACCCACGTGCTATCTGAGATCGGGAAAATGATACCTGCATTCAGCCACTTCAAGACCTCCTTCTTCACTACCTCCGGCATATTTGGATTCAACCTTCTTTGTGCATCATGAGCGGGATCGGTGATGATCTTATGCATGACAATGGATGGCTGATCCCTCTCAAATATGCTATCGTCCAACCAATCGCCGCCTTATGCTCTTTTAGGACTCCACCAACGCCTTCTCTTGCTCGTCTTCCAAATTTGCAGCGATGATGGCCGGTAAAGTCTCTCCTTCCCCAAGAAACACGTATTTCAGGTGTTTCGGGAGCTCCTTTAATTCAATAGCCGGCGGACTCTCCAATGATGGTCTTAACTGTGAATCAATGGTATCGGGTAACCGCTCCACTTGCTGAGACCATGGTGGTTTCCCAATACTCGCAGCATACAATTCCACTGCTTTCTCTTCTTCTTGTAACTGTAAGACATGCTTAACGGTTTTCCTGCAACAAATAGCACACTCCTCTGTGGCATCATCCTCACTTTCGTGAGGGTTCAACCCGTTAATGACTTCATCCGCGAAGCATTCATCACTCACTAGAGAGTTAGACACGTTTGAAAACACATTAAGCCGAAGATTCTTATTACCAAAATCCATGTCCACTACCTCGGTTCTACAGTTTATCAAAGCATTTGCGGTGGCCAAAAATGGCCGACCAAGAATCACGTTCGGTTGCCGTTTCGAGTCAACCGTCACGTATTCTAGAACCAGGAAGTCAACCGGGTAATAAAAATCTTCTATCATCACAATCACATTAGTCATGATTCCCCTAGGAAGCTTGAGTGTCAAGTCGGCCAACACCACGGTGGTGTCGGCTTTTCTAAGTAGACCAAAGTCGTACTGGTCATACAAGCCTCCCGGGAGAATACTCACCCCAGCCCCAAGATCTAACACCACTCTAGTCATTTTAAAATCACCCACTTGAATGGGTATAATTGGCGTTCCCGGATATTGTAGCTTGGGTGGGAGGATACCCGTCAAAACCGAACTCACATTTGCAGTTAAGTCAACCTGTTTGGGCAACTTGTGAGTTCGTTTTTGAGTACACAAGTCTTTTAAATATTTAGCATATGCGAGGACTTATTTAATTGCATATATGAGGGGTAAATTAATTTTTACTTGTTTAAATATTTACCACATTTCCTCCTGTTGTGGGCCGGGCCCCTCTTTCTAAGTGTCGATGAGGTTTCGGGGTTCACCAATGCCCAAGGGAACGGAACGGTTTTACTCCTTGAGCCTGTCTCCATGGCGGTTGGTGTTCCCGTCTTGGTCTTAGTTTCAATTTTATTTTTATTTATTTGATTAGATTTAGTTTTCGGTTCAATTTCAACCTCATCGTCACTTTTCCCATCTTCCCCCAAGTCCTCCACCACACCCTCAACAAAGGGTGGTGGAGTCACCCCATTATTATATATCTTACCGCTTCTAAGGGTACTTATCTGGCTGATATGGGCATTCTTACCACTCGAAGACCTGCTACTCTGATGGCTCGGGTTCTTCAAAGTATCACTCGGCAGCTTGGATGGATTTCTTTTCAAACTCACCACTTCCTCAGCTAGCTGGCTCACCTGTTTATCCCTCGTAGCATTGGCTTTCTCTTGGAGCTCTAACCTTTGGTTTACACTTTTATTCTAAGCCTCCTAATCTGTCTTCGTCTGCTTCAGAAAATCCATCACGTCCTTAATCGACTCCTCTTTGTTACCAGAAGAACTTCCTTGACCTTGTGTTGCCCCTTGACTTTGCTGACCCTGCTGATAACTCTTCTGATAAGCCTTTTTATAACCACCCGACTCTCTTTGAGAACTAGATTCGATTAGTACACTACTTGATTTTGTTGAGAACTCGATTTGATTCGATTTTTTTCATAACTCAATTTGATTCGTTTGAGAACTCGACTCAATTAGTTGAGAACACGATTTGATTCTGTTGAGTACTCGATTTGATTCGATTTGTTTCATAACTCAATTTGATTCGTTTGAGAACTCGACTCAATTCATTGAGAACACGATTCGATTCGTTTGAGAACTCGATTTGATTCATTGAGAACTCGATTCGATTCGTTTAAGAACATGATTCGATGCGTAGAGAACTCGATTCGATTTGTTTGAGAACTTGATTCGACTCGTAGAGAACTCGATTCGATTAGTTTGAGAACTTGATTTGACTCGTAGAGAACTCGATTTGATTCGTTTGAGAACTCGATTCGATTCGTTGAGAACACGATTCGATTCGGGTAAGAACTCGATTCGATTAGTACACTACTAGATTCTGTTGCAAACTAAATTTTAATCGATTAGTTTCAGAACTCAATTTGATTCGCTGAGAACTCGATTCGATTCGTTTAAGAATAGGATTCGATTCGTAGAGAACTCTATTCATTCATTTGAGAACTATATTCGACTCGTAGAGAAATTGATTTGATTCGTTTGAGAACTCGATTCAATTAGATGAGAACACGATTCGATTCGGTTGAGAACTCGATTTGATTCTATAAGTTTCACAACTCAATTTGATTCGTTGAGAACTTGATTCGATTCTTTTGAGAACTCGGTTTGATTCGTTTGAGAACATGATTCGATTCGTAGAGAACTCGATTCGATTCGTTTGAGAACTTGATTCGACTCGTAGAGAACTCAATTCGATTCATTTGAGAACTAGACTCAATTCGTTGAGAACTAGATTCGATTAGTACACTACTTGAATATGTTGAGAACTCGATTTGATTCGATTTGTTTCAAAATTCAATTTGATTAGTTTGAGAACTCGATTCAATTGGTGGAGAACACGGTTGGATTCGTTTGAGAACACGATTTGATTTGTTTTAGAACATGATTCGATTCGTAGAGAACTTGATTCGATTCATTTGAGAACTTGATTCGACTCGTAGAGAACTCGATTCGATTCGTTTGAGAACTCGACTCAATTCGTTGAGAACACGATTCGATTTGGTTGAGAACCCAATTCGATTAGTACACTACTCTCTTCTGTTGAGAACTCGATTTGATTCGATTAGTTTCAAAACTCAATTTGATTCGTTGAGAACTCGATTCTATTCTTTTGAGAACTCGATATGATTTGTTGAGAACTCGGTTTGATTCGTTTGAGAACTCGATTCATTTGAGAACATGATTCGATTCGTAGAAAACTCGATTCGATTCGTTTGAGAACTTGATTCGACTCGAAGAGAACTCGGTTCGATTCGTTTGAGAACTCGACTCAATTCGTTGAGAACACGATTCGATTCAGTTGAGAACTACATTCGATTAGTACACTACTTGATTCTGTTGAGAACTCGATTTGATTCGATTTGTTTCAGAACTCGATTTGATTCATTGAGAACTCGATTCGATTCGTTTGAGAACTCGATTAGATTCGTTGTGAGCACGGTTGGATTCGTTTGAGAACTTGATTCGATTCGTTTGAGAACATGATTCGATTCCTAGAGAACTTGATTCGATTCGTTTGAGAACTTGATTCGACTCGTAGAGAACTCGATTCGATTCGTTTAAGAACTCGACTCAATTCGTTGAGAACTAGATTCGATTAGTACACTACTTGAATATGTTGAGAACTCGATTTGATTCGATTTGTTTCAAAATTCAATTTGATTCGTTTGAGAACTCGATTCAATTTGTAACACCCGTTAATTCTGGTTTCAAGAACTTAAAGCGTGTAGAGTATGTATAACTCTCGGGACTTAACCGACATTTCTCGAAAGCCTTTACGTCATCCCGGTACATTAAAGAACCTAACTATTCCTTCCGTTTTGCCTTACATCTCAATCTGGAGGGACTAGAGTGTAATATCTTATGTTATAACACAACAAAGCCCTAGCCCCCCCTTGGCTGTTGCGATCGGCAGGAATATCAAGGCCAAGGCCCACGATTTTTCTTTTTTGCAGCCAATTCTAAACCTTAGAACTTCAATTCAAGGTATGTACTACGATTCCCCAAGTCTTTTTCACGTTAATTGGTCCTCATATTGCGCGTATTGATCGAAAAACGTCGTGTTGTAGGCTAACCGGGTGGCTGCCCAATTGAGCTTTTCCGGGGCTATTTTGAGTGAGGTTTTTGCATCAAAATCCCACTAGGTATGACATGTACATCATATTATAATTTCATGGCCAATGGAGGAGTCTAGGTCGGTCAATCGATTTTAGTTCGAAAACTAGGGTTTATCGGGTATAGAATTGCAAATTGTTGAGTTTGATGCGTTTAATTAATCAGGTGACTGACCGAATCAGTTTGTACAGCCCTAGGGGGGTTTAAGGGCTATGGAAAAATTATTTTTTTGATGCTCGGGACTGTTGTGGTTAGTGCTTCGTCAATCGAGTCGGCGGTGCGCTAATTTTCGTTTAAACGTTAAAGTAAGAGTTGTAAAAAGGAACCGTCAACCCTATCAACTCGGGTGACATAATCTTGATGAATGAAAATATTTAAAATGGAATTTGGTCCATTCAGGGTTGATTCATTTAACAAATGGTTTTAAGGTTTATTACACGCGCATTCGACCCGATTTGACTATCCTTGGGCCTTGGGCCAAGTTGTTGGGCCTTGGGCCAAGTTGTTGGGCCTCGGGCCAAGTTGTTGGGGCTCGAGCCAAGTGTTGGGCCTCGGGCCAAGTTGTTGGGCCTCTGGCCAAGTTGTTGGGCCTTGGGCCAAGTGTTGGGCCTTGGGCGGCCCATTAGGCAAGAGTGTTCTTACGGTCTAGTTTAGTAACGTGTTGTGTATAATTTACAGGCCCTTGCTTGTGATTGTGCACTTAGGGATTCCTAGCTCGTTGTAGGTGTTTGATTGATTTCAGGTGAGTTCATGATGCCCCTTTTTAACTCTTTTAACTTTTGGGCTAGCATGCACACCTAAGTGTTTTCAACTGATAACCTGCTTTTTGGGAATTACCTTGGAAGTTCGGGTTCTGCTGCGTGTTTGGGTTTCCATAGCTGAAATTGGGGTGGTTTTGGAGGCCCGGGTGATAGGTGTTTGAATTCATAATATTATTGTAACGCTTCTCACCCTGAACGAAGTTCACATCCTCTTCTTCGTCTTCCATCACAACTCCACACATCGCCACTACATGGCCTATTCCACCACAGCCCTCGCAAACTGGGAACACCCATCAACTGATCCAATTTTCTCTCCAACCTAGTCATACGATCATCTGACTCACCACTATCCACTACTTTCACAACCGCCCTTTTTACCATGCGATTCAACTGAGCTTGCCTTTTCGAGTTCATTGCATGTCGCTCTAAGTGTTGCCAATCTACATTCTCATCAATAGTAAAAAAACGACCCATTCGTGGTCGACTAAAGATCGCGCACATCGTCTCTCGTCAACCCGTCATGAAATGCTTTGATCAGCTCCCACAATGCGATCCCATGATGCGGACACGTTCTCAACAGCCTCTTGAATCTCGTAAACGCTTCATGAAAATTCTCACCCGACCCTTGCTGAAAATTTCTGATGGTGGTTCGGGCTTTGGACGTTGTTTGCGGTGTGTAGTACTCGTCCAAAAACTGCTGAGCCAGATCTTGCCACATGTAAATGCTCGCTGACGGTAGAGATAAGAACCACTGCTTCGCTAGATATTTAAGACTGAACTGAAAAACCACTAGCTTAACTTCATCAGCAGTGAACCCTTGACTCAAGATAGTGGCACAAATTGCATTGAATACGCTCAAGTGCAAGTACGGTTCTTCTGATGCTTTCCCATGAAAAGTAGGCATCCCGGTCATGTTGCTTTGCCTTACTGAAAACGTTCTTCCTTCTCGGACCGGGATTACAATGGGAAGTGGGCTCGTGGCCACTTGTGGAATGAAGTGGCTTTGAACCCCCCCACCCCGAACGGGCGGTTGAACAAATGCCCTCGAAACCCCATCATCAAACTCATATTCGGGAAACTGCGTCTTGGGAATCTCCTGTCGTCTTTGGGCTCGACGGTTTCTCGGTTGTTGAACGGGAGGGGGTTGTTGTTGTGGTCTTCTACAATAATGACCCCCCGATCATCCTCCATCTCTTCTTTATCCTCAAACTCATCAAAATCGTCAAATCCCCTCCGCCGATCATACTCAAACTCGACTCTATTGTGCGGTGGTTTAGACCTAATTGAACGATCATTTCTCATTTGATATCTTCTTTGAGCTCTCGGGTTTCGGTTTTGGTGAACGGGTGGGTTGAATAGTGGTAGGTCATGGATTGGTGGATTTTGTGGAATGGGTTGTTCACCATTGTGCGGCCGGTTAAGGTCATCGGGTTGAAACATAGGTGGAACAGGGTAGGGGTTATCTTCTTGATGATTCATGTCTTCTTCTTTCGGTCTTGAAGTTTCACCCCTTCTTTGTTTTGCTCGGTTTCTTCTTGCGGATTTCTCAATCTCGAGATCAAACTGCAACACCTCCTTGTCTCGTGCAAACCTCGTATGCATCAACCTAAGAGATTAATTTCACACCACAAATAAGCACACACCCCGCGTAAAATCAACGAAGAAAATAAATTAAACTAAATTACGCTAATTTAAACTAAACTAAACTAGCACTAAGCGCGTTGAGTCCCCGGCAACTGCGCCATTTTGACGTAGGTTGTCGTGGTCTACTCAAAAACAATTAATTAAGACTTAAATACCTATAACTAGTACGGATAAGTAAGATCGTCTCCACAGGGACTCAAAGAAAGTGTTAATTTTAATATGACTAAATTAATTAGTTAACTACGGCGGACAGACGATGTCAAGCGGCTTTTAGAAAAGATTTAATTAAAACTTAATTATTACTTAAAAACTTTGCAAACAATATTAATGAAAACATTCATTCTAGGTTCGGTTAATGTGATATTCAACTTAATCCCAGATTCCCTTGATTACGCAGTAATTACTAAACCTAATAGTTTGATTATGATGTCAAACAATACCCTAACCGAATTGATGACACAATTGAACTCGGTTTACCTAATTACCAACTTATGTTTGTTAAAACCAATGAAGAAACAATATTTGATGATAACTAATCAATGACACAAGAGCTCAAACCCTAAATGTTGATAAACACAACCAAACAAATAATGCATCAATTAATAATCCCAAACACAAGTTGTTTAAATAATCAATCAGTAATTAAGCAAGACCAAAGCAATAACTCAATCAAGCTCATAAACCTTAAGTATTAGAATCTAGTCAGAAGTTAAAATACACAAAAACCTAGCCTAGAATGAACAAAGATCTTAGCCAAGCATCGACATATCGATTATATCACTTATCTTAATGAACATGCAAACCCGAGATGAACCGGAAGCCTTGGAATAATGGAAGATCGTCCTAAGCAGCCTCTTTTGCCTCTGGAAGTCGTCTATAACTGAATGGGTAGGTTAAAGGGTTTATATAAGGCAAAACCTAAATTTTTCGCCGACATAAGCATCTTCGCATATCGCGAAGATGTCCCAGCATGCTTCTTCGCGTATCGCGAAGGACAAAATAGTCGCGGCCGACATACTGCAACTTCACGTATCGTGAAGTTGCCCTTCTTTGCATCTTCGCGTATCGCGAAGATGTAAAATATCAAATTTTTCATTTTTCTTTTCTTGAATGCCTCGTGATGCGTGCACTTCCAATCTTTCACTTCTCGATCTTCGTTCCAAGCCCGTAAATATCCTCGTTAAGCTCCATAGCCTCCAATGTCTAGAAACACGTAAACAATGATTGAAGTACCAATGTTCATTCATTTATTAACCTAAATATAACTAATTAATATATAAAACAAGCTTACTTTTACCCAACCATCAATTTCCTCTGCTTGTTCCGAGATGGTTGGAACGACACCAGTGAAAGGTGGAAAACTACCTGTAAGTGCTGGGACATATGGATCTTGTGGATCAAGTGAGGGGACAGGTGAAACAATGGTTGCTGACAGCCCAAAGTCGGTGGACAGTCACATCCTGCATGGTCTTGCACCTTAGGGTTCTTCTCATCAATGCTCATCTCCTTTGAAACCTCTTCCTCGGGATCTTCTTCCGGGTCTTCTTCTAATTCTTCTTCTGATTCTTCCTCCACTTCCTCTTCAGGCTCATCTTCTTCGGGGTCTTCTTCGGGTTCAACTTCCACATTACTTTGATTCACCTCAACCCGAATGGTCCTGGTTGCATCACTCTCATCTTGGGTCTCCTTGATGGACCTGTTACAGAATCGTGAGGAGAATCTGTGGGGTTGTAAACTGGAGTTCTTGGGTCAGAGTAAATCTGCATCTAGCTTGACCCTCTTTGGGATTGGACTTTGCTGGCTCATCAACCTCTATGTTATTGGAAGGATGATTCCTTGGGGTTGGCGGATCACTTGGAACGTTGATGGGCATTTGTTCTATGCCTGGGAAGTGAATGGGTTGACTTCCATATGGGACCACTAGTGTGAGGGGTCTGTCTTGATCAAAGAAGTTAGCGTAGTAGTCTTCACTCTCACCGTTAGGAGGAACGATGGGTTCTGGATGTCCAACCTGTCTCATTTCTTCATAGAATGATTCTATCATCTTTTTGAATACTGACATCTATAAGGATTAGAATGATAAGGGATAGGAAAGATTAAAATGATAAGGGATAGGAAAAAATAACAACCTATCTTATCTTTATATAATAATATAATAACTATTGAAACTTATCTCTGATCAAAGTTTAGGTATACTTATATACCTAATTCGCTAAGATCGATGGCTCTGATACCAACACTTGTCACACCCCGGCTCAGGGCCTGGGCGTGACAGTCGTAAGTTGGTACCTATTTTGTAAATATATCAGAGTTTAAGGTTGTAAAGCGGAAGACTTTAATAAAATAATATTATATTCATAAGACGGGGTTTTAAAACACCCGTTTGATTTATACAAAAGTGTTTGGAAAATGAAACTTTGATTTACATTATTTTAATAATAAAACATCCATTGAGCCATCAGATCGTCTAACGGCTATCTCTTGTCTCCAAACACCTATTCTCCATTACCTGTAAAACAGTTATAAAAATACATCAGCAACACATGCTGGTGAACACGCTGACACAAAACATTTAAGTTACTTAGTTATCCCCTCGAGTATCTTATGACCCGGCCCATCTTGACTTAGGAAATAACCAAGTTAAATTTACTATTATAAACCTCCAGTTATACTTGAAACCTCTCAGTGATACCGCAGCATCGAGGTCTTAGCAACTAACAATATACACGAGATAATCCCCTCTCGGACATTAGTTAGGTCCGGCCAACGTGGCGAAGGCATTAGCAAGTGTGGTGTGGTGTGTCCACCGTCTATCCACCTATGTAAGGATCCAGGCAAGCATATACAATAGCCTGAGGGCCAATATTACTTTTGTTTATAAAGTTTTAGGGATTTAATCCCATGCAAACATTCAAGACTTGTTTTATAAAAGTTGGACATATTCACCTTTCTTCTTGGTTGGTGTTTCTCACTAATTTGTCTTGTTACCTCGGACCTATAGTACGAGAATAACGTTTTATAAGTACTAGATCAACGATCTAGCTTCAGACCTTTAGTCCGATTGCATAACTTTACCTTGACATTTTGTCTTTTTCATAAATATAAGGACCTCTAGTCCTTTCTTTTGTTAGTCTTCTATAACCTTTGTTTCTTCTTCATGAAGATACGTTTATCCCAAATTTCTTTGTTTATAAGAAATATTTAATAAAATCTTTATATAATAAAGAAGTATTATTTTATCTATAATCTCGATTTTAAGAAATCTCATTTTCACTTTATAAAATCAAGGTACGGGCTACATCCCCAACTAGGGTCTAAGCCATTCATAATATAATAATCGGGCAGAACCCCTACCTTGAATGGCTTATTTATACGAAATGCTTATGTTTTACTTGGACAGCACTTCTACTTGAAAGTAAGTCGAGAGAGTATTTAGGTAGGGTTATGGCACGTTTATCGAGACAAAAGTTGTCATAATATCGACATATCGGGGTCGTGGCACGTTTATCGAGGTTAAGTAGGTGTTTTGGAGTGTGTGGGATGAATGAGGAAACACCCCATGGCCGATCTATTTATAGAAATTTTCCTGCAACTTTACGTATTGCGAAGCTGCTTTGCGTATCGCAAAGATGCACTAGCTTCGTTGAGTCGCCGTGTAGACTTGCCATGTGTCGACACGTGTCGACACGGTCTCGCTATGTGTCCTGCATCTTCGCGTATCGCGAAGATGCAAAACTTCAATTCTGTTCATTTTTGGTCCCTGGTCTTTTGGTAACTTGCCATATCATCCAAAAATACAAAGGCGTCTCACGTCAATGCGAGCATGCGAAGTGCAAAGTGCGCCATCAAAGCGACACATTGCGCTCATAAACCTTCACCCGAGCCCGTGCGCGTGCGCGTCGGGTGCTTCGCACCTTCCGCTAGGACTAAGGAGAGTGGTTGGCCACATAAGAACATTTCCATGGAATTTTCTCTCCTTATAAAGTACTTTAAATTTCTTTCTTCCTCCGATGTGGGATGGAGTCTCCTTACTCCATTCCTTAACATAAGTTTATTTCCTTATTTTACACATTATTTATACCGTGAATATTTTTATTCCCTTATCTTTATTATTTGTCCAAAATTTTCATGATGTTACACTTGATCATATGAATGCTGAGACGATGCGAAGGTTACGTTCTTACCATGGTTAAAGTATTCAGGATCGGCCGAGGTACAAGCCTTTGATTGGCCATCTTGCCAATATTGATTATGAAGCGCCATCCAATGATCGTTGGGCTCATGATGATTCTGATTCTGAGCGTGAGGGTGGTGATGGTGGAGATGATGGTGGTGATGGTGGTCAAGGACCAGGTGCTGAATTAACGTATGCACAGAAACGTAAGCGTAAAGGTAAAGAGTCTATGGTGGAAAAGGGGGAGAAATCAAAGAAACAACGGGTGAGACGGGGTGGTTCAAGTATTGAGATACCAAACCAACCGTTTGAGGGACCATCAGCACCTGTATCTATTCCAGCTTCGATTCCTACTTCTCCTACTCCTCAAATGATTCCGAGATCTCCTGTTGTTACACGATCTCCTACTCTAGTTCACATGCCAGTTTCTCCAGTACCTCCAACTATGACGTTGATGACTACAACCAGATCAAATCCGTACTTTAGAGATGTATTACAGACCATGCTGGCCCGCATGCCTAGTCCTCAACCAACTACTCCTGTTACTCCAGTCACTCCTATTTCGTTGCTAGACCTAAGCACTCTTTTAGGTCAGTCAATCGTCCTCAGGGTCCCAAGCAACCAATTCATCCAAACTTTAATGGTTTGTCTTCCCAAGCTCAGTGGTTTCACATGTTGAATCTGTTGCATCTATAACAAACTCAGATGCAAGCAGATCGAGCAGCTCATGAGCTAGCATAGCGGAATATGTTTCGGCATATTCAATTCATTCAGAGAGAAAACAGGGAATTAAAAGCCCTGGTTGCTGATCAGGGGGAGAGATTAGATAAGCAATACGAGATCATCCTCCAACTTACATGCAAAGATGATGAGCTGAAGAAGTTGAGGAATGAGGATGAAGATCCGGATGAAGGGGGTGTTGGTGACCAGCAACCGGGCGGAAGTAATACACCGTCGGCGGGTAATCAGGCTGGGACGAGTACCGGTGGTGGTATTGAGGTTAGTAATTTGCAAACTGTGCCATATAAGGATTATACACGAGCAAAGCTGATCGACGTTATTCCGACAAATATGATTTTATTTGTTGGAATGGATAGGATTGTATATAGTATGGTTAATGTGGATGAGATCGAAGAGGGTGAGTTTGTTGATCATTCACTGACCAAAGAACAAATTGCCCTGCTTCTGGATCTAAACGAGGATGAGGTAAAGGAGCTGGGAAAGACTGTTGAGGTAGAGATTGAGTTTGTAGAAAGTACTAATCCAGGCATTCCACGTGGGAATGTGCCTGAGCATGAAGAAGTGGAAGTTGAAGACATGATTGCTGAAGAATACCCTGATCTTTATGCTGATAACAACAATGATTCAAGTATTCCATTCTTTACTATTGAACATTTTGAGGCAGCAGAGCAGCGTCTACGTGAAGAGAGAGAGAAGTGGAATAAAGAAGCTGAAACCAGTCACTTATCAACTAAAAAGAAGAAACGAAAACGTGCTTTGGATGGTATGTTTGGACAAGACGTGAAGCGTATGAATAAGATGATCGAAACCTTCAGATACCATGAATAGGAGGAAGTTAGACTAAGGTTCGAGCATTAGCTTACCAGATGAAGAAGTACAAGAGTGCTAAAGATGTGAAAGGTGACTTGGTTGCTTGGAAATATAATGCGGAGCTTAAAGTATATATCGTCAATTGGGAACACGATATTTATTATTTCAAGCGTCCTCGCAATATTCTGACTATGCCAAGATGAGATATGAGAACCTTAGCCAACCAACAGTTTGTTAATCGAGGAAAAGATCGGTGGGCTGAGTGGTTCTATGATCATCTATAACATGAGACCAGATTTGGGTTTAAGTTCTTCAAGCCGCAGGTTCCGACACACAAATACATTGATGAGATTGATACTCGCACCGGCTGGAGAAAAATGGTCTTGCAAGTCAAGCCGCCGAAGATGAAGAAGAGGGCACAGATGAAGATCTTTCCTTAGAGTCTGTCCACCACGTTCAACAGATGGTATTATGATAATCTGACGGGTGAAGCGGTAATTGTGTTGGGCACAGGATCTAACACGAGTAACTTATCAGAGTTTGACAACGACGCGTTATTTCATAATCAGATCCAATTTGCTAACGTAAGCGATTATGATCTTGCTATGCAGTTTCAGCGGGTGGTTCGTGTATGTTATGCATTCAAGATACATAGTTGCAATGACTGGAAGACGAAGATGTTCCAAAGATAAAGTATGAAGAGATCGAGACGAGGGGGAGTTTGTTGATACACGACTTGGGCGTCTCGGTCTTTATTATATTATTATATTACTTGATAAGGTAAGGGGTATTTTGGTAATATCCCCATTCACTCTAATGTAAGGCTATTCGTTACCCCGTAACGAATAAGCCACATTCGTTATAATTGTAAGCCACATTCGTTAACCCTGCTTAACGAATGTGGCAACGAATGAAGTGCAATTCGTTAAGTTCAATGTAACACAATGAGGTTGCTCATTCGTTATATGCATTCCTATCATTATATTTGCCATTCGTTAACTCCTCTTTCATTCCTCATTCGTTATTTGCATGCTTCCATTCATTCACTTACATGTTACTCATTTTTCCCATTCGTTAAACATGCATGTATTCCATTTGTTAGACATGTTGAAGTTGAACAGCTCCCATTCGTTATGTGCATGCTTCTTATACAAAGACAACGCGACTCCTAGGTTCAACTACTAGCATTTGTCACATTTCATGTACTAACAACCACAAGATGACTTAGCAAACTAAGTCAAATCTCGTCGCACGAACGGCTTCATCCCTAATCCTTCGCGCTACGCGAAGGAGCACAAAATGTGCTATAAGTAGAGGGGTTCATGGCACATTCCGTCTTACACCGTAACACCTTCCCACACACATAGTTAGTCTCGTTTTGTGTGCCGGTTCTCGTAGTACGTGCCTAGCCCCGAGGTTTCTATCACACCCCAACCTATGGCGGAAATGCCGGTGTGCGAACCGTTAGTTCACAGCTCACAAGGTACTATCATATAATCTAAAATATGGCAATATCTATTTATTCATTTATTTCAAACTTTCTATTTAAGTGCACAAGTTTTCAAAGATGATAATAATAATCCAAAACAAATAAATAATCCCAACACAAAATAATAATGCAAATATTCTTTATTTTTTTGTCTACGGTCTTTCTATTCGTTCTTCACCTTAGCTTCAAATCAACTGATAACCTGCATACGCGTACAAAATAAACATAGGTTTGTCAACACGATGTTGAGTGAGAATAAGCAAACAAAATAATGTGAGTAATAATCAATCAAACCGTGAGCAAATAATGTGTAGTTGACCATTGCCATGCGAGTCGAGCGTTGGCTACTATGATAGTCGTATGATCATACTATAATGTGATTATGATGGACCTCTCCGAATGCGTTAAAGTAAACACTTAAACAAATAGCAATTAGCATTTTAATTGAATACACACAATATTTACGTTTGCAACCTTGTGTATATACATAATATAAAAATATGAACTAAATAAGCACATGTCCCCAAAAGTTATTAAAAATCATTAAAATAAGAGAGGAATGGTTTCTCACCTTATTGCTTAGGCGAGTTTGCAAGAAATAAGAATAAAAAGATATTAAAATAAGCAAATCGTCGTTTAACTCATCGTCTAAGATAAACCAAACAGACCTGAAACTTTGAGACACATAACTACAACTAAAACCGAGAACATAGCCGCTAGAATCGATCCAAACTGATGTCTAGAACTCCAGTTATGAGATATTTAACATTTAAGCGAGCTGGTACTAACCAGAATCCAAACAGCGAGCCGGAAGTCGGGTTTTGATTTGTAACAATAAAATCATAAGACAAAAATAAAAGTCTTCAAAACCGAAAGTCAGTTCCGACCAGAGGCGATAGAAAACGATTGGTCAAAGTTGTTGACCGTCAAATTGACCAGTCAATCCCCCTCAATCTCATAATAAGATTGAGGGTTATTGACTATGGAATAATAATAATGAAAAACTCTACAGTAAACAACTTACCTGGAAAATATCTAGATCGAGGAGAAAAACTGAGTCAAAGATCGGAAATCGCTAAAGTCAAACGGCAGCTTGTTCCTAAAGACGAGAAAATACTAAAACCTAAGGGTGGTAGCTAAGGAAAAACGATGAAGATTGATATTTCAGTAAAAATTTAGGGTTTGGAGATGTGGTTTGTTTAAATAATCATTGGTTCAACTTGTAGAACAAGAAATCGACTCATTTAGGTAAACGAATAATATATTGATGACAAAAATTGGGTTATTTGATCTCCAATATCTCGATCTAATCACAAGAAAGGAACCTAGACACTTCGTAATAGCAGATTAGTTAACTTGTAACTCAATTTTCATGATTTAGGGTCGATTAGGGAAAGATTTATCATTAAACGAGAATCGAAAACAATTTTGGCTGCACAGACCCTGCTTCGCGTTACGCAAAGTGGCCAAGGCCACTTCCTTCGCACTACGCGAAGGGTCAGTCCCCTGAAGTTCCAAAAATGCATTCTTATGCCATTTTAAGAGTTTCTAAGGGCAATGTGACATGTTTGGAAATTATGAAATTATAAACTAAGTCAAACACAAATAGATACTAATAAATGCTTG
Organism: Bidens hawaiensis; assembly: GCF_021521415.1. Lineage (NCBI taxonomy): Eukaryota > Viridiplantae > Streptophyta > Magnoliopsida > Asterales > Asteraceae > Bidens > Bidens hawaiensis. The sequence continues at coordinate 340,297 of NW_027491308.1, forward strand.
ATTTTATTGATTCGAAAGATCCGAATTACATTTCTGAATAGGGAAAACAAATACGAATACGATTACAAAAGATCCAAAATGTTACAGTATCCCCAACTTTGGGAATTTAGTCCCAAAATTACAGAATTAACTATAGTGAACATATGAGGATACTTCGCCTTCATTTAATCCTTACGCTCCCAACTAAACTCCGCGCCTTGTTTAGATTCCCAATGAACTTTAACCAGCGGTATACAGCTTCGTTTAATGACTTTATCCTTGTGGTCCATAATCTCAACGGGTCTTTCAACAAAATGCATGGTCTCATTAATACGAACTTCATCGAGAGGTATTCGGAGATTACCCTCAGCAAGACACTTCTTCAGATTCGATACATGAAACACCGGGTGAATGTTTGAGAGTTAAATAGGAAGTTTAAGCTTATAAGAAACAGGACCAATTCTATCGAGGGTTTCTAAAGGGCCAATGAAACAAGGAGATAACTTTCCTGTAGCAGTCGTTACTTTTCAAACCCGAAAACCCGACCCATTTTGAATTTTTCGGTTATATATATATATATATGTATGTATGTATATATCAACTTACGTTTCATGTAATTTATGTAACATTCGTCATTTTGTTGGTTGTATTCATTAAACCGACTCGTTTCATTGTTTCATTTCATTTGTATTCAATGTTCATCGTTAAGAAAATATTCATAAGGATTTAAGTCGTTGATCGTTCATTTTCTTATTCATTTTGATCGACTATCGAAACTTCGGGATTCAACGTTTCAAATGTTTAAAGTTTCTATGTAAACGATCCTCTAACTATACGGGTTTAATACGAAAATATTTAAATTATATAATTCCTATTTAATACATTCCAAAATTCAGATTTAAAACAACTTTAAAATTCAAGGTTTTTAATATAACTATACTTTAATTTCTGTTTAAAAAGAATATGAAACTTGAAGGGGCCAAACTGTAATATTTTATAACATCATCACCCAGCCCCCATCCAAAACCGTTTTCCTGGCCAGAAAACCGGCGACCGGAATTCCAACGCTGGCGAAGCCACAAACACCCCCGAGACTTGCTCTTTGACTCAATAGAATCGTGTAACGGCCGTGGACTAATATAACAATCTTTAAACAACATTATAATTACGATATAACAGCTAGCAAGGACAGAATTTAATCCTGTAATCATCGCCGAAAACCGGCCAAAGTCAATTAACGCCTTTAACGAGCCTACGCTCCAATTACTAGTATAAGTAGGTCCTAAAGCATCTTCTAAACTCGCTCATATGATTATTTTCACCTAATAAACTCTCAGTAACACGAATTTCTTTAACCAAGTTCGTATCTCCGTCAACCCGTGGTTCACCGTGAATCAAGAACATCTAGAGGTAAATTTTATACTGTTTTGCATAGTTTCTAATCGACAAACAAAACCCCTATAATAATTTGAGAAAACATGAAACTAAAATGACGAATTGAAATCTAGGGTTCTAATGGAAAAGATGAACATTCAATATATGTATAAAAATAAATTATTTTGACCCTATGCAAAAACTGTCAATATAGGTTAGCTGGTTTGTTCTATTGTCTGTGGTCTGGAGGACCCGGTTCCAACCCGGGTCAAGCCAGATTGTATATTTCTGTTTTTTTTTAATCATGTTCCTTTATTATTTTTTTTTATCAAATGAAATTATTAAAGATTTTTAAAAAAATTATTTTAAATCATAGTATCACTATTCACCTAAAACCGACTTTTGGTTTCGTTAAAGCTCATGAAAACCCGATTATTATATTATTAAATATCATTTCGTCAACACTTTATACGCTAACGCAAGTGTTTTCATGGTAAAAACTAACCCGATAACTGTGATGTCCATAAGCATTAAACGACCGATATTAATAATAAATCACTAATTGAATAATATTAAAAATATAAAACGTTAGAATTCTCATATTAGTTGAAATAATATTTAAATAATATAAACGTTAATATTTCTTCTTTGTTTAACATAGTTATATTTGTTCAAGATAAATTTCTCATTTAGAGTCTGTGTCTTTCATATTTTAACTAATAAACATCATTACAAATTCATTAAACTATATTCGTTAATTTTCCATTAAAGTTTAAATATAATATTATAATACAAAATGCTAATTAAAGTTATAATAAAATAATACACGTTCCCAACAAATAATTAACTCTTATTATCCCGTTAGCTGGTCTTTAAATTTTGGTATTTATTTTATTTATAGTTCGAGATGTTCAGTGGTTTCGGTTTTGTTATTGTGCTTTCGGTTTATATTTCAAGTTATCTTCGATTTCGAGGTGAGTTTCTCACGCCCCCTTTTTACTCCTTTTATATTTTGGGGGTAGCGTATATATCCTATCCAACCCAACTGTTTATTATATTCGTTTACAAAACTGCGATTCATATCATAGACTTGTATGTTTACGTGCTTACTTGATTATTTGCTCAGCTCATGGTTGCCTCAATAAGTATGATCATACGCCCCCCGTTGCACTCAAGACCATTTTGCTATGAGTGGAAAAATGGACCCCCGATCCGAGTACGTTGATTGTTACCGACTGGAAAGGACATTGCATGCGAAGTAGTTATAACTTTCACAAGTTTCATGCAATTATGTAACATCCGGCCCCTCGCACCACTAATATTGTCCGCTTTGCCCACGAAGAGCTCAAGGATTTGTTTTTGGTTGCCCAGGTGGAGACTTCCCAGGAGGTCACCCATCTTGCTACTACTCCCACCTGAGCACGCTTAACTATGAAGCTCTCCTCTCGTCCACTACCATTAAGCTCAAAACGCGTTGGTGATTTAAGAGGCGTGGAATTTACTTATAAACCAAGGATATCTCCTGTCCACAGCTGATGTGGGATTTGCCTAGGGTGTTACATTTGTAATAGTCCAGCTACCACCGCACCATAATATTGTCCGCTTTGGCCGGGACGTACCACCATCGCCTCACGGATTTGCTTTTGGTTGCCCAGGTGAAGACTTCCCAGGAGGTCACCCATCCTGATAATTCTCCCACCTGAGCACGCTTAACTGTGAACTCTCCTCTCATCCACTACCATTAAGCGCCCAAAACGCGTTATGATGGGGAAGGTATCCACCTTCTTATAAAGAAGGCTTAGTTCTCCTCCCCAACCGATGTGGGATGTCACAATCCACCCCCCCTTAAGAGGTCCAGCGTCCTCGCGGGACCTGGCACCACCGGCCCGGCCTTGGCTCTTTGATACCATCTGTAACAGTCCAGCTACCGTCGCACCATAATATTGTCCGCTTTGGTCGGGACGTACCACCATCCCCTCACGGATTTGCTTTTGGTTGCCCAGGTGAATACTTCCCAGGAGGTCACCCATCCTAATAATACTCTCACCTGAGCACGCTTAACTGTGAATTCTCCTCTCATCCACTACCATTAAGCGCCCAAAACGCGTTATGATGGGAATGTATCCACCTCCTTATAAAGAACGCTTAGTTCTCCTCCCCAACAGATGTGACATCCCACGCGTTAGTTAACCGTATTTTATATATATATGCTACAATATTGTGACATCTCACATCGGTTGGGGAAGAGAACTAAGCCTTCTTTATAAGGAGGTGGATATCTTCCCCATCATAACGCGTTTTGGGCGCTTAATGGTAGTGGATGACAGCAGAATTCCACAGTTAAGCGTGCTCAGGTAAGAGTAGTATTAGGATGGGTGACCTCCTGGGAAGTCTTCACCTGGGCAACCAAAAGCAAATCCGTGAGGCGATGGTGGTACGTCCCGGCCAAAGCGGACAATATTATGGTGCGGCAGCGACTGTTACAGATGGTATCAAAGACAGGGTCGGACTGGTGGTGCATTGTGACATCCCACATCGGTTGGGGAGGAGAACTAAGCCTTCCTTATAAGGAGGTGGATACCTTCCCATCATAACGCGTTTTGGGTGCTTAATGGTAGTGGATGAAAGGAGAATTTCACAATTAAGCGTGCTCAGGTGGGAGTAGTATCAGGATGGGTGACCTCCTGGGAAGTCTCCACCTGGGAAACCAAAAGCAAATCCGTGAGGCGATGGTGGTATGTCCAGGCCAAAGCGGACAATATTATGGTACGGCGGTAGCTGGGCTATTACAAATTGCTGAATTTTCATATACTTATACAAAACTTATGTGAACTCACCAACTATTAAGTTAGTTGACCGTATTTTATATATATGTGCTACATGTACCGTTAGTAGAAGATGACACACGGAGAAGACACTAGACTTAGGTTACTTAAACAAATGGGCAAAGTGTTATTTGTATTTATACTTCCCTTGTATTCCTAATTGTAAACTTGTGTGCTTGACTAGTAAATTAATTAACGATAATATGGTAACTTAATAGTGTCACATGTGTTTTGAACAATCTGTACGTCATACTCGGGCGTTTCCGCTTTAGCCGGGGTGTTACATATTGGTATCAGAGCCGTGACTATAAGATAGGACACTAGACGTAGTGCCCTAGTTAGTTATAGCTTATTTGTTTATTTGTTTAGGGTAGCATGATTAGAAATTTTGTGGGCCCTATGTGATTGCTCGAATGCACATGTTATATTACTTTACTACTACTGATTCGTTTACGTCTCATGTACACAAGCACAGACACAAGTCCAAGGCTTACGCCTAAAACGAAGAATTTCAATTATTTTCAATCGATTTTATTTCGGTTTTCCGATATTTCTTCTTCATAAAGACGGTTCTATGTGGCGGGTATGTAGTAAACTGTAAGGGGGACGTGTTTGTTTTCCGAACTCTTGATATCAAGGTTATTAAAACCTAAGGATAAGCAATGCGTACAAATCCAATCAGACGCGGACCTAGTTGCTTACCAAGAGAGTTTGGAAAGGGCATGAAATCTATTAAGCTAGAGCATACCACACCAAACGCCATACGAATCGCAACTTTATGCTTTCAAACGTGACCATGTTCTCTTTGTGAAAAGAATATGGTTACACTCCTAAGGATGTCACACAAGTCATGGTGATTCATGCGACGTGCGACTCCGACCCTCAATGTTTTACAATGTATTTTAACTAAAAGCCTGACAAGTCGTGGTGATTAACAAATAACCAGCTTTGGGTTCGATTTGATTACGCATTTTGATTTGTGTGTTTTAACTGCAAGTCTGTCAAGTTGAGGTGAAACACGAATACCCAACTTTCGGTTCAATTTGATTACGCATTTTTTTTATTTCTATTTTTGTTGGAACATACAAGTTACGTAATTCATACAACGTGTGATTTCGAAGACTTAATTTTTTATATTGCGATTTTGAAAAGTCATTGGGTTATGTGAATAGTCGATTTTTAACTCGTTTTCGGTGTTTATATATTCATAAAAATTTCTAAAAGTCGTGTTATTACACGAATTGTCAAGTTTCAACCTGTTTTCTTTATTTATAAATTTTGTTATTATAATTGAAAATTTGAAAGATCATGGTGATGCATGAATAATCGATTTTTCAAATTCGTTTGCTTTATTGGTATATACTCATTATCTCTTATGTTCTGAATTGAAAATACGAAAAGTCATGGTGATACATGAATAGTCGATTTTCAATTCGTTTTCTTTATATAATTTGTTTATTATTATGGATTCAATTGAAAATTCGAAAAGTTATGGTGGTACATAAACACTCGATTTTCAATTCGATGTTACTACTTATATTAAGTTGTTTTAACTCCATGTTTTTATTTCAAAATTGATATATTTTTCATATGTTTATTCAACGATTTACAAGATTATTATTGAGGTGCGAAAAATCATGCTTACTCATGAGCATTTCAATTTCGATTTCAAATTTTGTTTCATGAGATTTTATTTATTTACTTATTTTATGAATTATGTAGATGGATTCCGATTACAGGAATCTTTCTAGTAATGTTCCTTTTGGTTATTAATACTGTCACAGCCCCGACCCCTATACCCCGGGAGGGGAGCTGTGAACGTTGAGTAGTGGTATCGATGTTTATTAAAATAATTTGCAGCGGAATATTTCATCAGAACCGTAGTTAGGAAAATTAATCAGAGTTATAAAAACACCATAATTCTTATTTCATAAACTAGGATAATAACCCATTTTTATACAAACATAAGTTTTATAGGGATAAACCCTAATTTACAAAACACGTTTCTTTATTCTGGTGACAGGCCACTTATTTAAGCTGGAAGCCCACAGGCATCATTCCTTTGTCTCTAACAGGTCACCTGAAACATGTTTAAAAATATTTTATCAGCAAAAAATACTGGTGAGTACATTCATTTATAAATGACACATTTTACAATTACAGCATTAAGATGTTTTTACATCTGCCTGCTTACAAATTACCGAAGGTACTTGTCACTCGACCATATCTGTGATTGTGGTCATATTACTTATTGGCTAACACTTGTCCAATAAGTAACGTGTAATAGCCCAGTAGGCAAGCCTTGTATACAAAACCCAACAATACCAATAGTAACCATCCCGTAAGTCTACAGAGACTTAACACTGTAATGTATTTAAATCCTTTGAAAATATTTAAATTATCCGTCATGAGTTTGATGGTTTTGGAAAAGCATCATGACAATGTTGGAAAATCAATTGTCTCACGCAAATGTGAGTTATGCAAAAATTCGAATGTCTCACCTTGCAAGTTTATATTTAACAAGCCTTCTGATGTTAAGCACCTAGATTAAGCACAATGTAGTGTATCTATATTAGTATAAACCCATAATTATAACGATAATCACAAGACATGAAACTTTACACGATGGCACAATGTCATACCTTGTTAAGGTAGAGCTTTTGGATTCGTGATATAAGTTCCTTTCGATCGGAGAGGTACCGTTACAATTACCCGAGTATAATACCAGTTTTTAAGAAGAGAGAAAATTTTTGAACGAGTTGTGAAGTCCAGATTTCTGCCCTATTTATACTTGAATTTGAGCATCTTCGCGTATCGCGAAGGAATCTTCGTGTATCGCGAAGTTGCAGTAGGGTTGTCGATTCAGCCCTAGCTATGCCACGTGGCTCGACACGTGTCAGGTGACGTGTCAATACTGCTTAACTTTTATGTCACATCTTCGCGTATCGCGAAGAAGCTTTAGCATACTCCTTCGTGTATCGCGAAGGTGCAAAAACACTAAGGCGACCCTTAAGCGGCTTGCGGCGATCCGAGCGTACGCCATCAAAGGGCCACATTGTGCCCACCGCACTTCGCTCGAGCCATTGCGCGTCGGGTGCTTCGCACCCTCTGCTAGGACTACTGGGTGTGATTTGGCACATAAGAATATTATCATGTGAACTCCCTTCCTTATAAAGAGCTTACAAGTTTTGTAATCTAGCGATGTGGGACAAGAGTAGAAATCCTATTTATACCATGGTGAAAGCCTTCCATTTTCTTTCCTCCACCAATGTGGGATGGAATTTTCCTTTATATTTTCCATTATTCCTTTTACTTCTTCTATTTTCTTTCTCATTTCTTCATTTCTTTCTTTGATTATTTTATTCTTTATTATGGTTTGTTATAAATACAAATATCATATTATCAAATATCATTTCGTCAACACTTTATACGCTAACATAATCGTTTTCATGGTGAAAACTAACCCGATAACTGCAATGTCTATAAGTATTAAACGACCCATATTAATTATAAATCACTAATTAAATAATATTAAAAAATATATAACGTTAGAATTCTCATATTAGTTGAAATAATATTTAAATAATATAAACGTTAATATTTCTTCTTTGTTAACATAGTTATACTTGTTCAAGATAAATTTCCCATTTAGAATATGTGTCTTTCATATTATAACTAATAAACATCATTACAAATTCCTAAAACTATAGTCGTTAATTTTCCATTAAAATTTAAATATAATATTATAATATAAAATGCTACTAAAAGTTATAATAAAATAATACACGTTCCCAACAAATAATTAAATCTTATTATCCCGTTAGCTAGTCTTTAAATTTTTGTATTTATTTTATTTATAGTTCGAGATGTTCAGTTGCTTCAGTTTCGTTATTGTGCTTTCGGTTTATATTTCAAGTTATCTTCGATTTCGAGGTTAGTTTCTCACACCCCCTTCCCTTTTACATTTTGGGGGTAGCATATATATCCTATCCAACCCAACTGTTTATTATATTGGTTTACAAAACTGAGATTCATATCATGGACTTGTGTGTTTACTTGCTTACTTGATTATTTGCTCAGCTCATGGTTGCCTCAATAAGTATGATCATATGCCCCCCTTTGCACTCAGGACCATTTTGCTTTGAGTGGAAAATGGACCCCCGATCCGAGTATGTTGGTTGTTACCGACTGGAAAGGACATTGCATGCGAAGTAGTTATAACTTTCACAAGTTTCATGGAATTGCTGGATTTTTATGTACTTATACAAAACTTGTGTGAACTCACTAACTATTAAGTTAGTTAGCCGTATTCTACATATATGCTACAAGTACTGTTAGTAGAAGATGACACACGGAGAAGACACTAGACTTAGGTTACTTAAACAAATGGGCAAAGTGTTATTTGCATTTATATTTTCCTTGTATTCCTTATTGTAAACTTGTGTGCTTGACTAGTAATTAATTAATGATAATATTGTCACTTAATAGTGTCACATATGTTTTGAACAATCTATACGTCACACTCGGGCGTTTACGCTTTAGCCGGGGTGTTACATTTCCTTTCTTTCCAAATCTAACCACTCCTTTCCACATAGATACATTAATGTGACATTCGTGACAAAAATTGAGTATGCCTTAGTAATTATTTATCGAATAAGCGATTAACCGCTTATTGCGTATCGAACAACTGAATAACCGAACGGGTCTGGTTATAACCCAGATTTCCCGGGGGACCATCTATAAGTGATTTATGTTTAATATAAGCCAACATATTGATATTATGGCCTTAGTTTGATAGCAAACCAGTTACACGAAAACATGCTCGTTAAATACCCGCTATAAACTTAAATGCGAGAGATAGTTCCGAATCAAGCATTGTATCATCTGTTAAGCCGAAAAAGACCTACAAAACACTTAATTGGGATGTTTTAAGCGATCCATGAAAATATTTTTGGTTTTTACAAACAAATAGTATGTTTTCCTAAATTTACAAGAAATTGGCAGAAAAACACTCGTTTTCGCGTTGTTTGTCGCACCCGATATATTTTTCTCGCCAAAAACCAAACCCAAAATAAACTTGGACTTGGTATTTCACGTTCGGGTACGCACAACGAGACTAATTGGCTAAAATTGGGCCCTGAGGGGGCCCAACAAGCCCAGCCCGCCAAAGTGGACTTACAAAACCCTTATGTTATTTTCTTTAAATTAGTATGTCAAGATATTTTTGGACACAATTTTCTCATAATTTCTGGAAGTTAACTCTGCCCTCCTTCATACCTTCAAACTTCAAGATAAAAATTATTTATTTGATTCACCTTTTAAATTATTTAATCATGGTTAATTACATACAAACATAGTTTGATTATCAAAAATCACTCCTAACCATGTAAAAACCCTAAAAATGGTTCATAAAACATGTTTTGATCATACACATGGTTGAGAATCAGAATCATACTCTTTTTTGGCCATAAACACGGATTAGAGGGTTTAAACGACGTTTTTACGGTTCAAATGTTCGGTTTAGAACCGTAACCGAAACCCAAACTTTCATGGCTGGTATCTTGATGAAACATGCTTGGTTTGTGATATAGGACCTGCACTTAGCTCATATAGAAGCACAAAAACCCGGAAATTGGATTGACAGAGCGAAAACGGGCGAAAACCGCAAAGGTAATGCCGAAATGCTCGATTACGGGATGTTTAGGTTAAGGTTGTGATGTGCACATTTTTAGGTCATAACACTTTTCAGGGACATCAGTGGCAATATGATTGAGTCCCTTTCCAAATTTGGTAATTGGTTGACCATCCGAGAATATTTGGCGAATTTATTACCGAATTGGGACGTTTAATAGGGAAAAATAGTTAAAATGCTTGAAAAGTTTTGAAATTTTTTGGAGAACTCATAATTGTAATATTATGATCACATATGAAATTTGGGGTCATTTGGAAAATCCTACCTATGATTTGTGGATTCCCGCTTATTTGGATTTTCAAAGTCGTTTTTGGCTCGAAAAGAGTATTTTCCAAGTTTGTTAACTTCTGGAAATTTTACAGGTTGTTTTGAAAGGTATTTTGATCACTCAGGAATTTTGTTGGATTTTTTCGGAAATCGTTTGGTATAAACGGATGATTTTCGGGCTAAATATAGCATATAAAATTAATTTTTATAAATTAATAAATCAGTAAATAATTCCAAAAATATTTTTATAAAAATATACATATTTTAATTGATAAGTTTCTAAAGTTTCATAATTTAATAATAAACGGATCATTAATTGTGCTAATTTGAACATTAAACAAATTCGATTCTAATAAAAACCGACGGGTTTGCGATTAACGAACCTGTTAGAATATCAGAACATCATGAGTGATTAAAAAGCATATTTTCGGATTAGTTGAGTAAAAACGAACTTTTTATGAAAAATCCGGAAAATTTGGATAGATTGTGCGTGTTTTTCTCTAAACCAAACTGAATAAACGGAAATGAGCCCCGTAGCGAATCGAGACCCCTAAACTGTGATCTTTCTTTATAGCTTAATCATTTTATCAACTAACACGTTTACCCAAGTTTATATCCCCATACATGTTTTCCAAACCATAAACGAGCAACTTGGCCCAGCTGGTGAAACGGGGAAACTGAGCCAAGTTCGATTTTAAACATTAGACATTAAACAACATCACAATCTAAGCCTACTGACACTTTCTGGGCGTGACAGCTATACCCAGACTAGATATACAGCCCAGTCTAGTATAAATATTATAACAATATTAAAATATTAATATTATTATAATATTGACTATATGGACTAAGAAATAACAAGGGAAACGAACCCCAAGCTGACATCGCACTGAGTGCCTACAAAACCGTGAGTTTCATGACCCCACTCTTTAAACCATTTTACGAACTTTTGGGGTGAAAAGTATGTTTATATACGTTATCTATCTGAAAACAGTTCAGGATATAAATTATCTGAACATTCATATATGAAAAGTCCCTACAAACATAATAATTGACTACGTGCTGATGAAAGGTGATTAGTATTGTTGATTGATATATTAAACAGAGATAGTACGAATGGTAAAACATAATGAAATTACACGTGACAACATGTTTATACAAACACGTTATGTAATGCTAAAACATAACTAATTTGGGAAACAACGTGGTCTGTATTGGCCATGGGGATAACGTGGTTGGTGATGATGATGGGGCTATTGTGGGCGGGGGGCACAATAGTAATAGACTAAAGTTGAGTATGGCCTATGAGCCAAGTTCTATTGCAACTTACTAAACTAAAGTTGAGTATGGCCTGTGAGCCAAGTTCTGCTGCAACTTACTAAACCAAAGTTAAGTATGGCCTATGAGCTAAGTACTGCTACAACTTACTAAACTAAAGTTGAGTATGGCCTATGAGCCAAGTTCTGCTCCAACTTAATAAACCAAAGTTGAGTAAGGCCTATGAGCCAAGTACTGCTGCAACTTAATAAACTAAAGTTGAGTATGGCCTATGAGCCAAGTACTGCTACAACTAAACAAACTAACTTGATTATGACATGAATGCTAAGAAAATATTGTGATTATACATATTGTGGGCGGAAGGGGAGCCACAGTGATTGATGATACGTGAGATATACTATACATGTATATGTATGTATTTGTGTGTGTGTATGCATACTATATGGATAGGCATAGGAAATACTATATATATATATATAGAAAATACTATATATATATATATACATATATAAATCCTGTGTAATGGTTGACCTTAAGTGGAACCGTTGTGGGCGGAAGGGGAGCCACAGTGGTTAGTTTTACGTGAAAAATGAAGGCACATAGTACGAATGAACAGTCACGATTTTATCGTAATTTCAAACTCTTATCATAAACTTATGCACATACATATTTACATACAAAGACACAGATGTACATATACAAACGTAAATACATTTTCTTAAATACCCGCATACATACAAACTATGCTTGTGTGGTACGTAGAATTGATTTCGTTAAAACTTATGAAACTCACCAACTATTCGTAGTTGACCTGTTTTTAACATACTTTCAAGTATTCAGAAAAATGGAGTAAAGTGCTTATGTGCTATCTGTTTGGATTATGATCGATGTTATGTAAATGGTACAAGCATTCGAGTTAGAAGTGAGGTAGTTGAAGAACTAGTTTTGATTGTATCACCTAGTTTGTAAAAGATGTTGGAACAATGTAAAATATTGTAAATTAGGTAATAATGTTTCTTTATGAGCAATGTATTTGATACCAGTTGTGTTTGTTACATTACCGTTTTACGCTTCTGTAAATCGCTTAACGGGGTGTGACATTTAAGAAGAACTCTATCACTAACATTGAATTCTAGTGGTTTCATTATTTTATCCGCATAACTCTTTTGACGACTACGAGCAGCGAGAAGATTTTGACGGATTTGAGCAATACGATCAGTCGTCTCTTGAACTAATTCAGGACCAGTAATTTGAGATTCCCCGACTTTGTTCCAACAAATTGGAGAATGACACTTGCGACCATAAAGGGATTGGAAATGTGTCATTCCAATGCTAGAATGAAAACTGTTATTATACGAGAACTCGATGAGCGGTAAATGAGAATCCCAATTACCCCCAAAATCGAGGACACAAGAGCGAAGCATGTCTTCTAGAGTTTGAAACGTACGCTCAGACTGACCATCGGAATGTGGATGATAGGCAGTATTGAGATCCAAACGAGTTGTCAAAGTTGATTAAAGTGACTTCCAAAAACGAGAAGTAAAACGACCATCTCTATCAGGGATAATGGTTAAAGGAGTCCCATGATGACAAACAATATTTTCCACAGAAATTCGCGCCAATTGATCCACTATAATATGTTTCCTTGATGGGTATGAAATGAGCAGATTTTGTCAAACGATCAATGATCACCCAAATACTATCATGTTGCTTTCGGGTAGAAGGAAGCTCGGTAATAAAATCCATAACAATATCTTTCCACTTCCATATGAGAATGGGAGGTTGTTCGAGTAAACCAAAAGGTCGATGATGCTCGGCTTTTACTTTAGAACACGTGAGACATTTCGAAACATAGAGAGCAATGTCTTTCTTCATTCCGGGCCACCAATAGATGGAACGAAGATCAGCGTACATTTTATCCGCACTGGGATGAATAGAATACCGTGACTTAAGAGCTTCGTCTGTAATGAATGTGTGAAGATTATCACGACCAGGAATCCACAAAAGATTAAGAAAATAGAGCAAACCATTGGGTTTAGATTCCAGTTGAGCTTCCGCACCACACGACATCTCGTCATACATGTTGGCTTCGGAGACGGATTCATGTTGGGCGTCAAGAATACGCCTTTCAAGATCACTTTGGATAAGAACACAAGTAATATGAAAGAATTTGATTTGTCTCTTACGACTGAGAGCATCGACCATGACATTCGCTTTCCCGGGATGGTAGTGAATTTCGAAATCATAATCGCTAAGCAACTCGGTCCATCGACGTTGTCTCATATTGAGTTCTTTTTATCAAAGATATGCTGGAGACTATTATGGTCGGTAAACACTACACATTTTGTACCATAGAGATAATGGCTCCAAATTTTCAAGGCAAATACAGCAGCACCAACTTCGAGATCATGCGTCATATAATTCTTTTCGTGTACCTTGAGTTGTCTTGAAGCGTATGCAATAACCTTACGTCTTTGCATGAAAACACAACCGAGACCTTGATTAGAAGCATCACAGAAAATGATGAAATCTTCATTACCTTCAGGAAGAGCAAGAATATGAGCATTGCAAAGCATGCCCTTAAGGGTTTGAAAAGCTTCTTCTTGCTTTGACCCCTACTCATAAGGCTTACCTTGTGTGTTAGAGCGGTGAGGGGCAACACAATCTTTCAAAAAATTCTGGATGAAACGACGGTAATATCCCGCCAAACTAAGAAAAGAACGAACTTCACTGGGAGAAGTCGGTGTCTTTCAATTCTTGACAGCTTTAATCTTTGTGGGATCGACATGGATACCTTTGTTGTTGACAATATGACCCAAGAACTGAACTTTTGAAATAAATAATTAAATAGATATTGTCATATTTTTTATTTTATGATAGTACCTTTTGAGCTGTAAGCAATCAATTCGCGCTCGACATTTCCGCCGTAGGTTGGGGTGTAACACTCCAAGTGAACTTTGTTTCTTTCTTCATGCATTGCTTTGTATTTTGCATGCATCACCTTTTTTTTCTTTGTGCATTCTCGTGAGTTCATCTTTTTTGTGTTTCTTAGCATCGGCAATCTCAGTTAGTTTGAGCTCCAAGTTGTCAAAACGCGAGCTCACTTCGGAACTTATCGAGGATGTTGTTCTAGACTAAGATCCTCCACCTCTAGCCGCCGCTTTGGCTTTATCTCTTCCTACCGAACGTGGCAACTTATCCGATTCATCAAAAATAAATCCGGGATCCAACTCGTTTAGATTAAGTTGACAACGACCATCCGACATGGGTTGAGACGGCGATTGACTGGTCGAAGTAGACGTTGTCTTTGACCGTTTGGACGGTCGCGGTGATGATGTCGGGACCAGATGCCACTTTGGTGAGCTTCTGCATTGTCTCCAAATTTCCATCATATTGAAATCTCCATGATAAAGGGCCTTGTATTGTTTTAAGCAAGCCTCCATCACATTGGCATTGTTCATGCCGCTTATTCTATTGTTGTTAACGCAGATGCGAATGCTGGTGAAGTTGGTTATTTTTATGTGTATTGCCTTCCATTTGTTGTAGATGAAATCATTCTCGCGGTAGGCACCTCGACCCATTGTAGCAAAGAACTTAGTGCTTGTTTCGTCCCAAAACTCGAGGGCATGTTTACTGTCACCTTCAATACATATAAAAGCTTAGTATTAGTAAAAAAACAAAACATGGAAAACATAAAAATATTTTTACAGTTTACCTTGAATTGAGTCTTTGGAAGAGTCGATCCACGCACGACCTAATGGCAATTTCTCACCCGCTTTTCCCGCTTTTGTCTTTCGGCCTTTTCGATAGTTGTTTGATCCTCAACCGAATTCTTTTTTTATGACTTCTTTTTTTATGACGAACTTGCATTTCGGGTACTTGGGTTTCGGGTATTTGGGTTTCGAGTACTTGCGAAGACATATACGACATTGACGGTCGAAAGAACACATTAGGGATAAACGATTGCATGGGTTCACGGGTCGTTGTTGGTTTGCATAGAAAGGGTTAGTAGGGTCGACGTTATTTGCGAGCAAACTAGCCCCCCACATGCGACTCGGATCCCACGGGTTTGGGTTTGGGTTTGGGTTCGAGTTTAAGCTCGAGCTTGTGCTCGGGTTTGGGTGTGGGTTCGAGCTCAGATTCATGGTTATGAAAGTTTAAAAGTTTTAGAGTAAAATGTTGATGTGAAAATGAGAGTTTGAGTAAAAAATGAAAAATTGTTTGAATTTATAGAGAAAATGGTTAAATTTATTTATTATTATTTTTTTTTAAAGGTCAAAGAGCCGTTGGGGTGGGGCCCACTTAATCCCCCTCTCCGCGCCCAAGCCTACCGCGCCCCATCCTACCGTGCCCCTTGGCGGTGTGGAGGGGCTTTCGCGCCCCACTAAGCCCCTTTGGGCGCCCCATAATGAGGGGTCTAAAGGTAACATTTGTCATGGACGGTTGCCGCATTGCTTAGGTTTTTCCTTGATGAATATGAGGGGCTTCTATCGATGCTGATACACAACCATGAACACAATTTGGTGGATCAAACACTTCTAATATCTCAATACAAATATAAACCAAAAACAAGTTTATTAAAGCATGGGCTAACTAAAAATGCATGAATAGATCATACACCCACGTGTTAATATATAGAAAATAATGAAATTGGAAAAAAAAAATGAAAGTTGACATTCTTATAGAAAAAGTTCGTTCATTGCATTCACTTTTAAAAGCATTATTGTGTATCATGTTTTCTTTTGTCACGAATCAACTCTTCTATGCATTTACATGACGAAAGAGGTATGCTTTCTTACCCTAACGTGAAATCGTTCAAATTTGATGGGAAATTGCATATGAAGTGCATTTTTCATACATCAAGTATACAAGCATGCTTCTTCAATCCCACTTAAATTTTGATCACAAATCACGTTTTTTTTTTCTTAAAAGACTGTTGTCTTTGATTAAACTTCTGTTAAGGTGCAATGTTTGATGCATGACCTCGTAAAACACTTTAATATTAACTTTTTAAGTTATATTTTATGGAACTCTTCAGCACATGCTATCACCACTTCAACTTGCAATTTGCAAATTTTAGTGTACCCAAGATTTGTTACGTGTTTACTTGAACAAGAATCGTGGTGAATCTTCCAAGAATTGGTCCAAACCATATATTAAATATCAAATTACGAAAGAATCTCCAGATGCATCGAGGTGCCCGGATCAATTTTTTTGACGATGGTAATGACACAAAATGCTCAAAGAGACGATCAACAGTTATACCCAACATTACCGGATCACACATCCCCACCATACTATATACACATCCCCACCATACTATATATACTCAATTCACTTCATTTTCTCTAGCATTCTTATGTAGTGCTACACTATATTTTTGAATTTTTTATTTAAGGAGTTGGAAAATAAAAGATAAGAAAATTTTTCTTTTTTTTTCATTCTTAAGTTTTTTCATTAAAAGAAACGAAAGAGAATGAAAAAAAAGTTGGGGCTTTTTTCTTTCAAAACTTTCCAGCCAAATATGGTCTAATTCTGAAGGAAAATTTATAGTTATGTACAATATCACTAATTTACCCTATCTTTTCCTTATTAACTAACTCAATAATAAGGACATGATTGTAAAGTTACAATTCTTTTCCTTCCTATCTAACTTAAGAATGTAATTAACACTTTATTTTCTATTCTTTTATTTTAACTCGAGAATGTCTTTTAAATATATAATTTCTTTTTCTTTCCTCCCATATTCAATCTTATCATCTCTTTTTCTTGTATTTTAAATCCGAGAAAGTAGTGTAAATGAAGCAATCCTCATAGATAAAAAAACATTTTTTTACAAAAGATTTATACTGGTAGTTGATTTTTGTATCACCTATTACGGTAGACGAAAATACATTTTCAAGGACATGTAGGTGAAAAAAAAGTTTACTATAATCTAATTCTCATGTATTTTTATTGTTATTGCATTTTTTTTACTATTTTTGGATGTGAAGACAGATAAATAAACTAGTAAGATAAATAAGCAATCAACACGTAACGAATTATTATATACTAGATTTTATCCTTCGTATTACGGGAGTTGTTTTACATTATTCATTTTTAATATTTATATATTTATATTTGAATTTTAATTTTATCTATTGTAAGAAAGTTAATAATTAATATACTTGAGGTTTGAAATGAAATGGTTTCACAAATAAATGATATGTTATAATCCGGTTTAAAAGCTATCTGGGTTTGGTGATACCCATTATCCGTTTATTTTCTTTATTATAAAATTGTTTCTTAGTTATAAATAATATCTTTTTTTAAAATAAAATAGGATATTAATTTTTAATATATTCCTATTTTATAGGATTTTCATATCAAATATTTGATGAGATTATTTTTTAATATAATGAGATGTTATAACCCGTTTAAGAGCTATCTGTGTTTGGTGAGATCTTTACCCGTGAATTCGTGTCAAATGCGTGAGAAGCCTTCATTTACAAATAAAGTAATCTGGTGGCTTGAGAGAATGGTTGTTTTACATTTTTCGTTTTTTTATATTTATTTTTTGGATTTTAATTTTCTTTATTGTAAGAAAGTTAATAATATACTTAAGGTTTGATAATGAAAGGGTTCATAAATAAATTATATGTTATAGCCCGTTTAAAAGCTATCCGGATTTGATGACCCATGACCCGCTTATGTTTTTCACTATAAAATTGTTTATTAATTTTAAATAATATCTTTTTCTTTTTAAATCGGATATTAAATTTTAGTATATCCCTATGATATAGGATTTTCATATCAAATAACTGGAAAGATTAATTTTTAATTTAATGAGATGTTATAACCC
This sequence comes from Bidens hawaiensis, assembly GCF_021521415.1. Taxonomy (NCBI): domain Eukaryota; kingdom Viridiplantae; phylum Streptophyta; class Magnoliopsida; order Asterales; family Asteraceae; genus Bidens; species Bidens hawaiensis. The sequence continues at coordinate 358,553 of NW_027491308.1, forward strand.
GTTTAAGAGCTATCTGGTTTTGGTAAGACGCATACCCATAAATTTGGGTTAAATCAATGAGAGACCACCATTTAAAAATCAAGAAATCTAGTGCTTTCATAAAAAGGGGGAGCGACCACATCGCGACACATAGGATTTTGGGTTCTCTTTTATATATATTATAGATATTAAAGTATTTTAATATTTTAAAAAAGAATGTATGTGTTTGAAGAAGTTGGATATTATTGGGTATGTTTGGCAAAGAGATTTTAGGAGCTTTTAGGAGTTTTAGCTTCAAGCTTTTAAGATAAAACTTATATTCAATAAAAAGCTTTGTTGGTAGAAGAAGCTTCAAGTTTTTAACTTTGGAGAAAAAACTCCATGTTTAAACGCTACTAATAGCGTTTGAGAAAAAATAGAAGCTTTTACAATTGAATTTACAAGTTTGGTACTTGAACTTTTATCAACTTTTGTTAATTTTTATAATACTTACATATTTTAACCTTATTCAAAACTAACTACCCCCATCTCTTTTTAAAAGAATATAATGTTTTCACACGTTAATATTTTTTTTAACAAATTACATCATAAAAAAGAGTATTTTATTCTTTTTAATTTGAGTATCGTATTGCTATAGTTTTTTAACTTTAAAAACTTAGTATACTACGTAATTACTGGTTATGATTGACAACAAGTCGAGTCAGACGAGCTCGGGTCATGTGTAAGACCAAATTAGGGTCGGAACGAGTCGACACAAAAAGTGTTACTTTAGTTCGATTCGTGTCGGTACGGTTTTGAGTCGAAAGGAGCCAGGTCATAACATGTTTTAGATTAAAACGGTGCCAGGTCGGAAAGGGTTTCAGATAAAAAAAGGTTGGTTTAAAAAATTATCTATTTGAAATTACTGTATATTTCAGTTTTGTTTCTTGATTTTGTCATCGGTTACACGCTAGCCTTTGCACGAATTAAGCGTCTGCATTCGGGTTATGTATGCACTATTATCAAGTGAATCACATACTGACACTGATTATGCGGTTGATGTCAGGTTGCACGCGCACTCAGCCGCACTGCGCGGGCGACCAACTAGTTTTATTAAAATCTCCAGTTACTCTGCCAAACACCTAAATATATCTAAAAAGTTACAGCTACTAGATTCCAGCTACCAGGTACCAGGCACCAACCTCCAGCTTCCAGCCACCAGCTAGTTTTGCCAAACATACCCATTAACTTTATTTTTAAGACGTTTTTCAAATCTTTTTTTTTAAACAAACAATCTTCATAGGCTTATGTCTGCGCGACCGTAAACGCAAACCCATTATAAACCTTTTAAACAAATACAAACACAACCTTAGTCTTTTTCTCATTACCCTTTTATAAAATCTCCTCACTTATAAATAATTTATAAGCACAAAGTACAACTTCTAATTCACAATCACATTTTACAAATTACCCAAGATATTTTCTTCAAAAATTCCGATGAAAATGAATAGAAGCCTTTTAATGCATGAAATAGAGATGTGGAACCAGTGGCCTAGAGCTCATGCCACTGCCACCCAAAACTTAACACAAAACCAACTCAATCTGTTTTTCATCATCATCATCATCATCATCTTTTATGGGTGTTGGTTTCAGGCTGAATTTGAAATGGGGTCTCTCTGTCCAACCTCCTCTGTCTCCCAATTCATCATCTTTACCTTCATCCACACATGCATCCTGTAAGTATCACTCCAATTGGTTTAATTTGTTTCTTCTTTCTGTGTCCTAAACATGATACTCTGTTCTCACTATCTGAAATTGAAGCTCAATTGATGATTAACACTGCAATTGCTAATAACCCAATCATTATTTTTATCTTGCAATCAATGATTCGGGTGGAAATTGGGATTTTGATCAGTAATTTTTGTGCCCTAAATCTGATGCTCTGTTCTTAAGTTTTGAAATTGAAGTTAATTGGTTTAATTCTATGATGCCCGAATCATTAATTTCATCTTGCAATCAACGATTTAGGTTATTGGGTCGAAATTGGGATTTTGATTACCAATTTCTGTGCCCTAAATATGATGCTCTGTTCGTACGATTTGAAATTGATGATTAATAGGTTTAATTTGATGATTTACACTCTAATTCCTAATACCCAGATCATTCATTTCATCTTTCAGTCAAGGATTGTGATTAAATTGGGTTGAAATTGGTATTTTGATTTGTAATCTCTGTGCCCTAAATATGATGCTCTGTTCGTACGGTTTGAAATTGAAGCTATATTGAGTAAATTGGGTTTAGTTTTATGATTTACACTGAAATATTTTGTTAAATTTCATTTAATTTATTTGAATTTGTGTGACAGTTAAAAGCAAGGTTGTCAATTATGATATGGCTAGGGTTTCTCTACCAATGGAAGGAGATTCTTGTTACAATGATCATATGAGTGCGAATATGTGTTCCTCGACTTCCCGAGTATTGGACATCGATTACTCGGAAACCGACAATTTTAAGGTTTTGTGTTCACGTTTTATAATGGCATTGATTCATAAGATGAGCATAACTATAGGGGTGTGCATGAAACTGAAAACCGACATGAAACCGAAAAACCAAACCAGAAAAACCGAACCGAAAAACAGTTTGGTTTTATTTTTTTGTAACACCGAACGTATGGTTCGGTTTTGGTTTTACATATAACAAAAACCAAAAAACCGAAACCGAACGGTTTTCAAATATTCAAAAACTCAAAAACCAAAGTTTCGGTTTTTGGGTCGGTTTTAACCGAAAACCAACCCAAACCGAACCGTGCACACCCTTAAGTATAAGTGAAAAATCTTGATTTTGAGGTCAAACATATTACTCCTTAAAGTCTAAATTGTTACTCATTTGGAAATTAATTGACACCAAAATTTGTGTATAGGACTATAGGTAAGTAACCTTGAAGTTTAGTATTTGTCATGTTATCAAACAAATGTCATATTGATTTATGAAGTGGACTTTAGTGTGTTTGACCTCAAATGTCAAATGAACATGTTAATGTCTTGATACTGACTTTATGATTTTGATTAGAGTGTCAAGAAATTGTTACGAGACGATACATTAACATTCCTTACAAGCTTACAAGCCAAAAAGATATCACAATATAGATTACTTTTGGAAAATCTTGTTGTGTTGGAGGATACATTTGCTGACTCAGATGTAGTGACATTAGAACAAGATATACTGGTTCAGTTAGAAAAGATTGGAGCTTTGAAGTGTCTGCAAACGTCTTTTTCTGAAATTAATAAATACCCGTTGTCAAATTACCCTGTAAATGAAGAAATCATCAAGCCGATTGTGCGTTCTACAAGAAAGGTTGAAAGAAAGTCAAAAAGAGAACGGGTGTCAAAGAAAGTCAATGAAGGTTGTACAGTGGAGTTTCACTCACAGGCGGTCAACCATAAGAGTTCTAGACGGCTCACCGTTTCTTCTAGAAGATTGTCGAATTCGAAAAGTGGAAGAGTTAAGATTACTAGGAATGAGGCCGAACTATCACGAGGGGTTAAGGTTTCGTACCTTCTTTCGTTCATTTATGTTTGTTAGTTTACGTTTGTTGGCGTTCGTTAATATATCCAGTTAGAATTTTTTGGCCCATTACAACTTAGTATAGTTTTATAACTTTTTAGGCCCAACACATTGTTATTCACATTACTTTTAACTAGTTTTAGCTTAGTTATGTTCTCTCATCTATATTCGTTCGTTTACGTGTGTGAACCGTTTGTTTATATTGTTAACGAACAAACCTAAACAAAAATGAACATGCTCATTTCTTAACGAACAAACATGAACTAAAAAACCTCATTCGTTTAATTGTTCATGTTCGGTTAAAGTTAAACAAACAAACACAAACATGCCCCGTTCATGTTCTTTCAATTCGTTTACAAGCCTAATTGTGACTACAAGTTGCAATATTTTTAACAATGTAAACAGAATGAACACAATAAAAGACAATGCAAATACCTCATTTGTTTAATTGTTCGCGTTCGATCGTTTGTTTGGTTAGAGTTAAACGAACAAACACAAACATGTCCCGTTCGTGTTCTTGTAGTTCGTTTACAAGGCTAACTGTGAGTACAGTTGCAATATTTTATAAGAAAAAAAAGAGCCCCCCCCCACACACACACATACAACACAACACCCACCCCCAGGTGCCATTAAATTTCATATTCCAAATTCCAAAATCTTTGAGTTGATTCATTCCTCATGTAATTTGCCTCTTATGTAGATGGTTGCCAACTTGGAGAGAATAAGGATGATGCTAGAAGAAGAAATGGGCCCCATGGTTAGTTTTAGCAGTTGGGCTGCAGCTGCTGGAGTAGACAAGCAAGTCTTGCTTGAAAACTTGCAATTCGGTTGGCGTTGCAGAGATGAACTTTTAAGAAGCACCAGATCATTAGTTATATACCTTGCAAAGAACTACAACAGTCAAGGAATCGCCTTCAAAGACTTAATCCAGGTTTAGCCTCAATTAAAATTTATAAATTTCAACATTTTTATTTGTTTTAATATGTTTGACCCGCTTCATTTTGACCCATTTACAGGCGGGAAACGTTGGTGTTCTACAAGGTGCAGAAAGGTTTGACCAAAACAGAGGGTACAAGTTTTCAACTTATGTTCAATATTGGATCAAGAAATCATTGCTAATGTTGCTATCCCGGCATTCTAGAGAGATACGAATTCCTGTATGTATTTTACTTTTTCACGAGTGACTTATTTTGTTTTTGTTTGGCATGATGATTTTATTTTATTTTTTGATTTGTTTATGAATTTTTGTAGCTTACATTGAGCAAGGCTATAAGTAAGATACAAAAAGCCCGAAAAGCATTAGATAAAGGTGATGGAAGATGCCCGGATGATTGTGAGATTGCTAAATTTAGCGGTCTTTCATTGGCTAAAATTAAATCGGCTGCCAGATGCCTTCGAGTTGTCGGTTCCATTAACCAGACGAATGCAAAGTATTGGGTATGTTTCCTAAGTTCATACAATAGAAAAAACTAGGGTTGTAAACAAGCCCAACTCGAGCTCATTTAACTTACAAGAGCTTAAGCCTGAGGTAGGCTCGTTTCGATCTCTATTTCTAAAGCTCGAGTCAGCTCGTGAGTAGTTTTCAAACTCAAGCTCGGCTCTTTTATCACTTATTAATTAATTTATATACATTTATAATTATTTTTATATATAATTTTAGTTTCTAACATAATATACATTATTTAGTTAATTTTATCATTATCTTTTATATAATAATAATGATTATATATATATATATATTATAGAATAATATAAATAATAGGTTTGTATAGGCTCATGGCCTAGCTCAAGCTCGAAAAGGGAAGCTCGAGGCTCGTTTATTGAACAAGCTTATTTTTAGGCTTGAGCTCGTTTAAGTTGGGCTTGATTCTAATCTTGAACAGCTGACGAGCGGCTTGACTCGTTTACACCACCCAGAGAAAAAGTTTACAAAAAGTAAAAGATACACCATGACTCTCAATATAAACGAACATCTTTTTTCTTTTTCCCTTTTTTTGTTCTTTATTTTTAATAAAAATGGATTAAGAAGTGTTGTAGCTGACATGAAACATACTATTTAAATTCTAAAGCTTGAGTCAGCTCGTGAGTAGTTTTCAAACTCAAGCTCAGCTCTTTAATCACTTATTAATTAATTTATATACATTTATAATTATTTTTATATATAATTTTAGTTTCTAACATAATATATATTATTTAGTTAATTTTATCATTATTTTTATATAGTAATAATGATTATAAATATATATATATATATATCATAGTTATTAAAAGCGGCCGCCTGATGCGCCTAGGCGCTATTTTTAGGCGAGGCGTTGATTTAGCGCTTTTATATATGGAAGACGCAATTTTGGGAGCAATTTCCGTTTTTGTGATTTTTTTTTTTAATATTTTATGATTTCTTTTGATTTATCTTTAACAAAGCTACCTAAAATAAAGTCAAATTTACTTAATTTAATCCAATCTTCCTATATGATCATTGACAATTCTGGTTGATGTTTCTTTTAGTTTAATTTGCTTTTGCTAAATTCTCATTATATGATTTAAACTTTAAAACTAAAATTTAAAGGTGGACTTTTTAATCTAGAATATTATTTTTTGTTTTAGAAATTGCAGAGCATAATTAGTAGTCTGATTTAATCTTAAATGTGTAGAGCTGACTTCAATTAGTTGGTGACTGCAAATATTTGTTGGCTGTTGATGCTATAAAGTTTAGCTTTTGGTATTGGATAATTTTAAAGTTTTTGAACCTTTGATATTGGATAACTTTTTTGGCATTGAAACTATGTGATTCAAGTTTTGGAATACATAAATATATTTTGTATTTATTTTTCATTGTGCGCTTTTTTTTTCTTGGGCCCTCGCTTTTTTTGCGCCTAGGCCCCAGGCAAGGCCTATGCGCCTTGAGTGCGCCTAGCGCATTTGATAACTATGATATATATATATATATATATATTATAGAATAATATAAATAATTGGTTTGTATAGGCTCATGGCCTAGCTCAAGCTCGAAAAGGGAAGCTCGAGGCTCGTTTATTAAACAAGCTTATTTTTAGGCTTGAGCTCGTTTAAGTTGGGCTTGATTCTAATCTTGAATAGCTGATGAGCGGCTTGACTCGTTTACACCACCCAGAGAAAAAAAATACAAAAAGTAAAAGATACACCATGACTCTCAATATAAACGAACATCTTTTTTCTTTTTCCCTTTTTTTGTTCTTTATTTTTAACAAAAATGGGATTAAGAAGTGTTGCAGCTGACATGAAACATACTATTTAAATTCTAAAGCTCGAGTCAGCTCGTGAGTAGTTTTCAAACTCAAGCTCGGCTCTTTTATCACTTATTAATTAATTTATATACATTTATAATTATTTATATATATAATTTTAGTTTCTTACATAATATATATTATTTAGTTAATTTTATCATTATTTTTTATATAGTAAGAATGATTTTATATATATATATATATATATATTATAGAATAATATAAATAATAGGTTTGTATAGGCTCATGGCCTAGCTCAAGCTCGAAAAGGGAAGCTCGAGGCTCGTTTATTAAACAAGCTTATTTTTAGGCTTGAGCTCGTTTAAGTTGGGCTTGATTCTAATCTTGAATAGCTGACGAGCGGCTTGACTCGTTTACACCATCCAGAGAAAAAATTTACAAAAAGTAAAAGATACACCATGACTCTCAATATAAACGAACATCTTTTTTCTTTTTCCCTTTTTTTGTTCTTTATTTTTAATAAAAATGGGATTAAGAAGTGTTGCAGCTGACATGAAACATACTATTTAAATTCTGAAATAGAATGTGTTTATCCAAACATTAACAACCGATTTAATACGAGTTCAAGACCCCATAATCTACTAAAAATGAATAATTTGTGGGTAGCCTGTTTATGATAATCATGTGCCCTAGTAGGTTTCAACTCCTTAAACCTTTAGGGGGTGGTGTGATGGTAAGTGTTTGATTCCCTCTAGCAGAGGTTTCATGTTCAAATTCAGCTTCCACCGGGTTCTACCTTTAACCCCTTGAAGGCCACCTGCCCATCAATAGTTGTGTTTCTTACTTGATCCCATTAGTTAACACATTTGTTTTCAACAAATAACGAGCTCATGAACATGTTTTGAATGATACTCATATGATCTGGGGTGTTTATGTTTTGTTTTTGAATTATTGTGTAGGAAGGTACACCTGATCCAACAATGATAACTCCTGAAGAAGCTCTTATGAAAGAGCATATGATCAATGAGATGTATAACCGAATGGAATATCTGGATGCGCGTGAAAGGAAAGTGTTGACTTTAAGATTCGGGCTCAAAGGGTATCAAAGGAAGACACTTGAGGAAATCGGGGGGTTTTATGGTGTAAGCAAAGAATGGATTCGCCGAATAGAAAGGCGCGCGTTAACAAAACTAAAAGTTGATGATGAAGAAACCTTGCAAAGTTTTAGACAGTATTTGTGTATATAAGTATATGAATGATAATCCGCTTTTGGATGTTTTTTTTGTATAAATTGTAATATTTACGTAATAAATTTATTTATATTTTTTTTCTACAATATTAGAAGGGGGGGAGGGGGGGGGGGTTTGGTTAATGCCTTTTCTTTTTCACCTGAAATATATAAGTGAGACTCTTTTTAACCAGTTAGACAAAAACAAAAATGTCAACTATTGTTTGTTAGGCTATGTGTGCCCTCCACACCACCGTCATGTAACTATATACTACTATTTTAGCACGTGTGTCACGCGGGTTTTGTCAAGTTTTTGTTTTTAATAATTTTGTTATTTTATTTTTGCTAATGATATTTTTTATTTATCAATGGAGTTTTTTTAGCTTTAATACTTTAATTTAGTTCATTTTTATAATGCATAAGTGAGTTACTAAGTTCTTATAATTTTGCAGGTTTTGAAATGTGAGACGGTGAATGAGCTAACAGTTGAAAACAACATGGATATACACCAAAAAAAATAAGATTTAAATGTCTACTCTATTTAATCAAACATTGTGTCGATAACAATCTAGCTTTCCAAAGTCTAACAATCTAAAAGTTTAAAGCAACAGCAAATTAATAATCATAAATGTATTTTCACAGTTTAGGTAATTATGGAACCCTCAATGATTCTATAGAAATGATTCGATTTATGCTCTAAGAATGACCAAATCATGAATGTTGTAATATATGTGTTTCGTATATCTACTCCAATAATCTTTTCTCTCTATATAAAGAGAGTAAAGGTCCATACTACAACATGAAAGGTTTTTCTATATTCTATCTATTGTTTAATATCTTTTAGTTCCTTCCCCTTTTCCCTTGGGTCTTCGTTCTTCATGCTTTTATCCCATGTACGTTGAATGATACTTGGGAGACATACTCCTCTCAAGCCTCTCCCATAAATCAACAGAACAGTACTCTAAAGGCACATATTCCTTCCTTCCACTCTTCTTTGACCTGGACTCTCTTATCTTTTATCTTCATTATCTCCTTGGGACTTTGTTGGCTTGTTCTAGTCTCATCCCTTATTTACTCATGTGTGGGCTAACTTGGAAGCCTGGTTACGAGGTAAGCTCTTCAAGTCCCCCTAGTCTATTGTTCTTATATTATTATGATAAGAATAACAGACTTGTCCCGGCTCATCTTGTTTTGTTCACCTGTTCCTTTGGGAAAAATCCTATTCTTGAGCCCAACTTGGTTGTCTTGAGTTTGCGGCCCAAAGTGCAACCCAATTCGTGGCCCGTTATCTAACTGGCGGCATTGTTTTGAATTGGGGTGGCTGAGTCATGTTCTCTAATAAAGCCATAATACTTATTATACCTACACTGTCTTTTCGTATCAACCATCTCATCTTCCTTACTCCTTTCTCTTAATTGCACGCACCCTTTTACACCTTCAAATTTGCATTTCTCTCACCCTATCTCCTTATATCCGCTTGGCTGAATGTTTGGTTAGAGTAACTAGTACTCCTCAAGCATCTTGGTTTCTCCTGGGCTTATTTGACTTGGACCCCTCATGGGACAGAGACCCATTTTTGTAGCAGGCTCTACAAATCCCCGTAGTCCTTATTCTTTATGATAAGGACAAAAGGACTAATGTAGTCCTAGGCCATCTTTCTCATCACATCCTGGATAAGTCTATCCTCTTGCCTTTTAAGCCATTCATTGATCCAGTTTCAGAAGAGATCCTCTTTTGATGCCTTGGCTGATGTTTGTCCTTAAACGTCTATAGCTAGGGTCTTGTATGTGTTAGAAATAATCGTTAATGTAATATCTTGTATGTCAGCGCATAAGTCACATATGCAACGCATAAGATATGTGGCCCATAAGTTATGCGCCGTATACCATATGCGTTGCATATGTTGGTTAGTGATGTCTTAAATAGTTTTAGACTTATGCGTTTGTAGAGTTGACCAGATTTGTACTTGTGCTTAGATATTGTATATCAAGATTGTACTTTGACTGTTATTGATATATATGAAGATTTGAAAGTGATTCTTGTGTGTTTTTGGCTTTAATAGATTCCGCACATTAAAGTAAAGGTAGATAGGATTACACGTCAATCCTACGCCATAACACGATATCAGTGTACGTTATCTTACAAGTGGTATTAGAGCTTTGTGCTCATTATCTACTTAGAAACTGCAATATTCATCGTTTTTACAAGACTTTTCATCATATTTGAAGTTTTAATCGTCAAATTTCTTTCAAAATTTCACACAATGTCCTATCAGTAGCCTAGATAAACCCTTCAAAGTTTCAAAATCATTCGTCATTGATTTCATCTCCAAAATTGCAAAAATGTTAATCTTTGACATTCGCGACGCATAAGTCTTCACGCATAACTCTTTCCACGCATAAGTGTTCTTTGAAACATTGTGACACTTTGCAAATTATGTCGTCTTCCGTGCATTCACCAAACACGATTTCTTTACATTAATTCCTGAATGCTTGAAATTTTTTTATGCTTAATCACAACGAATCTAGTATAAGACCGCATATGCAAGAAACATTGCATATAAGTAATTTATTTTTATTAAATTACTTGGAAATTTATCTAACGGTTATGAACGTCGGTGATGAAATGGTTTAAACTAAACACACAGAACTATACACTAGGCGTATACTTTTACTAGACGTTTAAAAGTGACACACGCGTAAAAAAAGAAAACGTCATGCGCATTTACTTTAAGACGTTTCATCTTGTAACTTAATCTATATGTTATTATGCATGCATTTAATTAACTAAAACATAATACTTGCAACATGAATACATATGGTTTATTTCATATGATTTGTAAGTATGAAACACAACCACTGCTGGTAAACTAATATCTTACAAATTGGTAAACCATTTAATAATGCAACATATATGTTTATGCTAGTTAACGTTTAGGAAATTTCACATACACATGTAGAAAACACAATTATTGTAACTTTAATTAATTATTAGAAATAAGATATACAATTAATAGGTATTATTATTATCTCGACCTATAACATTTTGAATCGACATACGTCACTTATTGTACTGTCTTTATAAGAGTACTAAAGTCCAAAACTTCTACAAAATGGTTTCCTAATTTATATAAAAGAAAAGGAAAACAAAATATGAATAACTCTTCCCACCCACATGTTATATATATACATATCTTTATCAAGGGGAGATTTGTTTTGAGAACCACTTTAAGTTATAAGAACTCAACGTAACAATTTTTTTTTTTGAATTTTTTTTTACACATACGTAATATATGTAGGTTACATATACGTAGAAAAATTACAGAATTTTTTACGCATCTAGTCGACTTATTACATAGGTGTAACGGACGTTTAAATTAGTGTAATCACTGTACATCTTTATTCTCTCTCCTAATTTAATTTTTTAATTACATGTAATCTCAACCACATAATCTAATCTATTTAATTAAATGTATGGTCAAGAATAACGTTCTTAAGTTTTTAAAACTTAACAAAATTTTCAAAATTTCCCTTCACCTTTTTATTAATTTTATATTCTTGACCAAATAATTGAAGCATGAATTAGAGAATGGACAATCTCTCCAAATACACGCCAAATCTTTTACCTATCAGTTAAAAATCGGTCCAACTCTTACCCTTTGACATGGCCGACCATACCCCATCGCCAGTTTTACTTGATTTTTATTTTACTTCTACCATACACTAGTTTATATCATCTTTCTTTTTTTCTCAATATTACCAGTGGTGAAATAGGTCCAGGTGCTGCTAGTATCTTTATATAACTTCTCAATAAATAATTTCACACAAAACACTTTACACTCTTTCACCTCTCTAACTCTCTCGCTCAGATTACTCTATCCCTCGAAACACACCACAACAATCGAACCACCATCCCCACCAGGCCACAAACATCCACCGTTCTCTCTCTTGGGTTACTACACCACATCTCGATCGCTACCTCCCTCCGCATCGACCTCGATCTACAGCCCAACCCCGGCTGACCCCCGAACCCCTTCGGTTTCGTCCCGTAACCAAACATGACACCGGTTTTCTAGCTAATGCAAGGATTTGGAACGTTAAAGTGCCGAACCAAGCATCACGAGGTGGGACTAACCCAAGCTCTCTGTCTTCTTAACCCCTAAACATAATTCTAGTGCCAAGTGAGTTAAACTCCTTCTAACCTATCTTTATATGCTTATAAAGTTGTGTTTATGCTAAGATATACACCCAAGAGAACCGTACATAACTTGTTAAATAAAGCTTACAAACATATATCTAAACTTCATAAATATGAACTTGGTTAAAAATATGAAACGGTTGCTAATAGATGGATTTACAAAGAAATTTGTACGTGAATCTAAGTTGATGAAAGTTGGAGATATATATACACACGTTAGACGTAACAATAATGGTTTCATTTACGAGTTAAAACAACCAAAACTATATATAAAGTCAGTTTGAAATTTTCGAATGAAAATATAAACATATTATGTTTCACAAAAACATTGGTCGTAACTTAAGGAAATATTATCTTGACATAAATATATGATTTTAATATATATTTATTACTCAACCAAACGAATCGGTTATATCTAAATGAAACCGACATTAAAAAAATTTTATTCTTGATACTTATATCAGTATATAAAGATTTGTTTTCAAAAAGAATATGAAAACTTATCACCAACGATCCATCCAAAAATTTAACGAAGTGTTCGGTTAGTGAAAGAAACCGACACAAAATCATACACGAAACATTTGGTTGGTGAAAGCAACCGACACAAAATAAACGATCAGTTGATGAAAGAAATCGACACAACAAATGAAACGATCGGTTGGTGAAAGCAGCCGACACAACAAATGAAATGACCGGTTGGTGAAAGCAACCGGCATGAACGAGCTAACGAAACTACCAATTGGGTGAAAACGACGAGTATAAACCGACTTGCGATTCGATAACGAACTAACTGACCTTAAGCGTTTAGGACGTGTGAAGGTAGCAAAATCGGGCTTAATATAAAAATGTTAGCGAACCGACCACTGAACTCACGAGGTGAGTTTCACTACCTTTACTGTTTTACTGTTTTATAAACCCGAGGGGAGGGTGGAACATACACAGCTGCTTTTATATATGATAATTAGAAACAAAACACCCAATCCTTATGCAAACATGAGTTGAACTATGTAGTGCTATAAGCCTCTTTGCTTGCATACTATAACCATTAGCTAACGGAGTTAGCCTGTAAGTCCCGTGGAGGATCTTTCAATATGATATCAACTGATCTTAATGTTGGTGCGGAAATCCAACACAAAATGATACAAGAGTAATTATAAAGAACACAAAGGATTGCTTCAAAACACACGTTATGATTAACGTCGGGTGCTTAAGCACAATGTTTACAATACTCGTCTAATGTATCTATGATACTAGACGGCCAAAATCACACATTCGTCAACACCCTAAACCCTATACAAAGATATCTATAAATAGGGTAGCCAACATACCAGCCCAACAAAAGCCCAAAGCCCACCGAGAACCATAAGGTTCTCACCTTACATACAAAACAATAAACCGGGATTAACTAAGTGCAAACCATCAAGTATAGACCTAAAAATCTCCCCCTTGGTTTGTAGCTTAGTTTTTTAATCATACTCCATAATATCAACATCAGCATCCTTTAGGCCGCCTGCCTAATAACCAGTTCTGATAATAGAAGCCACCATCCTTGTGTATTCGTTTGCAGCGGCCTCAAAGAGTGGATCAGCAATGATTTGAAATTTGCTGAGGGTCTTGATATCACGTTCTCCAAGCTTGAGCAAATCCCTTGGGTCGACAAATCTGTATTGCCCTTTACCTTTCTGCAACCGTATGATAACAGTAGCAGTCATACTATCGAACGTCCAGAATCTCATATTCTCCAAGGTTCCATCAGGTATTGCATCAGGCACAGGAATATGAGTAGCCTTTTTTGTTACAGGCCACATCACGTTTATCATAGTTTTTCCCATCTTATGATCTTTTACACCTTTGGCCTTTTTCAAAAATGACTCGGCAGTGGTTATCTTAGGAAAGCCTCTATCCACTTGGTTTCTGAGAAAATTCTAGAAATCAGTTCCTCTCTTATCATTGGTTGGATTGTGGAATGATGCATTGATGAGGTCACTAAGATCCACTTTTGTTCAAGACCCAAAATCTTTCATCCGCTTGTAGTATTCGGTCTTCCCAGATCTTCGTTTAACCCACCACATGTTCTTTTCAGCATCAAATCCCCAAGACAAAACTCCATAACGATCACCATATTTATCTGAAAAATCCTTGTTAAAAGTAATAACAAATCTATCGGGATGATCAGAGGATTCAACATTCTGATTTGAGTTCTTCGTAATCATAATCTTCTTTTGGAGTCGATCCAATCTCTCATTTGTCATTGGATGCGCAGACATGTATTGTTTCAATGTCTCGGATTCATCTATGTTTTCAACAGAATGACCACCAGAAATGTCACCTTGATCTGTATTGGGAGTTGTTGAAGTGACATCAGCACCACTCTTGAAATCATGTGCAAATTTCTGAACAAGTTTTTGTTGAAGATCAAGATATATAGCAGTTAGTTCTCCCATACCAGACTCAAGCTCTTTAATCTTGGAATCTTTAGCAAAGTTATTGGCTTCAAGTTCTTGGATACGGACATCTTTGACAACTGAATCTTGTTCCAGCTCAAACACTCGACGCTGCAAAGCTTGAACATCTACAGGTTCAGCTTCCAATTCAATTCCCTTTCCCTTATTCTTGAAAAATTGTTCCTGCATAGCAAAAATATGGGCAACCTTCTCGGAAACACTGGAGCTTGACTGACCCTGATTGGCGGGGTCGGATGATCCAGATGGAATATCAACATGTGGAATGTAGGCCTCAAAATCAAACTCTTGTGCAATATCATCAAATATCTGTTCCTGGGTCTGAAACTCAGCAGTTGTTGATTGAGTGAAGTCAACGTGAATCTCAGGAACTACTGACTCTTGTGGTTGTTGTTGGTGTTGCAGATTCATGAATCAGAACGCCTGATCTTGGATCTCTTTTCCTTCTTTTTTGTGGAACTAGATCAGCATCTGAATCTTCTGGCATATCTTCATCTTGGTTTTCAGCAACTGTCTGAGGAGGCTTCAAAGCAGTTGACTGAAGTAGTTCTTTAAACTTCTCAAACTCTAGTAACTGTTTAGCAAACGGAGCAGTCTCCATTATACGGTGTTCAGACTCCAATTGTTATACGGGAGTCTCCTCATCTTCATCATCAGAAATAATTTCAAGAATAGCAGTACGCCTCTGAACTGGCGCCACATGCTCTTCAGCAACCTGAGCTGTCACTGGGACATTCTCTGTTCAGCAAAGTGGCCGAACTTAATTAGCCCATGAATGCCTTGATAGACGACCTTTGCTCCTTTTCTTGATTGCTTCATCAACCCAAAGGTATTAGGTCCTAGTGACTTCATATCCAGTGTCTCAACAGATTTAACAAGATCAGTGTAATGTGAATCAAAAATCATCTGTAGAAATCTAGGATACATAAGAAACATCTCTTTCTTTTTTCCCTTTAGATTGCTCATCATCTCATCAAAAACGAACTTGGAATAATTGTAGTCCCAATCCATGATCAAAGCAACAATAGCTAACATCTGCGTGTGGGAAATCTCATATGAACCTCCTTTTCGTCCTGACACACATGTAAAGAATGTGTGTATCAGAAATCTCCAGTATGGGTGAAACAACTTCTTGACTGCAGGGGGGTAGGATCCTTTGTAGCCCTTTCTTGTAAGGACCTCAGAAATAGCAGCAACTGAATACTCTGTTGGGTAATCAGGTTGATCTCCAAATAAGAGCACTTCTCGTATAATAGCCTCAGTGATGACGACCGGCTGCTTCTGTATTTTGGAATCAATACACACAACACCACCTGGTCCTCGCTGGTTGATTGGTGCATTATTCCAGAAGTCCGTGATCATTCTCTTGCAAATGACAAGACTTTCTCGCAAGGCGTGGGAAATCCTGCAAGTATTGAGGCCAACGATCATGGACTTAAACTCCTTGTGTGCTAGAGGAGGATCAAACAAGTATCCAGCTATATTGTGAGTGTCAACGAACTTTAAAGGAGCTTGATCAGCCATTTCTGCAACAAACGAGCTAAATTAGTGAATGTTTTCAAAACTCGAATAACAATCATGAGTTAAAGAACATCAATTTTAATTTCTCAATCGAGATTTAGTAATGTAATTTGATAATTGTTTTGTCCAAATTTGCTGATTTCTGTCCATGTAAAGAGATTTCGATTAAAATATGGAGTTTTCGGTCAGGGACAAGAGATCTCGGTCAACCAAAGTCAACCGAGAACCATTTGGTTAACCATGAGTTTTTCGGTCAAACCGCCAACAAAAAACTCTTTGAATTCCGCCTAGAACCCCGTGTCATCCCTTCCAAATGACCAAAATCTCCAATCCACCATGGAACCTGCACTAATCTCTCAAGAGCATCACAATGGTCTCAATCAAAATCGACGACCAAACCGATCAATATCATTATCAGAATCAATTAACATCTCATCTCAACCAATCCTAAGATTATCACAATGGCGACAAGCTGCATCCTCGATCAACATCATACCTGTACTCGTACACAAAGAACTTAAGTGCAAACTATCTTGATTTTGGCCAGATGAGTTTTCTTCAGAAAGAGACAGTTTTGAGAATTTTAATTAGAAGACCCATTTATAAGCCAAACTTCATGGGCCAAGAACCCTCATGGACCAACAGATGTACCCAGATTACAAAACTTGACCTAAAGAAATGGTCCATGACATTTTGTAATCATCAAAACAAATCCCGATTTATGAAAAATTGATTTCTTAAGACATTTGTTTCGACATGAGGAAACATGAGGTAAAAAACAAAATTAAAAAATAGGAAGATTAAAATAAAACTTAAACTAAAACAAAATTTACCTATCCAGTCTTTAGAAAATTAACATATATTGGGATCAAATTTCAGCTATTTAAAAAGGAACCACCTTTTTATGAAAAGATCCGAACATGAAATCATATTGATTAACATACTTTCACAATGATTCATTTTCAGCATTATTATGACATAGTGAAAAGGTTGATAGCAGGTAAATTTTTCATGATTTTCATTGCGCCAGTGATATGATTATATTCGATTAGGCATAAAGCTTACATGGACATCACTTATGGACCTTTGATGCCCCTTATCTATTCTTAAGGCATATTTGGCTTTCCCCAGATCACCCCAATTTGACTCCAACCCCCTAGTACTTGATCAAAATATTTTTCTCTACACAAAATAATTTTAAGCTTTAAGGTTGAACGTTGGACTTACATGCCATCTGGACTTACAAGCCTTACAATCAGGGTGTTTAGGACTTATTTGAATGCCTCACCCCTGTAGTTCCCTGGTACCCCTTTAAGCTTTTAGAAAACAATTTTATGATTTTTTTAACACAAATAAAATATAATCCTTTTGGCGATCAAGACACTAACGGGCTCGTGTATGACTGGGTAATTGCTTTTCTGCCTATCATTTGGAGAGATATATCTAGGGACATACGAGTATCTTCAAAATGACTCTCCATAATAAGTTTAGCAGATTTAGTTTATATCACTTCAAACTTTTAGTTATCATGGAAAGCTACCATACATTAATGACTGTTCAAAAGCCTTTTTAGCCTAATAACTTCACACGTTAGGCACACAAAATCAATTTATCTATTATTTCTCAAAAGTTGGATCAATTTTCATTTGAAATATTTTGAGCTTCTAAAAAGCTTTTAGTTGAATAATAATATCACTTCCCAGATGATACCCCGAAGACGATTTAAACTCAATCACCCAGCTGCCTTCAGTTTTCAGGTAAATGGCTATCCTATGTATCTACAGGTAGACGATAGAACCAAACACATAATAAAATGTGTCCTTCAAACTTTAGGCGGCCAACATAAGTTTCAGTGAGGGAATTTAAAGGGATAGTTAAATCAAAACCTTTTTTTTAATTTTTTTTTATGAATGTTCAGTTGCCCCGGTCACTGTCAGTCCTAAGGTTAATGGCTATCCCTAGAGTCAAACATTGATGACAGGACCAAACATATGAAATATGTCCGTTGAACTTGAGTGGCCGGCAAGATTTTAAGCAAATGAACAAAAATTTTATTTTTAAATTTTTATAATTTATATATTATATATTTTTTATTTTTAAATAGACACTCACACACACACTCTTTTTGTATTTTTATTTTTCTCCCTCTAAATTTGTACAGAAATTATGACACACAAAGAAAAATTTTATGTACACAATTTACACCTCAAAAATACCCAGTCATCAAAACGCAGCATCTTAAGAAATCCCACAAGCACATTAAATCTGGCTATTCCGACCGGTTTTGTAAATAGGTCCGCCACATTATTATCAGTGTGGACCTGTTCAAGTTGAATCAGTTTCCGGTCGTAACAGTCACGAATAAAGTGGACCTTGATGTCAATGTGCTTGGTTTTGGAATGCTGAACGGGATTTTTAACAATTGCAATAGCAGCATCATTATTACAAAATATGGGAGTGTTAAGAAATTCCAAACCGTAATCCAGCAATTGATGTTGCATCCAGATAACCTGTGAACAGCAAACTGACGTAGCAACATACTCCGCCTTGGCAGTCGATGTGGACACCGTTTTGTTGTTTCTTGCACTGCCATGAAATGAGGCGATCTCCTAGAAACTGGCATCCGGCAGATGTGGATTTCCTGTCAATGTCATCTTCGCCATAATTGCTATCAGCAAAAGCATAAAGATCAAATTATGAGTTTTTGGGATACCAAAGACCTAACTTCTGTTGTCCCTTCAGATATCTAAATATACGTTTAACAGCAATTAAATGAGATAGTTTAGGATTAGCCTGGAAGCGAGCACATTGACAGACTGCAAACATGATGTTTGGACGACTGGCGGTGAGATACATCAGAGACCCGATCATCGATCGATAGTACGTTTGATCTACGGGACTCCCTTCAGGATCAGATGTCAAAAGAGGCCTTTCTGCCATTGGAGTGGCGGCACTCTTGGAATCTTGAAATTCAAATTTTGCAAGAATATCTTCAACGTACTTTCCTTGATGCAGCAAAATTCCCGTCGAGCTCTGATGAACTTGCAATCCTAGAAATGTTGTCATCTCCCCCAACGAGCTCATCTCGAACCTCTTCTTCATGACCTCTTCAAACTCTGAACACATCGCCGCACTGGTAGAACCGAAAATAATCCACATAAATCTGCACCAGAATCAAATCTTTCCCGACCGTTTTACGGAACAAAGTTTGATCAATGGTCCCCCTTTCATAACCATGTCCCAGAAGATATGCCATCAACGTAGCATACCATGCCCGAGGGGCTTGGTGAAGACCATATAGTGCTTTATCCAACTTGTAGACATGATTAGGATTCTTAGTGTCTACAAACCCCGGTGGCTGATCCACGTAAATCTCTTCCTTAACTTCACCATACAAAAACGCTGTCTTAACATCCATCTGATATACCGTGAACCCCATGAAGGACGCATAGGCCAAAGAAATCCGAATGGCCTCAAGTCTAGCTACAGGAGCATAGACTTCGGTGTAATCTAACCCTTCAACCTGACAAAAACCACAAACAACTAACCGTGCCTTGTTTCTAACAATAACTCCCGTCTCATCTTGCTTGTTTCGGAAAACCCATCTTGTATCTAGTGCTTTCTTTCCCTCTGGCAGTTCAACTAACTTCCACACTTTCAGCTTATCGAACTGATTCACTCTTCGTGCATGGCATCCACCCAACTTGGTTCTTGAAGAGCCATTTCCACCGACTTTGGCTCAATCTGAGAGATGAAGCAAGAAAACAAACAACTGTTTATGTGTCCTGTCTGACTTCTGGTGGACACACCTGCTTCAAGAGAGCCGATAACAGTCTCAATAGGATGATCTCGTTGGATTCTTGTCAGAATAGGCTGTTCGGTAACATCTCCAATAGGAGATAAGTTAGATAGATTTTCACCAACATCGGTGAGTGGATTCTTCCATCCAGAAGCTACCGTACTATGTGCCTACGAAGTGTTAGCAACGTATTCATTCGGAATGACATTGGGAAACATAGTGCTCCCGAAGATTTGACGAATAGGACTCTCCCCCTCAACTGCTGAATCCTTTACTGAAGAGTTTGGAATATGCACGGTTTCTGTAACTTCTTTCGATTGGCTGACGGACGCAGGTGGTTTGTCATCAAGTGGTTCTGCGACATCATCATCCAACAGGGGAGATATGTGAGATACTGCATGTGAACCTTCTCTCTCAGTATCTGCAGCGGCACCACCCGAAGTTTCTGTGTTGATGACCGGAATTACATTGAATGGCTTGAAGAGTTCATTGTAATCGAACAACCAATCCGGACCAACACGTGCATCAGTCTCGTTTTCTTCCAGCCAACGAACATCATAAGATTCAAGAATCTGTTTAGTTGACTTATTGTAGATTCTGTAAGCGGTGTGACCAGCATACCCGACAAAGTAACAATCATCAGCTTTGGCACCAAACTTCGGAGTAGACTCAAGATTCAGTAGAGTACACGGACAACCAAAGGCTCTGAAGTGTGCAATAGTAGGCTTATGACCATAAACAATCTCATACTGAGTTTTCATTTTTGATTTGTTGATTAACATCCGATTTTGAACATTGCACACCGTGTTGATGGCTTCAACCCAGAAGAACAGAGGCAATTTAGAGTCACACAGCACGGTCCTTGCTGCCTCGATAAGAGTCCTGAGCCACACCATTCTGTTGTGGTGTCCGAGCTGAGCTGTACTGACGAAGCACCCCCTTTTCTGAACAAAAATAATTCAATGAAGCATTCTTGAACTCCGTACCATTGTCACAACGAATTCCTTTCAGCTTCAGATTCAGCTGATTTTCCATCAGCCCACGAACCTCTTGATCAGCTCTGCAGTTTCACTCTTATTCGAAAAGAAAAATACCCAAATAAAACGTGAGTAATCATCAGTGATAACCAAACAATAAGAGCTACGAGAAAGACTTAAGACATGAACTGGACCAAAAAGATCCATATGCAATAGCTGAAAAACTGATGAGATGGTATTAATCAGGTTTGGCTTGTGAGATTTTCGATGATGCTTGCCCAGAGCACAGGCCACACGTTTTTCAATGGTAACAAAATCTTTAACGGGTAATCCACGTACCAAATCATTTTTAGCAAGACGATTCAGATTTTTCATATTAGCAAGACCTAGACGACGCTGCCAGAGCATTGCATTATGTTCAGACATTTTTGAGAACAAACAGGTTATTTCATCAGGAACATTTTTGTTCATGTCGATCACGTAAGCATTATCTTTTCTTTGCGATCAAACAAGAATCCAATCTTCAGGTATAATGATACCCGGTTTCAAAATCAAACACTCCCTTTTAGTAAAGTGAGTTGAAAACCCTTTATCACAGATTTGTGACATGCTCAACAAACTATGTTTCAGCTCTGGAACAAAATTAACATTCTCAAATTTCAGAACACCGTTGCTTACAATACCCTTCTGTGTGATCTTCCCTTTTTCTCCACCCGCAAAGTACACATACCCACCATTAAAAGTTTGAATGTCGTGTAGCTGGGAAATGTCTCCTGTCATGTTCCTAGAACAGCCACTATCAACATACCAAGGTCTGATGATATTCCTCCATAGCTGCTCCTGCACAAAGTGCGGGATTAATTAGATTTTTGCACCCAGTCCATAGTAACACTGGGTACTCCTGACTTGTCTATCCTGGTTACAGGCTGCCATGACATATCTTCTCGATTATCTAGAATGGAAGAAGAAACCTTCTTTACCGGAGACTTAGGCATCCATTTATATTTACCATTGAAAGATTTAGTGTTGTTTGTACGAATGGATGGTTTAATCTCCGGTTTGCGTGTAGAGGGAACAAATGAATTTGTTCTCCCGACAGTCCAAGGCTTAGAAATCGAGTTCGTTTTCGAAGTAGAAACATAGTTTCTATTCCTTTTATTAGACATGTTAGGCTTGGTCTGATGAGGACTAAACCTGCCAGTTTTGTTCCTGTTCCAATCACCGTCAGACGGATTTGCCTTGTGATACCAAAAATTTCGTCAATAGGTATCACGAGGCATATTCCTCAGGTAAAATCCATAGTAAGGCACATATGGATGGTGTGGACAGTTTCTAGCAATATGACCAGGAACCCCACAATTAAAACAAGTTTGACGTTTTACATAAAAGTCATTATGGTGAACCTTTTCTTTTGACCTATTGTGTGGGTTAGTATGTTTGGCTTGATATTTATTGTTTGACACATTGTTTGGCTCGACCCCCTTTTGTTCATTTGAGCATCCCTCTTTAATGAACTTGGGTGGTGAGCAGTTTTTAGTTAAACTTTTATTTTTAGTTTTCTTATCAAAAGCCACATCATCAGATTTCACAGTTTTAACAGAATCAACCACACAATTGTCTTTACTCATAACACTAGAGCCCACACAAACCGACGACATAACAGAATCCAAAACAGGCAGTTTTAAAGAAACATCAGAGTTAATTTCTTTATTAAACAAAACACAAGAGTCATCATCCTCATCAGGCCAATCCTCAACAACTACTTTCTCTGCACATGAAGTAAACACGTTAGAATCGTTCACTCCTGAAGTGGATACATCTGTATTCACAAGATCAGACTTGTCATTCTTATCTTGTTTACCTTACTTCATGCCCAGTACCTTTACTTCCTGTTCTTTGGTGATAGGAAGTTGAACATAGTTGTTATTGTAAGGTGGGGGTACCTGACTATAACCTATACTCCTACATTCGTTTTCTTTCCACCATAGCTGATTATCAATCATTGAGCTAACTATTTTACTGGAATCCTCGAATTTTTTAAAATCAAGTTCAGCTCTTTCAAATTTAGCAGTTAAATTCAAAATTTCAATTTTGGAGGCTTCCAGTTTAGCAGTTAACTTAGCAATCTCCTGCTTGGTATCTAGATGGTGACAACACTTTATGCTGAATTCAGATTTAAGCTTAGAGAAATCCTTTTGATTTGCTTCAATTTTATCTAAAAAGGCTTTTTCATTTTTTTTTAAGTTTAAAGTTTTCAGATTTCACTCTCTCCATATCTCTAAGAAAGTTATCATTGTGGAGTTTGTACAAATTAATTTTGTCAACACAATCTTGAGAGCATGGTTGAAAATTTACCTCAGATGAGCTGGAAGAAGTGAAGGCCATGAAAGCAAATTGAAGTTCCCTGATCTGCTCCTCAGCAGCATGTTCTTCCTCAGCTTTCTCAATGTGAGCATAATTGGCAGTCTGATTGCTAATGTTGAGAGCAGCCATCTGATCATCCCAAGAAAATTGATGAGCCACCAAACCTCTTTCACCATTTCCCTAGCTCCCCCCAACTTCTCCTATAGCATTTCCCACTGGAACCAGCGCCCTTTCGGTGTTTCCTTGCTTTGTTGGGTTGGTACATTCACGAGCAAAATGACCCGGCTCGTGACAATTGTAGCATCTCAGAGTATCCTTGTTGAAACCCACCTTCTGGTTGTTTGGCCTGTTCCAATTGTTCCTTCCCGTTCTCTGAGTGAACTTCTTGGCCCGAAACACTGCCATGGCAATTTGCCAAGAGATATCCATTTCTTCAACATCATCTGGATGGATTTGATCAAGCTCAAGAGCAACAACAGGTTGAACCAAATCTCCAGCCAGGAATGCATTATAGCAGTTTATGAATCCCGCCGTTAAAGCTATGTTCTCTTGAATTTCCTTTGGGATAGAGGGAATCTGACTGGAATTCTGATTTGGAACAACACCGGATGATTGAGATTGACTACTTTGAGCAGGTTTAGTGAAGAAGACTAGAGCTGGTTGAGATGGAATGGAGGACGGTTGGCTGTGAGTGGACTTGAACATTTGGAAGTTTCCTTGAGGTGGAAGTTGCTGAGTGGTTTTAAACATGGACAGGCTGTCTTGTGAGAAGAGGGCATTGTTGGAAGCAACGTTGTAACCAGCAACACTGTAGGAGTTTGCATGGTTTATTGCACGTTGCTTGTCATCCATGTCACATGCTTTAATGGTGGCCATCATCTTAGAGATAGACATCCTGTTGAGATCTTTAGTCTTCTTGATAACTGCAACATTCATATCCCAGCTTTTGGGCAATGAGTTCACCAACTTGTTGTTTATCTCGGATGTTGCTAGATAGATGCTTGCGGATCTCATCTCAGTTACAAGAGCAATGAATCTTTGAAGTTGTGTTTCCAGCGATTCTCCCAACACATGATTGAACATATTGAATTTCTGTCGCAGCAAATCTTGGAGACTTCTTTTCATGTCTTCATTTCCTTCATATACTTTAATTAACGCCTCCCACAACTCCTTAGCAGATTGAAGTTCTCTAAAACTTAAAGCAATCTCAGGTGAGAGAGCCATAGTTATGGTTGATAGGGCCCTTTCATCCTCTTCAACTTTAGCAAGATCATCATCATCATACATTGCAACAGGCTTCACAACAACTTCAGTTGAATTCTCACGTTGATACGTGATGATTTGGGGTCCCCTAACTATGCTTCTCCAGATCTTAGCATCTTTCATCTTAACATACTTCTCGAATCGAAATTTCCATTCACTGAATCCCTCATGCAACAGTAGACGAGGCACACAAGTGGTCGTCCCCATTATGGAATCTAGTTCTTGATGAAGTGAGGCATTTGATGACACATTACTTTTGGTTAACTGTTCCATTTTATAAAAACTTTATTAATCAGGTCCAACTAGGTTCTCGGTTCGGTTTCTGACCGAAAATAAACTTCAACCGAATACCACAAACTTCAACCGAAAACTACAAATATTGACCGAAAACTGCAAGAATTGACCGATAATCACCGAGAACACTATTTCTTGACCGAAGACACTGATGTTACACCGAACACTTTTGTTTAGAGGCCGAGAACTGCCAAAATCACCCGAGAACTGAATTATGGAATAAGATTAGCAGCCAACTGAATTCCGTGAATTACGGGATTCAAATTTGTTTCCAGATTAGCCAAATCTCTATCCAAAATAAAACTCTTTTCTTCTCTGATTAGTGAACTCGCTGGAGAATCACCAAACACCACCAAACGAATAACTCTTGAATCTGTTGATATCACAATAACGAGCCTGAGTAGGTCTAAGGCTCTGATACCAATTGTAAGTCCCGTGGAGGATCTTTCAATATGATATCAACTGATCTTAATGTTGGTGCGGAAATCCAACACAAGATGATACAAGAGTAATTATAAAGAACACAAAGGATTGCTTCAAAACACACGTTATGATTAACGTCGGGTTCTTAAGCACAATGTTTTTACAATACTCGTCTAATGTATCTATGATACTAGACGGCCAAAATCACACATTCGTCAACACCCTAAACCCTATACAAGATATCTATAAATAGGGTAGCCAACATACCAGCCCAACAAAAGCCCAAAGCCCACCAAGAACCATAAGGTTCTCAGCTTACATACAAAACAATAAACCGAGATTAACTAAGTGCAAACCATCAAGTATAGACCCAACATAGCCACAGGAATATACGAATAGTACTATTGACGTTGACATTTCCCTTAATGCTAGGTTAGTCGCACTAACCTCCGATATTGCATCGAACCAGGGTGCGCATATTCCATCTATGAGATTTGAACAGGGCAAAAGGATATAAGTCATGGTTTGGGTATTGGCTTAAGGTTCGTCATATTAATTCATATATTTAGCTAGTCTACGGAGGATCATCGTATTTGTTTCAACATATTATCGTATACTTATTTGTGAAATGATTTTAATGTTTTATAAATAACGTGATTTTATATCGAGTCTCAAAACATTTGAACTCACTAACCATTGTGTTGACTTTTTAAACGTATGTTTTTCAGGGAATTAACAACACATTTAAGGAATCATGAAGACAGGACCTCAATGCATAATTAGGATAGACTTTTGGAGGGATTTTTCTTGTATAACCCTATCTATGTTTAGGGTCACAAACAAGAAATCTCCTTTTTGTCTTCAACTACTTTTATTTGAAACATGTTATGGTTTGTAAACGCTTTTAAAACTGTTGGTATTCTAATACATGTATGCTGGCGATAATCATATGCTTACGGTATACATGACGTTCACACGCCCGCGCTTCCACCTTGGCGGAGTGTGACAAACATACACACCGCATAACTTACACGTGAAACATATACATTTGACTTACATGTTGACAAGTGATTTACATGTTGACCAGTGGACCTACACGCTGACCAACACTTATCCATTTGACCAAGACTTATTCGTTGACTAAACACTTGTTCATTGACCAGTTAAATCTATTAAATTAATTTGCTATTTCCAAAATTCCTAACATTAAACCTTATTTAAATCTATTAAATTAATTTGTTATATTTATTATTTTTTTTATATTTCTAAATTAAATTTTCATTAACTCTTATTTAATGTGGTTTTCAGAAATAAAAAAAAAACGTTTAATGTTTATTTATTTATTATGTCTTTTTAAACTAATTTTTTTAAATACTTTATTTCAAAATATTATTATTATAAAGATCCTTTTGATTTGCGTAAAACAACTAACATATGCCTAAACTCTTAAAAGTCTCTTTTCGAGCGTGTGCACATCTAAATACCTAGAATTTGCCTTATGTGAAAATTTAGTTAAACTTGGCTTGACTCTTGATTTATTTTACCATTTTGAAACCTTAAAGTTATCCTTTCGTACCATTGAATAATTAACATGGGAAAACCACATATGTTGTATACAATGAGATATTTGAAGGTTTTATGAACAATTTCTGTATTTAATCTTTTTTCAAATTTATATATCTAATCTTACTAACCTATTAAAGCAAGATAATTTTGTCACATGACATCATTCTAGGGCCTCCACGTAGGATGATACGCAAATGCCATGTAAGCGGTTTCCTATTTTATCAAGCCAATCAATTATGTGATATTTGGAAATCCCAACAAATAAGTTATAGAAATATTCTAGATGCGCTAATAAATTTCGTTAAATATCCTATTAGTATGTTATAAGTTAACATTTGATTACGTTTAATATAGTGATATTAACATTTCTATTAATCACATGGGTCACTATCCGATTTTGTATTTAAAGAGGTATTTAGAGATTTATGAATTGTAAAATTTTGTTTATCATTATTTATATTTTATTAATTCATAAAGTATGCTATTATATATATTATTAAATTTAACTTTTTTTGGTTGATTTTTTTAAACTACCCGTGTATCATACGGGCTCTATCCTAGTACTAAAATGAAACAAAGAAATCTAATCATAGAAAAACACTAAGTGCACTAACTCCCCGTCAACGGCGCCATTTTGATGACCGTCGTTCGAGTAGTGTAAAAACCTAATTAACCTAAGCAGATAGGGCAAAGTCAGGCATCGTATCCATAGGAGTATATGGTCAGTGTAACGTGTAATCAATTTCTAAAATTATGAAGTAATTAACAAAAGTGCTGATCACACTAGCAAAGAATTGATTTTAATATTAAGCAAGCAAATTAAGCGAAGTTCAATCAATTAAAAAAGACAAATCACACCCGGGTTTCAAGTATGTAACAAAGCAGTAATCTCATGTTCACTAAACAGATTAATTGTCAAAGATCAAATCAGAATGGCTAACTAGTTAAACCTTAGGCATCAACAATTGCTATCACATGGCACTGGTTATCAAACAGTCCCTGCCACTATGACTCAACTAAGGGCAATTGTATGCTTCATTGTAACACCCCGGCTTTAAGCGGAATACGCCCGGGTGTAACGTACAGATCACTCATAAGCTCGTAACGCTATTAAAGCGAAAGTAATTATATTATTTCATTTCATACCATAGTAAGTACAAAAATTGTTCATAAAGTAAAAGAGACAATATACAATTCATCGAATGACAAATAATTTCTTTATTTAAATAACCAAAGGTATAACTAGTTTTCTTGTCCTGGCACTTTATCGTATCAATCTTCAGCATGATTAAAATAATATATTTTGTCAACAACACATGTTGGTGAGTTTTTATAAGTTTTTGCGTATATAAATATATATAAAATGAGCGACTTAACAATCGTCATGCAATAAATATTTAAACATAATGTAAATGAAATCAAATAGTACCGTCCTCCCGTTCATTTAGTCGAAACCGTAGAAGTCGGGGAAATGAGAACCACCTTACGTAAACAACCGAAGTCGTAATGTTGGACGGCGTAGGTACATCCCGTCAGACCCTCCCACTATGTGTATGCGTTTGCATTTGCTTAATTTCCACCATATAAACAGTAAACACGTTGCACATAATTCACGTATAATCATAAACAACATGCAAGATAATATTAACATGTACGATAAATGTGAGTCGGCTTATAAACAAGCGCATAACTAACGAAATAAAAACTTGTGACATGCTACACCCCAAAAATATTAAAAGCGTTAAAAAGGGGTTATGAAAAACTCACTTGTTAAGTTAAGCGAGTAAAAGCGAACTATACGGTTAAGTAAGCTGAACCGGACGAGTTTGGTTTGACGAGCGACCCTATAAAATATTTCTAGGTTCAAAATAGGATTTAAGGAAAACAAAATAAAACACAAGATTTAGACAAATTTGGTTGTCTGTTTAATATTTATGCTTTTGAAAGAAATATATATATTACCTTTATAATTGCTTGTTTTTAGTCTTTTCATCGAAAATATATAAGTGAGTTTATTTTAAATTATTTATAAAAATTTGGGTAATAATAATTATTAGTCGAGCTATTAAGTCGGGCTCGTTTAAAAAAAAAATCCTAAACGGGTCTAAAATGAGTTTAAGCAAGTAGTTGGTTTTCGTTCAGACCCAAACTCAAATTTTTGTTTGAGTTCGTGTCGAAGATGACAAAAAATATCATTTTCAGATTATGTTAAGAAAGCATTTGGTTTTAAATGTTTAAGTAAAATATATAACTGAACCGAACCAAATAAGTGCAAAAACAAATTGGGTTTGTTTTTATGAACAACCACTTATGACAAGTTGTATTCAACAAAGTATTTTATTTTAAACAAACCAAACACGCTGGAAAACAACATATGATAGATAACTAAAAGAAAGAAAAAGAAAACTTTGGTTCTTCAAGGTTTGACTTTCAAAATCAAACTTGAGAATAAAAACAACTCCTCAAAATGAATTTGAAACACGAAGAATGGCAAGTGAAAGTCAAAGAATGAGTGACTTTTTATAGGAGAACAAAGTCAACAAAGATGTAAAATAATTTGAATTTGGTCAAGCTAATTAATGGATTTTAATTCTTTGAATTGACCATTGACTCAATTAATAGAATTGAAAACAAGGTATGAATGTTTGAACATGTTTATTACATTTTTAAAAGTTTTTGACCAAAATTTAAATGGTGTAGGAGTAGTGTTTTAAAAACCGGTTTAAACCGGCCGGTTGAACCGGTTAAACCGGATTTTGCACAGCAGGCTGGTATTTTGAGCCTGGTATTCTTGGCCGGTTTGCTAAAACATCGTACCAGCGGTTTTTTCTAAAATACCGGTTTTTACCGGCAAACCGGTTTTATGTCCAAGAAATTTTTGATATTTGCGGCCCATATTTTATCAAAATTACTTTTAACCCAACAATTAATATTCAAACGCGTAAACTTTATGACTGTTTTTTTAAATATGAGTGCTTTTGTATTATTTTTTTTAATATGGATTACCTTTTGAATTATTTTTTTTATGAAATCATTTACTTTTGGGTTATTTTTAGAGTTAAAGTTGTATTTATAGGAAATTATAAGGTAAACTATTCAACCGGTTGAATCTCCCAATATAACCCGGTTCAACCAGTTGTACCATTTTTTAACCCAATCCGGCACGAGTAAAATACCAGTTTTTAAAACATTGTGTAGGAGGATATTTTTCATCTTAAAAAAAACACTAACTTTAGGTAAAAAAATATGTGGCATAACTAAATTAAACGGATGAACTTTGGTAATGCATCCAATAAGGTTATTTATGTGATATTTGAATAAAGAAAAATCAAGAGTGTTATAATATATATATATATTAAATACCTTTAAGAAAGATAAACTATTACATACAAAATATGTAACATATGTATAACTAAACGAATCACATCGAATAATAAAACGGGTCAGTTTCGGGTTTAAAAAAAATAAAATTTAACGAATGTTACAGGATTTACAACTTTGTGAATTTCGTCCCGAAATTAAAATAAAAATAAATTAAAAAAAAAAGACAACTACTACATGGAGTTGCTAAAAGTTTTGATAAATAATTACATATATAACACTGATCTTTGAATGACCCAAAAAATGCTATAAATGGGATGTATGGCAAGGACATTTATATATAGGATGTAACAGTGGCGTATCCACGATGTCCTTATCATACAACATATGTCCCGTTTCCCAAAATCATTCCAAGTTCGAGTTATTCCACACAACCGTACATATTATGTTTTCCATGCGAGGACTTTGATTTACATGTCGAATCATAATTACCTTTATCGTCGGATGGTCCACATAATCCGTCCAATTGTGTAGGTTTTAATAAATAAAATAAAATCTTATATGAATGTTTAGAAATCAAGAACAATGAAATATAAGAATCAAAACTAACAAAAATATATTAGCGACCCCTTAAGGTCAGGGACAACGCGAAAGTATTATGTCAAAATAAATAAATGAAACTTTTGAAGTTTAAACAACATACACGATGTTATTTAGGTTTAAAACGAAATAAACAAAACTATTGAAGTTAAAATAAAATGAGAGAAACTCTAGAGTAACACAAAATTAAAGAATGAAAACATTAAGGTCATGAACATCTTAATAAATAAATGGAACATTAGGGGTCAAAAATAGCTGGGTGATTTGAACTAACAAAATATAACTAAGTAAGTTGATACAACGTTGAGTTCAAGAATAAAATACATAAACGACACATTTGTTGTCAAAGTAGATCAAGTTCTTGGGGTCAATAATAGCACGTTAAACAAGTGAAAATTTCATATAAAGTATCAACATGAATAAAGGTAACATTGAGATTAAGAAGAACAAAGTGAATAATTAAAACTTCAAGATTGAAAGTAACAAAGTAAAATATTGGACTCAAATTGATAAAACATTAAGATAAAAAATAACAAGATGGTTCAATGAAACATTGAGCGAGAATAGAACCAAATAAATAACTAAAACAATTCATGTAAAGTAAATATAAAATGAACACGTGTCTTATACTAGATAGCTATAATCATATTCTTGGTTCTAAATAAACTAATCCCTTTAGAGGTAACTAGTAACAGATAGCCAAAGGTAAAAAATACGGTTTCTATTAGATAACTATGTACACAACCATATTCATAGTCCTAACTTCCACTAAACAATTACGTTAAGGGGAAATCGGTCACAGCCCGTGAGATTGAGGTAACAAAAGTAAGCCAATTCAACAATACGACTATGTATTATAAATGGCACATGTATTTGTGTGTTTCATGGTTGAGAGTAAACGTGATAAAAAATAGGTCAACAATCGATAAATAACCAAACTCAAATATAAATTTCATAACAACCTTTGAAGAAATTAGATACATAGGATTATTTCGATTATATCCAAATAGAATTATATATAAGAAAATACATGAAGAAGAAGTTAAAGAAAAACAAAATGCAGCTTGCGATGCTTATCTTCTCGAAGGTAGGTGGGTGTGAGGTTTGAAGGCTAAGGTGGGAGGCGCTGCCATGATTTCTTAACTGAAACTCGTTGGTGTTGATGATGGAGGGGGGGGGGGAATGATTTTTTAAGACTCATTTTAATTTGTGAAAATCGGTTGCAAAACGTGACGATTTATAATTCAAAGTTAAATTTTATTCTTTATGATAAATGAAAGTCCTGAATTAGTGCTAAGGCTTGCGAAACTTTATGAAATTTTTTGATGTAAATTAAAGGTTTCCCTTTTGATGGCGTACTATGAAAACTTTAGAGAGGATCGTCAAATAATATGACATATTTTGATAGAAATAATATAATAACTGTTGGGACCAGGATTCTTGATCCTTGTGGATAAGCTATTCTTGGCGACTGTTCCAGGAATAAGGATCCTTTATGGATAAAGGATCCTCAACAGCTGAAGAATTGGTCAAAGCATTAAAGATTGTAGACGTTGGAAGGAGTTACAACTCGTTTATACAAGTCATAACCGCTCCAATATTCTCGCAAGGACAATAAATGCTCTTTATGACTAGTTATTATTGAATTATTCTTCTTGTAACTATATATATGAGCTGATTATATCACATAACACACACAACACATAGCATACACAGAATCATACTAGCAAACACTTTGTAATCACGATTAGCTCATATTCTCACCTATTGTAATATTTTCAAGTTCAATATAATCGGTAGTGATAGTTTTCACTACCTGAGGTTTTTATGCCGGCGGGATACTAGTTACCAAGGGATTTTCCTCGTATAAATCTCAGTGTTCATCTTTTGATATAGTTACTTTGATCATATTTGTCATACAAGCATCAATCCTCACATACAAATTTGGTTACTTGATCCTTAGACCGATTTTTGACCAAAACAGTTTGGCACCCACTGTGGGGCATTGGTGCTTTAATCCCAAAAATTCTTACCTTTATTCAATCCCTACACTCAAAGTTATCACTCAATGGCCTCTCAAGGAAAACCTGTTTCTACAACCGTTGCATCAAGTGTTACGACTCAAGTATCTTTACCACCACTACCTATTTCTACGAAGCCACAAAATCCCATAACTGTTGCTCAGAAGAAGGAGACTGCCATTTTCTCCGGATCAAAATCCACTACTGTTTCCCAAACGGTGACTACTAACAATGATGTTTCTATTTTATGTGCACAGATGAAAAACTATATGGAGTAGTAGAACAAGACCAACTAGAGGATCCTTCATGAGATTGAGGAAATCAAGAGAACTAGGAAGACTACTGAAGACGCAAGTCCCATCATCCCGAAAATACTTGACTTCAGCACTCCAAATTTTCCTGGTCAAAGGTGCCTAGCATCCTCTTATCCTCAACAGGGATCCTCGGATTTCTTTCAGAAAGGATACTCTACCCAGTATTCGCAAGGATCATCTATCCTTCAACAAGGATCCTCAAGTCAGCACTTAAGATCCTCCAGCCACTATTCGCAAGGATCCTCCGCCTTCCAATCTGGACCCTCAGATTTCCGTCAAGGACCTTCTACTCACCAGCCTCAAGGATCCTCTGTCTATCAACCAAGATCCTTGGGCTTCCAGACAGAATCCATCGTCCATCAGCATGCAGAATCCTAATATCTTTATGGGAAAGAACCTTTGAAGGAACCACGATCAAGGCCACTTGAGGTCCACGAAGGGGACTTCATACCTATGCAAACCACTGCTCCTGCTGGACCAACTCTTGACGCTGAAACAATGTACCCCGGACACAGATATATGGGGAGATCTTTTGTTCACACAAGAGGTAACACTTACAATAATTTATCTTTTAGTACTAATCATGGTGGTATGCAGGATACAGGAATCAATCAAAGTATAGCCCGTGAGTTACAGAAGCTTAAGGATATGATATCCAGTGTACCAGGATTCATCAAACCTATCCCTGAGTTATCAGCAGGAAGCCATAACATATCCAGATTCGCTCCACCAATTTGTGATGCTGAGATACCAAAGCGCTTCACCGCCCCTAGTATGAAGTTATATGATGGATCCACTGATCCTGAGGAACATGTAGCCTTATACCGGGAGAGGATGGAAATCAACCCAATCCCAGAAAGGCTGAAAGAGGCTTGCTTATGCAAAGGCTTCGACTCAACACTCACTGGATCTGCTCTCAAATGGCTGCTAAGTCTTCCTCCTTATTCAATTACCTCTTTCTCTCATTTAATCAATTTGTTTAATAGTTAATTTTCATGCAGTAGATCCTTTGAAAAATTAACTAGTGATTTATATAAAGTTGTCCAACCTCATGGGAAACCCTTTAGACAGTTCCTTACTAGGTTTGGAAGAGAGGCCTTGGAAATTCCAAATCTGGATGTCCCAACAGCTGTTGAGGCATTTAAAATGGGATTACAAAAGGACTCTCCATTTTACCAAGATCTTGTTATGACCCCTTGCAGGAACTTAGATGAAGTCTGAAACAGAGGTTTAAGATTCAGGTTAGAGGATGATCAAAGAATCAAAGATCAACTAAATACTCCGGAAAAGAGTGAAACTCAAGACAAGAAACAAGGATCCTACTTCAGGAATAACGGCTCCAAATCATACTCCAAACCAAATGGCCAGAAGATCAACGTTGTGGAGGATGAAAAAGGACGATGAAGATTGCCCAAGGATATCTGATTACTGCTTCTCTATAGATATGGGAGGAGTAATGCTTGCTGTTAGGAGCTTGGGTAACAAAGCGAGATGGCCGAGGAAGAATGAGAAGGCGCCTCCTCCCAAAGACAAATCCAAATGGTGTGCTTTCCACGAAGACTTTGGCCACATGACAGAAGACTGTATCACCGTGAGAAGGGAGATCAGCTACCTCCTCAGCAAAGGCTACCTCAAGGAGCTGTTCGGAAGAAAGAAGTCAAGGACCCAGGATCCTGAGCTAGTCCCAGAAAGGGCTGCTCCACCTCCTCCGGATGCTCAAGTTATCAATGTAATCTTTGGAGGTTCTGACATATGCGAGACTTCGTATTCTGCTGTGAAAAAACATGCCAAAGAAAGCAAATTGGAGAATGGTGAAATGCCGATCAGGACTTCTACAACGGTCGAGCAAAAAGTCATCTCTTTTGATGAGGATAATCGGATCACCATCCAGGATCCTCATCATGACGGTTTAGTCATTACTCTATTTATTTCTAACCATTATGTTCGTAGGATCCTCATTGATGGCGGGAGTTCAGTCAACATTATACAATTAGAAGTGCTCAGAAAAATGAATATTCCAGAATCGGAAATCGTCCCGAGATCCTCAGTTCTTGTAGGATTCAGTGGAGAAACGACGAATACATTGGGGGACATCAAACTCCCCATATATATAGAGGGAGCAAATTCTATTCAAAAATTTTGTGTTATCGATACTTTGTCTTATTGCAATGTTATTCTTGGCAGGCCTTGGATACACGAAATGAAGGCAGTTCCCTCTACTTACCACCAATGTGTGAAGCTACCTACCCCATGGGGAATAGCGAAGATAGAAAGCGACCAGCAAGATGCTAAGGATTGCTATACCTCTTCCATGAAGCCTACAAAAAAGCTAAGGAAGCATAGCAATTACAGAAAGCAAGAAGAAACGTCATGGAGACTAGGGAACAAGATTCTAAGGAAGTGGTCTTGCACCCAGAGGATCCTGACAGCAAAGTACTAATCGGAGTTGAGATACAAGAATCCATCGAGAAGGATCTAGTATCTTTCTTACAATGAAGAGACGCAATAAAGTCACAGGCCCTAGCAGACTTTGTGGCTGATTTCAGTAGTGACATAGAGGACAAGCCTATCTTGAAGTTTAACAGCTTGAATACTACTAAGGATCCTTGGACACTCTTCACTGATGGAGCCTCAAACGTTAAAGGAACAGGATTAGGAATACTACTAAAATCGCCACAGGGGGACATACTACCCCACTCAATAGCTTGTGAGTTCCATGCCACTAACAATGAAGTAGAATACGAGGCACTCATTGCAGGTATACAACTAGCCAAAGGTATGAGAATCAGGTATCTTCAAATTTTTGTAGATTCATTATTAATTGCTAATCATTTTAATGGCTCATATGCAGTCAAAGGTGAAAAGTTAGTTAAATATTTAGATATAGTTAAGGATCTTCCAGGATCCTTCGATTATTTCAATATTACACAGGTACCGAGAGAAGAAAATGTCGGGGCTGATGCCTTAGCAAACCTAGCTTCAGCCTTGAAGCTCCCTGAGAATAAAAAAATTCCCATTATTCATGTCTTATCTCCGGCAATCGTGGAATACAAGGCATTGGAAGTAGAAGGGAAGATGCTCATAGATCCTGAGGATCATCCTCGGGATCATTCATCTTGGATCCTCCCAATAATGGGGTACATCCAAAAGGGAAAAATCCCGGAAGGCGAAAACCTCAGGGCTTTCGAAGCCAAGGTATCACAATATGCTATTATACATGATATGCTATACAAGAAATCCCTTGCAGGTCCATACTTAAAATGCGTAGAAGAATCCGAGATCCGGGAAGTACTAAAGGATTTCCATGAAGGAGATTGTGGCAATCATACAGGGGGCAGAGCGTTATTCTCCAGGATCCTAAGGACTGGATACTTCTGGCCTACTATGAAGAAAGATGCTATGGAATACTCAAGGAAGTGCGATGCTTATCAAAGGCATGGCAACATCCTACATCAGCCAGCAGAACCCTTATACCCCATTGTCTCCTCATGGCCATTCATGAAATGGGGAATGGATATAGTGGGCAAACTCCTTACAACTCCATGGGGAAAGTCTTTATGCTAGCTATGACGGATTATTTCTCTAAATGGATTGAAGCTGAGGCATTTCCTCAAGTCAAGGAAAAGGAAGTTATATCCTTTATTAAGCATAATATTATTATTAGATTTGGTATTCCTTCTGAAATTATTTGTGATAATGGTTCCCAATTTATTGGGAAAAGAACTACTAACTTTTGTGACAACTGGGGAATTAAGATGATTACTTCAATGCCAGTCCATCCACAAGCAAATGGCCAAGCAGAATCAAGCAACAAAATCATCATCAACAACTTGAAGAAGAAGCTTGGAATAAAGAAAGGCAAATGGGCTGAGGAATAACCAACGTGCTTTGGGCAGATAGGACAACTCCAAAGAATGCCACAGGACAAACACCGTTCTCATTAGTCTTTGGAGCTGAAGCAGTGATCCCCACCGAAATGGTGTACCCAATAGCCAGAACAAGCATCCTTGATCCTCAGATAAATGAAGAAAGTCTTGCTCAAGATTTGGATACTGTGGAAGAACTTAAAGATCAAGCAAGGTTCAGGATGGCCGCCTACCAGCAGAAGATGGCCTGTGCATACAACAAAAATATCAGAATCAGAAGATTTGAAGTTGGGGATTTAGTTCTTCGAAAGATGTTCCAAAATACAACTAATCCTGCTGACGGAAAGTTAGCACCTAAATGGGAAGGTCCTTATTTAATTGACGCCAAAGCTGGAAAGGGGGCATATCGTTTGATGAATATGGAAGGTGACATGCTCTCAAGAGCTTGGAATGCAATTCATCTAAAAAGATATTTCTGCTGATCAGGATCTTGGATCCTAAAAACTTCTTCAGTCCATTACTTGGTAAAATTTTACTTTATGTGCATATAAATTATGTTAGATATTTGTCATGTTGCAGAAATGCCGAGCAATAGGGCCCTCAAGTGGAAAAAACGGGTTGGCCAACTCTCTCCTATGTTTAATCGGCCTTGTCGCCAGGTTTATAAGGTCTTCACCTTATGCCATGAAATTAGGGTTTTGGCACCCTCGCCTAGAGCGCACGATTATCCGGGTATGATTGGAGGCTGTGGGACCAGTACATTATATGTGGCTGACAATTTCATGGCTAAAAATCATATCTTAGATCATACAAATTAAATGGTAGACGTACCATATGCACAAGTTAAGGTCAATGCTGGGTTAGGCTTGTCACCGTGTTTATTTGGGCCTGTCAGGCTCATCACCATGTTTATTTGGGCCAACGCCAAGGATCGGCTCATCGCCCGTATTGGGCTTGCCCCCACGTATCTATTAGGGTTGTCCCCACGTTTTATTGGGATTGTCCCAACGTTTTATTGGGCTTGTCCCCACGTATCTATTGGGCTTGTCCCCACGTTTTATTAGGCTTGTCCCTACGTTTCTTTGGGCTTGTCCCCACGTTTTATTGGGCTTGTCCCCGAGATAGTTGGATCACGATCCAACTTTTCTAATTATTCTGTTCTCTTTTGGTTACTTATTTTAACAGGTAAGCAATTCAAGAAGTACTATAAGGATTCAAGATCCTCTATCCTAGCAACACAGAAGACAAAACGGAAATCAAAAGAGTTATATTATCAAGTAGCAAACCAAAAGTTGACCTGGGCTTCTTCAGCAGCAGGTGGACCATCCACCCGGGTCAAGCCTTTACAAGATTATCGTATGTCTATGCAGAAATTAAAAGCAACATCCTTGATCTCCACATACCGTCGAAATAATGTTTTTAATCTGGAATGAAGAATGGTTATAATGCGCCTCAATGCTATAACCTAGGGATAATAATGAGTCAGCAGGCAATGGTCACATCATTTTCTCTCCAACGGTTGCGATTCGAATTCTCAGGATAAACATGACGGCTGTTATCCATTCACATCTATCATGTTTGGGGGTAATTGTTGGGACCAGGATTCTTGATCCTTGTGGATAAGCTATTCTTGGCGAATGTTTCCAGGAATAAGGATCCTCAACAGCTGAAGACTTGGTTAAAGCATTAAAGATTGTAAACGTTGGAAGGAGTTACAACTCGTTTATACAAGTTATAACCGCTCCAATATTCTCGCAAGGACAATAAATGCTCTTTATGGCTAGTTATTATTTAATTATTCTTCTTGTAACTATATATATGAGCTGATTATATCACATAACACACACAACACATAGCATACAGAGAATCATACTAGCAAACACTTTGTACTCACGATCAGCTCATATTCTCACCTATTGTAATATTTTCAAGTTTAATATAATCGGTAGTGATAGTTTTTACTACCTGAGATTTTATGCCGGCGGGATACTAGTTACCAAGGGCTTTTCCTCATATAAATCTCGGTGTTCATCTTTTGATATAGTTACTTTGATCATATTTGTTATACAAGCATCAATCCTCACAGACAAATTTGGTTACTTGATCCTTAAACGATTTTTGACCAAAACAATAACCTAATGGGCTTGAGACTTGTTTGAAACAAAAGATTTTATTTAACCTTGAAAAAATATGATATATAATAATAATAATAATAACAACAACAACAACAACAATAATTTTAATAATAATAATGGTGATAACAATAATTATAGTAATAATAGTAGTGATGATAATAATAATAATAACATTAATAATAGTAATAGTAATAATAATAATAATAATAATAATAATAATAATAATAATAATAATAATAATAATAATATCATTTGATTTGACTTAGAGTCTTTTTGAAGAAAATCAACTTGATTAAATACTTGTTAATTAGCTATTTAAAATAATCGAGGATTTAAAATTATAAGTGTAAGGTGTTCATAAAAAAAATGAATGCGGAGAAACATGCATGGTTTAAAAAAAAATAGGTATGTTTGACGAGTATGAAGGGACTAAGTATTGGTGCAAGGCTACGAGTGAGCTTCAAGTGGCCAAGGAATGCAATTTAGGGTATTGCATGGCAGAAACAAGTTAGGTCTTCTTGAGCATAGTTGATGTGTTTGGGTCATTACAATGGTACTAGGCTCGCAACTTGAGCATATGGTAAACCATAAGGTGTGGTAAATGGTTGAGTAATGGGTCATGGGAAGCATTTCGATATTGTGAGGCGATTGAGTGGTGACGCATAAACGAGCCAAACAAAGGTTGTCTTTCCGTGTAGGGCTTTTTTTTCAATGGTTGGGTTGGCTTTGGGTATCTTGGGTTTCCGTTGGGTGTGTTTTAGATTGGTTAGGGCATAGATTAGGCGTTTGCGCTTGTTGTTGTGGTTGGTGTTGAGTTTTGATGCACTTGGGTCAGCATGGTCGGGATCACGACGGCCTATTGTTTGAAAATCTGGGCTGTCACTTTGCCGGTTGAGTTTCGAGGGCGGCGTCGAGGAAAACGAGAAGACATGCTGCGAAGCGGAAATGATTTGTGTGACATGGGACGTAAATATGAAAATTCTAATTACCAACCAATAGAAAAACTACATGAAACATTCCCGAAATCAAAATTACTCTATATAAATAATTAAATAAAATCACACTAAGAAAAATTTGAATTCGAGATTCAAATTTCCAAGACCCACAATGGGTTTACGGATTTCAATAAGGATTTCATAACTAATCAAATGAAAACTATATCAAATTTGAAATCATAATATCCATGAACCACCATGGATTTTCATATCCCAATACAAACTTGATATAAAAGTGAAATCGAATTGAAAATTGAGTGTTCATGTATCACCATGACTTTTTGAATTTTCAATTAAAACAAAGTAATAATCAAATATCTGAATAAGGAAAACGAACTGAAACTCGACTATTCATGTATCACCATGAATTTTCGAGTTTCTAATTAAATCCATAATAATAAATGAATATATAACTAAAAAAAACGAACTGAAAACTCAACTATTCATGTATCACCATGACTTTTCGAATTTTAAATTAAAACCATAATAACAAATGAATATATAACTAAAGAAAACGAACTGAAAACTCGACTATTCATGTATCGCCATGACTTTTCGAATTTCAATTAAACCGTGATATTAAACGAATTATATAAAGAAAACAGATTGAAAATCGACTATTCATGTATCACCATGACTTTTCGTATTTTCAATTTGAAACCCAAAATAGTAATTGAATATATAATAAAGAAAATGAATTGAAACTCGACGATTCATGTATCACCATGACCTTGCGAATTTTCAAATTATAATAATATAATTTATAAATAAAGAAAACGGTTTTAAAGTTGAAAATGTGTGTATAACAATTTTAGAAATTTCTATGAATATATAAACATAGAAAATGAGTTAAAACTCGATTATTAACATAACCCAATGACTTTTCAAAACCACAATATAAACAATTGAGTGTTCGGAATCACACATTGTATGAATTATCATATCTTTTATGTTCCAAATAAAAAAAAATTCGTGATTAAAACGAATCAAAAGCTAGTTATTCGTGTATCACTACGACTTGTCAGACTTTTAGTTAAAACACATAAATCAAAATGCAAAATCAAATCGAAGCAAAAGCTGGTTATTCGTGTATCACCACAACTTGTCAGACTTTTAGTTAAAACACATTGTAAAACATTGTGGGTCGGAGTCACACGTCGCATGAACCACCATGACTTGTGTGACATCCTTAGGAGCGTAACCATATTCTGTTCACAAAGAGAACATGGTCACGTTTGAAAGCATAAAGTTGTGATTCATATGGCGTTTGGTGTGGTATGCTTTGTCTTAATAGGTTTCATGCCCTTTCCGAACTCTCCAGGTAAGTAACCGGGTCCGTGTCTGATTGGATTTGTACGCATTGCTTATCCTTAGGTTTCAATAACCTTGGTGTCAGGAGTTCGGAAAACAAGCATGCCCCCTTACAGTTTACTACATACCCGCCACATAGAACCGTCTTTATGAAGACGAAATATCAGAAAAACCATAATAAAAGCAATTGAAAATGATTTGAAAATATTCGTTTTAGGCATAGGCCTAGGAGTTTGTGTGTGAATATGTGTGTGCAGGCTACGCTATAAAATATTATAAATATGAATAAAAGCATACGAATGAACTTTTAATATAAGTGCGGGCACATAGCACATAGAGTATACATGCAGTTTGGGCCCTAAAATAAACTATAACTATACAAGGCCGATACGTCTAACAACCTATCTTATAGTTACGATTCTGATACCAATCTGTAACACCCCGGATTTAAGCAGAATACGCCCGAGTGTAACGTACAAATCACTCATAAGCACGTAACGCTATTAAAGCGACAATAATTATATTATTTCATTTTATAGCATAGTAAGTACACAAATTGTTTATAAAGTAAAAGAGATAATATACAATTCATCGAATCACAAATAAGTTCTTTATTTAAATAACCTAAGGTATAACTAGTTTTCTTGTCCTGGCACTTCATCGTATCAACCTGCAGTACGTTTAAAATAATATATTTTGTCAACAACACATGTTGGTGAGTTTTCATAAGTTTTTGCGTATATAAATATATATAAAATACATGATTCAACAATCCTCATCCAATAAATATTCAAACATAATATAAATGAAATCACATAGTGTCGTTCTCCCGCTCATTTAGCCGAAGCCGTAGAAGTCGGGGAAATGAGAACCACCTTACGTAAACAACCGAAGTCGTAACGTTATGTTGGGTCGGATATTCTATAAGGAAGATTGGAATCTTCTCAACATCCTCAGAAAACGGCTAAGTATGGACTTTGAGCAAGCCTAGACGATCGAGCATGGTTTTACTACTTCGAGCAAGGTCTTCAGAACCTTTAGTGGTTTATTCTTCTAAGTGTTAAGGCTTCGAGCAAGCTACACTTCAACGAGCAAGAGTATTCTTCTATCGAGCATGGATTGCCAATCGAGCAAACAGCTTGATCATACAAGTTTTAACCAGGTGTTACGAGCACAGGATGGTTGAGCACATGGGGACAAGCATGGATGCAATAAGAAGATGTCATGTGATCAAAGCAAGGACTTCAAGAATAGTTCAGTTCCTCGAGCAAGATTTACATCTGAGCATGCTAAAGATTGCTCAATAAGTCTAAGGACAAGATTGAAGACATCAAGAAGAATGACTTGCTCGATGGACTAGTTCGAGTAAAGCAAGGATTGGTCAAGAGGAATGAAGCTTGCTGGAGGAGAATATCTTCACCGAAGATATTCTAAGTAAAGTATGCTCGAGGACATTCATTGAGCATACCTAGCATAGTGAGTCTACTCGAGCAAGATTGTTACCTTGCTCGAGGACTCAACACTTGTATTTATTTTGTCTTTCATTATGTACTGATTAGGAACTTTTAGAAGGAATGTCAGGGTCTATAAATAGGGTCCTAGGTTTCCATTTAGGGCATGGATAACGACACACACAATACGAGAAACATTCCAAAAGAATATTCTATTTGTTTCCTCATACAGCCGCCGCCGTCATACGCGAAGCCCTAGAAATTCCTTTCACTGTTGTATTAAATGATATATTAAATGCAGTGAATCTTTGTCTTTTATTGTGTTCTTATTGATTAT
Organism: Bidens hawaiensis; assembly: GCF_021521415.1. Classification (NCBI taxonomy): domain Eukaryota; kingdom Viridiplantae; phylum Streptophyta; class Magnoliopsida; order Asterales; family Asteraceae; genus Bidens; species Bidens hawaiensis. The sequence goes on from NW_027491308.1 coordinate 401,744, forward strand.
TCATTATCGTTTCGTGTTCGCTATATCACACCTTTGTTTCCACTTGTTGGATATCCTGATTCCGCCGGGATATTCAATAGGCCTTTGGGTTACAGAGTCGTTGTGTTTTTGTCAATCTTTCTAAGGTTTCACCCGACTCACGGTCCTGATAAGTGCTATCAGAGCTTTGGAAGCAAGCTGAAGGCCACGAGATTGAAGGTTTGTGAAAAAAACTTGAAGCTTTACTATGTTTTTTCTGCTGTAAATCCCAGATCCACTGAAATGGAAGACCAAGACGTCTCTACCAACAAAATTCCCAGATTGCTTCGACAAGAAAATTTTATTAAATGGAAGGTGCTCTTCGAAGCAGTTGTAAACTACAACGACCCAGAGCTTTGGACTTCTATCACTGATAGAAACTATGTTCCTTCAACTGCTCCGAACAACAATGCCACCGTTGAGCTAAAGATGAAGAAAAGGGACAATAAGGCTTTGTCTATGCTGAAGTTAGGTCTGTCTTGGGAGATACTGACAACCGTCAATCATCACAAAACTGCTAAAGAAATGTATGATGCAGTTATTGATATGTTTGAGGGAAATACTGAACTGAGAGATATCAAGAAAGATAGACTGAAGCAACAGCTTGATAGGTTCAAGTTTAAAGATGGAGAAAGACTGAAATCAGTCCTACAAAGGTTCATGGAGATTGTTAATGACATAAGAACAACTGACCTGCAGATCTCTGATTTCGAGCTAAACAAGAAGCTTTTATCATCTTTGTCTGGTGAGTGGTACACAGCCAGCAAATTCATCAAGGAAAAGGTGAGTTTCCCCAACTTTAAGTTGGATGATGTACTTGCATTCCTCAAGGCTGCAGAACATGAGATGATCGAAAACCACATGATTAGAGAAGATAAACCAAGTTTTCAAGTGAATAATGCTCTAGTAGCTCCTATGGGAAATCTCTCAATCAAGAACCATCAACCTATTCTTGAAGAGCCATCCGAGACGAATTCAACTTGTGGTGGTCAACCAAGATTTAATGTTCAGCTAATAGAAGATGATGTGGCCTCAATAGCAAGTGGTCAGTCAACATTTGTGCAGAACAACACAAATCAAGGAACAGACTACCAAGCTTTGTTCTCCATATTTACTGAGTCATATCATGCCTTTGTGGCCAATAACCTAATAAACACAAGCATTGTGTAGGAAGATCTCGAACAAATAGATGCTGATTACTTGGAGGATATGGACATAAAATGGCAGGCAGCCATGTTGGCTATGAGAAACAAGAGATTATACAACAGAACTGGAAGATCAAGCTTCAATGGACCGAACGAGAGAATAGGTTTTGACAAATTAAAATCAATTTGCTACAAATGTCAACAACCAGGACACTTTTCAAGAGAGTGCAACATGCCCAAGTAAGCTGGTAACCAAGTGAATCAAAATCAATTTTACCAAAATTAGAACCAGAACTTCCAGCATCAAAGAAATTAGATCGCCAACCAAACCCCTATAAAAACCAAAACAGACCCCAGCAACAACCCTTTCAGCCTCCAAGGAACAACCAACTACAGATTCACACTAATCAGAACAATGTGAATCAGGTTAGGGATCAAGGGAATGTTGCAGTGACAAGGGTGCCTCAGGATGGGGAGTTTGATTGGAGCAACCACGCAGCTGAGATTGAGAAGGTGAATGTTGCCTTTATGGCCAAAGTGTAGGATAAGACAGAATCTTCTAATGCGCAGGTATATTCTGATATTTCAATTTCTGATCTTCTTATTACAATTGATGAACTCAATCAGGAAGTTGGAAAATGGAAAACTGAATGTGGAAGAAAGGAAGCATTCTTAAATGTGTATGAAGCCAGTGAAGCAACCTATGAGAATCAAATTAAAGGGCTTGAAGAAGATTGTATGCAAGCATACAGAACCCAATCAAGAATGACAGTTGAAATTGAGGGTTTGAAAAAGTTATATGCTGAAGAGAAGCTGAAGAATGCTGGTTTGTTAATTCAAATGGAATTCTTGTAAAACCTTGTGTCTACAGGAAATATAGTGGGATTTGTGGATAAAATGACAGAGGAAGAGAAACACAAAAAGGTGCCACCACCTTTCTGTGACAGCTATCCACTAAAAGTAGACAAGGAAAGCAGGAATGAATATCTGAAACAATTCAAGAATGTGTTTGATGACAAAGCTGATTTTGTAAAACAGTATGATGATGTGATTGTGGATAAGAATGGGGAGTTTGCAGTGAAGCAGAATAAGGAACCAGAGATCAAGAAGAATGCAAAGAAGGATGGTGAGAAAAAGAAATGGAGTGAATACTCAAGTGAGGAAAGTACTTGCAGTTGTGGCAGTACCAAATCATCTGAGGGTAAGAAGAAAAAGAAGGGATCAAGCAAGAAGAAAAATGAAAAGATTCCTCTACTGCCAAAGATGACTCAAAAGTTGAAGAAACACTATGAAAAGATAAGAAAAGAACGTGTGGTTAAAGTGGAAATGAAATCATCTTATGATCAGTCCCATCCTCCAATCTATCCAGTCTTCTCAAATCATGAATTATTTGACATTAGAGATCTGGAATATGTACCAATGAGAAGATTTGTTGCAGAAGAAGGAGGAAGCTGTTCAAAAACCCCATCCAAGTTGAAGCAAATAGTGTTTGTTAAAGAGAAATATCATCTGGAGCTTGATCTGAACAAACCAATCAAAATAGACTTCAGCAACTCTCTATGTCCAAAAACATCCCTAGGCTTTGATTTCCCCAAACCAAGTGACATAATTAAAGACAAGCAATTGCTTGAAGACATGGGGGAGCTATGCTAAGGTTTGGTGCAAGAAGTGTGATGCCTATGGTCATCACACTGACTCTTGCTGGTTTGAAGAAGAAGAGTTTGTGGTTCCTGATGTGGTTTGTGGATTTGACATGAAAGGATAGAAGGAGATGTATCAAAGATACCTGAGTGAAGTAAAGAAAAGTTCAAGTGATGAAGAGAAGAGATCAGTTTTGGAAAAGAGCCTGAAACAAGTTTTGAAAATCAAGGATGATGCAAAGGTTTCAAGCAAACCTACAAAGAACAATAGGTCAACTAACAAAGAAAAGGCAAAGATGAGACCTGGTGTTCTCAATAGGGACAAAAGTTCTTGATGAAGCAGGGTTATGAACCAAGAGGGTTTCAATGGAAGACAAAGATGAATGAAAAGAAAGACTATGTGATTGAGCAAACTGAAAACATAACCATGTCACAAGTTGTGAAAGTTGGGTCAGAATCAGACTCAGAAGAAGAATGTGAAGTTGTCTTTGAAGACCCACTTCCCATTCCAGTTCCAACTCCTGATGAATCTTCACCTGAAACTGAATTACAAACTGATGCAGTTTGTAACTCACAATCCAACTGATTCCTTTTTGTGTGTATGTGCAAGAACAGTCCTTGAACAGTAATGACTTATGGTACATGGACAGTGGATGTGACCTGTGACAAGAGTGCTCTTATCAATTATGAAAGAAAGTATGAAGGGCCAGTTGCTTTTTGGAGTGATGAAAATGGAGGGAAGATTGTTGGAAGAGGAACACTTACCAATGGCAAGGTATCCTTTGAGAATGTGCCGCATGTTGAAGGACTACAATACAATCTACTCAGCATTTCTCAAGTTTGTGACAAAGGGTACAAGGTGGCCTTCAATGATGAACGTTGCCTAATTCTGAAGCCTGAGTTTGTGATTCCAACTGAGATGATCATGATGATGGCTCCAAGAAATGGCAACCTCTATGAACTGAGAATGAATACTGCTACATCTAGAGGTGGTTCATGCTTTGTTTCCAAAGCCACTGAAAATGAGACCAAACTATGGCATAGGAAGATGTGTCATGTCAACTTGAAAAACATGAGCAAGCTAGTGAAAGGTGAACATGTTGTTGGCCTTCCCACAAGAGAATTCAAGCTTGAAGAAAAATGCACATCTTGCCTCAAAGGGAAACAACATAAATCCTCACATAAGAGCAAAGTGATAAATACTATTGATGAGGTCTTGGAACTACTACACATAGATCTGTTTGGTCTAGTAAGTGTTCCAAGTATTGGAAAGAAGAGATACTGCCTAGTGATCACAGATGATTACTCAAGATTTACTTGGGTATACTTTATGGGCAGCAAAGATGAGACCCCAGAGTTGATCAGAACCTATGTGCTGAAAATGGAAAATCAACTTGAAAGGAAGGTGAAAGTCATTAGAAGTGACAATGGGATAGAATTCAAGAATGGAATAATGGAAGAATTCTGCACTTCTAAGGGGATATTTCAACAATATAGTGCACCTAGAACTCTTGAGCAAAATGGTGTTGCAGAAAGAAGAAACAGAACACTAATTGAAGATGCAAGGACCATGATTGCTGATGCAAAATCTGCCAGTCACTTTCTGGGCAGAAGCAATCAACACTACATGTTATGTGTAGAACAGAGTTCTACTAAACAAGGCTCAAAATAAGACTCCATATGAGGTTATCTTCAAAAGAAAGCCTTATATGAAGTTCTTAAAGCCTTTTGGATGTAGATGCTCACTGTTGAATACAAAGGACAATTTGAACAAATTCCAGTCAAAATCTCTGGAATGTTTCTTTGTGGGATACACATCTCATTCAAAGGCTTACAGAGTCTATGTGATGGAGCACATGGTGGTCATTGAGTCCTCAGACATAATATTCAATGAAAACCACTTTAACAATGTTGAAGGTCCCAAATGGCTATTTGACTTGGAGAAGATGATCAAGTCTTTCAAAATCTATAATGAAGACATGGATGACAGCATGTACAGAACTAGCTCCTGAACTAAATGGATTTAACTTTAAGAGAAGCAACCAAGGAGCAGCTGAAGTTGAGATGAATGAACAAGAAGCTGCAGTTGAAGTTTCTAATGAAGGTCCAAGTGATTTGGAGAGTGAACCCATTCAAAGTCAGCAACCTGCTTAGCCTGAAGGGACAAATCAATTTAAAGACAGGTTTTAGTCTTTATTTGACTCTCCACAAATTGGGTCAAATGAAGCATCATCATCTGAGATTAATCAAATTCAAGAAGTTGGTGAAAGTCAAGAAAGAATTGAAAGTGAAACTGCTGAGTTCAATATAACCAATCTTGAGACAGAAGTGTCTACACAACAATTTGTGCAGACCACCTCTGTTGAAAGAAATCACCTTGCAGATAATATCATAGGAGACTTGCATGAGAGAGTGACTAGAAGCTCTACTGAAAGGCAAACATCTGCCTGTATGCTTGCTTTCTATCCCAAGTTGAACCAAAGAACATCAATTAAGCTTTAAAGGACAACAACTGGGTAGAAGCTATGCAGGAAGAGTTAGCTCAATTCAGAGACTTACATGTATGGGACTTAGTTGACAAGCCCAGAGGCAAGTATGCTATTGGAACCAAATGGGTGTTTAGAAACAAGAAAGATGAGAGGGGAATAGTGATAAAAAACAAAGCAAGATTGGTGGCTCTAGGATGCTTACAAGAAGAGGGAGTTAACTTTGAAGAAGTCTTTGCTCTAGTTGCAAGACTAGAGGCTATCAGGATCTTTCTAGCATATGCAGCATCAATGAACATTAAAGTCTATCCACTTGATGTGAAGTCTGCATTCTTAAATGGAAAGATTTATGAGGAAGTTTATGTCACTAAAACTCCAGGATTTGAAGATCCAGTTCATCCCAACAAGGTCTACAAACTTAGCAAAGAATTGTATGGACTGCATCAAGCACCAAGGGCCTGGTATGATGAGTTGTCAGACCATCTGTTGGACAATGCCTTCTGCGGAGGAGCTATTAACAAGACCCTGTTCTACAAAAAATGGGAACAAGGATCTGCTACTGTTGCAAGAGTATGTGGATGACATTATCTTTGGCTCTATAAATGAACAAATGTGCAAGGAGTTTGAGCAAGTGATGAAATCCAAGTACAAGATAAGCTCAATGGGGGAAATGAATTTCTTCCTTGGACTTCAGGTGCAACAGAAAGCTGATGGAATTTTTATTAACCGATCAAAGTATGTTCAAGAGATTCTTAACAAGTTCAAGTGCCAAGACTTCAAGACAGTGTTTACACCAATGGACATACATAAGAAAATGGTACCTGATGAGAAGGGGGAGCCAGTGGACCAGCATGAATATAGGGCCAAGATAGGATCACTGATGTATCTTACAGCATCTAGGCCAGATATTATATTTGCTATGTGTGTCTGTGCCAGATTCCAAGCTAACTCCAAGGTCTCACATATGCTAGCAGTTAAGAGGATCTTCAGATACCTAAAAGGAAAACCAGATTTGGGGATTGGTATCTAAAGAACCCTTCCTTTGACTTTATTGCCTACACAAATAGTGACTATGATGGTTGCAACATGAGTAGAAAATCAACTTCAGGAGGATGCCAGTTTCTAGGGAATAGGCTGGTGTCTTGGCAATGCAAGAAGCAGACTACAGTGTCCATCTCCACTGCTGAAGCTGAGTACATTGCTGCTTCTGCCTGCTATGCAAAGGTTCTATGGATTCAGAATCAACTGCTAGATTATGGTCTGAATTTCTTATTTACTCCAATTTTAATTGATAATACAGCTGCTATGTTCATTGTTAAGAATCCAATCCAACATTCTAAGACTAAGCACATTGAGATTAGATATCATTTTATTAGGGACTGTCAGGAAAAAGGCTTAATAGAAATGAAAAGGGTAGATACATCTGATAATCTGGCTGATTTATTCACCAAACCTTTAGATAAAACCATGTTTCATTTTCTGTTAAAATGCCTAGGAATGATAAATGCTGATGAAGTTTGATTAAGGATGTGTGCTTGAGTGAGGTGCTTACTGATTATCTTTGTTACTCACTTTGAATGTTTTCAAGATGATTTGCTATGCTTAACTGATCATTCTAATTGCATGAATCATGTATGTGACTGTTTTTGTATGAAAAATTTGTTATAATTGTTAAGTACAGCTTTCAGTACTTTGATCTGTGCCTGAATGATGTATTTTTGTGGATTTAAGTACTTCGAGCATGAATCTGTGCTTGATACTATGCTTGATGCTTCTCGAGCACAAGCAGTGGTACTCGTAAGACTTTTCTAAGTCTTTCGAGCACAGATGTCATAGCTCAGTGGCTCGAGCATAGTTTCTTTCCTTGAAAAACTTTTTAAGTATTTCGAGCATGACTCTGTGTTTAATGGTGTGTTTGATGTCTTCGAGTACAAATAAACCATACTTGAGATCTCTCAAGTAATTCGAGCATAAATGATATGTTATTGCTTGTCGAGCATGGACATGTGTTCTGGAAAACTTTCTAAGTATTCCAAGGTCAAGTCTACTGCTCGAGCACACAGTTAAGTCCTTCAAGCACAAGCACTGAAATGATAGATTTTAAGGTTGCTCAATAGACTTTCGAGTATGCTCGATGAATTTTTGAGCATGCTCAACAGACTTATGTGTTAATTTGAATGTTCTATGCTGTCTGAATGAATCTGTTTGATATTGTTGAAGTGTGTGTGCTTGTTAATTGTGCTTAACTGACAATCACTGTTTTTCAAAATCAAAGCTTAAAATGAATTTTCAAAAGAAATGGTTTTGAGAATGTGAAATGTTTTTAACTAAGCAGCACTGTTTTTGGTGATCTCATAAGAGATATGATAAGATTATTCAGTTATAAACTTTATAGAAGCTTAAAAGTTTTTGGATAGAAATTGCATCCAATCTTATGGGAAATGATAGTATATTGCCTAAAATCTCTAACCAATGGAATATAGGCTTTAAGAATTTCTATTCAGAAAATTGACAATTTGCTTTGAGTATCGTTTCATGAATGTCACATGAGTGATACAAACATTATAAAATTTCTAAGTCTGATGTGGTGACTCATTTGAAGACCAAGGTACGTTTCCTTGCATATCTCTCTGAATGATAGGCAGAAAGACAATTATCCAATCATACACGAGCCTGTTGGTGTTTTGGTCACAAAAATCATTTAGTATCCGAGCAGATATAAAAGTATAAATAATTAAAAGCTTGTCAAGAAGAAAAAGAAAGAGGAAAAATATAAAAAAAAATTTCCTCAAAATAGTATATTAAATAATAATATATCATGACTTAAGGGGCACTAAGGGAATTATAGGGGTGGGGCATTCAAATACGTCCTAAATACCCAGAATGTAAGGCTTGTAAGTCCAGATGGCATGTAAGTCCAACGTTCAACCTTATAGTCTGATATCTATATATAAGTTTCTAAATAAACTGCTCATAAAAACAAATTTTGACCAAGGCATCAGGAGGTTGAAGTCAAATTGGGGTGATTGGAGAAAGCTAGATATGCTTTGAGAAGAGATAAGGAACAACCTGAAATCCAAAATGTAACCATTCTTCACTTTAGCTTTAATTGAACTTTAAGTATATCACAACTGTCATGATAATCATGCTAAGTGCAATTACTTACTGTCAACCTAACTTAAATTGTAATAAGGCTTACTATGATATGGTGTGAAAGCTTTAAACAATCTGATCCCATGTTGAGATCTTTCTATGAAAATGTTTTCAAAAGAATATTCAGCTGAAATTTGATCTCTTATTTCACCTTAAACAAATTGCTTAGGTCAGCTCACTATTATGAAATGGTTATCTTATATGCAAATTTGCAATTTGAGCAGAGGACATGAGTGATCATGTCCAAATTTTGTGACATAAGATTGGTGATTTCAAATCTAAACTGAAAATCATTTAAGTGTTTCGAGCAAAGAAACTTTGCTTTCTTGTGTGATAACATTATTTCGAGTATGCTATATGACTTGTATGATTCATCTATGTATTTTGAGCATGCATCTTACTTTCGAGCACCTGCAATGATATGAAAATTGTTGTTATGTGTTTCGCGCATGATTTCATGATAATTATCAGACCTAAGTCTTCGAGCACAAACAAATGACAGGTAGAAAACATTTAAGTATTTCGAGCATAGAAGTGTGCTAGACACTTAGGTATGAGGGTTCGAGCTTAAGAACTTAATGGATCAATTTGTCAAGTAGTTCGAGCAAACTTGTATGCTAGACCCTTAGATTGTGTGTTTGAGTACAGGCATAGGAAGGATTCAATCTGCTAAGGCTTTCGAGCATTATGGTACATCGAGCACATTGAGCTGTAGTAATCTAAGTGAGTCGAGCAAGGGTTACAACACTTCTAAGAGGGTGTATCTCAAGCATATGTTATGGTCATGATAGATTTCTAAGTGTCTCGAGCATGATGCATAGTCGAGCAGGGTTAGATTACAGGTTTGTCTCAGGCATACATATTTGAGTAAAGTTAAGTCTATTCGAGCACACTGTCTCGAGTATACTAGTGCTCAAGAGCATTATATTCCAAGTACGTCAAGCAAGGATTATACTATGTACTCGAGTACAGTGGAAGACAGCTGTTCATTTGGCTGTATGCTTGAGCAAGGAGGTACATTAAATTTGAATTAAATGACAACTGTCATGCACTAGACGACAAAAGGAGGTACTGTACTACCCAAACGTTAGGTATAAAAGGGGGACTTAGAAACTTTTTCACATATTTCTTTTTCTTTCTCTTAAACCTAGATGCAAACCCCTCTTACTCGTGCTTTTCCTGCTTACTCGAATACTCCTTTACTTGCTCAATTATACTTCGAATTCAACCATTAGCTATGTTTTGACTTCGGTAAGACATCGTTATTCGATAATCGTCACACCGATTTTGAAATTAGGGTTTCTAATTGACTTACAGACTAATTGTTTACTTGTTTTTGCAGGTACACATATTACTATGGAACAGGTTATTGAAGAAGCTATTATCATCTAACTATCCTCGAATAATAGTTCTGCAACTTTGTGTACTGACATATCTTCTTATTTTGCAGAACTGATGGCCATAAAATTTGAGAAGAGGCACAATATGTGCGCTCAGTTGGATCTTGACGATGATAACAGTGATTTGGAGCTAATGATCACTTTTCTAAGGAACTCCAACCTAAGAGTAGCTCTTACCGAAAGCCCTACAATTTATAAGAACCATATTTCGGACTTTTGGGGCTCAGCTACTTATGTGAATGGTATTAACGAGAAAAGGACTGAGGCATCTGTCCTAAATCATGACATTGAGATCACGAAAGCTTCAATAAGAGCTGCATTGGACCTGAACGACAATATTGATGCTCAACCTTCTTATTCAACGCCAAGATTATTAAGAGTCTTTCAAGAGACTATGGGTTACCAAGGCAGTGTGAAGGAGGGACAGTTCCAAAAGGGAAGTTTTCCACTGATATACCGTTTCCTGATCCATCATATCATCCAGTCCTTATCTCCAAGGAGAGGGACTTGGACACTACTGAGCAGAGAGCTTGGGACTCTCACTGTGGTGATCTTATACCAACAGCCTTTCAATATATCAAGATTCATCTTTCAAGGATTGGTGTCAAATGTTGAGAAAGAAGTAAATCAGAGGTTTCCAATGTACCCTTGATTTCTGCAGATTTTGATAAACATATCATTACCGGATCTTCAAAGAACAGGAGAGGTGTTGAGGTTACAAGATCCCAATATCTGCAAGAGAATGAAAGATGCTAAGAGTAAATTTGAAGAAAATAATGATTGGATGTTCTCCCATGGTTGCTTGTGCCAGCTCTAGGTGCTATTGATGTGCCTAGAACCCCTGGAAACAATGATAATGAAGATGATGATGATGTAGATGATGATGGTGGAAATGATGATAGTGATCAGAATGATGGAGGGGACAATGGTCCAGATGGGGATAATGCTATGGTTGTAGGTAATAATGATAATACTCAAGATGTGGTTGTTGGTGATATGTCTATGATTGACCAGACTACTCATGAAGGAGATAATGCAAAGTTGGGAATTAATGATGAAACTGATGAGCCGGTTGAGGGTCCAAGCAACATAGCTACTGAGACTATAGATGATGATGTATTTGTAGCAAATGTAATATTAGATGTTGCTGATACCATACATAAGATCACTCCACCAAATTCACCACCTCCTGAGGTGTACAATGATGACACTGATTCTGTTGAAGTTGATGATGACAATGACAACATCTTTTCCTCACCTGCTACCATTAAACCAGCCTTATCTGACAATGAATCACTTCATGACACACATATCCCTTCACCACCAACATCCCCATTAACTGTACCTATCACTACCTCAACACCTGTTTCCCAACCAGCCCAACCAGTACACGATACACATACTCCAACACCACCATCCTCCCTAGTACAAGACCAACCTGCTACCACCATTGCTCAACCTACTCAATCTCAATCCATTAAAAAAGCTGAATCTGAACCCTTCTCCGAACCTGCCCCAAAGCCAACTCAAGAAACCCCACCTTCGAGCCCAAATCTCTATGAAATTATTGTTGAAAATGCAGAGCTTGAGTTTGAAAACATCATGTTGAAAGAAAGGAATGCGGTGTTAGAAACAAGAAACCGGGTGTTGGAGGCTGCACTGAATGAGGCTTTATTGAAAATTCAAACCCTAGAGGGGCACTCTGAGGTTGAGAAGACCTCAGATGCACCAAAACAGGGGGAGAATTATGAAGATGCAAAGGGTGAAGATGCAGAGGGCCTGAAGATAATTGAAGATTTGTATGCCAGTACTGATGAAGAGGTTGTAGAAGTTGGAACATTAAATGCACTAAACATGATAAATCAAGAATATAAGGATGAAGATTCTGAAGTTGAGGGGGAGGTAGAAGGAAAGGATGCAGATATGGAAGAAGAGACCCCCTAGCAAATTGCCCAACGACAGATCAAAGGCAAAGGCGTGGCTCTATCTGAAGAAGACCTTCAACCTATTCTAACCCATAAAGATAAATCTGGCGATGAGATCCTAGAAAAGGATAATGTGATTGATCCTGACATTGCAGAGGTGGAATCCGTCAAAATAGCTATTAGACTGATAAATGAAAAGCTGAACTCAATAAATCAAGAAGATGAGGAGGAAATTCCACAAGATGTGCTTAAGCACTGATCAAAATGAAGGAGAAGGAAGAGGAGGATGAGAGAATGAGGAAGGAGGCAGATGATGCCATTAAAGCTACATTGGAAGCATTAAATGCAAAACAAAATGATGATACACAAGAGCATGTACAAACTAAGCCAGTGGTAACTAAGACTGAGAAAACTGAATAGGAGCCCACACAATCTCAGCCAATCATATCTAAACCAGCGATAACCGAACTTGAAAATGAAGAATCTGAACCCAAAACACCCAAGGAACAAGAGCCGGTTTAGGTCCAGTCAATCAAGAAGAGGATGAAACTATTGAAATATCTGCCAGCTCAATGGTGAAACTGGTTATAATGAAGGATCTGATAGACATTCTGAACAAACCAGAAGGGCGCATCCTGAGATAATAATGGCTGCTATAAAGGCACGGAGAGATTTTATTGACATGAGCAAAGAAAGAGAACTAGTGGTTGAAGAACCAGTTGAAACCACTGAACCTGTTGTTAATGAAGTTGCTTAAGAGAATGATGATATTCCGGTGAAAGAGCCAGTAGCTGAAGAGATAAACGTTGATGTGCCAGCAACTGAAACTGCTGAGCCTATAATCACAGAAACTGTTGGCGATGAAGTGGAGAAGACAGTAAACGAATAACCAATTGTCACTGAGCCAACAGAACCACAGACTGAGGCTGAAGGGGGAGTGAAGAGGAAAGAAACATCTGAGGTTGAACCTCCTAAAGCTAAGAGACAAAAATCAGTCTATAAGAGAAGACTGAAGAAATCCAAATTTGTATTCAAATCCCCTGAAACTGAAACAGAAGAACCAATGATTGGGGCACTTCATAATTTAGACGAAGAGTTTGATGAGAATGAGGATGAAGAGGGATCAAAGGATGTGGAGAAGGAAAATGAAAATAGAGCTTATTTGATAAGTCTTGACTATGATTTGAAATATCTACAAAGACTATCAAAAGAAGAAATAGCCAAAGAGGCTGAAGGGTGGAGAAAAAGGAAATCAAAACGAGACTTGTTGATAAAAGCTGGAAACAAATTTGCATTCCTAAACTTACAATCCTTTGATACTATTGACAAATCATATAAAAGAGCTCTTGGTGATGATATTGCAAAGTTTGTTGAAGAGGCAAACAAAAGAAAGAGAATAGATAATGATGCTGAGTATGAGTCTCTGAAGGCTAAACACAAGGATATTCAATTTCTGCAAGTCCATGGTTTTGAATACAACTCTCGGATCAAGCTTTCTCTAGAAGAATTAAAAAGAAAAGTGCAAGATGTAAAAGACTCTCATAAAAGTAAAAAGAGCTCTGCTGATGTTGAAAGAGAGAAGAAGCTGAAAGAGCAGATGGAGAAAGAGAGGATGGAGACTAAAACGAATAAAGCTGAGACTAAAGAATGGTTCCAAGATCCTTTGAGAGTTCATACTTTAAAGGAAATAGTGATGGGTAAAGGTATGACAGAAGAACAGTTCAACAACATGCCTCATGAACAACTCTTAGACATATACAATCAAGAGCAAATGTTATATATGGAAACGCAGAGAAGATTGGAAGAAGAGAAGAGAAAGATGGAGGAATTAGTTAGAGCTGAGATGCTGAGTGCCCTACACAAGAAAGGTGTGAGTATGGGAAGATTGATAGTTCAAAATGATGAGACAATTAAAAGATGGTATGAAGAGGAGGGGCTTGATAAGACAAAGAAAACTCAACAAGGAAGCACAAGCCGAACACCCTTAAGGTCTGAGATTGTGAGGCCTGAGCAACCAAGGAATTTAAATCTGCCCACACATCTCTTCTATGATAAAAGATCCAAGACCTTAAGGGTTATCACTGAAGACAAAGAAGAAACATTAATCATCTTTAGAAATGATTTGAGAAACTTTTCAAAAGAATAGCTGAAGAGAATGGCCGAACTAGACTTATACGATAATCAAGATCGAAGACAACTGGCCGGACAACAAAGGAATGACCTCTCAAAATTCATTAAGGAACAATCTGAGAGAGGGTTTCCATTCCTAAGTCAAAAGAAAAGAATAATACACAGTCAAGTTGAGAAAGAGAGAACGCGCAAAAGGATCAATGAAGTTCACACTCTTGAACTCTCTCTCTATGACGCTAGCAAAAAGAAGACCTAAGCAAGCAGCTCACATGGAAAAAGAAAGACTTTAAAGTAGTGCTTGGCTATGAGGCAGGAGATGAGAGAACCAAATTCAGTTGTGCAGCATAATGGAAGAATCACTTTCATCACTTATAACCAGCACAACTACTCAATCTCTTTAAGAAATGAATCGGGTATAACCATAGCTGTGATCAGGTATGATGGGGATCTTCAATTCATGCATCCTCAAGATCTCTAAGATATAGTAGATACTGAGTTTCCAATTGACTCCTCTGACGCTGTGGAGCTTGATATGATTAAACAAAAAGCAGCCATTGTCAAACTGAAGAAAGAAAAATCTGACACAAGGAGCAGGAGGAGGAGATAGCAGAAAAGACACTTAATGATGATTATTTGATTTCTGTTTATCTTTGTAATTTTGTTTAAGTTGTATTTTAATGTAAAATTTTAATGAGTAATGCCCAAGAGGCAGAATTCCTATTTACGTAATGAAATGACATGTTCTTGAATGATATATCTTTGATGTCTGATACATGTGTAACTCTATGCAGGTATGTTTTGGTGCATCTGATCTTGTTCCAATCTAGGGGGAGATTGTTGGGTCGGATTTTCTATAAGGAAGATTGGAATCTTCTCAACCTCTTCAGAAAACGGCTAAGTATGGACTTCAAGCAAGCCTAGACGATCGAGCATGGTTTTACTACTTCGAGCAAGGTCTTCAGAACCTTTAGTGGTTGATTGTTCTAAGTGTTAAGGCTTCGAGCAAGCTACACTTCAACGAGCAAGAGTATTCTTCTATCGAGCATTGATTGCCAATCGAGCAAACAGCTTGATCATACATGTTTTAACCAAGTGTACGAGCACAGGATGGTCGAGCACATGAGGACAAGCATGGATGCAATAAGAAGATGTCATGTGATCAAAGCAAGGACTTCGAGCATAGTTCAATTCCCCAAGCAAGATTTACATCCGAGCATGCTAAAGATTGATCAATAAGTGTAAGGACAAGACAAAAGACATCAAGAAGAATGAGCTTGCTCGATGGACTAGTTCAAGCAAAGCAAGGATTGGTCAAGAGGAATGAAGCTTGCTGGAGGAGAATATCTTCACTGAAGATATTCTAAGTAAAGTATGCTCGAGGACATTCATTGAGCATACCTAGCATAGTGAGTCTGCTCGAGCAAGATTGTTACCTTGCTCGAGGACTCAACACTTGTATTTCTTTTTTCTTTCATTATGTAATGATTAGGAACTTCTAGAAGGAATGTCAGGGCTTATAAATAGGGTCCTAGGTTTCCATTTAGGGCTCTGATAACGACGCACACAATACGAGAAACATTCCAAAAGAATATTCTATTTGTTTCCTCATATAGCCGCCGCCGTCATACACGAAACCCTAGACATTCCTTTCACTGTTGTATTAAATGATATATTAAATGCAGTGAATCTTTGTCTTTGATTGTGTTCTTATTGATTATTCATTATCGTTTCGTGTTCGCTATATCACACCTTTGTTCCCACTTGTTGGATATCCTGATTCCGTCGGGATATTCAATAGGCCTTTGGGTTACAGAGTCTATTCTTGTCAATCTTTCTAAGGTTTCACCCGACTCACGGTCCAGACACGTTAGACGGCGCCAGTACGTCCCGTCGGATCCTCTCACTACGTGTATGCACTTGCGTTTGCGTAACTTCCACCATACAAGCAGTAAACACGTTGCACATAATTCACGTATAATCATAAACAACACGCAAGAATAATATTAACATGTACGATAAATGTGAATCGGTTTATAAATAAGTGCATAGCTAACGAAATATAAACTTGTGACATGCTACACCCCAAAAATATTAAAAGCGTTAAAAAGGGGTTATGAAAAACCTACTAGTTAAGTTAAGCGAGTAAAAGCGAACGATACGTTTAAGTAAGCTGAACCGGACGAGTTTGGTTGGACAATTGACCCTATAAAATATTTCTAGGTTCAAATAGGATTTAAGGAAAACAAAATAAAACACAAGATTTAGACAAATTTGATTGTCGGTTTAGTATTTATGCTTTTGAAAGAACTACATATAGTACCTTTATAATTGCTTATTTTTAGTCTTTTCGTTGAAAATCTACAAGTGAGTTTATTTTAAATTATTTATAAAAGTTTGGGTTATAATAATTATTAGTCGAGTTATTAAGTCGGGCTTGTTTAAAAAAAAATCCTAAACGGGTATAAAATGAGTTTAAGCAAGTAGTTGGTTTTCGTTTAGACCTGAACTCAACTTTTTGTTTGAGTTCGTGTCTAAGATGACAAAAAATATTATTTTCAGATTATGTGAAGAAAAGCATTTGGTTTTAAATGTTTAAGTAAAATATATAACTAAACCGAACCAAATAAGTGCAAAAACGAGCTGGGTTCGTTTTTTATGAACAACCACTTATGACAAGTTGTATTCAACAAAGTATTTTATTTTAAACAAACCAAACACATTGTAAAACAACATATGACATACCCGGATTTGATGACAAAAATAAAGAAAAAGAAAACTTGGGTTATTCACGGTTTGACTTTCAAAATCAAACTTGATAATAAAAACAATTCCTCATAATGAATTTGGAAGATGGAGAATGACAAGTGAAAGCAAAAGAATGAGTGACTATTTATAAGAGAACAAAGTCAACAAAGATATAAAATAATTTGAATTTGGTCAAGCTAATTAATGCATTTTAATTCTTTGAATTGACCATTGACTCAATTGATAGAATTGAAAACAAGGTATGAACGTTTGAACATGTTTATTACATTATTAAAAGTTTTTGACCAAAATTTAAATGGTGTAGGAGGATATTTTTCATCTTTAAAAAAAATTTAGCTTTAGGTAAAAAAAATATGTGGCATAACTAAATTAAAAGGATGAACTTTGGTTATG
The DNA here is from genome assembly GCF_021521415.1 of Bidens hawaiensis. Lineage (NCBI taxonomy): Eukaryota > Viridiplantae > Streptophyta > Magnoliopsida > Asterales > Asteraceae > Bidens > Bidens hawaiensis. The sequence continues at coordinate 418,800 of NW_027491308.1, forward strand.
CATCAATAAGGCTATTTATGTGATATTTGAATAAAGAAAAATCAAGAGTCTTATATATATATATATATATATATATATATATATATAGTAGCAATTAATATCATTAAATAACTTTAAGAAAGAAAAACTATTACATTAAAAATATGTAACATATGGTTATATGTATAACTAAACGAATTACATCAAGTAATAAAGCGGGTTAGTTTCGGGTTTAAAAAAAAATTTAACAAATGTTACATTCATCATATTCAAACTAATCAAAATAAGCAAGTATCACAGTAATTGGTAGACTAATCGTTCTGATCAAAATAAACCTAAACCGACTAAATGTACAATATGCCAAGCATCAATACTTATTGATTAGTCATAAAAAATTACAAATAGTTTTTCTTTAACACACGAGAAAACTGAAAAAATACAATACTTGACATTGAAAGATCTTCAATTCTGATGATAGAAGCCATGTGGATGATTCGGTAGGGTGGAAATGATCTTTCAAGCTATGGAAACTGCTCTGGAATGTTAAGTATGAGTATAGGGATGTCAACATGTTATTTTAATCAAAACCCTAGTAATCCCGTCTTTGGCACCGCGATGAGTTATTCCTAGGTCCATCGTGTAGCGCAATGAACCAAAAGTTAACGAATCAAAAAAACAAGTCCATCGCGTATCGCGATGGACTATCCTCCACCCCATCATGAGGCGCGACAGGTCTTCTTACCAGTCAACTTTATTTCTTGTCTCATTCCGCGTGTTGATGATCCTGAATCTTCATTCTGTGCTCGTACAGCTCCAAAATAGCTTCATTAATTCCCTATGACTTGAAATATAACAACACCTATGAAGTACCGAAGTTCATGAAATAAACAATTAAAACTATACAAATAACAAACTAAAATATGTAAAAACTCTTTAAAAATATTAAAAATTATAAAAAACCAAAAATTTTAAAAAAGTAAAAAACCAAAACGTTTATATAGCATCCCGGTTTCATAAAAAAATCTCGATTTTGCTAAATTATACATCTATTTTTAGTATCATTTAATCTCGAGTTGCATAATATACATATATGTGCATTATCATGTATCTTAATTGTACATATACTTAGAAAAACAACATATATATACCTATATGTATATACATGTTTATAAGTATTATACATATATGTATAATTTAGCAAAAACGAGAATATTTTTTGTGAAACCGAGATGCTAGATAAACGTTTGCTTTTGTTTGCTTTTTTTACATTTTTTTAATTTTTGCATTTGTTTTGGTTTTATAAATTTTTTTATCATTGCTTTCAATTTTTTCTTGAAGGATTTTTTTGTGATGCAAAATGGTTCTCAATTTCCAAATGGTTCTCACACGATCTCAGTCATATATATAGGTATATTGGTTTTTATTAACCCAACTATCATTTTTTGGTAGATATCATTCCCAATTATTATATTGGCTGTTGACAGTTCAATCTTTTAAAGTATTTGTTCCCAACGGTCCGCGACTAACAAAAATCCTAACGCCGTTACTTGTGGGTTGCCGGAAAAACGTTTTTCATTGAAAAATTCACAATTTTTGCCAGAAAACTCAATATCAACACCGCCACCACCACCAAATGACTCATCACCAGCCAACCCCCTATGACATTCGTGACAAAACCCGGTACATCACAGTATTCACATGCCGAATAAGCGATTAACCGCTTATTGCGTATCGAACAAACGAATAACCAAACGGGTCTGGTTATGACCCGGATAAGCCAGGGGGCATCTTTATGTGATATACGTTTAATATATGCCATCATATTGATATTATGGCTTTTGTACGATAGCAAACCAGTTAAACGAAAACATGCTCGTTTAACTACTAGCAATGATTTTAAACGTGAGAGATAGTTCCGAAACAAGCATTGTATCATCTATTAAACCAAAAACACCTAAAAAAAATTTGTTGGGGATGTTTTAAGTGATCCGTGAAAATATTTTCGATATTTACAAACGAATAGTATGTTTTTCTAAATTTACAAGAAGTTAGCTAAAAAACATTCATTTTTGCACTGTTTGTCATACCCGATATATTTTTCTTGCCAAAAACCAAACCTGAAATAAACATAGACTTGAGAATTCATGTTCGAGCATGCAAAACGAGGCAAATGAGCCCAAAAGGGGGCCAAGGGGGTCCCTAACTTCCGGTCCGCCAAAGTGGACTTATTCCCCTCCTTTTTGTTATATATTTTATTTCTCTTACATTTTACATCATTTTCCACCAAAATATCAAAGTTTGAAGCTTCTATCTTGCTTCTTCATGTCTCTCAACCAAAACCCTAGATAAACTTGTCTTTTTGATAAATTTTTAACTTGTTTAAACATGTTTAATTACATATAAATATAGTTTGATTACCAAAAATCACTTCTAACCATGCAAAAACTCTAAAAATGGTCCAAAAATACATTTTGATCTTACACATGGTTAGGATCCTGGGTTGCTAAGTGTTTTTGTTCATAAACACGGATTAGAGGGTTTAAATCGCGTTTTTACGGTTCAAAAGTTCGGTTTAAAGCCCTAACCGAAACCTTAAGTTTCAAAGCTGGTATTTTGATGATACATACCTGTTTTTGTGATATAGAACCTGTATTTACCTTACTTAGAAGGACAAGAACTCGGAAAATTGAGTAAAAGAGCGGAAACGAACGAAAACAGTAAAGGTAATGCCGAAACACTTGTTTAGGAGCTATTTAGGATTAGATTTTGACGCGCTTGTTGTTAGATTGTAAAAGTTTACAGGGACATCAGGGACCATATGATTGAGTCCCTATCCAAATTTGGTAATTTTTCGACCATCCGAGAATATTTTTTGAATTTATTACCATTTAGGGATATTTATTTGGGAAAAATACTTAAAATGCCTGAAAAATTATGAAATTTTCAGGACAACTCAGCTATGGCATAATATAATCACATGTAAAATTTGTGGTCATTTGGAGAACCCTAGCTATTATATCTGGATTCGGGTTTATTCGAGTTTATACAGTTGTTTTTGGCTAGAAAAGATATCTTGCAAGATTTTTAGGTTCTGGGAATTTTATAGGTTGATTTGGGAAGTATTTGGATCACTCAGTAATATTTTTGGAATTTTTAGAAATCATTTGGTATAAACGGATGATTTACAGGTTAGATATAGCCTATAAAATGAATTTTTATAAATTAATAAATTAGTAAATAATTCTAGAAATATTTTTATTGAAATTTACATATTTTACTTGACAAGTGTATAAATTTTCATAGTTTAATGATAAACGGATAATTAACTGTGCTAAATTGAACATTAAACAAATTCAATTCTGATAAAAACCGACGGGTTTGCGATTAACGAACCTGTTGGAATATTAGAACATCAAGAGTGATCAAAAATCATATTTTCAGGTTAATTGAATAAAATCGAACTTTTTATAAGAAATCCGGACAACTCGGATGGATTGTGCGCGTTTTTTTCTCCAAATCAGACTGAATAAACGGAAACGAGCCCCGTAGCGAATCAAGGCATCTAATATGTGATATTTCTTTATAAATTTAATTATTTTTTTATCAACCAACATGTTTACCCGAGTTTATATAGTCATACCTATTTTATAAACGCGTAAACAATCAACTTGGTCCAGCTGGTGAAACGGGGAAACTGAGCCAAGTTCGGTTTTAAACATAAGACATTGAACAACGTCACAATCTAAGCCTATTGACATTTTTTGGGCATGACAGCTATACCCAGACTATCTATACAGCCCAGTTTGGTATGGAGATTATAGTAATATTAAAATATTAATATTATTATAATATTAACTATAGGGACTAAGTGATAGCAAGGGAAACGAACCCCGAGCTGACATCGCACTGAGTATCAACTAAACCGTGAGTTTCATGACCCCTCTTTTCAAACTGTTTACGAACTTTTGGGGTGAAAAGCATGTTTATATACGTTTATCTATCTGAAAATGGTTCAGGATATGAATTACCTAAACGTACATATACGAAAAGTCCATACAAACATAATGATTGATTACATGCTGATGAAAGGTGAAAACTATTTTTGAATGATAAGTTAAGTGGAGATAGTGCGAATACCAAAACCTTACAAAATTACATGTGACTATATGTTTATACAAACACGCTATGTAATGTTAAGCATAACAAATTGGGGAAATAACGTGGTCTGTAATGGCCATGGGTATAACGTGGTCAGTAATGGTCATGGGAATAACGTGATATGTAATTGTCATGGGAATAACGTGGCCTCTAATGGCCATGGGTATAATGTGGTCTATAATGTAACATCTCGGAATTTTCAAACCCGTATTCGTTTGCGTTTAACCCAACCCGTAACATTTTAGATCTTTATAGTTAATCAAAATCAAGTGTTTATAAGTAATTAAGAATTTAATTTTCATTTTATACTCTTAGAACTTTGCAAAATGTTTATTCTTTGATTTAACTTAAAACAATAAACTAGAAATAGCAATTTATGAAGTTTAGGGACTTAACTTGTCAAAATTTAAACTCTCCCTCCTGGAAACCGGAGCGCCGCGCGGTGGGAGACCCCCTAGGTGGCCACGCGCGCGGTGGGGTGTCTGCACAGTTCGTGTATGTTGATTTCGTTTCCTAGTTCGTTTTTTGCCCGAAATTGCTTATTTTAGGACATAATCGAGTGTTTTAAGCCCCGAGTAAACTAATATAATTAAAATACATGTCCATATACTTAACCCCTTGTCCAAGAACGAAATCTACTGATTATTCTATTGATTTGATCATTAAAGGCCCATTCGGTTTTTAAACGAGTAAGTTACCATATTTAGTTCGATTTAGTGAATCTTATATAAACATATCATTATTTTTCTGCCACAAATCATACCTAAACCCTAGAGATGCCTTCTCAGCCATCACATCCTCTGTCCCTCCCCAAACTCTTTGGTTTTTGCTTATTTGATTGAAGATACATTCATAACCGGTTGACTTTGCATACGTATGGACCTTTGACTCATCGTTTCTCTTGAATCTTTCACTTTCCGGGTAAGTTGTAAACATAGGAATATACATTCCCTAGTCAATAACCTTCAATGAATTTCGGTGGTAGAAGGATGTTGACTGGTCAATTCGCTTAAAACCCGTTAAAGGGCAAAACAGTCAACAAGTTTGACTTTACGTTTTCTCATGCTTCTGGTCAGATTCAACGTTCGGTCCTGAAGACTCGTAACGTAATTCTAAGGCTACTGACCAAAACCCGACTTCCGACTCGCAAAACGAGGCAAATGAGCCCAAAATGGGCCCAAGGGGGTCCCTAACTTCTGGCCCGCCAAAGTGGACTTATTCCCTTCCTTTTTGTTATATATTTTATTTCTCTTACATTTTACATCATTTTTCACCAAAATATCAAAGTTTGAAGCTGCTATCTTGCTTCTTCATGTGTCTCAACCAAAACCCTAGATAAACTTGTCTTTTTGATAAATTTTTAACCTGTTTAAACATGTTTAATTACATATAAACATAGTTTGAATACCAAAAATCACTTCTAACCATGCAAAAACTCTAAAAATAGTCCAAAAAGACATTTTGATCTTACACGTGGTTAGCAACCTAGGTTGATAAGTTTTTTTGGTCATAAACACAGATTAGAGGGTTTCAATCGCCTTTTTATGGTTCAAAAGTTCGGTTTAAAGCCTTAACCGAAACCCTAAGTTTCAAAGATGGTATTTTGATGATACATGCTTGGTTTTATGATATTGAACCTGTAGTTACCTTACTTAGAAGGATAAGAACTCGAAAAATTGAGTACAAGAGCGGAAACAAACGAAAACCACAAAGGTAATGCCGAAACACTCGTTTAGGGGCTGTTTAGGATTAGATTGTGACGCTCTTGTTGTTAGCTTGTAAAATTTTGCAGGGACATCAGGCACCATATGAGTGAGTCCCTATCCAAATTTGGTAATTTTTCAACCATCCGAGAATATTTGTTGAATTTATTACCATTTAGGGACGTTTATTTGGGAAAAATACTTAAACATAAGACATTGTATAATGTCACAATCAAAACCTATTGACACTTTCTGGGCGTGATAGCTATACCCAGACTATCTATACAGCCCAGTTTGGTATGGAGATTATAGTAATATTAAAATATTAATATTATTATAATATTAACTATAGGGACTAAGTGATAGCAAGGGAAACGAACCCCGAGCTGACATCGCACTGAGTATCAACTAAACCGTGAGTTTCATGACCTCTCTTTTCAAACTGTTTACGAATTTTTGGGGTGAAAAGCATGTTTATATACGTTTATCTATATGAAAACGGTTCAGGATATGAATTACCTAAACGTACATATACGACAAGTCCATACAAACATAATGATTGTACATGCTGATGAAAGGTGAAAAGTATTGTTGAATGATAAGTTAAGTGGAGATAGTGCGAATACCAACACATTACAAAATTACATGTGACTATATGTTTATACAAACACGCTATGTGTTAAACATAACAAATTGGAGAAATAACGTGGTTTGTAACGGCCATGGATATGACATGGTCTGTAATGGCAATGGGAATAACGTGGTCTGTAATGGCCATTGGAATAACGTGGTCTGTGATGGGCATGAGGATAATGTGGTCTGTAATGGCCATTGGGATAACATGGTCTGTGATGGCCGTGAGAACAACGTGGGGAGTGGAGGCCACGAGGCTATTGTGGGCGGAAGAGGGGCCACAATAGTAACAAACTAAAGTTGAGTATGGCATATGAGCCAAGTTCTGCTGCAAATTAATAAACTAAAGTTTAGTATGGCCTATGAGCCAAGTTCTGCTGTAACTTGATAAACTAAAGTTGAGTATGGCCTATGGGCCAAGTTTTATTGCAACTAATCAAACTAACTTGATTATGACATGAATGCCAAGAAAATACTGTGATCGTATATATTGTGAGTGGAAGGAGGGCCACCGTGATTGATGGTACATGAGAAATACTATACATGTATGTATATATATATATATATATATATATAGGAGAGGGTTCAAATGAAAACCACCATTTAACTTAAAAACTATGAGAATCACTATTAGCCAATCATAGAATTTTGTTAATTATTTTTCTTTTTAATTAATTCATGAAGGACTTATATGTAATTTGTCATCCTTAATTTTAGGAACATCTCTCCCAAATTAAAACCTATTAATTATTTGTTACGGTGAATGATTGAAGAAACCTAATTTCACGATTGGCCTGGTGATTCCGTTTCATTCATGGTGACCTACATCATTGAAAAAGTTTATCAATATAAGACTTGTTCTGTTGCTCATACGTACGTATGCCATAGTATTCTATGTGGGGAAGATTTTTATTTTCTTCTTTGAAAATTAATCTACTGGTGTGCTTTGGGCGGAATCTAGGGCTCTAAATTCATAACCAATTGCATAAAACAATTTCATGGTAGGATTTTAAAACCTTTTTTTTAATATTTTCAAAAAAAACCTTTATAGCACTTCATGGTAATGTTACATATATATAAGAAGGCATGATTTAGTTCAGTCAGTTTTTATGTTAGGTTACATATATGTACACTTGGTGTGGCATATATGTAACAATGAGATATAATTTGGTTTTAGTTCAGGTTTGAGGGTGTTTCATTATCTTTTCGAGGAGTACATAAAAGGTATTGTTATCGACTTATCGCTACATATATGTTGCACTATCTTTCATCATTATATTTTTTTTGACGAGTATATATATGCAGTTACTGTTACATATATGTAGCCCTATTTATTCATATTTGTTCTTATAACCATTATTTGGTGTTTTTCTTTGTTTCATATATATGAGATACTTAATACATATATGTAGTTTGAGTTACATATATGCACTATCTTTTTTTCCCCAGCTGTACATATATGCACTACTTGAGTTTGATTAAAAAATAATATTATATAGTAATATACAAATTTTTTTGATATATAACTATTAATTAATTGTATGCAAGTTTGGTAGCGTTTGTCACAATAAGTTGGAGAGATTACGTGTTTTAAATCTCGAACACTTAAAAGATGAGAGGAGAGAGAAAAATGAGAGGAGCAAATTTAGGGATTTTATGGTATTTTTTTCTACCAAAATTACCCTTCTTCCCTTAAACTAATCATCTTTAATTTCAAATTATTTACTTAAATGCGATTGTTTGTATTAACCATTGATCTAAAAAATCAATGATCTAGATTGGTTTAATTGGTTTTCTAGAAAACTAAGGTTCTCAGTTGAATCATTCTATATATATATATATTAAAATAGATATAGGAAGGATACAAAAGTAATTTCACAAAAAACTCTTAAAATTAAGAGTTTACAAGCTATAATGCATGCATTAGAGCTCCTCAATTCATGTTTCCCTCTGCTATTTGAAATATGTTTCCCCTCTAGCCGTCTGATTTCAAAATTCAAACAAAAACACACATTACTAGAAATAGAGAGATCACGCTCTCTGTTTCACGATCTTCGATCCCTCCTTTCCCCATCTTCACGTTCTTTGTTTCAAGATCTAGGGTTTGTTGGCTTTGATTTAAAAAACCTGGTAGTGGTGTGACCCGTTGATTTAAGTAACTGGCATCATCATCATCAGGCGAAAAGGATGAGTTTGCTAATGATGTGAAGAAGCTTCATGATGCTCCATAGCCAAGGTACCAACAATCTGACCCCAAATCCCCTTCTAGGGTTCATCTTCCGTCAGGTACTAATATCAATTCCGATGCACTTATAATATTGTTTGTTTTGTTTTGTTTGTTTCAGATGGTGCCCGATGTGAGGTTGGTTCTGTACCTAATTTCAAAATTGTTAATATTAACAAGGAATCTATGCTGAAAATGCATGTAAAGCCTAAGGTATGCTTGTTTAAAGCAGCAAGAACTTTTCAATATCTGGTTTTAATAGACATCTATGATATGTTCATTTCTCGAGTTTGCTGTTTTGAGAGGTATATCTTTCAATGAGGTGAGATATAATTGTTTTTTTCAGCTTCAAGATAAGCTTCATCTATGAGTTTTCATTAGAATACGTATCTATGCATATATGCAGGTAATATATGCGTTTTTATTTCAGTACCTTTTATCACTTATTGTGTTCTTTTTTTTTTTCTTAATTTCTACAGGCTTTGCTGCCATCAAAGAGTTTAAGCCGCTAAAACAGGTTATTTTAAAAAAAGCATTCTTTTACTTGATTTGTGCATATTAGCATACATTAAATATAAACTCATGTAATACTAGAAAGTTACAACCTTTACTATGACTTCTTTTATAAGTGGAAACTGTCAAATGTGAAGCCTGCTTCTTTATTATTAAGTTTTTGCTTACTTCTAATTGTGTTTGTTTCAGTGAAAGGAGAGTGATATCTAAAGGAAACTCCAACAAAAATTAGGTGCTTCTCTTTGTTTACCTTCTGAATGTGTTATGCCATAAAACTTAAATATGATTTGTATCAAAATACTACTCTTTTGACAGCAACAAAAATGCAGAAAAACTGCTCCTTTTAAAAGAAATATAGTGCAGCAAAAACTGTGATTTTGACAGTAGTTAAATGCTAAAAAAAACTGTCCATTGACAGCACTAAAAATGAAGTCAAAGCAACAAATTAGCAAGGACCAGCAGTTGCATAAAGCAACGGATTGAATTCGAATTGAATTGTGTTTGAATAGTGAGTTCAAATATCGGTTCTTATCCGAAACTGAATTTTGAATTTGGTTTCCAAATCAATTTGAATATGAAAATCTCGAACCGAGCGACCCAAATAACATGAAATAATATATATTTTACCATTTATGTTTCCAGAAAAATGAAAAAGAATCAGGCTCCAATACTGCACAAAGACGCTCTAAATCAACACAGAAAGGATCTTAAAGGTAATCGCTTTGGTCTCAATATTGCTTCCTGGACATCATTGCAATAGAGGAGAACAAAAGTGAAGCTGTTCTGCTACAATATCTATATCAAGGGAAAAACGATATGTGACTATTTCTAACTTTCACACCTCACATCTGCCAACAGCTGAAGTGAAATGGAATGTTGAAGCTTCTTGTTAAAAAAACAGTGTCGGTTCGGTTCTTGAGTATTGCAGGTACTTCAATGATTTAATCAACTCAAGTACTTTCATTAAATTACTTACTAACCTATATTAATTATTTAAATTATTTATTCCTCACTACAGAAAACGGGCCGCTAATATTCCTCTCTACATGTAAAATTTTTTATTTGTCATTTCAATTTATTAACTTCAACCTTGGTCTTGAATTTTTTTTTTACTGTTAACTATTGTATGGATATACACATGTTTCTCTTTTCAGGTGATAAATTTTTGTATGAGATAGTTTCTCCCTATTTGGAAATTGTGGAAAAGGCACTTGTTGCCGAAAAGAAGCCCCCTTTTATTCTGTTAGTTTTGTTAGGTATGCTATATCATCTATCACAATATTGTTAGCCAGAAAAAAAACATGTAATTATCATATTTGATTTTAGTCTTTTTTTGTAATAGTGTGCTTTAAGAGCATTCTTATCCAACCCCTCATTTTAGGTGAGGCGTGTTTTTATAATTTAGAGAGTGATTCAGGGTGTTGTGAGTGAAGAGCTTTTATATTTTAGAAAAAGTAGTGATTTTACATGTATATTTGAAAAGTTACTGTTCACCTCCCTATAATTTTTTAATATATTTTGAAAGTGGTTGTGAGTGAAGGTTAGAGAAAAGGTATAAAAAATATTATTTAATTGAAATAGAGAGAGAAAATGTAGTGAGTTTTAGTGTAATTTTTGGTTTAAAGATAGAGGGTGGGATGAGAATGCTCTAAGAGAGCAATGTTTAACTTTATACTATTGTAAAAGTATTTTAATTTTTTTACTTGCTTCATTGGTTTGAATTGTCTTTCTTTGCATTTGAATGCTTAGAGTTTGACTGTTCGTTTAGCATTTGAATATGTTGTTATTGCATAAGTTATTTAAAATTAGCGAAAGAATTGGCTTATTTAGTTTTTGATATTGGGTCTCTCTTGACGTGTATGATTAAAGAACTGTAGAAGTTGTTTGGTTCAGCGTTGTATAGGTTTGCTTGCAGCCCTTTATTTGCTATTTCATTGCAGGCAATCTAATGAATGTTGTCCTCTCGTATTCAACCCTATTTGGAACAGATTGTTGGGCCATCAAGAAGGCACAAGTGCGGAAGATGGAGGTAGCAGAAATGAGAATGCTACGTTGGATGTGTGGGCACACAAGGCTAGACCGAATAAGAAACGTTGTGTTTCGCGAGAGATTAGGGATGGCAAACATAGCAGACAAGATAAGAGAGTGGAGATTGAGATGGTTTGGACATGTAAATAGAGAAAAGACGAATCCTGTTAGATCCGTAGAAAACATTACAATAGAGGGGATGAGGGGTAGAGGACGACCGAAATTGACTTGGGATGAGAGGATTAGGCATGATTTGATAGACCTAAACCTCTCCGAGGACATGGTTGAGGATAGGAATTCGTGGAGAAGTAGAATTAAAGTTAAGGATTTTTAGAGAGAATTGAATACCTTAGGGCTTAGACTTAACTTATTATGTCACATACCATAATGGTATTTCCCTTACATATATTATTATTATTATTATAATTATTATTAGCTTTTATATAGCTGTTAAACTGTGATCTTATTATTAATATTATTATAATTAGTAGTAGTTTTTATATAACTGTTAAACTTTGTTTTCCTTTATTTTGCTTCATACACATGTACTTAGAGCCGAGGGTCTCTCTGGAAGCCACCTCTTTATCCCTTTGGATAGAGGTACGGTGTGGCTACATCCCACCCTCCCCAGACCCTACTAATAGCTTTGCTGTCGGTGGGATTTTACAGGGCATGATTGATTGATTGATTGATTGAGGCAAAGTTAACTTTGTGGGGTCAAATTTAAGTTTTGTGGTCAAGAGTGACTAAAAGGTCAAACGTGGGTATAATTGTAATTCTATATATGAAAATACTCAATAGCATCAAGATCGATTTTCTGATCAAAAGTAGCTATTGGGCTCGATATAATTGTATCAAAGGTTGCTTTTGGTGTTTGATTTCTTTGACGAAAGATCATTTCTTTTGAGACTTTAGCTTGAAGATAAGAAACTATTTTTGTTGTTTTTAATAGGTTTGGTTATATAAACAAGATTTGAAGCTGACTTGTGCTTTGATATATATTGTATATAACAAACTGAGTATAAATAATGTACTAATTTTTTGGTCTAGACTGTATAATGGTTTGTTTATTGGACAAAACTTTTGTTCACTTAAATCTTTTTAAAAGATTTGATGCTTTATATAAGTGTATACATCATAGTTGTTCACTTACATTCAACTTCACCTTAGTCCATGTTAACATGGTCTTACTAAATCTGCATTTTGTGTTTTGTATATAATCACATTTCTATATTTTAAGTTTTTAAATTCCGTCATATCGCGCTGGTATCTACTAGTATATGTATATGTATATATATATATATATATATATATATATATATATAGGATCAGGATCATGTGAGAATTTTTTGAGAATTGAGAACTATGAGAACCATTTTGAACCACAAAAAAACCCAAAAATAAAAAAAAAATCAGAAAACAAAAAAAAAACACAAAAATAAAAAAAGTAAAAAAACTAAAGTTCTTATTTATCATCCCGGTTTGTAAAAAAAACGTAAAAACAAAAATTCTCGGTTTAGCTAAATTATACATGTGCATATATGTACGCACATGTTTTTTTTCCTATACACATATGTATAATTTAAGGTAAATAATAATGTACATAAGTGTACATTACGTAACTAGAGATTAAATGAAAGTATACATATGTGTATAGGTATAATACGAATTAAAAAGAAAAAAAAATTGGTTTTTTTTTATTATACATATATGTATAATATGTACACACATGTTTTTTCATATACACATCTGTATAATTTAAGGTAAATGATAATGTAGATATGTATACATTATGTAACTAGAGATTAAATGAAAGTACACATATGTGTATAGGTATAATACGAATTAAAAAGAAAAAAAAATTTAGGTTTTTTTTTTATGAAACCAGAATGAAATATAAGAATTTTGGTTTATTTTAAATATATATATATATATATATATATATATATATATATATATATGGTAAGGATTCTAAGAGAACTATTGGCAAATTGAGAACTTTGAGAACCATTTTGGACCACTAAAAAAACCCTCTAAAAAAATATTAAAAAAATTATAAAACAAACAAAGCCGAAAATTTTAAAAAAGTAAAAGAAACCAAAATTCTTATATTTCATTCCGGTTTCATTAAAAAAAAAACCGAAATTTTTTTTTTCTTTTTAATTCGTATTATACCCATACACATATGTGTACTTTCATTTAATCTCTAGTTACGTAATATACACATATGTACATTATCATTACCTTAAATTATACATATGTGTATAGGAAAAAACATGTGTGTACATATTATACATATATGTATAATAAAAAAACTGATTTTTTTTCTTTTTAATTCGTATTATACCTATACACATATGTATACTTTCATTTAATCTCTAGTTATGTAATGTACACATATGTACATTATCATTTACCTTAAATTATACATACGTGTATAGAAAAAAAACATGTGTGTACATATTATACTTATATGTATATGTATAATTTAGCTAAACCGAGAATTTTTTTTAGAAACCGGGATGATAAACAAGAACTTTGGTTTTTTTACTTTTTTTATTTTTGAGTTTTTTTTTTGTTTTAAGATTTTTTTTTATTTTTAGGTTTTTTTGTGGTCCAAAATGATTCTCATAGTTCTCAATTCCCAAAAAGTTCTCACCTGATTCTATATATATATATATATATATATATATATGTTCATATACATACTATGTAGGTAGGCGTAGGAAATACTAGACATATATATATATGCACTGTGTAATGACTGATTTTATGTGAAACCATTGTGGGCGGAAGGGGGGCCATAGTGGTTGATTTTACGTTGAAAATGGAGACACATAGTATGAACAAACAGTCATGATTTGTCGTAGTTTCAAAATTATGTCATAAACTTGCACACATACATATGTACATACAAAGATACAGATGTACATATATAGAAACGTAAATACATTTTTACATACGCGTGTACATATAAACTATGATTGTGTGGCACGCAGAACCGATTTCGTTAAACTTATGAAACTCACCAACTATTCGTAGTTGACCTGTTTTTAACATGCTTTTCATGTATTCAGAAAAATGGAGTAGATTGCTTATGTGTTACGTGTTTGGATTGTGATCGATGCTGTGTAAATTGGTACAAGCATTCGATTTAGGTGTAAAGTGGCTTAACGGGCTGGATTGGTTTGTATCACCTAGTTTGTAAATGAAGTTACATTGATGTAATATATTTTAAATTAGTTAGTACTGTTTCTTTATGAACAATGTGTTTGATACCAGTTGTGTCTGTTACATTACCGTTTTACGCTTCCGCAAATCGCTTAACGAGGTGTGACAGAAGTTGATATTAGAGCCATTGGTTATAAAGAATTAGGGTATCTTGTAACGCCCTGGAATTTGACTGGTAAACTAAAATCAAGAAATCATCGGAAACTATACCCTTTGGGTTCTGGACGATAAGTTCGGAATCCATATCATTGGAAAATCTGTTTATTTCAGCTAAAAATGTTTATTTCATAAAAAGAACTTTTATGTTTGAAAAAAAAAAAATATTAATTTTGTGTTTTCGAAAAATAAAAGGTTTTTATTTAAAAAGATTTCAAGCGATTACTTGAAAAATGATTTTTATAAAATTTTTACTGAAAAGTTCTAGCTCGTTAAAACTTATGAACTCAGCTAGCCTTGACCCGTAGGTAACCGAAACCCGAACCCGATAGAACCGAGTATATAAGCGTAGTGCAAGAACAAACTCCACCATTTTCTTTCATCTCTTCCACACCCACACCCAAACACCCCATTTCTAGAGAGAGAGTAGTGAGAGAAAGTTGTTCAATCCAAAATTCGAGTTCACCAATCTGTTTATTGTTGTTTTTGGTAAGATCTTCTTAAAAATCATACGTTTTTATCATCAAATCCGGCCCCGAATCGAGCAAAAATCCCAACTTTTGTTTCAAGTGTGTTCTTGGTCAAAAATCGTCATTTTTGGTGTCAAAAAGCATACTTTTGTTGTTATAAACGTTAGGAATCTATAGCCCTATGAATTCCGAGCATTTCCATGTATAAAACATTGATTTTGGGCGAAAAATCATGAAAATCGTCAAAATCCCGTAGGTTTCTCCGTCATCCGGCTTGAAGGAGTCGAATAGGCTCTATTCGGTCGAATAGACCAATCGAACCATCTCCTATTCGGTCGAACAAGAGACCATTCGGTCGAACCAGTGGGCAAACGAACAGACTAACCGAATCAGAATACACATTCGACCGAATACGATTGTATTCGACCGAATGTACATCCTACTCGACCGAACGAGTCCTCAGTCGACTGAACGTGTTCTTCCCAGCCCCTTTGACCGAACCAGTACCATATTCGACCGAACAAGTAGCTGATTCGATCGAACCTGCCCTTATTCGACCGAATGTGCCAGAATCAGCTTGTTTTCAACTTTAAAACTTGGTTTTTGCTCGAGGTCGCGTAGGCTTATACTCTTAGACTTAAAGCGTGTTGTTAACCTATTATGTCCTTGTCTAGACTTAGAGGATCGACGTTTGGCAGCACTCGACCACCCTAGCAACCATACTTAGCCAACAAGGTGAGTTCATAGCCCCCTTTTTCTTTTAAGCTTTTCAAATCATTGGGGTGGAAACATGGTAACTGTACACGTTTTGACAAAACTCATTTATTCAAACATTCATTATCATAGACATTCTTGGCAAATCTTTTGCAAACAATGAACATTGGGGAAACAAGTAATCATGGCAGGTTACTCATACCTTAACTTTCTCGGAAGTTGTGTATGTCTAATCAGTTATTCAGGAGTAAACATGGGAATCATTGATCGCTTAGGGAACATTAGACGTTTGGAAATCAAAGTCATGTGCCCGTTATACATTATCATGAAAACACATCATTCATTGGACAGTCTAGTGGTCGTGTGAACATAGGCAGTATAGGTCACACTAGTGCATATGTTTGGTTTCCAAGTGGTCGATTGGTAGACAGGCCGTCACTAGATGTGGGATTCTAAAGTGTTCGATTTAGAATACACGTGACCTATGGGGTTCTTAAGTGTTCGATTAAGAATCCGAAGGATTTCCTAAGTGATCGATTAGGAATCCAAGAGATACTAAAGTGGACGCTTTAGAATTCTCTCATGGTATCCAAAGTGATCGATTTGGGTTACCATCATGGAAATCAAGTAGCATCGTGTGGTCTTGTGTGGGTTGATGTCAGGTCTCGTGTGATCATTATGCATTATCATCATTATCATCAAGACATGGTTACATATGATTCTTTGGTATCTTTATACACATATCCTTGATATCATTACACCTGTATGCATGGGAACAATACTTGGGATCATTATACATAACTCTTGCAGTCTTGGTTGAGTTGATAAGCATACCCAAGCATAGTAGGATATGTTGTAGGAGTGGTGGGTTAGCCGATGGTACACCCTATACATAAACCCCTACAACTTAGTCTAGTATGCTTGAGTAGGGCTTATCACTACATTATTAGTTGACCTATCTTTATACCGTGGATTTACAAATATAAACAAGCTTAGCAGAGTAGGTTGTAGGAGTGGAGGGTTAGCCGATGGTACACCCTATATATAAACCCCTACAACCTAGTCTGGTACGCTTGTCTTGTCTTACAAACCTTTTCAAAACCGGGCTTTATACCCAAGCATGGTAGGATAAGTTGTAGGAGTGGTGGGTTAGCCGATGGTACACCCTATATATAAACCCCTACAACTTAGTCTAGTATGCTTGTGTATAAACCCTTTTTCCTTAAACCTATGAATTCACTCATCTACTTTATGTAGTTGACGCTTTTGTTACATGTTTTCAGGAAATGAAGCAGGAAGTAGCAAATAGCTGATAGAGGCCTTAGATGGAAGACATTTAGGATTGATGTTAGCATTATCCGTTGTAATGGAACGTATTTGCTACCTGTTAAATTGTTGTAATGTTGACATGTTTTAAGTTTATGCATTTAGACTTTTAAATCTATTGTTCTCAATCAATCACGACCCCGTCGCCACACCTCGGTTTTTCCGCCAATTACGACCGGGGTGTGACAGATTGGTATCAGAGCCACAGGTTATAGGGAATTAGGAAACCGACCTAGACTATAACCTAGGACCCTTGACTCTAGATAATTCATGCATCACTATCACATACCCACACTTATATGCTTGCTATGTGCTTATGTGTTGCATCATTAACTGTGAATCTAGTAGCGATGTACTCTTTGGCAATTCCTTATCCAGTTATTCTTTATTCTCAATTTATCTAATGCGCATTCTTATTCTTTTATAGAATGCCTCCTCGTCGCTCATCCGTCAATGCTGACCCCGCTGACCTCGCTGCCCTCATAGCGCAGCAAATTGCAGCAGTTCTCCCGGGTCTGGTAAACAACATGAGGCAAGAAGGAACCTCGGGTGCACCACAAGCCCCAGAACCGAATCCCACTCTTCAGGCCGATAAGCTCTATAAGGCTTTTACCAACACTAGGCCTACAAGTTTTAGTGGAACCGAGGGAGCCGCTGGTCTTCTCCAGTGGTTCGAGAAAGTCGAAGCTTCATTCAACATGTGCTCCTGCCCGGATGAACTCAGGGTCAAATTCGCGGCGAGTATGTTCCACAAACGGGCTCTCACGTGGTGGAATAACGAGATAAGAACCAGGGGACGAGACGCGGCCCTAGCCCTGCCCTGGTCTGAGTTTGTTGAGCTAGTCACGCAGGAGTTCGTTCCGAGAACCGAGATCCAGAAACTGGAGGCTGAGTTTAGGGCGCACACGATGAAGGGCGCGGATCACATGAAGTACACGGAGAGATTTCATGAACTCTCCTTATTGGTGCCCCATATGGTTACCCCAGCTTCTCGCGCTGTCGAGCAATACATCAGCGGTCTTCCGGACTCCATGAGGGGCATTGCGGTTGGAGTTGACCCCACTACACTTAAGGCAGCGATCGATCTCACTGCCTGTCTGACCAGGGAACAGCTCAAGTCTGGTGTTCTGCAACGGGATAAGGGCAAATCCTCCGAAGGGAAAGCGAAAAAGGGGAGCAATAGGAAGCGGAAAGCGACCAACTTAGCTGCAATCACTGATGCTACGCCTATCAACTCCATAGCCCCCGCTCCAGCCACAACAGCTCAGGGAAGACCAAGGAAGGAATATACTGGGCTACATCCCAAGTGCAACTTATGTTCTTATCATCACCCAACTAGAGAGTCGTGCCGCAAGTGCACGAATTGTGGACGATTCGGGCACCTGGTGGAGCGATGCAGGAGTCCTGGCAACCAACTGGCTGTGGGGAATGCTAACCCTCAGCCTAACCCTGCTCGAGGCTGCTTCGAGTGTGGCGCTATGGACCCTTACAGAAATCGATGCCCCCGCGTCACCAACATCCCTCCGGCTCGCGGGAGGGCTTTTACCATTGGAGCTGCCGAAGCACGCCAAAACCCCGATGTTATTACTGGTACGTTTATTCTTAACAACAACTGGGTGTCTGTCCTATTTGATACAGGAGCTGATAGGAGCTTTGTTTCTTGCGAATTGGTTCCTTTGCTGAAATTAAAAATTTCCGAGTTGGACCCTGCCTTTTCTGTTGAACTTGCTAGTGGAGAGTCCAAACAAGTGAAGTCTGTCATCCGAAATTGCACCCTTACTCTTGTCACCACATCGTTCAGTATTGACCTTATACCTTTTCGTCTTGGAAGCTTCGATCTAGTTGTGGGAATGGACTGGCTGTCCAGCAATCACGCGGAAGTAATCTGCGCCGAGAAACTTATTCGTATCCCTTTACCTTCTGGCGAAATTCTAACTATTCAAGGCGAAAAATCGGGTGGATGCCTAGGGATCGTCTCTTGCTTAAAGGCCAGTCGATACCTTCGAAAGAAGTATCCCGCATTTCTAGCTCATGTTACTCTCAAGGAATCCGAAGACAAGAGACTGCAGGACATTCCTGTTGTGCGTGAATTTTCTGATGTTTTTCCCGAAGATCTGCCTGGACTTCCTCCTAGCAGGCAGGTGGAATTTCGTATCGATCTTATTCCTGGTGCTCTCCCTATTGCTAAGGCACCGTATCGTCTAACTCCGTCGGAACTTCAAGAATTATCAAATCAGCTTCAAGAACTTCTTAGCAAGGGATTCATTCACCCTAGCTCGTATCCATGGGGAGCCCCAGTACTCTTCGTCAAAAAGAAGGATGGGACTTTCCGTATGTGCATTGACTACCGGGAGCTTAATAAACTCACCATCAAAAATCGGTACCCGATACCGAGAATTGATGATCTCTTTGATCAGCTCCAGGGTGCTACGTTTTTCTCTAAGATCGATCTGCGTTCTGGTTACCATCAGTTGCGTGTTCTGGAAGAGGATATCCCGAAAACTGCGTTCCGAACTCGTTATGGTCATTACGAGTTCATGGTTATGCCTTTTGGAATGACCAATGCTCCCGCCAACTTCATGGATCTGATGAATCGCGTCTGCCGTCCATATCTTGATCAGTTTGTCATTGTTTTCATAGACGATATTCTCATTTATTCTCGTTCGAGGACCGATCATGAGCTTCATCTCAAGCTTATTTTGGAGCTTCTCAGGAAAGAGCGACTATATGCCAAGTTCTCCAAGTGTGAATTTTGGCTAAGGGAAGTTCAATTCTTGGGACATGTCATCAATGTCGACGGCATTCACGTCGACCCTTCCAAGATAGAAGCCATCAGAAATTGGGTAGCGCCTAAAACACCTACCGAAATCCGTTCATTTCTTGGTCTGGCCGGTTACTACCGCCGATTTATCTCAAACTTCTCTAGGATTGCCTTGCCTTTAACCACTTTGACCCAGAAAAGGGAACCTTTCGTGTGGGGACAAGATCAAGAGGAAGCTTTCCAAACTCTGAAGAATAAGCTTTGCCATGCACCGATTCTATCACTTCCGGAAGGTGACGATGACTTTACCGTTTATTGCGATGCTTCGAATCAGGGCCTCGGTTGCGTTTTAATGCAACGAGGGAAGGTCATCGCTTACGCCTCTCGACAACTCAAGGTGCACGAGAAGAACTACGCCACACATGACCTGGAGCTGGGTGCAGTGGTGTTTGCCCTGAAAATCTGGAGACATTACCTGTACGGTACGAAGTGTGTCATTTATACCGATCACAAGAGCTTACAACACATCCTCAATAAGAAAGAGTTGAACATGAGGCAGCGACGCTGGGTCGAACTTCTCAGCGATTACGATTGTGAAATTCGCTACCACCCGGGAAAGGCTAATGTGGTGGCTGACGCATTGAGTCGTAAAGCAAGGACCCAGCTGTACTCTATTCGGATTCAATCCAACCTTCCTTCCTTAATTCGTGAAGCTCAGAATCAAGCGCTTGTGAATGGTGATCTCAAGGGCGTTTTGTCATGTGGAGCCGAGCAGAAATTCGAAACCAAGTCAGACGGCATCCTCTATTTTCTTGACCGAGCGTGGATCCCGAACTCTGAGCCTCTTCGGACGCTTATTCTAAATGAAGCCCACAAGTCCAGAAACTCGATTCATCCAGGCAGCAACAAGATGTATCAAGATCTTAAACCCCATTATTGGTGGCCCGGGATGAAGAAAGATATCGCTTCGTACGTGAGGAGATGTTTGACTTGTTCGCGAGTCAAGACAGAGCATCAAAGGCCATCTGGGCTACTTCAACAACCTATTATTCCTCAGTGGAAGTGGGAAGAGTTAGCTATGGATTTCATCACCAAGCTACCACGGACGCCTAGCGGTCATGACTCAATTTGGGTTATTGTGGACATTCTAACAAAATCCGCCCACTTTATCCCGGTTCGTGAAGACTACACTACGGAAAAGTTGGCGCGGGTATACATTCGTGAGATCGTTTCCCGTCACGGTGTGCCTAAGGGCATCACGTCTGATCGTGACAGCAGTTTTTCTTCCAGGTTCTGGAAATCTTTGCAAAAGGCCTTTGGGACAAGTGTGAAGCTTAGCTCTTCCTATCATCCAGAAACTGATGGGCAGAGCGAGAGGACCATTCAAACCCTAGAAGACATGTTGAGAGCTTGTATCCTCGATTTCGGTAGTAGTTGGGAAGCTCATCTGCCACTGGCAGAATTTTCTTACAACAATAGTTACCACGCTACCATTAAATGCGCGCCGTTTGAAGCTCTTTACGGCCGCAAGTGTCGCTCTCTCTTGTGTTGGTCAGAGACCGGGGATTCACAGATCATCGGCCCCGAACTAATACAGGAGACAACCGATCAAATTGCTTTCATTCAACAGCGAATCAAAGACGCTCGTTGCCGGCATAAGTACTACGCCGACAAACGACGCAAGCCACTCGAGTTTCAAGCTGGTGACCGTGCCATGCTGAAAGTTTCCCCCTGGAAGGGCATAGTCCGTTTCGGGAAGAAGGGAAAGTTCGCTCCTAGGCATGTTGGACCATTCAAAATCCTTGAAAGGATCGGACCAGTTGCCTATCGTCTTGAGCTGCCACCGGAACTCAGTAGAGTTCACAACGTTTTTCATGTTTCGCAATTAAAGAAGTGTCTTGTTGACGAGGCCCTTCACTTTCCCGTCGACGAGGTTCGAATTAGCGACAATCTGCTTTTCGTTGAAGAACCCGTCGAGATCATGGATCGCGAGGTCAAGAAGACCAAGCGTAGCCGCATACCGCTTGTGAAAGTTCGATGGAATAACAAACGCGGACCCGAGTTTAAATGGGAACGCGAAGATCAGATGAAGGAGAAATACCCTCATCTGTTCTCTTAGTCTATATTCTTGTAATCTAATTGTCTAGAAGTCAATATAAATTTGCAGCATGTATCAAATAACTGTGTTATTCAATAAATATCATGTTGCCTTGTTATGCTTATAAGTATTCTCTTATTTGCATCCAAAAATTTTGGCTACTCAGGGCTCATGCTGGAAAGCACAAATCATATCTACTCAATCATATAAACCTTTGGGAATTTATACATCATTTAAGCCAAAATTTGTCATCATTCTAGCATTCATGGAGCATGGTTGTGTGTATGTGTGTGGTGTCGTGTCAAATTTTCTAGCCGCACGCAATAGAGTTTATACATTGATACAAGGTGAGCTCGTAATTATAGTCCGGAATATAATTGCATCAAGGTCACAGGTGTATACGTGTATAAGAAATATGCTATTGTGCAACTAGGAGTCGTGAACTCAAGGTTCGTGTAGGGAACTATTCGACAAAGGTTGAAGGAGTGGTGGGTTAGCCGCTGGTACACCCTATATATAAACCCCTTCAGCACGAGTTGAATATGTCTGAAGCGAAACTTGGAATTAGGGACTTATAGTTAGCGTGGCAGCTGTGAGACATTAAATTCAAGAATTATTGAGGGAATTATTCACAGAAGATTGAAGGAGTGGTGGGTTAGCCGCTGGTACACCCTATATATAAACCCCTTCAATCCGAAATGAATATGTCTGATGTAAAGCTTGAGGGTGATGCCTTTTAGTGGAAAATAGTGTGTCGTCCTGTGTGTCATTGACCTAATAAGAGTCGAAGGAGACACTCAAGTAAGGTTGAAGGAGTGGTGGGTTAGCCGATGGTACACCCTATATATAAGCCCCTTCAGCTTGATTTGGGTGGTATCTGAGACGAATATTAGAAGTAGTGGCGCATAGTGGTCATCATGGGATCATGTAATCTTAATCATCGTTGCATCAAGTATACTAAAAATCTAAATTTCGGGACGAAATTCCTCTAAGTTGGGGAGGATGTAACGCCCTGGAATTTGACTGGTAAACTAAAATCAAGAAATCATCGGAAACTATACACTTTGGGTTCTGGACGATAAGTTCGGAATCCATATCATTGGAAAATCTGTTTATTTCAGCTAAAAATGTTTATTTCATAAAAAGAACTTTTATGTTTGAAAAAAAAAAATATTAATTTTGTGTTTTCGAAAAATAAAAGGTTTTTATTTAAAAAGATTTCAAGCGATTACTTGAAAAATGATTTTTATAAAATTTTTACTGAAAAGTTCTAGCTCGTTAAAACTTATGAACTCAGCTAGCCTTGACCCGTAGGTAACCGAAACCCGAACCCGATAGAACCGAGTATCTAAGCGTAGTGCAAGAACAAACTCCACCATTTTCTTTCATCTCTTCCACACCCACACCCAAACACCCCATTTCTAGAGAGAGAGTAGTGAGAGAAAGTTGTTCAATCCAAAATTCGAGTTCACCAATCTGTTTATTGTTGTTTTTGGTAAGATCTTCTTAAAAATCATACGTTTTTATCATCAAATCCGGCCCCGAATCGAGCAAAAATCCCAACTTTTGTTTCAAGTGTGTTCTTGGTCAAAAATCGTCATTTTTGGTGTCAAAAAGCATACTTTTGTTGTTATAAACGTTAGGAATCTATAGCCCTATGAATTCCGAGCATTTCCATGTATAAAACATTGATTTTGGGCGAAAAATCATGAAAATCGTCAAAATCCCGTAGGTTTCTCCGTCATCCGGCTTGAAGGAGTCGAATAGGCTCTATTCGGTCGAATAGACCAATCGAACCATCTCCTATTCGGTCGAACAAGAGACCATTCGGTCGAACCAGTGGGCAAACGAACAGACTAACCGAATCAGAATACACATTCGACCGAATACGATTGTATTCGACCGAATGTACATCCTACTCGACCGAACGAGTCCTCAGTCGACTGAACGTGTTCTTCCCAGCCCCTTTGACCGAACCAGTACCATATTCGACCGAACAAGTAGCTGATTCGATCGAACCTGCCCTTATTCGACCGAATGTGCCAGAATCAGCTTGTTTTCAACTTTAAAACTTGGTTTTTGCTCGAGGTCGCGTAGGCTTATACTCTTAGACTTAAAGCGTGTTGTTAACCTATTATGTCCTTGTCTAGACTTAGAGGATCGACGTTTGGCAGCACTCGACCACCCTAGCAACCATACTTAGCCAACAAGGTGAGTTCATAGCCCCCTTTTTCTTTTAAGCTTTTCAAATCATTGGGGTGGAAACATGGTAACTGTACACGTTTTGACAAAACTCATTTATTCAAACATTCATTATCATAGACATTCTTGGCAAATCTTTTTCAAACAATGAACATTGGGGAAACAAGTAATCATGGCAGGTTACTCATACCTTAACTTTCTCGGAAGTTGTGTATGTCTAATCAGTTATTCAGGAGTAAACATGGGAATCATTGATCGCTTAGGGAACATTGGACGTTTGGAAATCAAAGTCATGTGCCCGTTATACATTATCTTGAAAACACATCATTCATTGGACAGTCTAGTGGTCGTGTGAACATAGGCAGTATAGGTCACACTAGTGCATATGTTTGGTTTCCAAGTGGTCGATTGGTAGACAGGCCGTCACTAGATGTGGGATTCTAAAGTGTTCGATTTAGAATACACGTGACCTATGGGGTTCTTAAGTGTTCGATTAAGAATCCGAAGGATTTCCTAAGTGATCGATTAGGAATCCAAGAGATACTAAAGTGGACGCTTTAGAATTCTCTCATGGTATCCAAAGTGATCGATTTGGGTTACCATCATGGAAATCAAGTAGCATCGTGTGGTCTTGTGTGGGTTGATGTCAGGTCTCGTGTGATCATTATGCATTATCATCATTATCATCAAGACATGGTTACATATGATTCTTTGGTATCTTTATACACATATCCTTGATATCATTACACCTGTATGCATGGGAACAATACTTGGGATCATTATACATAACTCTTGCAGTCTTGGTTGAGTTGATAAGCATACCCAAGCATAGTAGGATATGTTGTAGGAGTGGTGGGTTAGCCGATGGTACACCCTATACATAAACCCCTACAACTTAGTCTAGTATGCTTGAGTAGGGCTTATCACTACATTATTAGTTGACCTATCTTTATACCTTGGATTTACAAATATAAACAAGCTTAGCAGAGTAGGTTGTAGGAGTGGAGGGTTAGCCGATGGTACACCCTATATATAAACCCCTACAACCTAGTCTGGTACGCTTGTCTTGTCTTACAAACCTTTTCAAAACCGGGCTTTATACCCAAGCATGGTAGGATAAGTTGTAGGAGTGGTGGGTTAGCCGATGGTACACCCTATATATAAACCCCTACAACTTAGTCTAGTATGCTTGTGTATAAACCCTTTTTCCTTAAACCTATGAATTCACTCATCTACTTTATGTAGTTGACGCTTTTGTTACATGTTTTCAGGAAATGAAGCAGGAAGTAGCAAATAGCTGATAGAGGCCTTAGATGGAAGACATTTAGGATTGATGTTAGCATTATCCGTTGTAATGGAACGTATTTGCTTCCTGTTAAATTGTTGTAATGTTGACATGTTTTAAGTTTATGCATTTAGACTTTTAAATCTATTGTGCTCAATCAATCACGACCCCGTCGCCACACCTCGGTTTTTCCGCCAATTACGACCGGGGTGTGACATATCTCTTAGGATACCTAAATTATAACCGTAGGCTCGATTATATATGGGGAAATTAATAATAAGTAATGATATACTGATGGATACCAAGATGAACTCGAAGGGCAAGTGAGTTATTATGGTCTAGAACGTAATAACAGACTTGCTTGTACGAGGGAATTCGGGGAGAAGTCGCGGAACTTACCGATATGTAAAAATGGCACCATACGTGTATAAAGATGATGTGGAGTATATATGTAACGTGCATACGTGTTTATCTGAAACAAGGTGTATGGATACGTGTACGTACGGTACTGTCAATAATAGTAAATCTTATCGTAAAGAATATTATATCGATTATAATAATATTAATTCTTATTATAATTAAAATTATAATACATTAAAACTAATACTATATTTTATCATAATTAATATTATACCTGGTCATAACAAGTAAATATTTTATTTTTGCTCTAATTAATAATACCCCTTACTCTGAAAAACGCTATCGAGAAATGTTATTTATGACTAACCGTTACACCGAAATATATCGAGATCAGGTAACTTATGTCGGAAGAAGAACCGGTGTTGCTTGTAAATGAGAATACGAGAATGCTCTAACGAGTCAAAACTGGATCTTGTGATATGACGAAATCCCAGATAGGCTTAATATTCGAGGCCTAGAAAAGAACCGTTGGAAGCGTGATCTACATACAATCATTTCAAGTGGGTACAACACTTCTCAGCTTGGGTCTAATCCTATCCTATATACTCGTTTTCAAATAGTAAACTAAACAGTCTTTTGTTCGTCTCTCCACTTTTGCTTTTCGAAAACAAACACTATTCCTAAGAGAATGCCTAGTGATGAGCCCGAATTATCAAATTATAAATGTAATAATTACTATACCGAGTCTTCAATTATAACATAACAAACCGTGACCACTCGTATATACTAATGACCAACTATAAGTCAAAATCTTTTACATTGTTAGTACAATTAACTCTGACAAACCAACCCGACTAGCAAACTCGTCAAACCATCCGTGTACAAGTACCTCCAACCACTCCTACACTTTCGCCACTCTGATTGGTTTTAGAGATGAAACCCCATGGTCATGGATAGATGAGCCCTGACAGGTATGGGACATACTTACCCCCAACCAGTAAATTACCACTTCTAGAAAACCCGGCATGCTTGCAGGAACTGAATGACTTGGTGAAAGAATACTTTATAGTTTTATTTAATAACAACTAAAGGTTAAGCGGAGTATACACGAGTGCATTCTGACTTACAACAAATTGCTAAAACTCACAAAGGTCAGATGCTCAATTACAGGAATGTCGGGACAAAACAATTTCCGAATGAGGTGATCGTACTGGAATAATTGTCATGCGAGTTGTGAACCATTCGTAATTGTTATAATGTGTACTTGGATAGATAAGGATAGTACGGTATTGTTGTGTTAGCTTTCGATACTCCATGCAAGCATATGGTAGTGTGCTATGCTGATATGGAGGACGATTTGGATTTTTCATTACAAAATTGACCCTTACTGGGTTAAAATTACTTGTTACTAAGTGACAACTTTTGATATATATATATATATATATATATATATATATAGAAACATTGGCCTTTGTTAGGCTAAATCGATGTAACGCCCGTTAATTCCGGTTTCAAGAATTAAAGCTTGTAGAGTATGTATAACTCTCGGGACTTAACCGACGTTTCTCGGAAGCCTTTACGTCATCCCGGTACGTTAAAAAAAACCTAACTTTTCCTTCCATTTTGCCTTACACTTCAATCTGGAGGGACTAGAGTGTAATATCTTATGTTATAACAAAATCTAACCCTAGCCCCCACCATTTCTGCGATCGGCAGGTAGGAGGTGACCCAAGACCCACGATTTTCTTTTTCGC
The DNA here is from genome assembly GCF_021521415.1 of Bidens hawaiensis. Classification (NCBI taxonomy): domain Eukaryota; kingdom Viridiplantae; phylum Streptophyta; class Magnoliopsida; order Asterales; family Asteraceae; genus Bidens; species Bidens hawaiensis. The sequence continues at coordinate 446,395 of NW_027491308.1, forward strand.
AGCCAATTTTAAGCCTTAGAACTTCAATTCAAGGTATGTACTACGATTCCCCAAGTCTTTTACACGTTAATTGATCCTTATATTGTGCGTATTGATCGAAAAACGTCTTGTTGTAGGCTAACCGGGTGGCTGCCCAATTGAGCTTTTCTGGGGCTGTTTTGAGTGAGGTTTTCGCGTCAATATCCCACTAGGTATGACATGTACATCATATTATAATTTCATGGCCATTGGAGGTGTTTAGGTCAGTCAATCGATTTTAGTTCGAAAACTAGGGTTTATCGGGTGTAGAATTGCAAATTGTTGAGTTTGATGCGTTAATTGATCGAATGACCGACCGAATCAGTTTGTACGGCCCTAGGGGGGTTTAAGGGCTGTGGAAAAATTATTTTTTTGATGCTCGGGGCTGTTGTGGTTAGTGCTTCGTCAATCGAGTCGGCGGTGCGCGAATTTTCGTTTAAACGGTAAAGTAAGAGTTGTAAAAAGTAACCGTCAACCCTATCAACTCGGGTGACATAATCTTGACGAATGAAAAGATTTAAAATGGAATTTGGTCCATTCGGGGCTGATTCGTTTAACAAATGGTTTTATGGTTTATTGCACGCGCATTCGACCCGAATTGATTGTCCTCGTGCCTTGGGCCAAGTGTTGGGCCTTGGGCCAAGGGGTTGGGCCTTGGGCCAAGTTGTTGGGCCTTGGGCCAAAGTGTTGGGCTTGAACGGCCCATTAGGCAAGAGTGTTCTTACGGTCTAGTCTAGTAACGTGTTGTGTATAATTTACAGGACCTTGCTTGTGATCGTGCACTTAGGAATTTTCTAGCTCGTTGCAGGTGTTCGATTGATTTCAGGTGAGTTCATGAAGCCCTTTTTACTCTTTTTACTTTTCGGCTAGCATGCACACCTAAGCGGTTTCTTACATGATGAAATGCTTTTAAACGAATTTATATAGGCTTACTAGCATATGGTAGGCCTTGGGATGTTAAATATATATATATATATATATATGTATATACATTATTGCTTGGCCTATATCTGGCGATGTTGTAGTCGTTTCGACTACTGATGTTGTGTATGCCTACTTTGTGTTTGCATGCACTGATGTTACGTGTTTGGGTTGTACGTATGCTCGATCCTGATGTTATACGTGGACGTTATATATATATATACTGTGATATATATAGAGATGTAATTGAAAGGATGTTTACATATACATTTTGTATATGTATGTATGAGGATGTTTAGCTGTCGGTAATGATGATTTGATGGATGTACCCTTTTACTTTTTAAAACTTTTGGTTTGACTATCTTAACTATTACTATTGATGTTATTTACTTAAAACTTGAACTCACTCAGCTCAAGCTGACTTTGTGTGCATGTTAGTGTGAGTTTCAAGTTAGGAAGAGGATGCCTTATCGCTTGGACGTGCACGAAGCTACTTGGACGGTGAACGGCGTACGGGAATTGAAGTTTTACTATTAAATTAAAATTTTTTATTTAAAGATAACTATGTTGATTTTGGGCAAAATTCCCGGGTTTTGGAAACTTATTTTATTATTTATGTTTTCCGCTGAATTAATTATTTTAATGATATGAATCATTTTAAGTTTAAATATTTTTAAAAGTGTTTTGAATGATTACCAACTGTGGGGTTCCCGGGGTTCGGGGCCTTACAAGTTGGTATCAGAGCACAGGTTCGAGGGATCCGTGCATCCCCAAATGCTTCTCGAACTGTAAGAAAAGAAACCGGTATGCCCACCGCAAGTAGCTGCACGCCAAGAGGTAACTTTAGATTATTAGTCATTCCTTTAAGTTTAAAAGTTTCCAGTATGTGATTAACTGTTTAAGTGTTAGATAGAAGGCTAATGTGGATAGGGGCAGGGGGTGATTAGGACGGGCGGGTAAAGTAAACGACTAATTACACTTGATCAACGTCATTAGTAGTTTACCCTTACCTTACATGTTCTAAATGCCACTTGTACCTGACCATATTAAAATTCTGTCTTTGTAGGGATAAGTCATGGTTAATACTCAAGCAGCTAAGAGAGGTGGTTCTAGTGTTCGTGGTCGTGGTCGTGGTCGTAAGCCACGTGCCGAAGCCGAGAGTGAGATTCCTACTTCCTAGCAGGACACCCCGATTCACGAGGAGGGGGATAACCCCGCCTTAGATCCTGCTATGCGCGCGGCTATTGCGGATGAGGTTTATCAGGTGCTCCATAGCACCATTCCTGAGATCGTTGCTGAGGCCGTCAGGGCCATGTAGGAGTCACTGGTAGGTAAAGGTTCGGATAGGAGAAGAAAGGGTACGGAGGTACAGGTCGAAGAGGAAGAGGAAGTGTATGTGCTGAGTGGGGATGAAGATGAGGTGCGGATAATTAGTGTATCGACCCGGGGTTGCTCGTATGGTGACTTTAAGAAGTGCGACCCCCCTTCTTTCGATGGTACTAAAGATGCATTGGCAGAACATCAGTGAGTGAGAGAGATGGAGGCTGTTCTGAGGGTTAGTAAGTGCAAGGGGGATGATATGGTGACTTATGCTACTGCCTCGTTTCGTTCTGAGGCACTATGTTGGTGGGATAACTTGGCGCAAGCTATGGGTGATCATTCGATTAGGAGGATGATGTGGGATGAGTTGATGAAATTGGTTCTCGATCAGTTTTGTCCTTCGCATGAATTGGATAAGATAGAGCAGGAATTCTTGACCTTGGAGGCTGGTACTATGTCGCATCGGGAGTATACCACCAAGTTTAACAAGATGGCTCGTTTATGTCCCAATTTGGTTACTCCCGAAACCAAGAGGATTTAGAAGTACGTGAAGGGGCTTCCGGTGGATATTCGTAGGGGTGTGTTGACTACCGACATGAACTCTTTTCACTCGGTGGTCACTCTAGCAGGTACGCTGTATGATTAGAGGGAGAAGTTACCGCCGCCCGAGAATAGGAAGGCATGGAACTAAAATTCGTACGGTAAGCGGCCCGGGGGAAGCAATTTTAATTCGTCTGAGAAAAGGGTAAAGACTGAGACTTCTGATTTTAAAAGGGGTGCAGAGTTTGGTAATTGCAAGAAGTGTAGGAAGCCGCACAAAGGGGAATGTAGGATTGGGTCTGGCACTTGTTTTCGTTGTGATAAGGTAGGACACCCTCATTTCGATTGTCCGACATTGACCTGTTTCCGCTATAAGGGTTCGGGTCACTTGGCATCAAACTGTCCTTCCAGTAAGGCGGGGGGGGGGGGGGGGGGGTTCGGGCAGGGGACTTCCTCGAGGGGGAAGATGGATGAGCAGCCGAAGGCCAGGGTGAGGGCCTTCAACATCTCCAAGAAGGAAGCAAAAGAGGATGCGGATGTCGTTTCAGGTACTTTTCCTTATTTAGCTTTCATTCCACCGTTATAATTTCTCGTTCCTTTGAAATCGTATGTGTTGACCGTGTAGCTAAGTAGTAGTATAATATCGTCCCAGGTACTTTCCTACTTGATGAGTTACAGGCTTCAGTTTTATTTGATTCGGGCGCCAGTAGGAGTTTTGTGTCTACCGCTTTCTGTTCCTTATTGAATAAATCACCCGAGCGTAGTCGATGGGTTGAGGTTGAGGTCGCCGTAGGAAAATCGGTGTCCATGTCTAGGGCCATTCAGGGTTGTTCCATCGAGTTGTTTGGTTATAGGTTTCCGGTGCGATTGTATTTGATGCCGCTTGGTTGTTTCGATGTGGTGCTCGGGATGGATTGGCTCGTTCGTCTAAGGGCCCCGGATGGGACTCGAATTACGGTCTTCGGTGATCGGAATGTTGCGACGCCACATATTATATCCATGCTTAAGGCGGGAAAGTTGATGCAGCGGGGGTGCGGGGCGTATCTGGCGTATGCTATGAATGTGAATACCGAGGTGGCTACCGTCGGTGATGTTCCTATTGTTCGGGATTTCCCGGATGTATTTCCAAATGATTTGTCAGATGTGCCGTCGGATCGCGAGGTCGAGTTCCAGATAGACCATGTACCGGGCGCCAAGCCCGTTGCCCGAGCTCTGCCTAGCGCCGAATGAAATGAATGAACTATTGGCTCAGTTGGAAGACTTGCTCGATAAGGGCTTTATTCGACCGAGCATCTCGCCTTGGGGTGCCCCGGTCTTGTTCATTAAGAAGAAGGACGTTAGCATGCGAATGTGCATTGACTACCGTGAGTTGAATAAGCTCACTGTTAAAAATCGGTACCCGCTCCCGAGGATCGACGACTTATTTGATCAACTCCAAGGGGCCAATTGGTTCTCGAAGATCGACCTTAGGTCCGGGTATCATCAGCTGAAGATTCGGGAGGAGGATATTCCTAAGACTGCCTTCCGCACTCGTTATGGACATTACGAATTTCTGGTGACGTCTTTCGGTTTGACCAACGCACCGGCTGCGTTCATGGATCTTATGAACCGGGTGTGTAGACTGATGCTCGATCGTTCAGTTATTGTGTTCATCGACGACATTCTTGTGTACTCAAAAAGTGAATCCAATCACGCCGGTCATCTCAGGGAAGTGTTGGAGGCTCTGCTAAAGAACAAATTGTATGCGAAATTTTCTAAGTGTTCCTTCTGGTTACGTGAGGTTCAATTCTTGGGCCATGTTATTAACCAGAGTGGTATTCTGGTTGACCCTGCAAAGGTGGAAGCTGTGAATGATTGGGAGTCTCCTAAGTCTCCAACCGAAATCTGTAGTTTTCTGGGTTTGGCGGGGTATTACCGCCGCTTTAATCCCGATTTTACGAAGATTGCTTCTTCACCGACCAAGCTGACTAAGAAGAGTATTAAGTTCATTTGGGGTACGGAACAGGAGGAGGCCTTTCTCGAGTTGAAGAACAGATTGACGCATGCCCCGATCTTAGCTTTACTTGATAGCACCGATGATTTGGTGGTGTACTCTGATGCCTCTAATCAGGGGCTTGGGTGTGTTTTGATGCAGCGAGGTCGGGTCATCACTTATGCCTCACGGCAGTTGAAGCCTCATGAGGCGAATTATCCTACCCACGACTTGGAGCTGACGGCGGTGGTGTTTGCGCTTAAGTTGTGGAGACATTATTTGTATGGTGTTCCTTGCGTTATTTATACCGACCAAGAGTTTAAAATACTTCTTTGAACAAAAGGAACTGAATATGCGCCAACGGCGATTGTTGGAGTTGATTAAGGATTATGATTTGGTTATTATGTACCACTTGGTAAGGCTAACGTGGTGGCCGACGCGTTGAGTCGGAAAGAGAGACCGAAGCCGATTCGTGTGAAATCCTACCAGCTTATTCTGAAACCCGACATTTTGAAACTAATAGCCAACGTACATAATGAAGCGTTACAGGTGGAATGGATTATGTCAGAACGTGTTTGGGGTCAGGAGAAATTGTTGGAAGACGTCGGTGACGAGGTGAAGTATAAGGATGGTCGTTTATGGGTACCGAGGTATGGGGGATTCAGAGGTAAAATTTTGGATGAGGCACACAAGTCGCGCTATTCTATTCACCCGGGCGCGACCAAGATGTACCAAGACTTGAAGAAAAATTATTGGTGGCCTGCGATGAAGTTTGAGGTGGCTCAGTACGTGAGTAAGTGTTTGACGTGTCTACAAGTTAAGGCCGAGCATCAGAAGCCATTTGGGAAACTTCAGCCGTTGGAAATACCTGAGTGGAAATGGGAGCATCTTACTATGGATTTCGTGACTAAACTGCCTCGTACTCCTAGGGGCAATTATGACACCATTTGGGTAATCGTGGATAGACTGACCAAGAGCGCTCATTTCTTGCCGATTCGAGAGACTTTTAATTCTGAGCAGCTGGCCGATGTGTTTATCCGTGAGATCGTCTCTAGGCACGGTGTGCCGGTATCTATTGTCTCGGATAGGGATACGGGTTTCACCTCCAGGTTTTGGAAAAGGTTTCACGAGGAGATGGGCACCAAACTCCTCATCAGTACTGCTTACCACCCGCAGATGGATGGTCAGTCCGAAAGGACCATTCAGACTCTAGAGGATATGTTGCGGGCTTGTGTTATCGACTTTGGTGGTAGTTGGGACCGTCATTTACCGTTGGTGGAGTTTTCATGTAATAACAGTTATCACGCCACGATTGGGATGCCACCGTTTGAGATGTTTTATGGTAGGAGGTGTAGGACTCCAGTCTGTTGGGGTTCCATTGGTCAAAAGAAGTTGGGTAGTTTAGAGGTGGTTGAGGCTACGACTGAGAAGCTCGACAAGATTAAAGCATTTATGAAGGCCGCGCAGGATCATCAGAAGTCTTATGCAGATAAAAGGCGAAGGCCTATTGTGTTTGAGGCTGGGGATCGGGTTATGTTAAAAGTTTCACCCTGGAAGGGCATTATTCATTTTCGTAATAGGGGGAAGCTCAGTCCGAGGTTTATTGGCCCGTTCCGTGTATTGTCTCGAGTCGGTGAGATAGCATATAGGCTGTAATTACCCGAGGAGCTCATGGGGATTCATCCTATTTTTCACGTGTCCCATATGAGGAAATGCTTAACGGATGAAGAGGCCCATGTGCCTCTCGATGACATTGAACTCGATAGTAAGCTGAACTACGTTGAACAACCGATTGCTATTCTTGACAATCAGGAGAGGTGAGGAATAAGGTGGTTAGATAGGTGAAGGTGCAGTGTAACACCGTAAGGGTTCCAAGGCCACTTGTGAGTCCGAAGACGAGATGATAAAGCATTATCCGCAGTTGTTCCTGTCGCATCGGGATTCGGGGACGAATCCCATTGTAAGGGGGGTGGACTTGTAACGCCCTTTAATTCCGGTTTCATGAATTAAAGCTTGTAGAATATGTATAACTCTCGGGACTTAACCGACGTTTCTCGGAAGCCTTTACGTCATCCCGGTACGTTAAAAAAAACCTAACTCTTCCTTCCATTTTGCCTTACACTTCAATCTGGATGGACTAGAGTGTAATATCTTATGTTATAACAAAATCTAACCCTAGCCCCCACCATTTCTGCGATCGGCATGTAGGAGGTGACCCAAGACCCACGATTTTCTTTTTTGCAGCCAATTCTAAGCCTTAGAACTTCAATTCAAGGTATGTACTACGATTCCCCAAGTCTTTTACACGTTAATTGATCCTCATATTGCGCGTATTGATCGAAAAATGTCTTGTTGTAGGCTAACCGGGTGGCTGCCCAATTGAGCTTTTCTGGGGCTGTTTTGAGTGAGGCTGGGCTGTTTTCCGGGGCTGCTTCGTCAATCGAGTCGGCGGTGCGTGAATTTTCTTTTAAACGGTAAAGTAAGAGTTGTAAAAAGTAACCGTCAACCCTATCAACTCGGGTGACATAATCTTGATGAATGAAAAGATTTAAAATGGAATTTGGTCCATTCGGGGCTGATTCGTTTAACAAATGGTTTTAAGGTTTATTGCACGCGCATTCAACCCGAATTGATTGTCCTTGTGCCTTGGGCCAAGTTGTTGGGCCTTGGTCCAAGTTGTTGGGCCTTGGGCGAAGTGGTGGGCCTTGGGCCAAGTTGTTAGGCCTTGGGCCAAGAGGTTGGGCCTTGGGCCAAGTGGTTGGGACTTGGGCCAAGTTGTTGGGCTTGAATGGCCCATTTGGCAAGAGTGTTCTTACGGTCTAGTCTAGTAACGTGTTGTGTATAATTTACAGGCCCTTGCTTGTGATCGTGCACTTAGGAATTTTCTAGCTCGTTGCAGTTGTTCGATTGATTTCAGGTGAGTTCATGATGCCCTTTTTACTCTTTTTACTTTTCGGCTAGCATGCACACCTAAGCGTTTTCTTACATGATGAAATGCTTTTAAACGAATTTATATAGGCTTACTAGCATATGGTAGGCCTTGGGATGTTAAATATATATATATATATATATATATATGTATATACATTATTGCTTGGCCTATATCTGGAGATGTTGTAGTCGTTTCGACTACTGATGTTGTGTATGCCTACTTTGTGTTTGCATGCACTGATGTTACGTGTTTGGGTTGTACGTTTGCTCGACCCTGATGTTATACGTGGACGTTATATATATATACTGTGATATATATAGAGATGTAATTGAAAGGATGTTTACATATACATTTTGTATATGTATGTATGAGGATGTTTAGTTGTCGGTAATGATGATTTGATGGATGTACCCTCTTACTTTTTAAAACTTTTGGTTTGACTATCTTAACTACTACTATTGATGTTATTTACTTAAAACTTGAACTCACTCAGCTCAAGCTGACTTTGTGTGCATGTTAGTGTGAGTTTCAGGTTAGGAAGAGGATGCCTTATCGCTTGGACGTGCACGAAGCTACTTGGACAGTGAAGGGCATACGGGAATTGAAGTTTTACTATTAAACATTTATTTTTAAAAATTTTTATTTAAAGATAACTATGTTGATTTTGGGCAAAATTCTTGGGTTTTGGGAACTTATTTTATTATTTATGTTATCCGCTGAATTAATTATTTTAATGATATGAATCATTTTAAGTTTAAATATTTTTAAAAGTGTTTTGAATGATTACCAACTGTGGGTTTCCCGAGGTTCGGGGCCTTACAATCGATATGCTATCCTTGATATATAGACACATGAACAGAGATGTGTTATACATATGTGCTATTTGAAATATCTGATTACTTGCTAATGTGATTCCTTTTGTGATCAGTTAAGTAGCGAACTATTATTAATTGCGGTATGATTGGTTATCGTTATAGAATGGCCCCGGAGAAAAACAAACATACTATCTGAGGCAGTTGTGGCCGAGATGATTGCTCAGCAGCTGCAGACAGCAATTCTAGCAATAGCAGCACGATTTGCTGCTGGCATTAACATGGCAATTAATACAAATCAATTGCCAAAAACTAATATGACCGCGAAGATTATTCTGCCGCCTAATACTAATATAACTACAAATATTATTTTCCGATAAATACAAACATTGTCACGAATAATACACCCCCCCCCCATTGAACACTAATGCTACCGCCGATAATAATGATTCCCCCATGCTAAATGCCATTGGAAACAAGAATCTCTTATCGAACATGAATACAGATCGTAACAATCATGACCCTTCACGACGGGAACACTTGTTTAAGCAGTTTATGTCATGCAAACTTATAATTTTTTAGTGGTACTAAAGGATCAAATGAGTTAGTAAAATGGATCGAAACGATGGAGTCTATTATTAATACCAGTAGTTTCCCATCAGATTGTATTGTTACATATGCCAGTTGTACATTCCTTGACCACGCCCTTATGTGGTAGAAAACGATTGCACGAACTCGGGAACAAGAGGTAGTTATCCGCATGACTTGGCCAAAACTTAAAACCCTTATATCGAAATATTTTCGTCCAAGGAATGAAATCTAGAAATTAGAACAGGAACCCGAGAAATTGAAAACGAAAGGAATGGACGAATTGGGATACAGAAACCGCTTTAACGATCTGGTTCGACTGGTACCATGGTTAAAAGCCCCAGAAGTAGGGACTGTAGTTAATTCAGTTAACCACTAAACCTTTGAGAATCCGTGACACAAGCCGACGTGGTAGCTTTTGATTTGGTTAGGAATTGTGTGTTGAGATTGGCCGGAGAAAATCATCTAGTACAAAATGAACTAATCACGAAACAAGGGTACAAGAACTACAACAAATTAAACGTGCGTGCCCTACAACTCAAAACGATACGAAAATTAACTTTAGATCTGAACGAAAAGTATACAATGAATATTCACTAAGGCGTGAAAAATGAAGTTATTATAAGGGAATGTCAAATAAAGGTATGTCATAAAAGCGGGAAGATTGGATACTATACATGGAGCTGTGGAACCCTTATTAACAATGTAAATAGACCTTTTTAGCCTCACCATTTATAGTTATCCCAACTACAACCAAGTTTCTCATAACCTTAAACGTTTCAAAAAGAACCGTCCCAGGTTAAACCAAGAACAAGCATCGAAGTCCCACTCGGTTAGAGGCCGTATTCAGTGATTGAATCTGATAGAACACGGCAAGACATAAATATGGTGAAGAATACATTCGTAAATGCTTCCGCTTCGTTGTTATAAGTTCGATAGAAGTCTTATTCCATCTAACTTCTTACCCTTAGGGAAAAATATGTAGTAGTTAGAAAATTAATATATCCCGCTAAAGGTAAGACTATAATTATTAACCATATAGTTCAAAACTACCCTCTCAATCGAAGCAACTAGCTGTTTTCTATTGATTTACCCCCGGTGAAATTAGGGAGTTGTTACGAAATAGGCAGTGTGGACTAGTTATTGAATTCAAAACAAAAGTCGGATGTAAGAACAGAACAGTCAAAATACCTCTTCCAGATAAAGATGTGATCCAGCACATAGAGGAAAACCTGGTACCATAATGTCTTTCGTATTCCATCCTAAAGTATTTAAATATTTACACCAAGGACGTGTAGTGCATTTAACAGAAGTTACAATCAAAGAATCCGATGAAAAGGGTGTGGATTTCGGGCTAACTAGCACACCGGTAGTATTCTTGAATTTTGCGAACTGAACCTTAAAAGCCTATGACCTATAATTAATCAAAAGGAATTGAATACGAGGTAATGGAGATGGGTGGAGTTTTTAAACAATTATAACTGCGAAAACCAACGAAATACCTTATTGCAAGAACCGAAACTTGAACTTCATACCTTTATAACCTCAGTGACCGGGCCACGGATCAGGAAAAATTAGTCCAGATAAGGTGTAAGGATGTAAGGAGAATTTATGGATGATCCAATACGAAAAAGTTTATAGTCGCATGTTCTGTAAACATGTAACATGCACTAAGTTAAGGTTGAGTACCAAACAAATTCGGGAATGTTACAACAACCTGAAAGACCCCAATGGAAGTGGGAACAAATCACAATGGACCACTTAGCACATGTTCCTAAATCATCCCGAGAAAGCGATGCAATCTGAATGATAGTACACTGACTAACCCAATCCGCGTACTTCCTTCTGATCTGTAACAACTACACAACTGAAAAACTCACCTTATGCTAACAAAGATCGTATCCCAACATAGTTTGCGTATTTTAGCTATTTCAGGTCGAGAAAGCTATTCCACCTCTTATCTTTGGTGAGTTATGTATGAAACTTTAGATCCCAAATAGACCTATGCACCGTCTGCTTTCCTCCAATAAACGATCGAACCAAATAAATTATTCAAACATTAGAGGAAAGTGGGAACTGTACCTTTTACCAGTTTAATCCTCGTACACTAACAGTTATCATAATATTATATAAGTGGCTATACCCTGTGTTATTCGAGCAAAAATGTAAATCGCCACTTTATTAAACTGAAAATTGGTGACACCCAAAATACAAAATCTGATTCGATTTCGGGGACCATAGATAAAGCTCGTAACATGAACAACAAACTGAAAACCTCCTAAGGCTAACAAGAGGACTATACCGATATACGTGAGAAGTTATCGATTTTTGAAAGGTGTTAGTTGAGTTGACGAAACGAATAAGTTGATTTTAAAATATATGGAACCGTATAAAATTGTCTCGAAGGTTAATCTAGTAACATATTAACCAAAACTAATTCACTCACGATATTTTCTATATACCGGGTCTAAACAAGTGCCTTATTGACAAGGCGGAAATTAATACCACTTGAAAACTTACAACTAAACTTTGTAAATGAACCCATGAAAATGTTGAACGGTGTTGAGTCGGAAATTTATAAGGAAGATTACAATCTTCTCAACCTCCTCAAAGAAATGGCTAAGTATGGACTTCGAGCAAGCTTGGACGTTCAAGCACGGATTTACTACCTCGAGCATGATGTCTTATGCTCAAAAGACTATCTTCTGGAATTTCTTCTAAGTGTTGAAGGATTCGAGCAAGCGACACTTTGTCAAGAAAGGATGTTCTTCATCGAGTATGGATTGCCAATCGAGCAAACTACTTGATTTGTCCAGCTTAAACCAAGTATTCCGAGCATCTTGGTGGGTCTAGCATGGATACAATAAATGAAGATCTCATATGTTCTAAGTATAAACTTCGAGCATGGTTCAATCCCGAGCAAGCTTCATATGAAGATTGTTCACAATAAGTCACAAGGCAGGATTGAAGAGATTCAGAAGAACATGCTTGCTCGTGGAATATATTTGAGCAAAGCAATGATATGTTATGAAGATTGAAGTCTGCTGGTGGAGAATATTTTCTATCGAAAATATTCTAAGTAAAGTCTGCGCGAAGACTTGTTTCGAGCATGCTGTGCATTACAAGTCTGCTCAACAAGGAATTATCATACTCGAAGACTTGTTTACACTTGTATTTATTTTTGTCATTCATTATGTAATCATTAGATTTTCTACAAGGAATGTTTAGGCCTATACATAGAGTACTAGGTTGCACGCACTAGGAGATGAGTTTTTACGGATTACAAGAGCATAACCACCAGAGTGAATATTCCTCTTTGTGCTACCTCGTACCGTTGCCGTCTTGAAAACCTAGACATTCCATGCAACATTAATAGTGAATCTTTGTCTACTGCTTCTTATTAATCTTACTGAGTATTTATTATCATACAAATCTTCATTCCCAATCTTTGAATATACTGATTCCGCCGGTGTATTCAGAAGGCCTTTGGGTTATTAGATATAGTGTGTTCTTGTCAACCATTATTGGTTTTGCACTAGGTCCGGTCCTGACAAATGGTATAAGAGCTGTGTAAGCTCTCTGAAGGCCACGGGATTGACGTTTGAGTGACAAAGGTTGAAGCTTCAAAGGATTTTACACGTGACTGAGTTCAGATCTGAAGAGAAGTCTAGCTATAGATGAACTAGAAGTGTCGACTAAAAAGATACCAAGACTGCTTGGTTAAGAAAACTACATCAAATGGAAAGTCCTGTTTGAGGCTGCTATTAATTACAATGATATAGAACTGCGGAACTCCATTAAAGATGGACCTTATGTTCCTTCTCTTGCCCCAAAAAACAATGGTACTATGGAAAGGGAAATGAAAAAGAGAGATGACAAAGCCTTGTCCATGCTGAAGTTAGGACTTTCTTGGGAAATATTGACCAATGTGAATCATTACACAAATGCTAAGGCTATGTATGATGCGGTTGTGGAGATGTTCGAAGGGAATGTAGAGCTAAGGGACATTAAAAAGGACAGATTGAAGCAACAGCTCGACAGGTTTAAATTCAAGGATGGTGAGAGGTTAAAGTCAGTACTTCAAAGATTTATGGCAATAGTGAATTAAATCAGAACCACATATCTACATATATCTGATTTTGACTTAAACAAGAAATTGCTCACATCTTTGTCTGGTGAATGGTACATAGCGAGCAAATTCATCAGAGCAAAGGAAAACTTACCCAACTTTAAGTTGGATGATGTGATATCATTCCTGCAGGCTGCAGAGCATGAAATGATTGAAAATCACATGCTAAAGGAGGAAAAACCAAGTTTTCCAGTGACAAATGCACTTGTGGCTCCAATGGGTAATTTTTCAACAAAATCTCAACAGATGCACCCAATTATTAAAGAACCATCAGATACAAGCTCAATGTGTGGTGCAAGTCAGAAAATATTTAACATTCAGATGCTAGAAGATGATAATGCATCAACAGCCAGTGGACATCCACCATATGTTCAAAACTCTAGTCAAGGGAATGATTATCAAGCACTGTTCTCCATGTTTACAGAATTATACAATGCATTTTTAGCAAAGAACATTATTCACACCAGTGTGCTTCAAGAAGATTTGGAGCAAACAGATGCAGATGAACTTGATGATATGGATCTTAAGTGGCAAGCCGCCATGCTAGCCGTCAAGAGCAAGAGACTCTATAACAGAACTGGAAGGTTGAAAGAGGCTGCCATGGTGATGTATACAACAATTAGGATCTCTAGATGTTACAGCTTGTATCTCAAAGTGCGGAATCCATTGAGAGTGAACAAAACAAGTAAACATTAAGCATATTCTTCGTTGATAACTTCAAATATTACAAGATATGACTTTGTAGCAACTTTCTCTCTCTACTCTCTCACTCTGACATTCACCCAAAAGTCTACATAATAATGCATAAGTCCCCTATTTATAGGACACATGAACAAGCTCATCAAGTCCGTATATGTTATACGGCGCATATCATATATGCCGCATATGATATGCGTTGACAAACAAACATAAACTATACATTTGACATTTCAGTTCTACACAATCATATCTAATACATCAAAGACCCTAGCAATAGACATTATGCACTAACAGACTCCCCCTTGGATGTTGCTAGGTCTTCGATCTTCAATCTTCAGCCTTTCTTCCCAAAAACTCTTCATCAAAACATCATACACTATTCATGGATACCTGGTGTAGTCTTGACAGCACCTCTTTCTCATGAACTCCTATATTGTAGTCTTGGAGGCACTCGGGTTACGTGTATAACAAGCTGCAGCTACTACTTTTGACTAAAAATTAACTGGTAATTTTGAATCCGAAAGCATAGTTCGAGCTATTTCAATCAATGTCCGATTCTTTCGTTCAGCGACCTCATTTTCTTACAGAGTGTACGGTGCGCTGAATTCATGAAGAATTCCCCGGTCATTACAGTACTCAAGCATTTTGTTGTTCTTGAACTCCGTCCCATTGTCACTTCTTATTCAACGGATCGGTAGATTATACAACGTCTCCAATTTCTTGAATAAAATCATGAGGGAATCATACGTTTCATCCTTTGATTCCAAAAACATTACCCATGAAAATCTCGAATAATCATCAGTAACCACAAGACAACAAAGTTCTCTTGTGATACTTTTGACATTCACCAGACCAAAGAGATCCATATGTAGACGTTCGAAAGGTAAGTTGATGGAGTTAATGAGTTTCTTTGGATGTGAGTTCTTGGTCTGTTTTCCCTTCTTATAGTCCAAACACTCTTCATTCAACTGAAAATTTCTCACATTCCCTCCTTCAACCAAGTTCTTATGAATCAGATGATTCATCTTCCTCACACTGATATGTCTCATTCTTCGATGCCATTAAACTGACTCTCGTTCTGATGCCCTAGAAATAAAACATTGAGCAGATCCCGAAGATGTTGATGCAGTACTCATATTCATGACATATAGATCATTCTCACGAGGAGCACTCATAAGAATCCATTCTTCAGGTATTTTGAAACCCGGTTTCAAAATTAAACATTCTTGATCATTGAAATGTGTAGAGAAAGTTTTATCACAAATTTGTGATATACTCAGCAAATTATTCTCCAGCTCTGAAATGTAGTTAACATTCTCAAAAGTAACTTTTCCATTCGTCAATGTACCTACCCCAACAATTTGACCTCCTTGGTTTCCTGCAAAAATTGACATACCCTCCATGAATAGATTTTACATCTTTGAGAAGAAGAGTACCCATCATGCGCCTAGAGCTCCACTATCCATTATCCAACGAGAATTGTGAGATCTTGGAAGCCCTTGCACATACAATAAACAGTTTTAGTGAAACAAGGAAACCCAAGCCTTTTTGGTCTTGGGTTGTTTGAGTTTTTTGTATAACAACCTAATATCATCAATATCTGAATCAGAAGATAACAAGTCCTCACTAGTTACTTGTGAATCAGATTCAGTTTTTATTTTCTCAACAACCTCTGGTGGTTTAACAACAGTTTTAGCCACCCAATTTTGACCTATGGCTTGCTTCTTGTTGTAAAAAGATGTTTGAGTTATTTTTGAAACCTTTGACTTTGAAACATCAACTTTAACACTCTTTTCATCATTAGTTTTAACAAGCTCATCACGTTTCAAAATTTTTACATTTTCAGGAACAATCACCGGTTTCTTTTCACTCACATAACCTAGACAAGGTTTCTTGGTAATAGAATTCTGAGATGGTGCATGATAATTCTTAAATCGATTGGGACAAGCATAGAAAACATGCCTAATTTCATTACAGCAAAACCAATGTCTCCGGTCAACAAACTTGTTAACCTTAGATGTCATTTCAGATTGTTCACGCTCTACCTTTTGTTGATAAAACACCTGGTTAGATTGACTTCTAAAAATTGCTTCTTTTTCAGATTCCGAGGTCTTACCATGCACAAACACAATTTTTTATTAATTGGTTTGATCCGATGAGATTGCTTTGAATAAAATCTAGTTTTAGCAAATCTCTTCAAATCAACATGATTTTCCTTTTCAACAACTTTTTCTTCAGTTAACACTGATTCTGCAACTTTGATTCCGATTGTCATCTCACAATCAGAATTAAGATTATCCAACTTTTCAGTTTCAACAAACTCATCATTATCAGACACATTTTTATCATGCAACGGAGTTTCAATTTCCACATTCAGTGCCTTTTTCAACCCCTTAGGTTTGTTTGGAAGATAAGCATTCCACATTGGTGGAGGCACAACATGATAATCACCACATGATGTTATATTCTTATTCACATCATCCTTGATTTTAGTTCCAGACATAATGTGATCTAGAACACAAGATGAAGCAGCATAACTCACTAATTTCAAGTTTACTCTTTTGGTTTCAATCTTGAGTGTTTGCAACTCGAGTTTGAGAGCTGCATTCTCATCAGTGTGTCTGTTAATGGCAATTTGTTTATCTTCCACAGTATGTTTTAACATTGAAATTGTCTTTTGAATTCTTTTCACATTTTTGTAATTTCATATAAGCCTCATTAACCCGATTAAGATCTAATAAAGCTTGATCACAATGTTTTTTCAACACTTTAATTTCAAGAGTTTTAAAGTCACACTCATTACATGGTAATTCGCACTTTTCACATACATTTGAGTTTAGAGTTACCTGATGTGCCATGAGTGCCTGTTCTGTTAGAGAACATTCTTCACTTAAAGTTTTAGAATCTTCATCTATAACCACACCTTCAACAAACTCCTCTTTTAACTCAACTAATTCGATCTTATCTGCTGATCTTTTGACTTCTGAAATCACCTCGTCTTCTTCATCTCCAAAGTCAATCTTTCCATGAGGTACTTCTTCATCGTTAAACCAACCTGCAAAACTTTCTATGATATCAGGTGGAAATAATGAAATCAAATAGTCAGAAGGAACCTCATGAATTTTATCATATGTTTGTGGAAGTTCGTCATCTGAAGTCTTCTGATCATCCACTTGATCAACCTTTTCACATTCCTCATTCTTATTCATACTCTTTTCTTTTTCAACACAATCATTCCCTTTGTCCTCAACCACTTTAATCACAGTCTCAACATTATCAATAACCTTTTCATTCACCATTTCTGCAACATTTGCTTGGAACACCAAGTTCCAATCGAAACCCTCATCCATCTGAGCTGTAGCAGCTTTTTGTTGTGAGGTTGATGCTTCTGTCGGTTTCTTGCTTTTTGATGATTCTACCTCAGTTCGATGATAAATTGCCTGTTTGTAGTAATCCCTACCAAAGGGATTTGCAGTATTATCATCCACATTTTTACTTGTAAACTCCCTCTTGAAGTGTCCTTTTTCCTTGCACCTAAAGCATCTCACCTTAAATTTATCAAAACCCAACTTTGATGTTGATCCATCTAGCACATTTCTACCGGTTATCTCTTTGAACCTTTGAGCCCTTCTAATCACACTTGCCATGCACCACTGTATATCAATCATTTCCATTTCTTCTAGATCAATCTAGTCGTAGTCTTCTTTTGTCATATTATAATTTCTAATACGACCTGCAACCAGACACTCGTATGATTCTAAAACTGATCCAAGGAATGCCATATGTTCCTTTACAGTGTCAGTGGTCAAGTTTCCTGTATTCTTCAGATTAACAGCAATGTTGCACTGTACAATATCAGGATCTTGTGTGATAGAAGCTTGAGATACTGGAATCGTTCCAGAATAACTACTACTGAAATGTGGAGTAGCCGTAACATTGGAAACACAAGCTTGTCCAATTGACTCAGCACAAAAAGCTGTGGGAATTTTAGGATTTGAAGAAGTAGCAGACTGTGAACCTTTGAAATACAACCCAACATCTTGTGAAACTGCTGTCGATTTTATCTGCTGCTTTTTCCTAAGCTCTAATTCATATGCCTCAAGCTTTTCAATAAATCTAGCAAGGTTTAATCGGGCATACGCAACAGGATTTGACTGTTGGATCATTATGAAAGTGCCCCATTCTTCAGGAAGTGCGTCAGCCAGCTTATCAATGTACTCATAATCAGGCTTGTCAATGCCTAATCTTTTCCTTTCATTCACCAAGTGGCAATATCTCTCAACCAATTGTGCAAAAGTTTCTCTTTTAACTTGAGTAAAGATATCAAACTCTTTCTTCAGCAGTGCCATCTTGCTTTTCCTCATATCAGGATTTCTTCTGTCCTTGTTTAGTAGAGCTTGCCAAATTGAGTAGCACGAGCCATTGTGTTGTAGTAATTGAAAATTTTCAGCTTTAATAGCTTGTTGAAACAAATTCAACATCTTCTTTTCTCTTAAGAACTGATCTTTGTCACCTTCAACAATTTGTGACAACCTGTAATTGCTCCCATTCTCATTCTTTGGGATAATGTATTCTTCCTCAACAGCCGTCCACGTCTCGTAGTTCAAAGCTTATACGTATGTTTCAAACTTGTTAGCCTAAGACGGATAATCTTCCATATGAAGAAGCTTAGGTGGCTTGTTTGAAGTTCCTATTTCGTTCTCGAGAGCAATGCAGAAGGCTGTGACACAAACACACTATATTTTTCCATTTTGGTCAAAGAAGGTCAACGTATAAGTTTTGCTCTTGGTCAACGGATATGTAAGAAAGTCAACGTATAAGTATGGAATGTAAATGTTTGTTAACGGATAAGTGTAGGTCAACGTATAAGATGTGGTCAACGTATATGTATACAAACGTATATGTTTTTCACCTTGAAAAACACCTTGAAAACTTGTGATGTTCAAGCTAGTAACGAGCCATAATGCTCTTATACCACTTGAAAGAGGCTGCCATGCTGATGTATACAACAATTAGGATCTCTAGATGTTACAGCTTGTATCTCAAAATGCGGAATCCATTGAGAGTGAACAAAACAAGTAAACATTAAGCATATTCTTCATTGATAACTTCAAAGATTACAAGATATGACTTTGTAGCAACTTTCTCTCTCTACTTTCTCACTCTAACATTCATCCAAAAATCTACATAATAACGCACAAGTCCCCTATTTATAGGACACATGAACAAGCTCATCAAGTCCGTATATGATATACGGCGCATATCATATACGCCACATATGATATGCGTTGGCTTGAAGACTTATGCGTTGACTAACAAACATAAACTATACATTTGACATTTCTGTTCTACACAATCATATCTAATACATCAAAGACCCTAGCAATAGACATTATACACTAACAAAGGTCAACTTTTTCTAGGTAGAATGACTGGATTGGATTTGATAAATCAAAGGCTATCTGCTACAATTGTTAACAACCTGGACTTTTTACCAAAAAAATGCAATCTTCCAGACTGTTTGGGAATAAAGTGAATCAGGCTCAACTTTATCAAAATCAAAATCAGAACCAGCAGGCATATCAACAGAGAGAAATAATCAGTTGCAGATTCAAGGGAATCAAAACAGGGGAGTTGTTAATGCTACTAATCAGAATATGGATCAAGGAAATGTAGCTATGACTATGGTTCCACAAGATGGAGATTTTGATTGGAGCAATCATGCTGCTGAGATAGAGAAGGCCAATGTTGCTTGCATGGCTAAAGTGAATGAAGTTGGGCAATCTTTAAACTCCAAGGTAAACATTGAACTTTCTACTTATGATCTTTTAACTATTATTTACAATCTTAACAGAGAAGTTGGAAACTAGAAGAGTGAATGTGGAAGAAAAGATGAGTTGCTGAATGTCTATGGAACAAGTGAAACTACATATGACAATCAAATCAAGAATTTGGAAGAGGATTGCATGCAAGCCTATATGGTTCAGCCCAAACTAAATTTGGAGATTGAAGGGTTGAAAAAGATCTACACAGAGGAATGGATTAAGCACACAGAATTGCAGATTCAAGTGGACTTCTTAAAAATCTTGTGTCCACAGGAAATATTGTTGGACATATAAAGAAGATGAACCCAAATGAAAAATTTAAGAAAGTGCCACCTCCATTCTGTGACAAGTATCCATTGAAGGTGGATAAGGAGCAAAGAGAAGAGTATTTGAAACAGTTCAAGAGTGTTTTTGAAGACAAAAGGGAGTTTATGGAACTTTATGAAAATGTGACTATAGACAAAGACGGAGAGTTTGTGATAAAAGAGAAGGTTGCATCTGTTGAAAATGAACAAAAGAAGTGTGAAGTTAAAGAAAAGAGTAGTGAATATTCAAGTGAAGGCAGTTAATGTAGCTGTAAAAGCAGAAAATCAAAAGCAGAAAATCAAAAGCTATGAAGATTATCAAGAAACCAACCAAGATGAAGGCTACTTCAGGAATACCTAAAATGCCAAGACAGACTCCAAAGCTCAAGAGGCATTATGAGAAAATAAGAAAAGAGCACCACGTATTTGACTTATGTGATAGATCAAATTTCAGGAATGATAAGGGTGAATGTTTTGAAAGAGGTGATGAAAGACAACCCATATATCCTGTCTTTTCAAACCATGAACTGTTTGATATTGGAGAAGCTGATTATGTATCAAGAAGAAGAACAGAGTCAGAAAAGAAAGCAGGATCATCAAGCAGCTTCTTGAAACTAAAAGAAATAGAGTTTGTCAAAGCAAAAGAGCCACAAAAGCTGGAAGTGTGTGGACTAATACAAGTTGATTTCAGCAAGAGTACTTATGATAAAACCTCTTTGGGATTTGATTTCCCAAGACCAAGTGACAAAAACACAAATGAAAAAGATCTAGAAGAACTTGGGAGTTTTGCAAAGGTTTGGTGCAAGAAATGTGATTCATATGGTCATCACACCGATTCCTGCTAGATAGAAGAAGAAGAAGAAGAGGAGCATTTTATTCAAGACAAGTTCTGTGGATAGGATATGAAGTTGTACAGACAAAAGTATGAGAAGTACTTAAGGGATGAAAAGGATGTAGTTGATGATGAAGTAGATAGGGTGAAATTGGAAAAGAGACTGAAGGCTGTTTTAAGACTAAGTGACTCATCAAGTAAACAGACAGGTCTATCAAAGGAAAAAGATCCAGTTCTAAGGGAAAAGGGAAAGAAAGACCTGGGATTTTAAATGGCGATGAGAAGTTCTTACTGAAACAAGGCTAGGAACCAAGAGGGTTTCAATGGAAAACCAAGGAGTCAGTGATCAAAAGAGAAGAACCAGTTATTGAACAAGTTGAAGTTAAAAGTGTTGATGAGAATATGGAATATGATTATGACTCAGATGATTCATGTGAAATTGTTCATGAAGATTCAGTTCCATTTGTGTTTAACGACTCAAATGATTCTGATGTATAAACTACTGAAGTTTGTATTTCAGAAAGTGACTGATTACTTTGTGTTTATATGTGCAGGGACAATCCACTGAAGTGAATGATGTATGGTACATGAATAGTGGGTGTTCCAGGAACATGACATGTGACAAAGAAGCACTTGTCAACTATGAACAGAAATTTGAAGGACTTGTTTCCTTTGGAAGTGATGAGAATGGAGGGAAGATTGTTGGAAGAGGAACACTGATAAATGGCAGGGTATCCTTTGAGAATGTGCTACATGTTGAAGGCTTACAATAGAACTTACTCAGTATCTCTCAGGTCTGTGACAAAGGATATAAGGTTGGATTTGATGATGCACACTGCTTTATCTTAAAACCTGAGTTTGTGATCCCTCCTGACAAGATCATGATGATGGCACCTAGGAATGGAAACTTGTATGAGCTTAGAATGAAGAATGCAATTTCAAGAGGTGGATCATGCGTTGTGTCAAAATCTACTGAGAATGAGACAAGGATGCGTCAGATAAATCTGAAGAACATGAACAGATTGGTAAAAGGAGAGCATGTCATTAGACTTCCCACAATGGAATTTAAGCTGGAAGAAAAATCTCTTCATGTATCAAATGCAAGTAACACAAGTCATCACACAAGACCAAGTTAATGAAAACAATTGAAGAAGTGTTGGAATTACTTCACATGGGTCTCTTTGGTCCTGCGAGTGTTCCTAGCATTGGAAAAAAGAAAATTTTGTCTTGTGATTACTGATGACTTTTCAAGATTCACATGGGTATTCTTTCTGGGAACAAAATATGAAATTGCTGAACTGATCAAATCTTGTGTGCTAAGAATGGAAAATCTGTTGGAAAAGAAGGTGATTAGAAGTGACAATGGGACAGAATTTAAGAATGGACTGATGGATGAATTCTGCACTTCTAAGGGAATTTTTCAACAATTCAGTGCTCCTATGACTCCTGAACAGAATGGTGTTGCAGAAGAAGAAACAAGACACTTATAGAGGCTGCAAGAACCATGATAGTAGATGCAAATCTACATGTAACATTTTGGGCAGAAGCTGTCAACATTGTATGTTATGTGCAAAACAGGGTTCTGTTAAACAAGACTCACAACAGGACACTATATGAAATTCTTTTCAAGAAGAAACCTTATGTGAAGTTTTTGAAGCCCTTTGGATGTAAGTGCTCACTGTTGAATACCAAAGATTACCTGAACAAGTTCCAATCCAAGTCATTAGAATGTTTTTTTGTTGGATATTCATCATAGTCAAAAGCTTATAGAGTATATGTAAAGGAGCACATGTGTGTTATTGAGTCATCAGACATAGTCTTCAATGAAAATCATTTCAACAATGTTGATGGACCAAGTTGGCTATTTGACTTAGAGAACTGATAAAATCATTCATAATTTACAGTGAGGATGTTGATGAAGGTTTGTTTAGAACAAGTGTTGCTGAGAAAGGAAAACAGAAAGAAATTAATATGGACAAACTGTGGTCACAGGTGGCTAACAATGAAAGGGAATTTGAGTTTGAGAAGAATGAGAAACAATTAGATTAGGTTGGATCAGATGTACCAGAAACTCAGGCTGAGGGTCTGAATGATGAGACTAGTGAAATGGAAAGTGACTCAATGCAACTGAATGGAGAGGCTGCTGTGCATGTAGACCATGCAACTCAAGACAGATTCCAATCATTGTTTGAAACTTTACAAATTGGAAGCAATGAAGCATCTACATCAGGACATGCCGACAACCAAGAATTTGTTTTGCATGAAGAAGAGTTACAAGTTGAAGATCCTGATTTTAACATCTCAAAATTGGACACTGAAATTGTGGCAGATTAAATTGTTCAGACTACATCAACACAAAGAAACCATCCTGCTGAAAACATCATTGAGGATTTGCATGAAAGAGTGACAAGAAGTTCTTCAGAAAGGGCTAACATTTGTCTTTATGTTTGATTTCTCTCCTAGATTGAACCAAAGAACATCAGTCAAGTATTAAAGGACAACAGTTGGGTAGAAGCAATGCAGGAAGAGCTGGCTCAGTTCAGAGACTTACAGGTATGGGACTTGGTTGATAAGCCCAGGGGAAAATATGCAACTAGAACTAAATGGGTTTTCAAAAACAAGAAGGATGAAAGGGGAATAGTGATCAAAAACAAGGCAAGACTGGTGGCTTTGGGGTGCTTACAAGAAGGAGTAGACTTTGAAGAAGTGTTTGCACTAGTGGCAAGGTTGGAAGCCATCAGAATCTTCTTGGCTTATGCAGTATCTATGAATATAAAGGTCTATCAACTGGATGTAAAATCTGCATTTTTGAATTAGAAGATTGATGAGGAGTGTATGTCACACAGCCTCCTGGATTTGAAATCCAAACTATCCAAACAGAGTTTACAAACTGAGAAAAGATTTATATGGACTACACCAAGATCCTAGGGCCTGGTATGATGAGGTCTCTAATTATCTGTTGGACAATGGCTTTTGCAGAGGTGCAATTGATAAGACCTTGTTTTACAAGAGAATGAAGAAAGATCTGCTGTTAGTTCAAGTTTATGTTGATGGCATTACATTTGGATCAACAATGAGCAGATGTGCAAGGATTTTGAAGCTGTTATGAAATCAAAATACAAGATTAGTTCAATGGGTGAAATGTATTTCTTTCTTGGACTGTAAGTGCAACAAAAGGCTGAAGGAATATTCATCAACCAGTCCAAGTATGTGCAAGAGATTCTGACCAAGTTCAAGTGCCATGATTTGAAAACTGTGTTCACACCTATGGACACACATGAGAAGATGGTAGCTGATGAAAAGGGGGAGCTAGTGGATCAACATGAATACAGGGCCAAGATTGGATCTCTCATGTATTTTACAGCATCAAGGCCTGACATCATATTTGCATTGTGTGTTTGTGCAAGGATTCAAGCTAATCCGAAGGTGTCACACATGTTAGCAGTGACAAGGATTTTCAGATACCTCAAGGGTAAACTGGATTTTGGAATATGGTATCCAAAAAACAACTCCTTTGACCTGATTTCTTTTACAGACAGCGACTATGATGGTTGCAACATGAGCAGAAACTTAGTTAGTGGATGTCAATTTCTGGGAAATAGGCTGGTGTCATGGCAATGCAAGAAACAAACCACGGTGTCAATTTCAATTGCTGAAACTGAATACATTGCAGCATCTGTTTGCTGTGCACAGGTTCTATGGATTCAAAATCAGTTGCTGGATTATGGTCTAAATTTCTTACTCACTCCTATTTTCATTGATAACACTGCTGCTATGTTTATTGTTAATAATCATGTTGATCATTCTAAAACTAAGCACATTGAAATTAGACATCATTTCATTAGGGATTGTAGTGAAAAGGGACTGATAGAAATGAAAAGGGCTGAAACCACTGATAATTTGGCTGACTTGTTCACCAAACCTTTAGACAAAGCCAGGTTTAACTTTCTATTAAAACCCCTAGGAATGATTAATGCTGATGAAGTCTAATTAATGATTTGTGTGTATGTCAAATGCGTGCTTGAAAATCTGATTATTGATCATTGTTATTGAATGTCTGAATATGTGGTAAGTGCTTTAGTGACTATGCTTTGTTTACCCGAAACTTGCTTGCATGAAATGTTATCAATTAGAGTGCATGACTGTTTGCATAATAATTTTAGCAACTGAAAATTGATTGAATCAACTGTTTTGAAAGGATATATGCTAGTGATATTTGATTCAACTTTCAGTGATCAATATGTGCTTAAGTGAAAAATCATTCATTTTGAATGAATGTGTATGTTTGAATGGATCATGTCTAAAATTTGAAAAAGGTTTGTAAGCAAAAATAGATCTTTTTTGAAAGTCAAGTTTGTTTAAAATCTTATTTGAAATGAATTTTCAAGAGTTGTAATTTTTAAAACAAATTAATGATTTTTGACATAAGCAAACTATTTTTGGTGATCTCCTAAGATAAATGATAAGATTATTCAGTTATAAGCTTTATAGAAGCTTAAAAATATTTTTAAGATAGAGATGAATCCAACTTATGGAAAATGATAGAAAATTAATTAAGTCATCTACCACATGAATTATAGGCTTAAAAGACTTGAAGTTCAGTCATTGATATTGTATGGTAGCTTTCCGTGATGCGTAGATGCCTATGTGAAATAAATAGAATGACCATGCTAAGCCTGATGTGGTGATACATTTGAAGATAAAGGTATGTTCCCTTACACATCTCTCCGAATGATAGGCAGAAAGGCAATTATCCAGTCATACACAAGCCTGTTGATGTAAAGGTCCCCAAAAATACTTTCAGTAATACATGAACAGTTAAAATTAGCTTTTATTTCAAAAAAAAAAAACTTAAACTTATAAAACTATTATATATTACAAAATGAATAGACTTAAAGGGGCCACAGAGAACTATGGAGGTGGGGCACACAAATAATTCCTAAACACCTTAAATGTAAGACAAGTAAGTCCGGATGGCATGTAAGTTATGCTTTAATTGAACCTTACTTATATCACAGAAAGCAGTGATAATCATGCTAAGTACTAATACTTGCTATCAACCTGATTTAAGTCATAATAATGCTGACCATGAAATGTTGTGAAGTGATTAATCAATATGATCCCATGTTGAGATCTCTCTATCAAACTGTTTTGAAATGACAAACAACTGAAATTTGATCTCTTATTCACCTTAAACTTATGCTTGAGTCAATTGGGTATCTAAATGATTCTTTTTGATGATTTGAGTAAAAGTTTGTGTGTGGATATGCCTAGATTGTTAGGCATTTGAGTATTTTCCTCAAAATGTGTGATTGAAAAGTTACAAGTACATTCGAGCATGCTCTCATGCTGAAATAGCGTTCTAAGTGTTTCGAGTATCACTTTGTACTTGAACAGTTGATCCATGCTCTACGAGCATGATCTTGTGGAAAGAAAAGTAATCTGAGTGGTTTGAGTACAAATGTCTTCTTAAGAATTGATTTTGTTTTACAAGTACAATGTTGTGGAATGATAAATTTTTTTAAGTATTTTGAGCATGAATTTGTTCTAGATCTATAAGTTTTTGTAACGCCCCTAAAATTTTGTTAAGAAAAGAAAAAAAAGGGGGGGGGGGCCTTATGCCTTGTATGATTGTATTTTCTAGCAAGACTCGTTCTGACATCTTCATGGACCTCCTGGTTGTTCTCATATGTTAAGTTTCCTAACCTTTCATCCTAGTTATCGCAATTTTCAAACTTTAGGGGCTAGAATGTAAAACAATACATTATATCAACAAAAAAAAAATTAAAAACCCTAACCCTATGCTGGTCCGATCGGCGCCCCCATAGCCCTCCCCCTTCTCGTTTTGTGTGCAAACCATCCCTCCTCTAGCCTCCCGAGACTTGTTCCAGGTCAGTACTATATTGTTTCAACTCTTTTTCACCTTGTTTTAGGCTTAACCGGGGGCTGCCCTTCCGCGCATATTTCGTGGCTGTTATAATTGAAGTTCATGCTCTGTCATCTTCTTAGGTATGTCTAGTGTAACATACTTCATTATCGTGAGCTAAGGTTTTGGTTTGATTGGACAATTAGAGATAGTTTGAAAACTAGTAATCGGTTGTCTAGATTGTTAAATTGTTGCATTTAGCGCGAGGTTTGATGGAATTAACAACCAATTCAGTTGGTGTAGCTTCGGTTTTACATGTGGGCTGTGAAAAAAATTATTTTTTTAGTATAGGGGCTGAATTGGTTGTCGGTTACTCAAACGGGTCGGTACAACGCAAATACACGTCTATTGGTAGTTTGTGCGTTGCGCTTGCGAATTACCGACCCATCCAACTCGTGCGGTGTCGTGTGGACTAGTCGGCTGTGATTTTATGTAATTTGGTCTACACGGGGCTGAGTTGGTTGTTAAGTGCATAAACAATTCATAAACGCGCATATTTGTCTCATCTAGCAACTTCCGGGGGTAATTTAGGAATCCTTACCTAAGGTTGGTTTTGGTAAATACGAGGCCCCGGGGGCTGTTGTAAATGATTTTGGTGAGGTCGAGGCTTTGGGTAACTCAACCCGCGTTAGAACGCCTCGTAGGATAAACGACTCGATTCGGTACCGTTAGTAATCCATGTGTATAATCTAATAGGTGTTTGAGTTGTGGGAATACTTAGGGGTTCTCTAGCTCGTTGTGATTGTGTACCTTGTGCCAGGTGAGTTCACGATGCCCCTTTTTACCTCTTTACATTTTAGGCTAGCATACACACCTTATTATGATTTTACCCGATTTTATTCGTTTAAACTATTGGGTCGGTATTGCATAATCTTGTTTGTGGTTGTACCTTTATGAAAACATGTGTGAATTATTGATGAGGCCTAAAATATACATAAAATTATATAAATATTTCCTACATGTTGAAATGTTTTTGGGTTAATAATTACTTTTAATGAATTCATATTTGAAATATAGAAAACTTAAGGGTAAATAAGGTAAAATATGAATTTTGTCATATCACAATAAATAATTTGAATAAGTTGTATTTTTGGTAAAGATCTCGTGATTTTTTTATGATTAAGAAAGAAAATTAATTAAATAAGGAAACAAATAATATTGTCATATTTCTAATTTTTTCCTACAGTGATTTAATCATAAAACCAATGAAAATATATTACTTATTCTATTTATGTCTATATAATCAGGCACAGTTAAGAGTTGAAATATGATATGGGCTTCACTTCCAGAATCTTCCATGATTTTTAGGGTTTGGGCTTGTATTTTCCTATATAAACACCCTTAAACTCAACATTAAAAATAACCTGAATACCCTGCGAATCGGAGCCGAATTTGGAGTTTCTTGGAGCTTAGGGTTGCAATATTTGGCGGGTTTGAAGGCAAGGAATCAGCCGGTGAAGTGCCAATCGATCAAGAACGAAGACTACGGGTTTTATCACCTATTTTCTTCCGTTTACATTATTTTTCACTATGAATTCCTTTATTATTGTTATTTTTGATTTTACCATGCTAGGCTAAACATTATAGACTGCCTAGGCTTATGGTGAGCCTCTGTTGATGTTTGATTTTGACCCGGGATTCATTTATCGTTATGGTTTTATGAACTAGTTAAAAGGTTTATTTATATTAAATTGATGCATATGTGTGCTTAAGGTTGTTTGTTGAGTTTTATTATTCCATAGTTGCCTTGATTGTTGTTTGTCATTATGATAGGTTTCTAAGAGGTCATCTACTTTGTGTTTTTGACTATAGTATGATTGATTTCGAATAAGATCATAGGAATAATATTATTTAATTAAATAAACCTAAGTGTGCTACTAACCTAAATAGCTGTAAGGTGCTAGGTTATTGATAGGTCTGTGTTGATCAGGATTGCTAGATTTAGTTCTTCGTAAGGAGCCCATCTAGGTTTGATTGATTAACTTTGTCTATCGAGTCAATAGAATTTATTAGACTGCCTTTGATTTCCGCGTTGTAAGGTAGGATTTCGTATAAAGGAACTAGTTTGTAATTAATTAGGTGACCGTAAGAAAACTTGATTTTTTTAATACTGGTGTGCATTAAAACTTATTACAAACCCATAGGTGTCTCTTGAGAAGGGTCAGGGGTCCTGTTCGGGTTTTCTCTTAAGCGTCTATTTTACGATCCCAGTTCCATAACTACATATCCTCCCGGTTAATTGATAACTGAAACTTAGGGGATTCTAGCCTAGGTGGTTGTTCATCATCGTCTGAATTAAGTCTAAGTTCTAAGTTTAGTCATCTTTAGGTTCCTTAATTAGTTTAAATTAGGTTAAAATTAGTTTATTAGTAAAATCCACCTTAAACAAATAATAAATAAATAGTCATCTCAGTAGTTGAGTCTAATTAGCTAGTAAACATAATTTAAAGAGTCTTGTGGGTTCGATATCCAGACTTACTTAGCTGTAATAGAGTCGACTGGTTCACTTGCCGGTTTGTAGTTTAATCGAGTTTTAGAGAGTCTAGAGTATTACTTAGTTTCTAGATTAGCGTAATTTAGTTAATAATTATTAGACTACTTTTAGCATATCAATTATATTATATGCCTCAGGATGTGTTTGACTTGTTTATGGTCATATATTCCTTAAGGTTATTCATATTACTTATGGTCAAGGCTCGAGGATGCTATTAGGACCAATAGTTATTCCTTGGTTATCCATTATTGATGGATTATACGTGACGATATTGCTTTGTTAGCTAATTGATTTAGATGTTTGTAAGTGTGTATGTGGATGTGTATGTGTTGGTAAACAGTGACCGGGTCAAATATATTACTTGGGGAAGACCCGGGGTGAGGAGGCCCGTGTTGCACGTTTATGTCCCGGTAGGTCAAATATATTACTTGAGTCCTTGACTTCATGTCTCGTGACTCGGGGTGAGGAGGCCTGCTGTTTTGCTAAACCGTGGTCAGGTCAAATATATTACATGGGGAAGAACCGGGGTGAGGAGGCCCGTATCACGTGTTTAGGTTTGTTAAACTGTGACCGAGTCAAATATATTACTTGGGGATGACCCGGGCTGAGGAGCCTCGTGTTGCGTGATTTTTGGTTTTTGTTAAACCGCGGCCGGGTCAAATATATTACTTAGGGATGACCCGGGGTGCGGAGGCCCGTGTCGTGTGTTTGACCAAGGAAAAAACATTTATTTAATCACTTATGATTTTCTCCTACACTTTATATTTATGAAATCAAATTGTTTAATGAATATTGCTTATTTAAAACTTGAACTCACTCAGCTCAAGCTGACTTTGTGTGTATGTTAGTTTGACTTTCAGGTTGAGGATTGGAGATTACCACTTGGACGTGCTAGAGACTACTCGGAGGGTTGAAGGCATTTCTAATCGATGACTTCCAATTAAACGACATTTTATTTTATTTTAACTTTGGGAGCATGTCCCGGTTATTGGGGTTTTTGATACTTATTAATTTACGCTGTTTATTACTCTGAACTGGTTTGAATAAAACAAATTGCTTTGGTTTTAAATTTTTGTAAATTTTGGGTACGATGACCAACTGTAGGATTCCCCGGATTTTGGGGTCTTACAAGTTGGTATCAGAGCCATGGTTCGAGGGATCCGAGCATTCTCGAATGCTTGGACTTGAACTGTAAAAGAAAGGACTAGTAATGCCAACCACGAGTAGCTGCACGCCAAGAGGTAATTCTTATTTGTTTAATCATCCTTATAAGTTTTAGGATTTCGTTATATGCATAGTTGCTTACATGTTAGATAGGATGCTAATATGGTTAGGGGCAGGGGGTGCTTAGGACGGGCGGGTAAAGTAAACGATTAATAACACTTGATCAACGTTATTAGCAGTTTACCCTTTCTTTCCATGTTCTAAATGCTACTTGTGTCTGACCGTGTTGGGGTTCTGTCTTTGTAGGAGTAGGATATAGCCAATACCCGTTTAGCGAAGAGTGCTCGTCCTAGCGGCCGTGGTCGTAGGCCACGTGTCGAGACTGAGAAAGAGAACCCGACTCCTCAGCAGGAAGAGACCTCGATTCAGAAGGAGGGGAATAACCCCACCTTAGATCCGGCTATGCGCGCGGTCATCACGGATGAAGTTTATCAGGTTCTTCATAGCCCCATTCCTGAAATTGTTGTTGAGGCTATTAGAGCTGTGGAAGAGACAATGGTTGGTAAGAGTTTGGATAAGGAGGGAAAGGGTAAGGAGACTCAGGTTGAAGATGAGGTGATTATGCCAAGGGAAGATGAAGAAGAGGTTCGTGCGTTTAGCGTCTCTACCCAAGGTTGTTCGTATGGGGAATTCAAGAAGTGTGACCCTCCCACGTTCGATGGTACTAAGGATGCGTCGGCAGCACATCAGTGGGTGAGAGAAATGGAAACGGTACTGAAGATCAGTAAGTGTAAAAGGGAGGATATGGTTACTTTTGCTACTGCCTCATTTCGTTCCGAGGCGTTGCATTGGTGGGATAATCTGGCTCAGGCGATGGGTGATCGGTCTATTAGGAGGATGACTTGGGAGGAGTTGAAGTAGTTGATTCTCGATCAGTTTTGTCCTCCGCACGAATTGGATAGGATTGAACATGATTTCTTGACCTTGGAAGCGGGAAATATGACCCACTGAGTATATACTACAAAGTTTAATCAAATGGCTCGTTTATGTCCCGATCTGGTTACTCCTGAGGCTAAGAGGATTAAGAAGTATGTGAAGGGTCTTCCGGTGGATATTCGGAGGGGTGTGGTGACCACGAACATGGGCTATTTTCATTCAGTGGTTACTCTGGTAGGCACCTTGTTGATGAGAGATAAACGGTGAGCCCGACTGAACCTAAAAAGGATTGGAAGCCAAACCCTAACTCCAATGGCAAACGGTATGGGGGCAATGATTCTGTGTCGGCAGGAAAGAAAGCGAGGGCTGAAACGTCGAATTTTAGGGGGGGTGCGTATGACGAAAGATGCATGAAGTGTGGGAAACCGCATAGTGGAGAATGTAGATCTATGTCTATCACTTGGGTCGGGTCAAATATATTACTTGGGGATGACCCGGGGTGAGGAGGCCCATGTTGCACGTTTATGTCCCGGCAGGTCAAATTTATTACTTGAGTCCTTGACTTCATGTCTCGTGACTCGGGGTGAGGAGGCCCGTATCACCTGTTTAGGTTTTTTAAACCGTGACCGAGTCAAATATATTACTTGGGGATGACCCGGGCTGAGGAGCCTCGTGTTGCGTGATTTTTGGTTTTTGTTAAACCGCGGCCGGGTCAAATATATTACTTAGGGATAACCCGGGGTGAGGAGGATCGTGTTGCGTGATTTTTGTTTTTTGTTAAACCGCGGCCTGGTCAAATATATTACTTGGAGATGACCTAGGGTGAGGAGGCCCATGTCGTGTGTTTGACCAAGGAAAAAGTATTTATTTAATCAATTATGATTTTCTCCTACACTTTATATTTATGAAATTAACTTGTTTAATGAATATTGCTTATTTAAAACTTGAACTCACTCAGCTCAAGCTGACTTTGTATGTATGTTAGTTTGACTTTCAGGTTGAGGATTGGAGATTACTGCTTGGACGTGCTAGAGACTACTCGGAGGGTTGAAGGCATTTCTATTTGAGGACTTCCAATAAAACAAACATTTATTTTATTTTAACTTTGGGAACATTTTGGGGGTTTTTGATACTTATTAATTTCCGTTGTTTATTACTCTGAACTGGTTTGAATAAAACAAATTGCTTTGGTTTTAAATTTTTGTAAATTTTGGTTACGATGACCAACTGTAGGATTCCCGGAATTTCGGGGTTTTACAGTTTTACTCTACGAGCATAAGTGACAGAGTGATTATTCTTATAAGTGTGTTCGAGTAGAGTTGTTGATTTGAATGTGTTTCGAGTATGTTTGACTGACTGAAATTTTTTTTTAAGTATATCGAGCACGTGAGAAGTTTGTTATGTTTGAAATGTTGTCTAAGTGTTCTCGAGCATACTGATTATCTTACATGAACGGATTGTGTTAGGTGTTCGTTAGTAATGCTCTCGAGTATGGTTTTGTAAACAAGCATGTGTAATTGTTTATGTAATAATTAAACTGAAAATTCCGGTTAAGGTAAGGTCTCGAGCACAAGTAAACCTCGAGCACAGTTTTGAAATGTCTTATAAACTTAAATTAATTTTAAGTTTTCTTTCAAGTATACTTGGATTTGAGCAAACCTCAAAATGAACATTTTCCAAATACTTAACCATTTTCTCATAAAATTAAAGTCGGGCACGCTTTGAAAGTGTTTTCGAGCATGATAAGAGATAGCTGTCCTTGGCAGCCTGCTCAAGCAGAGAAGTTGAATTATTTCAAATTCAAAACACACCTTGCTTGCACTAAACGATAAATTAGGGTTGTACACCCCATGTGTTAGGTATAAAAGGGGGACTTAGAAAATTTTCCAAACACTTTTTCCCTCTCTTACACAAAACCGCTGCTCGTGCCTCCTCTCATATCGCTAAACGCTCGATTTTAGTCTAAATTTTGTTCGATTAATAGCCATTAGCTCTTATTCTAACTTGGTAAGAAATCGGTTATCGATGGTCGACTCTCCAATCATTAGAATTAGGGTTTCAATTGAACTTTATACTAACTGATTATCTGAATTGTGCAGGTTAGCAAATTGTTACGGAGCAGGTTATTGAAGATGACTCTCTTCTATAACTACTATTGCAATTATTCTCTGTTATTCTCGTTACTGACAATTATTTTAATTTTGCAGATCTAATGACAATGAAGTTCGAACAAAAGCACAATACGGGTGCCCGATTGGTTGTAGATGAAGAGAACAGAGAACTGTATTTTATCATAAACTTCCTACATAACTCTAATCTTCGGGGTGCACACACTGAGAACCCCATTATATACCAAAACCATATTATAGATTTTTGGGTTTCCGCAGAGTATGCGGATGATATTAACGGACAAAGACTTGAGGCCACAATGCATGGCCTAGAGGTCGAGATTACTGAAGCATCCATAAGAGAGGCACTCCAACTCAATGACAATCATAATGTGCAACTCTCTTACTCAACTCCGAGACTGCTGAGGATCTTTCAAGAATTACTTGGTTATCATGGAGGAATACATGAAGGACGATTCCAGAAAGGAATGTTTCCGTTGATCTAAAGGTTTCTCGTACATCATGTGATACAATCATTGTCACCAAGAAGGGGTACATGGACTCTGCTCAGCAGATAACTTGCAACAGTAACGGTAGCTATACTGTTCAACCAGCCTTTCAACTTTTCAAGATTCATCTTCAATGGCTTGGTTAGCAATGCACAGAAGGCTCCTAATGAGAAATTCTTAATGTATCCAAGGTTTCCACAAATCTTGATAAGCAGGGCATTGCATGGGTTGAACACAGCTGGAGAGAATCTACGTTTGCAGGATCCAGATGTTTACAAAGGGATAAAGGGTGCCAGAAGTCAATTCAATGAGAATACAAAGTGGGATATACTTCCTTGGTTACTGAATGAGAATATTGAAATTATGGAAGTACCTCAGTCGCCTGAACAAGTTGTTGATAATTCAGATGAAGGTGATAGTGAACAAGAGTCAGACGAAAGTGATGATGATAATGACAATGGAGGTAATGATGTAGGGAATGACATCGCGGTTGTTGAACCACGAGTAGAGCAACCACACAAAATTGATTAACCAGTTTATGAGGTTGTTGAACCGGTTGCTAAATCTGTTGGTCATGAAGAGATCTTAAATGACAATCAAGAGATGGATATGCAAGTAGGAAATGTATAGGAAATTGTTGAACCAATTAAGAGAATTGAGGATAGAGATGAAGAGCCAGTCATGGCTAGCAGTGGCAGAGAAATGGAGGTTGTGGATGATGATACTTTCATTGAGAATGTGATTACACAGGTAACCGGAAACATTCCAATGATCACAACACCGGTTTTACCAGATCCAGCTATTGACCAAAATGACATCTCCTCAATTGGAACAGAACCATTCTCACCTAGCCCTGAACCAACTCATGATTCAGCACCCACCTCACTAGCAAACACTGAACCAATCTCACCCAGCCCAGAGCCAATGAACGGACCAAATCTTTCCTCACAAGATACAGAACCAATAACTGATAAATCTAAACCAACCCAACCAACATCACCATTCAAAGAATCAACTCAAGAAACACCAGCCAACCAAGACATACCTCCCACAACTCAGACAAGCATTCCACCGTCACCTGAAACTTCCTCTAACCAACCAGAGTCTGAAATGGAATTCAAGCATGACCAAGGCACACCCTCATCCTCACCCACATACATCAATGAAGACTTGTTGGTGAACAATGCAGAGTTAGAATTTGAAAACATTATGCTTTAAGAGAGGAATGCATTTTTAGAGGTCAAGAATAAGGCATTGGAAGATGTAATGCACCATGCTTTGATGAGAATTCAAACCCTGGAGCAAGCTGAGGTTGAGAAGACCTCAGATGCACCAAAATAGGGGAGAATAATGAATAAGAAGGTGGGTTGGAGTTGATTGGCAGAATATATGATGATGAAGGATGTGAAAGTTTTGAAGATAAAACATCCAATGCATTGAATTTAATTAATTTGGAGTATGAAGAGCAAGAGGAACAGAAAGATGATGACAAGGATGCGAAAGATGAGGGGGAGTATGAGATGGAAGAAAAGACCCATGAACAAATACATAAAATAAAATTGAAGGGTAAAGGAATAGCATTTACAAAGGAAGGCTAATTATTTCAACTGATGGATACTTGAGAAAAATGTGGTTGTAGATCCAGATGTTGCGGAGGTAGATTCTGTAAAAAAGGTTATGGAAATCAGAAATGCTGAGTTGGATGAAGAAGGAGAAGATGGTATACCACAAGAGGTCTAGGAGACTCTTATGAATTTGAAAAGGAAAGAAGAAGAGGAGGAAAATATGAGAAAATTAGCTGGTGTAAGTATTGCTGCGGCTATGTAAGAAATAAAGAAAAGCCAAGCTGAACAGTCTGAAATTGATTGTGGTCCGAGCGTACAAGAAGAAGAGAAAAATGAAGGACCAAAGTTCATATTTCTTGCACAGTTGGAAGTACTCAAAATGTATTAAAACATTTTGTTAAATCCTGAAAGGCATGCACCAGAAGTTGTAGAAGCTGCTCGAAAAGCTCAAGCACTTCAAAGAGAAGAGGCATGGATGGGAAGCCAATTGCTTTTTGAGAATGCCCCTGAGCCAAGATTTAAAGAAGTATTTGATCAAACAAACAATGAAAATGTTGTTGAGCCTATTGTCATAGAGCCCATTGATGTTGAAGAGCCAGGAAGGAGGGAAGAAATAATAGAAATTGAGATTCCTAAATCCAAGAGACAAAAGACTGATAAACCAATTGTGAAGAAAGTCTATACAAGGAGAGAAAAGGAGAAAGTGATTGACATTGATGAACCTGTTATCGATGCCCTGGATGGGATTGAAGATTAGATAGAAGTGGAAGAGGATGAAGATAGAATGAAAACTAATCCAAGAATTATTTTCCTCATACGGTGTGGGTTTGACTTTGAAACGTTAAATATGATGACTGATGGAGATATTGAATAGTTGGTTGAACTTAAGGCCAAAGAAAAGAAAGAAAGAAGAGAAAGAGGTGAACGGAAAGAAAAGGAGGATAAGGAATACTTGCTAAGTCTAGGCTATGAACAAAGACATATAAATAGAATGACAAGAGAAGGGATTTTAAAAGCTGCTGATGAGTGGAGGAGAAGAGAAATATAAAGAAACTTTTTACTCTAGGCAGGACATGTAGTCTCATATCTCAACAAACAACCCTTTGTTGAGATTGACATATTGTACAAAAAGGCTGTTGTTGATGATACTGCAAAGTATGTGAGAGACATAAAGAAAAAAAAGGAGGAGAGGGCTAAGCAGAAGTATCAGGAAATGAAGAAGAAATATAAGGAGGTAAGATTTTCGGTTGAGAATGGGTACGAGTATGATGCTGTGAAAGACTTATCAAAAGAATAATTGCATGAAAGAGTAAGGATGGTTAAAAAATCACATGAAATGAAGAGAGTGAGACTTCAAATTAAGAGAGAAAATCAGAGGAAGGAGAAAGAAGAAAAAGAGAAGATGGAATCTAAGAAAAAGAAACAAGAAGCCAAAGAGTGGTTCGAGGATCCAGAAAGAGTAAAAACCCTGAAAGATATTCTGATGCAGAAAGGAATGAAAGAAAATGAATTTGAAACTCTATCTCATGAAGATCTTTTAGAAATATATCAAAGAGAGCAAAAGATGTTCCTTGAAGAAGAGAGGGGGGGGGGGGGGGGTTCTTGAAGAACAAAGAAAAGTGAAAAGACTAATAGCCGAGGGAAGAACTGATCAGCCCAGAGAAACACTAACTGCACAACAAGTGGCTAAAATGATCAGTATCTTATGCAAAAGAGGGGCAAAATACCTAGACTTAATATTCAAAAATGAGGAGGAAATAAAAAGGATGTTTGTTGAGTCAAAGAAGAAGCATGGAAAGATGCCTTCCTCCTCAACATCTGGTAGACTGATGATCCAATCTGAGGTGCAGAGGCAGTATATTCAGATCTAAACCTGCCTACTCACCTATACTTTATTGCCAGATCAAGGACATTAAGAGTGATAACTAAAGATGGAACAACGACTCAAATCATCTTTAGAAGAGAAGATGGCACAGACTTAATGACAATCAAAAAAGAAGAAAATCAGCTGGCCAACAAAGAAATGACTTGTCCAAATTTTTGAAGGAACAAGCTGAAAAAGGATTCACATTACTTGATCAGAAGAGAAAAGAAAGTTATACTGACGTAGAAAGAGCAAAAAGAGAGAAGCAGATGAGAGATGTTAGATGGTCGGAACTCTCTTTCTTTGAATTAAAGAAAAGAAAGGCTCAAAGAGCAAGTGGCTCAAGCTCAACTACAAGTACTTTTAGAGAGGGCATGGAAATGAGAAGAGAGATGCAAGTGTCAAATTCACAAGTTCAACATGTGGCAGAGTTGCACATCTTACTTTTAATAGGTAGAGTGAGTCTGTGTCTCTGAGGAACGCTGAAGGGAGAACCATTGCAATTGTTGAACATGACTTTGATTTGGAATATATACACATCCAGGACCTACAAGACATTATTGATATAAATGTACCAACAGATTCCGAGGATGCTGTAGAATTAGACATGTTTCAACAAAGAGCTCAGCAATCAGACATGAAAAGATGATCAAAGATTAGGGAAGACACTGAAATGGACAACATAGATGTATACTTTCAAGAAGATCTAATGCATTTTTGTTTATCCTTTTTTGTGTATTTTTTTTTTTTTTTTTGATAATTATTGTAATTTGACACTAATTTTAATTTTTATGTGTAATGCCCAAGAGGCAGAATTTGGTTATGTAATGTAATGACTATTTCCTGCATTGATTATCTTTAGAAATTGATACATTTGTAACTTAATACAGGTATGTTTTGGTGCACCTGAGCTTGTTCCAATCTAGAGGGAGATTGTTGAGTCGGAAATTTACAAGGAAGATTGGAATCTTCTCAACCTCCTCAAAGAAATTGCTAAGTATGGACTTCGAGCAAGCTTGGACGTTCGAGCACGGATTTACTACCTCTAGCATGATGTCTTATGCTCATAAGACTATATTTTGGAATTTCTTCTAAGTGTTGAAGGATTCGAGCAAGCTACACTTCGTCAAGAAAGGATGTTCTTCATCGAGTATGGATTGCCAATCGAGCAAACAACTTGATTTGTCCAGCTTAAACCAAGTATTCCGAGCATTTTGGTGGGTCGAGCATGGATACAATAAATGAAGATCTCATATGTTCCAAGTATAAACTTCGAGCGTGGTTCAATCCCAAGCAAGCTTCATATCCGAGTATGCTGAAGATTGTTCACAATAAGTCATAAGGCAGGATTGAATAGATTGAGAAGAACATGCTTGCTCGTGGATTATATTCAAGCAAAGCAAGGATATGTTATGAAGATTGAAGTCTGCTGGTGGAGAATATTTTCTACTGAAAATATTCTAAGTAAAGTCTGCTCGAAGACTTGTTTCGAGCATGATGTGCATTACAAGTCTGCCCGAAAAGGAATTGTCATACTCGAAGACTTGTTTACACTTGTATTTATTTTTTTCATTCATTATGTAATCATTAGGGTTTCTAGAAGGAATGTCTAGGCCTATAAATAGAATACTAGGTTGCACGCACTAGGAGACGAGTTTTTACGGATTACGAGAGCATAACCACAAGAGTGAATATTCCTCTTTGTGCAACCTCATACCGCTGCCGTCACGAAACCTAGACATTCCATGCAACATTAATCACTGTTATTAAACGACATATTAATATAGTGAATCTTTGTCTACTGTTTCTTATTAATCTTTCTGATTATATATTATCATACAAATCTTCATTCCCAATCTTTGAATATACTGATTCTGCCGGTGTATTCAGAAGGCCTTTGGGTTATTAGATCTAGTGTGTTCTTGTCAACCACTATTGGTTTTGCAATAAGTCCGGTCCTGACAAACAGGGAAAATCAAACAGTTATGACATAATAAAATTTCATTGAATAGAGTTCGGTACAATTCACAACGGGGAATCAAACACGTTCGAAGATAGAAGAACGAATTCCGAAACAAATACTTAACTTTTCTCTAAAGGGGCGTAATTAGTATATCGAATTTCGGGGACGAAATTTCTTAACTGGGGAGAATGTGGCATTCTTGACAAAACCTGATACATCATAGTATTCACATGCCGAATAAGCGATTAACCGCTTATTGCGTATTGAGCAAATGAATAGTCAAACGGGTCTTGTTATGACCTAGATAACACGGGGGGGGGGGGGGGGGGGGTGGGGGGCATCTATAAGTGATATACATTTAATATATGCTATCATATTGATATTATGGCTTTAGTACGATAGCAAACTAGTTACACGAAAACATGCTCGTTTAACTACCCGCTATGATTTTAAACGTGAGAGATAGTTCCGAAAAAAGCATTGTATCATCCGTTAAACCGGAAAAGACTTACAAAAAATTTATTGGGTTGTTTTAAGTGATCCGTGAAAATATTTTCGATTTTTACAAACGAATAGTATGTTCTTCTAAATTTACAAGAAATTGGCCAAAAAAACACTCGATTTCGCACTGTTTGTCATACCCGATATATTTTTTCTTGCCAAAAACCGAACCTGAAATAAACTTAGACTCGAGAATTCATGTTCGGGCACGCAAAACGAGGCAAATAAGCCCATGGGGGCCTAACTTCCGGCCCGCCAAAGTGGATTTATTCCCCCCCTTTTTTAATATATTTTATTTTCTCTTACATTTTACATCATTTTCCACCAAAATATCAGAGTTTGAAGCTGCTATCTTGCTTCTTCATGTGTCTCAAACAAAATCCTAGGTAAATTTGTCTTTTTGGTAAATTTTTAACTTGTTTAAACATGTTTAATTACATATAAACATAGTTTGATTACCAAAAATCACTTCTAACCATGCAAAAACTCTAAAAATGGTCCAAAAATACATTTTGATCTTACACATGGTTAGGATCCCGGGTTGTTAAGTGTTTTTTGATCATAAACACGGATTAGAGGGTTTAATTGCGTTTTTACGGTTCAAAAGTTTGGTTTAAAGCCCTAACCGAAACCCTAAGTTTCAAAGTTGGTATTTTGATGATACATACTTGGTTTTGTGATATAGAACCTGTAGTTACCTTACTTAGAAGGACAAGAACTCAGAAAATTGAGTAAAAGAGCGGAAACGAACGAAAACAGCAAAGGTAATGCAGAAACACTCGTTTAGGGGCTGTTAGGATTAGATTGTGACGCGCTTGTTTTTAGCTTGTAAAATTTTGCAGGGACATCAGGGACCCTATGATTGAGTCCCTATCCAAATTTGGTAATTTTTCGACCATCTGAGAATATTTGTTGAATTTATTACCATTTAGAGATATTTATTTGAGAAAAATACTTGAAATGCCTGAAAAATTATGAAATTTTCCGGACAACTCAATTATGGCATAATATGATCACATGTAAAATTTGTGGTCATTTGGAGAACCCTAGCTATTATTTCTGGATTCGGGTTTATTCGAGTTTATATAGTTGTTTTTGGCTAGAAAAGATATCTTGCAAGATTTTTAGGTTCTAAGAATTTTATAGGTTGATTTGGGAAGTATT
Source organism: Bidens hawaiensis (assembly GCF_021521415.1). Taxonomy (NCBI): domain Eukaryota; kingdom Viridiplantae; phylum Streptophyta; class Magnoliopsida; order Asterales; family Asteraceae; genus Bidens; species Bidens hawaiensis. The sequence continues at coordinate 487,482 of NW_027491308.1, forward strand.
TGGATCACTCAGTAATATTTTTGGAATTTTCAAAAATCATTTGGTATAAAAGGACGATTTACGGGTTAGATATAGCCTATAAAATGAATTTCTATAAATTAATAAATTAGTAAATAATTCTAGAAATATTTTTATTAAAATTTACATATTTTACTTGACAAGTGTGTAAATTTTCATAGTTTAATGATAAACGGATAATTAATTGTGCTAAATTGAACATTAAACAAATTCAATTCTGATAAAAACCGACGGGTTTGCGATTAACGAACCTGTTGGAATATCAGAACATTAAGAGTGATCAAAAATCATATTTTCCGGTTAATTGAATAAAACCAAACTTTTTATAAGAAATCCGGACAACTCGGATGGATTGTGCGCGTTTTTTCTCCAAATCAGACTGAATAAACGGAAACGAGCCCCGTAGCGAATCAAGGCATCTAATCTGTGATATTTCTTTATAAATTTAATCATATTATCAACCAACATGTTTACCCGAGTTTATATGGTCATGCCTATTTTATAAACGCATAAACAATCAACTTGGTCCAGCTGGTGAAACGGAGAAACTGAGCCAAGTTCGGTTTTAAACATAAGACATTGAACAACGTCACAATCTAAGCCTATTGACACTTTTTGGGCGTGACAGCTATACCCAGACTAGCTATACAGCCTAGTTTGGTATGGAGATTATAGTAATATTAAAATATTAATATTATTATAATATTGACTATAGGGACTAAGTGATAGCAAGGGAAACGAACCCTAAGCTGACATCGCACTGAGTATCAACTAAACCGTGAGTTTCATGACCCCTCTTTTCAAATTGTTTACGAACTTTTGGGGTAAAAAGCATGTTTATATACATTTATCTATCTGAAAACGGTTCAGGATATGAGTTACCTAAACGTACATATACGAAATGTCCATACAAACATAATGATTAATTACATGCTGATGAAAGGTGAAAACTATTTTTGAATGATAAGTTAAGTGGAGATAGTGAGAATACCAAAACCTTACAAAATTACATGTGACTATATGTTTATACAAACACGCTATGTAATGTTAAACATAACAAATTGGGGAAATAACGTGGTCTGTAATGGCAATGGGTTTAACGCGGTCAGTAATGGTCATGGGAATAACATGGTATGTAATTGTCATGGGAATAACGTGGCCTCTAATGGCCATGGGTATAATGTGGTCTATAATGTAACATCTCGGAATTTTCAAACCCGTATTTGTTTGCGTTTAACCCAACCCAGAACATTTTAGATCTTTATAGTTAATCAAAATCAAGTATTTATAAGTAACTAAGAATTTAATTTTCATTTTATACTCTTAGAACTTTGCAAAATGTTTATTGATTTAACTTAAAACAATAAACTATAAATATCAATTTTAGGAAGTTTAGGGACTTAACTTGTCAAAAATTAAACTTTCCCTCCTGAAACCCGGAGCGCCGCGGGGTGGGAGACCCCCTAGGTGGCCACGCACGCCGTGGGGTGTCTGCACAGTTCGTGTATGTTGATTTCGTTTCCTAGTTCGTTTTTGGCCCGAAATTGCTTATTATAGGACATAATCGAGTGTTTTAAGCCCCGAATAAACTAATATAATTAAAATACATGTCCACATAATTAACCCCTTGTCTAAGAATGAAATCTATTGATTATTCTATTGATTTGATCATTAAAGGCCCATTCGGTTTTTAAACGAGTAAGTTACCATATTTAGTTCGATTTAGTGAATCTTATATAAACATATCATTATTTCTCTGCCACAAATCATACCTAAACCCTAGAGAAGCCTTCTCATCCATCACATCCTCTGTCCCTCCTCAAACTCTTCGGTTTTTGCTTATTTGGTTGAAGATACGTTCATAACCGGTTGACTTTGCATACGTATGGACCTTTGACTCATCGTTTCTCTTGATCCTTTCACTTTCCGGGTAAGTTGTAAACATAGAAATGTACATTCCCTAGTCAATAACCTTCAATGAATTTCGGTGGTTGAAGGGTGTTGACTGGTCAATTCGCTTAAAACCCGTTAAAGGGCAAAACAATCAACAAGTTTGACTTTACGTTTTCTCATGCTTCTGGTCGGATTCATCATTTGGTCCAGAAGACTTTTATTCTCGTAACGTGATTTTAAGGCTACTGACCAAAACCTGACTTCTGAATCGCTGTTCGAATTCTGGTCAGTACCAGCTCGCTTAAATCTTAAAAATAATACAACTTGAGTTCTAAACGTCCATTTGGGTTGATTGCAGTGGCAACGAGTTCGCTTTTACTTATATTATCATATCTCAAAGTTTTAAGGTTCTGATCATTAATCTCGTTTGACGCGTAGTGGACGACTCGCTTAATCTTTAGTTCGTTTATCTTAATTATATTCACTTGCCTTTAATCTAAGGTGAGTTTTATCATTCCCCTATTTTACTTAGTTTTCTCAACGTTTTGGGACATATGCGTATATTATACTATATATAAATATATATATCAAAAATAGCAAACGTGTAATTGTGTGTGATTAATCAAATATACTTGTTATGTGTTTATTTGTCTTTGTATGTTTGACATATTCCCTTGGAGAGGGTTCTCATTATTAACCACCGCCCGATTCGCTTGGCAACGGTCTTATTATTATTTTCTCATGGTTGATTTACTAGCGCCCGATTCGCTTGGCAATGGTTTTATCGACAACTTATTTGCTCATGGTCTGACTTCATTACCGCATTTATTATGTTTTGCTTATTTTTTCTTATTTATTATATTAACATTATTTTTGGTGTCAAGAACTGGTGCTAAAATCACTCAACATGTTTGTTGACAAAACTCCATTTTCTATGCATATGCAGGTTGCTTGTATTGAAGATTGAAGTTTGGACACGTAGACAAGACCTTAGGATATAAACAAGAAAATATTATTTGATCTTACATTCATGTACTTATATTGTTTGCTATACATGGATATTGTGTGTATTCTTTCAATAAAATAATTAATTTGATATTGTCACGTTTTATATATGATAGTATCTTCGAACTGTGAGCAATCGGATCACGCCCCGACATTTTCGCCTTAGGTTGGGGTTTGACATATTGTATCAGAGCCGAAGGTTATAAGATAGGTCATTAGAAATTGTCCTAGAAATATGCTTAGGACCCTACACGTGCTTATCTGAACTGCCTTATGTGCTATTTAATAAGTTGTTTACAGCTTGCTTAGATTAATTATTTTATCGTATTGTATCTTATTTATTTATTGCACACACACATGAATTCCGAAGTTACGCCTCACTTTCAAAATATTTTTAAATCCTCTAATTTTAGTATATTACCTTTTATTGTGGGAAATTACTTAAGAATTCTCGTGTTTTGTTTTGTTTCTTCACCTTGAAGCATGGGGGTATGACCAATGTCATACAACCAAAACTTTAAGTGGTACCCATAATCGGCTAAACGGTTGCGTGGTAAACATTACCGGCTAAACGGTTATACTTCCAAATTATGTTTTTAAATTATTTTAAATGCTTAGTTGGGTGAAAAATCCATGTAAATCCATAGGCACTCCAACTATCCATTTCTTAAACCATTTTTGATTTGTTTTTAGGTTGGAACGTATCGTCCGAGGCGGTTCCTGAGATACACCAACTACTTATATTTGATTCGTTGATTCGATATTTAGTTGGGTAAGTTAAATACCATGTAACGCTCATGGTTCGAACAACTCCATTGATTCGATAATTCGTTAATTAGTTAGGTTAGTTAAATGCCATGTACACGCTCATGGGCTGAAGAACTCAATTGTTTATTACATGTTATTGAATTGGGCCATCAAAATGCCATGGAACGCTCATGGGAGGCCAATTCACGAACTTTATGTTGTTTTATTTAGTTGGGCCATTCAAATTGCCATGAAAAGCTCATGGGAGGCCAACTCATTGAACACGTTCCGTTATTTTATTTGGGATCTCGAGCTACCATGGGAAGCCCATGGAAAGCCCAACCCAATAACATTTTACTTTTGAAATTTTTACAAAACATTAGTTACTAAATTAAATATCTTCAAAAATTATTCTCATTATTTTAAATCCCGACTCGTCCTTTAGTCATCACTTGCACAATTCTATTTAAGTACACTTCACTATTATCCCGCATCAACTTATCCACACAACTTACCCATCATCTCGTAAAGTTTCATCTTTGGTCCTCCTAGAATGTATTCCTTAAGAGTTCATCATCGTAATCAATGTCGTTCATCTGCTTCTCACGATCACCGTACGACTACTAGAATCGCCAAGGAGTTGCTGCTGTATGCCATCAACCGACCAACCGCCAACCTCGACAAAACTAAAATACCTCGAATAAGAAATCATATACTAACTATATCTGTTATAATAAATTATCTAATATCATTTATTCCCTTAAACTATAAAACTACCAAATACACTTAAATTAGTACCTTCAATTTTAAACTATAAATATTTTATTACCTCATGTTACTTTTCACAACTTATATTCCTTTTAATAAATCTTTATTATAAAAATTCAATTAATGTAAATTTTATTATTATTAAACTAAAATTTTCATCCTCTAAATTTTATTTTCATTATTAAATTAAAACTTCCATTAATTAATTTTTTTTACATTAAAATTAACTTTTAGATTTAATCTCCATTAAAACCCAACACTCACTTTACTTAGTGATTAAGTTCGTTATTTGAAACTAAACATTGGTTCATAAACATTTCAACTCCCCACTTTGATTTTTGATACCATTTGAAAATTTTGAACGTTTTAAATGATAAATTCGTAGTTGTAAGAATAGTCATGGTGGTTCATGCAAATCTAGCCTCTCATTTATCTCATTTTTATTAAATGTTTCACATCTTATTTTTATCGCAATTAATTTAAAAATTTGTTATTTACTTAAATTTCCATTATCAATAATTCAATTTACATATTTCCTAATATTTATAACGATTTTATGAAAAAGGAAAAAAATCCACGAATTCTCAAATTTAATCTAATTTAATATCTTCAATTACCTACCTTATAATTTATCTAATTTTAAAGATTTAATTGGAATAGGACTATCTCGGTGATTTGGGAATATCCACTTCCTAGTTTAATCTATTAACGATTTATTTGAACAAGTACATTTTCGCATTTTCATTAATATTATTACTAATTATTATAAAATTTTATTATAAAAATTGAATTAATCACATCTCAAAATCCCAAACTTGAAAAGCTATAACTTTATATTAAACTTCTCTTTAAATCTCATAAGTTCTCAACTTACTAAACTCGACTCACCAAAAAAAATTAAAAAAATAATAAAAAAAACTTCGTTTAAATTTATACTCTTGATCTTAAGAATTGTTGAGTTAAAGTTTTGCACATATCATCTCATGAAATCAAGTTCCTTTATCTATTACGCTTAACGTCATATTCTACTCTTAGCTTATTCTCGATTATCATAATTCATTTCAAATGTTTGCTTCAAGAAATCCATTTCAATCTCCAAAATTTGTAACTTTCCTAATCAAAAGATATAATAGAAATCACCTGGCTTTATCAAATCCGAACATTAAATAAGTATCTCTTGAATTTATATTTAAAGTTATCAAAACGTTTGCTTCTTTCCAAATAATGGTTTTAAATGTTTTATAAACCACATGATGGAACGGATTATGCAGACTATCCGACGATCTAAGTAATTATGGGTTGACATGTAATCACCAAAATCCTCGCATGGAAATCATAATACGTAAAATTGTGTGTCATGATTTAGAACCTAAGGTAGCTTGGGTAATGGTACGAATGATGAGATGATAACGACATGGTGGATACGCCGCTGGTACATCCTATATATAAGTGCCCTTATCAGATTGTCATTTGGAGCGCTGCTTCGATTATTGGATGTTCTATGTTATGATATTTTTCTTTAAAAGTTTAAATTGTTTTCAAAATGATGATGTTCTGGTTTTCCTTAATTTCGGGACTAAATTCCCTAAAGTAGGGGAGAGTGTAACATCTCGGATTTTTCAAACCCGTATTCGTATGCATTTAACCCAACCCGGAACATTTTAGATCTTTATAGTTAATCGAAATCAAGTGTTTATAAGTAACTAAGAATTTAATTTTCATTTTATACTCTTAGAACTTTGCAAAATGTTTATTTTTGATTTAACTTAAAACAATAAACTAGAAATAGCAATTTGAGGAAGTTTAGGGACTTAACTTGTCAAAAATTAAACTTTCCCTCCTGGAACCCGGAGCGCCACGCGGTTGGAGACCCCTTAGGTGGCCACGCACCACCATGGGGTGTGTGCACAGTTCGTGTATGTTGATTTCGTTTCCTAGTTCGTTTTGGGCCTGAAATCGCTTATTTTAGGACATAATTGAGTGTTTTAAGCCCCAAGAAAACTAATATAATTAAAATACATGTCCATATACTTAACCCCTTGTCCAGGAACAAAATCTACTGGTTATTCTATTGATTTGATCATTAAAGGCCCATTAGGTTCTTAAACGAGTAAGTTACCATATTTAGTTTGATTTAGTGAATCTTATATAAACATATCATTATTTCTCTGCCAAAAATCATACCTAAACCCTAGAGCAGCCTTCTTAGCCGTCACATCCTCTTTCCCTCCTCAAACTCTTCGGTTTTTGCTTATTTGGTTGAAGATACGTTCATAACCGGTTGACTTTGCATATGTATGGACCTTTGACTCATCGTTTCTCCTGATCCTTTCATTTTCCGGGTAAGTTGTAAACATAGGAATCGTTCATATACATTCCCTAGTCAATAACCTTCAATGAATTTCGGGGGTTGAAGGGTGTTGACTGGTCAATTCGCTTAAAACACGTTAAAGGGCAAAACAGTCAACAAATTTGACTTTACGTTTTCTCATGCTTCTGGTTGGATTCAACGTTCGGTCCAGAAGACTTTTATTCTTGTAACGTGATTTTAAGGCTACTTACCAAAACCTGACTTCCGACTCGCTGTTCAGATTCTGGTTAGTACCAGCTTGCTTAAATCCTAAATATAACATAACTTGAGTTCTAAACGTCCGTTTGGGTTGATTCCAGTGGCAACGAGTTCGTTTTTACTTATATTATCATATCTCAAAGTTTCAGGTTCTGATCATTAATCTCGTTTGACGCGTAGTGGATGACTCGCTTAATCTTTAGTTCGTTTATCTTAATTATATTCACTTTCCTTTAATCTAAGGTGAGTTTTATCATTCCCCTAGTTTACTCAGTATTCACAATGTTTTGGGGACATATGCGTATCTTTTACTATATATAAATATGTATATCAAAAATAGCAAATGTGTAATTGTGTGTGATTAATCAAATATACTTGTTATGTGCTTATTTGTCTGTGTATACAATCGTTTGACAAATCCCCTTGGAGAGGGTTCTCATTATTGACCACCGCTCGATTCACTTGGCAACGGTATTATTATTATTTGCTCTAGGTTGATTTACCGGCACCCGATTCGCTAGGTAATGATTTAATCGACAACTTATTTGCTCATTGTTTGATTTCATTACCGCATTTATTACGTTTTGCTTACTTTTTCTTATTTATTATATTAAAATTATTTTTTGTGTCAAAAAATGGTGATCAACTCACTCAACATGTTTGTTGATAAAACCATTTTCTATGCATATGCAGGTTTCTTGTATTGAAGATTGAAGTTTGGACATGTAGATAAGACCTTAGGATATAAACAAGAAATATTATTTGAGTTTACATTCATGTACTTATATTGTTTGCTATATGATGTGCGTCGGACAATGTATCTATAAATGACCCTCACAACTAAGCTTTAACTTTAAAATGAAAATCCTAACCACACACAACCGGCAAGTGTACCGCTCGCAAGAAATATAGACCTAGGAAGTCCGAATATTGAACACGAGGACACGTATAAACTCTAATGATCACTAACCCTAGACAAAACCTACCCAAGAATAATATTTAGTTGATTTTTAATTTTAGTTTTTTTTTAAGATGATTTAACTGGACTAACTGGACTGACTGACAAAGGTTACCAAAAATAGAAAACTTAACGGAGAACTAACTGTATTGACTTTGGATGGAAAAAAACGTCTACCTAGGTTTGAATCAAATTGTAGGTCTAACAAGAAAATGTATTGGATGATATCAAGACACCGGCTCCTAAAGATGACACAACTAAGGATCGCTCAGGCTCACTGGATTACCTCTCGGTCTCACTCAACATACCTTAACTACTCTTAATCGGCTAAAACGACCAAACCGGAAAACAATTGTTAACGTGTTCTAATGTTGACTCACCTCTCGGTCTCACTAACACTCGACTCTAATGGTAATGAATACTACACAACCAAGGATAGAGGAACAATTTAATTTAAACCAAATAGATCAACTAGTCGCTCAAAACACCTAAACCAGACAAGAAACAAACTCGCTCTCGTGCAATTCTAATTCTAGCATGCAAAGGTAATGAGACAACCCTAACTTCTTATCACCTCTCGGTCCCTAAGAAGGAAACCGCTGTACTTTAACGAATAAATCATGCAACAAAACCCTACGGTTGTACCTACCGCAAACAAACCCTAAATACAAAGTCTAGAATCAAACAAGCACCGATCAATCAATACAAAACTAATTAACCAACGCAAGGGGTTTAAGCAATAAATTAGTAAAATTTCCAGCCATCAAACACAATCTATTTCATGTCTAAATTAAACTTTGAAATAACAATTCAAGTCTATCAATCAAACAATCCATAAAACTCATCAAACTCTAACAATAATCATCATTCCTAGGTAGAACCGACTAGTTTAGCCTAACATAAATTTTGGACAGCCATGATTACTCAATAAAAACATTATATAACTCATTCCAATCATCAATTCAGTCATTCAACAATCAAAACTAATCACAAATACTTCAATCTTTCAAGCAATTGCAAAACTATTTATCAATTGAACAAGAAAATTAAAGTTGATGAACAATGAAATAAACGAAAGGATATGGTGTGTTTCGGGGCTGCTCTTGGCTGTAACAATTGATGGAAAACATCCTGAGCCTTGTGTCACACCCCAACCTAAGGCGGAAATTCCGGGGCGTGATCGAATTGCTCACAGCTAGAAGATACTATCATAAATATAAGTGACAATATCTAATTAATTATTTTATTCAAATAATACACACAATAATCAAATACAACAAAAACAATTCAAATAAATAAATATAACAATTTTAAATCCAAATTTGTCTTCATTATAACCCTAAGGTCTTTTTAAGCGTCCATACTTCAACTTCAAACAACCTACATATGCGTAGAAAATGGAGTTTTGTCAACAAATATGTTGAGTGAGTTTACCACCAAGTTTTGATACAAAAAATAATGTTAATATAATAAATAAGCAAAACATAATAAATGCGGCAATAAAATCAAACCATAAGCAAGTAAGTTGTCGATTAAACCATTACCAAGCAATTCGGGCGCCGGTAAATCAACCATGAGCAAATAAATAGAATAAGACCGTTGCCAAGCGAATCGGGCGGTGGTCAATAGTATGAGAACCCAATACATAGGGATATGCGGGACCTCTCCGAGCACGAATGCGCACATAAACAAGTAATCACATAACAAGTAGATTTGATTAATCACACACAATTACACGTTTGCTATTTTTTATATGTATGTATATATAGATATGTATGTATAGTATGATATACGCATATGTCCCCAAAACATTTAGAAAATTGAGTTAAATAGGGGAATGATAAAACTCACCTTAGATTAAAGGCAAGTGAGTACAATTAAGAATAAACGAGTCAACGAATAAGCGAGTCGTCCAATATGCGTCAAACGAGATAACTGATCAAAACCTGAAACTTTGTGATTTGAAACTATAAATAAAAACGAACTTAATGCTGCTAGAATCAATCCAAACGGATGAGTAGAACTCTAGTTATGTTGAATTAAACGTTTAAGCGAGCTGGTACTGACCAGAATCCGAACAGCGAGTTGGAAGTCAGGTTTTGGGCAGTAGCCTTACAAGTAAGTTACGAGAATAAAAGTTTTCTGGTCCAAATGTTGAATCCGACCAGAAGTGTGAGAAAATGATAAGTCAAACTTGTTGACTGTTTTACCCTTTATAGGGTTTTAAAGCAATTGACCAGTCAACACCCTTCAATCACCGAAATTGATTGAAGTTTATTGACTAGGGAATATGTATGAACAATTTTACAGTATACAACTTACCCGGAAAGTGAAAGGATTGATGAGAAACAAAAGTTAAAGGTTCTTGAACTTGCAAAGTCAAACGGATATGAACGGTTCTTCAACAAAACACCAAAAACCAAAGGGAATACTAGATGGCAGAGGCTAGAGACGGCTGAGGGATGTTCTTTAGGGTTTGATTAAAGTTTACAACAGATGTTTTAATGGTCATTTATATAGGAAAGGCTAAACCGAACTAATTATAGGCTTTTTGGCCCGTTTAAGCAAGTAAATATGTTTTAAGGAAAGAATTATCGAAAGACTCATAATGATCTGATCTTAGATGATAATAAATGAGATTATACTTATGTTTCCGTTATAGGATTGTTTCTTGGTCCTTAATTCTCTCTAATATGCCTAAAATAATCGATTTCGGGCCAAAAACGAACTAGTAAACGTGTTTAGTCAAAACGATCTGTATAGTATGGCTATAGCGCCACGCGGTGGCCACCACCCTTGGTGGTCGCGCAGCGCCCTGGCCCACAATGGGTTTGGAGTTTGGTTTTTAACAAGTTTAGTCCCTAAAGTTTATTATTTGGTCATTTGTTGAACTTTTATGCAATAATTAAGGAATAAGCATTGTATAAAACATGAAGGGCCTATAGTGAACATTAGGAACTTAAAAATTCATAATTATTTGATTTTTGAGTAATTATAATGATCTAAAATATTCCCGGTTCGGGTTATGAGTAAACGAATACGGTTTAGAAAATCCAAAATGTTACGCCTTGTTCTTGCCTCCTTCTTCCTTCCTTAGCCTTCACAAGATCAAAACCCTAGCTCACCAAACTTTTTTTTTCTTGGTTCTTGGCTGCTAAAATTTCTGATCGGACCAGCTTATGAGGCTTAGGGTTTTTATTTATTTTTTATATTATAATACATGTAAGGCTTGGGCTTGTCCATGATGTAAATGGGCTGGGTTTTTTGCTTTGTCTTGAAATCGTATGCTAAAAGGCCTGTAAGCTCCTCGCAAAGTTTGGTTTTTTTCATTCTTTAACTTGTAGCCTACCAAAAAAACATTATTATGTAAAACCAATATAAAATAAGTCCAAATACATTATTATAAGGTAAATAAAATATAAAAACATAGATAAAAGGTGCAGAAATAAGTGTGTTTTACAACACATCAAACATCCCCACACTTAAGACTTTTTCGTCCCTGAAAAAGAATACTACACAGGATCATAACCGAGTTCAACCGACAACTCTTGGTTTTATTTATTTATTATTATTATTATTATTATTATTATTATTATTATTATTTAAAGTATTAGAACAAGTGACCCTTTACCCGAATATTTCCGTCCACTTTTCAACTTTCACCTAATAAGATAGATCAGGTCGATTGCCGGTATTGCGGTCCGCTTAAACTCATGCCCCTAATACTTACCGAGGCAAATAAGGCGTGACAATTTTATCAGTTTGAATGACTAAGTGGGACCCACAATTAAGAACCATACCGGACCCGAGCCACCCCAATTTGACTTAAACCTTATATCTCGTTGATCAAAACATGACGTACCATTTTTTTTTAAGAATAGCTAAAGACAATCAAGGGTATTATTTATCCACCTAAGATTAAGCATTAAGGTCTACCTTGCAGTCATTAGATATGATTAATGTATGTTTAAGTAACTAACTAGTAAGTGTAACCCACTACATGACATACCCCCGTTATTAAGCAATACCCCAAAGTCCATCTCCAAGGGCGAGTATGCACAAATTCATCTGTAGGGCGTACATATGACGTGTTCCTTGTGGCCCGTTTCTTAATGGTAATAGGGCGCGAGCAAGGGGACCCCATATGACTTAACAGCGTGGATGATCAAGTCAGTAGTGTATTTGTACTTTGAAGTACGAGGTGATCATGTTTAATGACTTTTGTTTGGCAGATAAACTGCGGGTTTGCTCTTTGAGCTCTTTTAATATTCATAAATCCACTTAGGAGATATAAATACCCAGATGATATATCGCATAAAGACCCATGGTTTCCGAACCCTAGAGCATCCCATCAATACAGGATTTAAGGTTATAAAACCATACTCCTATGAAGCGTTAACCACTAAACTAGAAGTATGAAATTTATGTTTATATCACAGGCTACTTTGGCATACCTTAATGTTAAACCTACCCAAGCATCGGATGATTATTCTATTCCAATTTATATAAAATTTTTAATTTTTACGATCAAACTAATCATAAGGCTTGAGTATGACTTGACTTTTCATTCCATTTCTATAGTCAAGTCAACAACCAAAACCGCCCTTTTCATTCTTGGAGGCTGAGCCTATCAGCACATCGAAAACTGAGTCTCAGCCGTTCGGTTACAATACACTACGTGCGGGTCTAATGTTCTTATTTATTATATATATATTTTGAAAACACCAAGAAGTTATGAAACAAACACTATTCGGAAATAATATCATTACCTGTTTAACGTAGAGAAAACAAGTTTCAAGGGACAATTTTTTTTCAAATTTTTCAATTTTTTTTTTCAAAATTTTTCTACAACTAAGTAAAATAAATCTCATCCCCACACTTAGAACGAAATCGTCCTAGATGAGAACAAGGAAAAGAAATAAAATAAAATAAAAATAAAATAAAAATAAAACAAAAATGAAAATATGGTATACAAGAATAAAACAAAGAACGGGTTACTCTCCTGGTTTGTGTGTAGAATCTTCAATAGCTGAGTAGCAACCAAGCAACCGTATAGCATTTCATTGGCGGCCGCAAGCTCGGGAGAACCTGTTCCAAAACGCCATAGTAGCTACCATGCGTATAATATAACCTACAAAAACTCAAACTCGCTCGCATGTAGCGGCGTACAAAACAGAAAACAAAAACATAAAGAAATACATGTATTTTTGTGTTTTTGGTTTTTTTAATTTTTTTTCATGTTAATACTAGAACACCCCTTAAATCGACCGACTCGAATGGAGATTGAGTACGAGCGGTTTCATTTTGGAACATCCTGAAATAGACAAAAACATATAAAACAGATAACAGAAACAAATAATAGAGATACAAACTCTACAACTCAGGTAGCCTCCCGAGTAATGCATCCAACACGTCTACGTCTCGGAGAGCGAGTCCAGGTAGAATACCTCGATAGTCTGATCAGCCATCGGCTCACCAATGTAGTGCTTCAGTCTATGACCGTTCATCTTAAATTTCCCGCTTTTATCCTCTATCTCAATAGTGCCATACGGAAAAACCTCAGTGACTGTGAACGATCCCGGGCATCGGGATTTCAACTTTCCCGGGAATAACCTCAACCGAGAATTATACAGTAAGACCAAATCCCCACACTTGAACTGCTTGTTCCCCTTCAACTTTCTATCATGCGGTTCCTTAGTCCGCTCCTTATACCTAAACGACTGCGCGTAAGCGTGGTCCCTCAGCTCCTCTAACTCATGCAACTGGTGGAAACAAGTGCTTTCCGCGGCGGACATATCAAGATTGACCCTCTGTAGGGCCCACGAAGCACGGTGCTCCAACTCAACAGGAAGGTGGCAGGCCTTCCCATAAATCATCTGAAACGGTATGGAACCAGTCGGAGTTTTGTAGGCTGTACGGAAGGCCCATAGCCATCATCCAACTTGTCTGACCAATCCCAACGATTCGAATCAATCATTTTCTCAAGAATACGTTTGATCCCCCGATTACTCACCTTTACCTGCCCACTAGTCTGTGGGTCGTAGGCGGTTGCAAGCCAACAGATGACCCCATAGCGTCACAACGCCTTCTCCATCTGCACATTGCAGAAATTAGTATCTCTATCACTAATCAACGCCTTCGGAACACCAAAAGGAGCAAAAAGGCTCTTGAGAAAACGGATTACAACTCGGGCATCATTCGTGGGTAAGGCCTTGGCCTCAACCCATTTCGAAACATAATCCACAGCCACGAGTATGTACTTGTTCCTATGCGAAGATGGAAACGGTCCCATGAAATCAATGCCCCACACATTGAAAACCTCAGAAACCTGAATAGCATTATGGGGCATTTCATTTCGCGACGAAATGTTGCCGACACGCTGGCAACGACCACAACTCCTAACGAACGCGTGCGCATCCTTAAAAATCAAAGGCCAATAAAAACCACAATCAAAGACCTTCTTCATTGTCAAGCTCGCACCATGGTGACCTTCTGTCGGTCCAACATGGCAATGGCTCAGAATCTGCCATCCCTCCTTAAGGTCAACACACCTCCTGATCAACTGGTCAGCATCTATACGAAAGAGATACGGGTCGTCCCAAAGGTAAAACTTGACATTAGCAAAGAATTTCTTCTTTTGCTGGTAAGGCATCTTTGGGTAGTACCCGTCCGCAAGATAGTTCGCGAAGTCGGCTAACCATGGAAAACCCTCATCTTGAGCTGAAACAAACATGAGACTCTCTGTCGGAAAGTGGTCATTAATCCTGACCCCCGACTCTCTTAACTCAGCTCCCTCAAGACGCAAAAGATGATCGGCCGCCACATTCTTGGCCCCCTTTTTATCACGGATTTCAATATCAAACTCTTAAAGCAATAGGATCCATCGGATAAGACGACACATAGCATCCTGTTTGCTGAAAAGATAACGAATAGCAGAATGATCCGTGTACACAATCGTCTTGGATAGAACTAGATAGGACCTGAATTTATCGAATGCAAACACCACAGCTAGAAGCTCTTTCTCGGTGGTGGTGTAACTCTCTTGCACACCATTCAAGTTCCGACTAGCATAGTAAATCGGATGGACGTGTTTTTCCTTCCGCTGTCCAAGAACCGCTCTGACTGCGAAGTCGCTCGCATCACACATCAACTCAAAAGGAAGCGACCAGTCAGGAGCAATCATGATCGGGGCGTTAACGAGTTTTTCTTTTAAAAGATCAAACGCCTCGATACATTTCTCAGAAAACACAAACAGGGCATCATTCTACAGAAGTTTGGTCATGGGTATCACGATTTTAGAAAAGTCTTTAATGAACCAACGGTAGTACCCAGCGTGAACCAAGAAACTCCGGTTAGATCTCAAAGAAGTGGGTAGAGGAAGATTAGAATTGGTCTCGACCTTTGCTCGGTCGACCTCTATCCCCGCACTCGAATACGACACCCCAAAACGATGCCCTCGCATACCATGAAGTGAAACTTCTCTCAGTTAAGGACTAGGTTGGTGTCAACGCATCGGGCCATCATCCTCTCAAGGTTGGAGAGACAATGATCAAAAGAGCTTCCAAACACAGAAAAATCGTCCACGAAAACCTCCATGGAGTCCTCAATCATGTCATGAAAAATAGCCACCATGCACCTCTGAAATGTGGCTGGAGCGTTACACAGTTCGAACGACATACGTCTATAGGCAAACTTTCCGTATGGGCAGGTAAACGTGGTTTTCTCATGATCATCGGGAGCAATCGGAATCTGAAAGTACCCGGAGAAACCATCCAAGAAGCAGTAATACTGCTGACCTGCCAAACGCTCCAACATCTGATCAATGAAAGGTAAAAGAAAGTGATCATTCATTGTGGCATCATTCAGTCTGCGGTAATCAATGCAGACTCTCCAACCGGTCACAATCCTAGTGGGAATGAGCTCGTTCCTCTCATTGGTGACGACAGTCATGCCACCCTTTTTAGGAACCACTTAGACCGGACTAACCCAAGAACTATCAGAAATGGGGAAAATGATCCCCGCATCAAGGAGTTTGATAATCTCCTTCTTCACTACCTCTTGCATCTTCGGATTAAGCCGCCGCTGCGGCTGAACGACAGTCCTGAAATTATCCTCCATGAGGATTTTATGAGTTCAGAACGAAGGGTTGATACCCTTAATGTTGATAATCTTCCATGCAATGGCCTCCTTGTGCTCTCTCAGCACCCTCAACAACTTCTCTCTCTCTCGACCTCCGTCAACGCAGAAGCAATAATAACCGTCAATTTCCTCTCCTCATCCAAAATCACGTACTCCAAATGGGCGGGCAAATCCTTAAGCTCTAAGGAAGGAGAGGGACTCTCGACGGAAGGTCGGTCCATCGGATCCTCTCAAACGATCCCAGCAGACACTTCAAACTAAGGGGCATGTGACTCGGTGTCATCATCCGTTGACTGATTGGTCAAGGCGACCATCTCAACCTCCGGAATCTCCCTATCGAGAATCTGAGTGTCGGAGGCAGATCCTCCACAGATCTCACAGAAAAACTCCCCAACATGTTCCATGATGGTATCGATGAAGTACAAGGAGTCATCAGCAGACTTGGGGTGTTTAAGTGACTGTCGAACGTCAAAGGTGACGTTCTCATCACCAACTCTCAAGATAAACTTACCCTCGCAGACGTCGATCAACGCTTGTGCAGTGGCAAGGAATGGTCACCCTAAGATAAGCGGTACACTATCGTCATCGTTCATGTCCAGAATGACAAAGTCCACCGGGAAGATGAACTTGTCGACACGAACAAGCATGTTCTCGACCACCCCTCGAGGGTATTTCACCGACCGATAAGCAAGCTGGATACTCATCGTGGTAGTCCTCGGTTCACCTAAACCCAGCTTGCTGTACACGGAATACAGCATAAGATTAATACTAGCACCGAGATCGGCCAGCGCATGAATCACCATATCATCACTCAAGATGCAAGGAATTGTGAAACTCCCTGGATCGGACATCTTCTTCGGTAACTTCCTCTGTAAGACAGCAGAACAACTAGCACTCAATGGGATGGAAGCGACCTCGGCTAACTTCTCCTTATTCGAGAGAATGTCCTTAAGAAACTTCGCATGTTTCGGCATCTGAGTAAATGCCTCAAGGAATGGAATATTAAGGTGAAGCTCCTTCAAAAGATCAAGAAATTTGGAATTATGCTCCTCATCTGTATCCTTGCGGAGTCTCTCGGGGTATGGCACTCTAAGTTTGTAGACTCTCAGTAGCTCTCTCGGTAACAGCTATCTCTCGGCCAGTGCTGTACTCCCTGGGCTGCTCCTCTAATGCACCTGGGCGGGCGGAGACTCCATCAGAATCACCTTATCCACCTGCTTCTCTCTATCACCAGCTGCAGGCTCCTCAACAACTCATCATCTAGACCTCTCCTGAATCACTAGCTTATCTTGTGCCCCTGCACCACTCCTCGTTGTCACAACTTTCGCGAATCCTTTTGGGTTTTGCTTGGTATTACTCGGTAGCGTACCCTGCGGCCTCTCATTCAAACGACTGGCTATGTCTCTGTAACGATTCCGGCAAATCCAGGTATACCCTAGCCGGAATATACTATTTACGTGTTATTTAATACTGATTGTATGAGTTATAGTACGTTTATACGAGTATATATGATTCATAGTACGAGTCATACTCGATTATATAGTGAATCGTATTGGAATTACAATTAACCAATGAACGATTATTGAAACCCGAACGAATCGGGAATTACATTATAGACGAAGTATATAATGTTTAAGTGATGTTTACGAAGTATTAATGCTTCGGGATAGGTGAATTATAGCACAGAAAAAGGATTTCGATTTAATGGTACGTCGGTACGCTAAACGAAACCTTTAACACCAAACCAAGCAAGAGACGATCAATCAAGCCGAAAAAGATGCGTAATTATTAATAATATGATGTTTTAATGTCATGGGTTAAGTTTTTTTAAGTTTTTAAATCAGTTTTAGGTAAATTTTATTTTAACCCGAAAAACAACCATTTTATGCTCGTTTTAAGCCGAACTACGAGTTTAAACAAGAAACGAACTGAGCCAGATTATCCACAACATTATCCGGATTGCGTAATCCGAATATGTGGCCTAGAATGGATGTGTGGGCCCCACCCCACCCATTACTTTGGACCGATCGGTCCTAGGGGGTATTATTTACCTCACTTTTTCTTTTTTATCCATCAAACAAACAAGAACTCTCTCAAATCCTTCAAGTGTTCATCCAAATTCTTGAGTTTTTAACCAAGATCTTCAAGGTATATACATAATTTGAGGCTTTGAATCTTGTTTTTAATTTCATAATTCTTGAGAACAAGAGGTTCCAAGTGAATATGGGTGAAAACCCGAGATGGAACCGATCCTTGCTAGATCAAGTGATGTATACAAGATATACACGGGATCTTGATCCAAGAAACGAGTTAAAAGATGTCAATAACAAAATTTTACGGTTAGAATCTTTGTAAATGAGTTTCCATGTGAAAGACGGGTGAAAACCCGAGATGAAACCGACTCTTGCATGATCAAGAGATGTATACATGTTATACAAAGGATCTTGGTCCAAGAAATAAGTAAAAGAGTCGAGAACGGATTTTTACGGTTAAAACCTTTGTTTTTACTTAAAAACCGACATTATGAAAGAAATGGTTTGATTGTTCGTATAGTTTGCTTGGTATAGTGTTATTGTGCTTGTAAGTGTTGTATCTAGCGGCTAGCAAAGGCTAGAAACCGAGATCCTTGCGATCTAAAGCTAGAAAATACAAAATAGTTCGGTTTTCGTGTGGTTATGAAATTTGGACAGATTGTAGCACGCTTAGAGTCGGGTCACGAAATTTCACAGAGATGATCTACACATGAAAATATGAGATCTGTGAATTTTTGGTAATTTTTGGATAAAAGATGAATATTTGGTGAATTTAATGCTCGGTTTTGGCCAAAAATAGTGAAAAATAGCTAAACTTGATGAAAAATTCTGGAAAATTTAAGATAAGCTTTTTATAACATATAAAAGTCACCCAAAAAATTTGAGCTCATTTGGAAAAGTCTAAGTAGGCTTTTCGGTGAAACGAGTTCTAAGGCTTTCTAGCTCGGTTTTGGGTTAAAATGGCTTGAAAAATGAGTTTTAAGTTCTGGAAAAATTCCAGGGAGTTATGAGGATGGCAAGGATCATCCCAGAAAAATTTGGGATTTTTATAAAGTCTTTTGGTATTTTTGACATATTTAGCATTTTAAAAAGGTTTAAAAAATAGATAAATAAATGTAAATATAAGAAAATAAATCTGGAAAATTTTTATAAAATGTCTTACTGTCAAAATAAGTTTTGTGCAAAATTTCATGACCCGAGACTAAACGGGTAAATATTTGTGCTAAAATGAACATAAAAACAAATATTTAAAGCTTAAAACGTGTAAACCGGCAAATCTCGCATAAGCGAGCTGACTGGTATATAAAAACCTAAAAAATGAACCAAACTAAGTAAAATAAGTAAAAATAAATCATCCGAAAATAATTCGGATAATTTGGGTAATTTTACCCGATTTTACTGTTTCCGGCACCTAAATGACGGAAACGGGCCCCGCGGCCAAACGGGGTGTCAAACCGAGCTCTAATTTCATCACTTTAACTAAAATAACAGTCAAACACCATTTTTGGGTTAAGTGTGAATAAACTCATTTTTGAAACTAAAAACGGACGACCGTGCTAGGCACGCAAATCAAGGAAAACATAAAAATGATAATTTTGACCGTCCGACTTTAAGTAATGGCACAATCTGAGTCCTTAGGAGTGTCACAGGGTTAACATTGTCCCCGGATCGAGTACAGTACTGGGTTAACAATGTCCCCAGATGTACCGATTAATACGGATTTAGTTTATGGGAATTATATAGTAACGACTAGATATTATATTACAGATCCAGGCACGTAGCTGTTCATTGTATTACCCACAGACTCACAAAAAGGTGAGTTTTCACGAGCCCCTTTTAATGAACTGTTTTAAATATTTTCCCGGGGCGGAAAGCATGATTGTGTTAAATTATCTAAGTACATACCGATCGTATGGAAACACTTGTATATTTTTATATATATATATGGTATGATGCATAGAATAGATAATTTGTTTATCGGGTGGAATTGTTCTGGGGTAACTTAGTTCCCAGAGGGTTATTGGATATATTTCTGGGTTAACAGTGTTCCCAGAGGGTATTGGATATGTTTCTGGGTTAACAGTGTCCCCAGAGGTTACTGGATATGGTTCTGGGTTAACAGTGTCCCCAGAGGTTATTGGATATGGTTCTGGGTTAACAGTGTCCCCAGAGGGTATTTGATATGCGCTGGGTTAACAGTGTCCCCAGGGGTTATTTGATATGTACTGGGTTAACAATGTCCCCAGGGGTTATTGGATAGGTTCTGGGTTAACAGTGTCCCCAGGGGTCATTTAATGTGTTTTTGGGTTATCTTGTGCCCCTGCACCACTCCTCGTTGTCACAACTTTCGCGAATCCTTTTGGGTTTTGCTTGGTATTACTCGGTAGCGTACCCTGCGGCCTCTCATTCAAACGACTGGCTATGTCTCTGTAACGATTCCGGCAAATCCAGGTATACCCTAGCCGGAATATACTATTTACGTGTTATTTAATACTGATTGTATGAGTTATAGTACGTTTATACGAGTATATATGATTCATAGTACGAGTCATACTCGATTATATAGTGAATCGTATTGGAATTACAATTAACCAATGAACGATTATTGAAACCCGAACGAATCGGGAATTACATTATAGACGAAGTATATAATGTTTAAGTGATGTTTACGAAGTATTAATGCTTCGGGATAGGTGAATTATAGCACAGAAAAAGGATTTCGATTTAATGGTACGTCGGTACGCTAAACGAAACCTTTAACACCAAACCAAGCAAGAGACGATCAATCAAGCCGAAAAAGATGCGTAATTATTAATAATATGATGTTTTAATGTCATGTGTTAAGTTTTTTTAAGTTTTTAAATCAGTTTTAGGTAAATTTTATTTTAACCCGAAAAACAACCATTTTATGCTCGTTTTAAGCCGAACTACGAGTTTAAACGAGAAACGAACTGAGCCAGATTATCCACAACATTATCCGGATTGCGTAATCCGAATATGTGGCCTAGAATGGATGTGTGGGCCCCACCCCACCCATTACTTTGGACCGATCGGTCCTAGGGGGTATTATTTACCTCACTTTTTCTTTTTTATCCATCAAACAAACAAGAACTCTCTCAAATCCTTCAAGTGTTCATCCAAATTCTTGAGTTTTTAACCAAGATCTTCAAGGTATATACATAATTTGAGGCTTGAATCTTGTTTTTAATTTCATAATTCTCGAGAACAAGAGGTTCCAAGTGAATATGGGTGAAAACCCGAGATGGAACCGATCCTTGCTAGATCAAGTGATGTATACAAGATATACACGGGATCTTGATCCAAGAAACGAGTTAAAAGATGTCAATAACAAAATTTTACGGTTAGAATCTTTGTAAATGAGTTTCCATGTGAAAGACGGGTGAAAACCCGAGATGAAACCGACTCTTGCATGATCAAGAGATGTATACATGTTATACAAAGGATCTTGGTCCAAGAAATAAGTAAAAGAGTCGAGAACGGATTTTTACGGTTAAAACCTTTGTTTTTACTTAAAAACCGACATTATGAAAGAAATGGTTTGATTGTTGGTATAGTTTGCTTGGTATAGTGTTATTGTGCTTGTAAGTGTTGTATCTAGCGGCTAGCAAAGGCTAGAAACCGAGATTCTTGCGATCTAAAGCTAGAAAACACAAAATAATTCGGTTTTCGTGTGGTTATGAAATTTATACAGATTGTATCACGCTTAGAGTCGGGTCACGAAATTTCACAGAGATGATCTACACATGAAAATATGAGATCTGTGAATTTTTGGTAATTTTTGGATAAAAGATGAATATTTGGTGAATTTAATGCTCGGTTTTGGCCAAAAATAGTGAAAAATAGCTAAACTCGATGAAAAATTCTGGAAAATTTAAGATAAGCTTTTTATAACATATAAAAGTCACCCACAAAATTTGAGCTCAGTTGGAAAACTCTAAGTAGGCTTTTCGGTGAAACGAGTTCTAGGGCTTTCTAGCTCGGTTTTGGGTTAAAATGGCTTGAAAAATGAGTTTTAAGTTCTGGAAAAATTCCAGGGAGTTATGAGGATGGCAAGGATCATCCCAGAAAAATTTGGGATTTTTATAAAGTCTTTTGGTATTTTTGACATATTTAGCATTTTAAAAAGGTTTAAAAAATAGATAAATAAATGTAAATATAAGAAAATAAATCTGGAAAATTTTTATAAAATGTCTTACTGTCAAAATAAGTTTTGTGCAAAATTTCATGACCCGAGACTAAACGGGTAAATATTTGTGCTAAAATGAACATAAAAACAAATATTTAAAGCTTAAAACGTGTAAACCGGCAAATCTCGCATAAGCGAGCTGACTGGTATATAAAAACCTAAAAAATGAACCAAACTAAGTAAAATAAGTAAAAATAAATCATCCGAAAATAATTCGGATAATTTGGGTAATTTTACCCGATTTTACTGTTTCCGGCACCTAAATGACGGAAACGGGCCCCGCGGCCAAACGGGGTGTCAAACCGAGCTCTAATTTCATCACTTTAACTAAAATAACAGTCAAACACCATTTTTGGGTTAAGTGTGAATAAACTCATTTTTGAAACTAAAAACGGACGACCGTGCTAGGCACGCAAATCAAGGAAAACATAAAAATGATAATTTTGACCGTCCGACTTTAAGTAATGGCACAATCTGAGTCCTTAGGAGTGTCACAGGGTTAACATTGTCCCCGGATCGAGTACAGTACTGGGTTAACAATGTCCCCAGATGTACCGATTAATACGGATTTAGTTTATGGGAATTATATAGTAACGACTAGATATTATATTACAGATCCAGGCACGTAGCTGTTCATTGTATTACCCACAGACTCACAAAAAGGTGAGTTTTCACGAGCCCCTTTTAATGAACTGTTTTAAATATTTTCCCGGGGCGGAAAGCATGATTGTGTTAAATTATCTAAGTACATACCGATCGTATGGAAACACTTGTATATTTTTATATATATATATGGTATGATGCATAGAATAGATAATTTGTTTATCGGGTGGAATTGTTCTGGGGTAACTTAGTTCCCAGAGGGTTATTGGATATATTTCTGGGTTAACAGTGTTCCCAGAGGGTATTGGATATGTTTATGGGTTAACAGTGTCCCCAGAGGTTACTGGATATGGTTCTGGGTTAACAGTGTCCCCAGAGGTTATTGGATATGGTTCTGGGTTAACAGTGTCCCCAGAGGGTATTTGATATGCGCTGGGTTAACAGTGTCCCCAGGGGTTATTTGATATGTACTGGGTTAACAGTGTCCCCAGGGGTTATTGGATATGTTCTGGGTTAACAGTGTCCCCAGGGGTCATTTAATGTGTTTTTGGGTTAATAGAGTTTTCATTAACGGGCGTAGCATAATTTCATCATTAACATATGATTTTTTATACTGATCTATGGTTTATTTAAATTAGTGAAACTCACCAACTATTCGTAGTTGACCCGTTTTCTTTACATGCTTTCTAGGTATGCCCAGGTTGGAATGATTGATATGTGCTTAACTATCTGTGCTACCTGTTGGAAGCTTGCTGCTCTGTATTTTGTAATGAATATATATTAATGTCTTATTGGTAATATATGTGTGTAACACCTAGACAGTAACGCAACTCGCAACAATGTAATATGTTATAAATTAATGTAGTGGTATTTTCTTTATAAGCAATGCTGTTGATATCAGATGTGTCTGTTGCATCCCGTGTACGTTTCCGCTGCGGTTACGGGGTGTTACAGAACTTGGTATCAGAGCCATTGGTTATAAAGATTTAGGACGTCTTTAAAAGATACCTAAAATATAACCAGTAGCTCAAGTATTATAGGATCTGAATATCAACTAATAATATATTGTGACGAGATCGGGATGAACTTGGATGGACAAGTGGGTTATTATGGTCCGGAACATAATAACAGACTTGTCTGCACGAGGGAATTCAGGGGAAGTCACGGGGGACTTAAATAGGTAAAATTGGCAACATATGTGTAAATATATGATAATATTATTATGTGGTAAAGTTGTATAAATAAGTATGTGTTAATTTAATTATGAATTACACTACGGAAAGGACTATATGTTTGTTAACTTGTGTGCAGGTAATAATGGCAAGAACACCTAGTGTGTCGACGGAAGAGGACCCGGAAGAGGTTAGTTCCGGGGCCTCTGGAAGCCCAAGTGTAGCACCCAGCTCCGAGCCTTTAGAGGCTAGTCATAGTGCCTCTAGACAGACCACCCCAGCTAGGAGTGCTAGTTTACCCTCCCCTGCTAGGGTTACCAGATCTCCTACACCACCCGCACCACAGACCGCCCCGATTCCCCCCAGACACGGTCCCCGCCTCACGGCGCGGATCAGTGCCCCGTATGTCCCGCCCACCGTTACCCCCACCCAGATCCACATACCACAGGGGCGAGTCTTCCCGCCCCCAACCCGAGCCTGCGACCCTACCTGTGTGGGGTCTTCCAAGGCAGGAGCGGGACTTGGCGGCCTGGCTACGTGTGCTCACCGAACAGGTGAACGAGCACTCTGCCGCCCTGGTCGTGGGGGTACAGAGGCGGACGTACCTCGGGGACTGCATACTGGATCACCAGTATGCTATTGACCAGTTAAAGAGGGAGTGTTCATACTCCCACTGGTTGATCGGCCAGATGGAAACCCGAATCCGGGTTATGGTGGCGGTGTTGGTGGTGCTGGTGGCGGTGTTGGTGGGGTTGGTTTACCACCGGGTGTAGATGTGTTAGATGGTAGAATCTTGAACCGCTTTTTGATACTCCGTGTAAGTAGTTAGTGGTGATACTAACACGGAGTGAATCTTGTTTAGTTATAGTACAACCACTGGCCCCTAGGGTGGGTCTCTTGTAGGGCATATCACTATAGATACTTTTGGGTATCATTCAAGCACTGACCCCTTTACGGGTTATGTCGAGATGATACCGACATAGGGCCCTTGTAATAAAACTAGTTATGTAATGTTGACTGAAAGTATGTAAACTGATGTTTGTGTAATATGAATCAATGTTTACTAATGAATGAAATATGTATTGTGTTTTATATTTTGAGATGGTATTGATTATATATATTTCTTTGATGAATGTGTAGAATGGCACCGAAACGATCCACGAAAATATCGGAAGTAGATGTGAGCCGTTTGATTGCTCAACAGTTGGAGGCGGCGATACCGGATATAGTATCGCGCATCGCCGCCAGAATTAATAACTCAACCAATCCAACCCCTCCGAGCAATCAAACGCCCATAAATAATGGCGGGGAACATAATGCTAATCCTCCACCTACTGATAACACGATTCCGAGTAATGACGCACCGCCTACGGTGGTCGCTACAGACAGTAATGGCCCTATACCTACCGTAGAGACCAACCGCACTGGACCATCCAGGGGTTGTTCAATCAAGGACTTTATGTTGTGCAAGCCTTTAGAGTTTAACGGGTCGGAAGGACCGAATGGGTTAGTGAAATGGATAGAGAAAATAGAATCAGTGGTGAATATCAGCAACTGTCCCGAGGATTGTGTCGTTAAGTACGCCACCTGTACGTTCACAGACCATGCCTTGACATGGTGGAACACCATAGTACAGACTCGAGGTCAGGCGGCGACAAACCGCATGACCTGGGCAGAGCTTAAGGATCTTGTTTTGAAACATTTCTGCCCAAAGAATGAATTGCAGAAACTGGAACATGAGTTGTGGAACCTAGAGATGCATGGGGCGGACCACTTGGGATATACCAACCGGTTTAATGAACTGTCACGATTAGTGCCGTGGTTGGTCACCCCAGAGTCAAAGAGGGTGGAACGTTATATTTGGGGACTTACTCCAGTAGTGAGGAGTATAGTTAACGCGGGAGGACACCAGACGTATGAGGGTGCAGTGACACAGGCTGGTATTGTCACGTATGATTTCTTAAGGAGTGGATCGCTAAAGGCGACAGGAGAGTCGGCTGGAGGAAAGCGAGGTACGTATGACAATAGGATCCGGGAGAAACAGCAAGGTAAACGTGCTAGACCCACTGCCCAGAACTACGCCATGACTAGTTCGGGCGGAAGGCAAGAACCGCAGAGGGGAACGTTTCCTAAATGTGGGAAATGTGGTTACCACCATGGTGGCGTGTGCAAAGAGGTGGTGTGCCACCGGTGTGGCAGGATTGGGCACTACGCACCCAGTTGTAGGACAAACTTGAACAACCTGAACCGTCAACCGCAACCTATCCGTGCGCAATCATTTAGGAACCAACCAACCCAACAGCAAAACCCCCAAGGAAACCAATTGGTGACCACCAGCCGTGCTTGCTACGAATGCGGTAGCACAGATCACTTCAAGAAAAACTGTCCGAAGCTGAATCAAGGAAGAAATGGGCGGCAACCCGCGGGTCAGGCATCGTCGTCCAACCCGGCGAAAAGCCGAGCTTTCGTGATAGGGGCGAGCGAAGCACGTCAGGACCCCAGCGTAGTGACAGGTACATTCCTTGTTTCTGACCATTACGCTTCTGTATTATTTGATACGGGTGCTGATAGAAGTTTCGTCTCCGTTAAATTCCTGTCATTAGCAAACATGCCGGTTAGTGAATCCATAGAACCCTATACCGTAGAAGTTGCTAACGGTAAGACCATGATAGTCAATCAAATTGTTCGGAATTGTCCTTTTATTCTAAACGAACAATCCTTCCTGATTGACTTGTTACCAGTAGAACTGGGTAGTTTTGATGTGATAGTGGGAATGGATTGGTTAGCACGCAACAAGGTAGAAATAAATTGTGAAAAGAAACTCGTCAAAATCCGGGTGTCGGATGACGAAGAAGTATTAGTGCAGGGTGATAAGTCGGGCAATATGATGCTATTTATATCTCACCTCAAGGCGCTAAAATATATGCGTCAGGGATGTGTGGCGTATCTAGCGAGCCTGACGGCCACTGATTCTGAGGAAAAACGAGTGGACGATATTCCCGTGGTACGCGAATTTCCACAAGTTTTCCCAGAAGAACTTCCTGGATTACCGCCAACCCGACAAGTCGAATTCAGAATCGACTTATTACCTCAAGCCGGCCCTGTTGCTATGGCCCCTTACAGACTTGCACCGTCCGAGATGCAAGAATTATCCAACCAGTTGCAGGAATTGTTGGATAAGGGATTTATTCGTCCCAGCTATTCCCCGTGGGGTGCACCCGTACTATTTGTGAAAAAGAAGGACGGAAGCCTTCGAATGTGCATTGACTACAGGGAATTGAACAAGTTAACCATCAAAAATAGGTATCCTCTTCCCCGGATCGATGATTTGTTCGACCAACTACAAGGTGCGAGCTATTTCTCAAAAATTGATCTTAGATCGGGATACCACCAAGTTAGAATTCAAGAGGAGGATATCCCGAAAACCGCGTTTCGGACTCGCTACGGCCACTACGAATTTTTAGTTATGCCTTTTGGGCTAACAAATGCGCCAGCGGTGTTCATGGATCTCATGAACCGAGTCTGTAAACCCTACCTCGACAAATTCGTCATTGTATTTATTGACGATATTTTGATATATTCAAAAAGTAAAGAAGAACATGAGCGACATTTGAGGTTAATTTTGGAGCTTTTGGATCAGGAGAAGTTGTATGCAAAATTCTCCAAGTGTAACTTCTGGTTACAAGAGGTGCAATTCCTCGGTCACGTTATAAACCACCAAGGAATACACGTTGATCCGAGTAAAGTTGAAGCAATTAAGGATTGGCAAGCGCCTAAATCTCCGAAGGAAATCCGCCAATTCTTAGGCTTAGCTGGATACTATCGTCGATTTATAGAGAACTTTTCCAGCATCGCCCAACCTTTAACCCTCCTGACTCAAAAGGATCGGAAATATGAATGGGGTGAAGAGCAGGAAACGGCGTTTCAAACGCTAAAGCAAAGGTTGTGTCAAGCACCAATCTTAAGTCTCCCCGACGGAGACGATGGATTTGTTGTATATTGTGACGCATCCCGTAAAGGGTTAGGATGTGTGTTAATGCAAAATAAAAAGGTCATAGCCTATGCGTCTCGACAGTTAAAAGTTCATGAGAAAAACTACACTACTCATGACTTGGAACTGGGAGCAGTCATCTTTGCACTTAAAATCTGGAGACACTATCTCTACGGTACAAAGTGCACCATATTCACTGATCATAAAAGTTTGCAACACATATTCGATCAGAAAGAACTGAATATGAGGCAACGAAGATGGGTCGAGTTGCTGAGTGACTATGACTGTGACATTTGATATCACCCCGGCAAGGCTAACGTCGTAGCCGATGCCTTGAGTAGGAAGGATCGGGTTAAACCATTGTGAGTGCGGGCGTTGGGGATGATAGTCCAGTCAAACCTTTCGGATTTGATTCGAGTCGCTCAACGCGAGGCGTTGAAAGAGGACCAATTGGATAAAGAAGGACTTTACGGGAATGAGAAGAATTTCGAACGGCGTGTAGACGAAATTCTCTATTTCAAAAGTCGGATTTGGATTCCGACCCTCCATGACCTTCGTAATTTGATCATGGATGAAGCGCATAAGTCGAAATATTCCATACATCCGGGATCAGATAAAATGTACAAGGATGTGAAAGAATTTTACTGGTGGCCTGGTATGAAAAAGGATATAGCCACCTACGTCGGCAAGTGTACGACGTGTGCGAGGGTTAAGGCAGAACACCAGAAACCCTCGGGAATGTTGCAACAACCGGAAATTCCGGAATGGAAGTGGGAGCAGATCACAATGGATTTTGTGACACACCTCCCCAAGACGCCCCGAGGTCATGATGCAATTTGGGTAATCGTGGATCGATTAACCAAATCAGCACATTTCATTCCAATTAGGAATAATTTTAACACTGAGAGACTTGCGCAAATTTATATAAATGAAATAGTGTCTCGTCATGGCATCCCCATCTCGATCATCTCCGATAGGGATAGCCATTTCACCTCCAAACTTTGGCAAGCTGTCCAAGAAGCGTTGGGAACACGTATTGACCTAAGCACAGCTTACCACCCTCAGACCGATGGTCAGTCTGAGAGGACCATTCAAACTTTGGAGGATTTGCTTCGTGCCTGCGTACTGGACTTTAAGGGAAATTGGGATCAACATCTCCCACTCGTTGAATTTTCCTATAATAACAGCTACCATAGCAGTATAAAGGCAGCACCTTATGAAGCATTGTATGGACGGAAGTGCCGATCACCACTTTGCTGGTCTGAAGTGGGTGACTCGCAGGTCATTAGATCGGATCTGGTCCAGGAGACGACCAGCAAGATTCTTGAAATTAAGAACAACTTGAAAGCCGCGCGGGATCGGCAGAAGAGTTATGCCGATACCCGTCGAAAACCGTTGTCATTTGAGAAGGGTGAAAAGGTATATTTGAAAGTATCACCCTGGAAATGAGTGGTCAGATTTGGAAAGGCGGGGAAGTTGGCCCCTAGATACATTGGACCATTCAACATCACTGCAAAGATCGGTCCGGTAGCTTACCGACTAGAACTGCCTGAGGAACTAAGTGCAGTTCATAACGTGTTTCATGTGTCAAATTTGAAAAGATGTCTGGCGGATGAGACATCGGTGTTACCCTTAGAGGGTGTTCAAATAAATGATAAGCTCAACTTCGTAGAGGAGCCCATTGAAATAGTGGACGGTAAGATCAAGCAACTTAGACACAATAAGATCTCGTTGGTCAAAGTTAGATGGAATTCGCAATGAGGCCCAAAATTTACTTGGGAACGAAAGGACGAATTTCGGAAGAAATACCCCCACCTGTTTCCTCAAAAGGAAGTAGTTGTCGCGTAAAATTTCGAGGACGAAATTTTTATAACGGGGGGAGAATGTAACGATTCCGGCAAATCCAGGTATACCCTAGCCGGAATATACTATTTACGTGTTATTTAATACTGATTGTATGAGTTATAGTACGTTTATACGAGTATATATGATTCATAGTAGGAGTCATACTCGATTATATAGTGAATCGTATTGGAATTACAATTAACCAATGAACGATTATTGAAACCCGAACGAATCGGAATTACATTATAGACGAAGTATATAATGTTTAAGTGATGTTTACGAAGTATTAATGCTTCGGGATTGGTGAATTATAGCACAGAAAAAGGATTTCGATTTAATGGTACGTCGGTACGCTAAACGAAACATTTAACACCAAACCAAGCAAGAGACGATCAATCAAGCCGAAAAAGATGCGTAATTATTAATAATATGATGTTTTAATGTCATGGGTTAAGTTTTTTTAAGTTTTTAAATCAGTTTTAGGTAAATTTTATTTTAACCCGAAAAACAACCATTTTATGCTCGTTTTAAGCCGAACTACGAGTTTAAACGAGAAACGAACTGAGCCAGATTATCCACAACATTATCCGGATTGCGTAATCCGAATATGTGGCCTAGAATGGATGTGTGGGCCCCACCCCACCCATTACTTTGGACCGATCGGTCCTAGGGGTATTATTTACCTCACTTTTTATTTTTTATCCATCAAACAAACAAGAACTCTCTCAAATCCTTCAAGTGTTCATCCAAATTCTTGAGTTTTTAACCAAGATCTTCAAGGTATATACATAATTTGAGGCTTGAATCTTGTTTTTAATTTCATAATTCTTGAGAACAAGAGGTTCCAAGTGAATATGGGTGAAAACCCGAAATGGAACCGATCCTTGCTAGATCAAGTGATGTATACAAGATATACACGGGATCTTGATCCAAGAAACGAGTTAAAAGATGTCAATAACAAAATTTTACGGTTAGAATCTTTGTAAATGAGTTTCCATGTGAAAGACGGGTGAAAACCCGAGATGAAACCGACTCTTGCATGATCAAGAGATGTATACATGTTATACAAAGGATCTTGGTCCAAGAAATAAGTAAAAGAGTCGAGAACGGATTTTTACGGTTAAAACCTTTGTTTTTACTTAAAAACCGACATTATGAAAGAAATGGTTTGATTGTTGGTATAGTTTGCTTGGTATAGTGTTATTGTGCTTGTAAGTGTTGTATCTAGCGGCTAGCAAAGGCTAGAAACCGAGATCCTTGCGATCTAAAGCTAGAAAACACAAAATAGTTCGGTTTTCGTGTGGTTATGAAATTTGGACAGATTGTAGCACGCTTAGATTCGGGTCACGAAATTTCACAGAGATGATCTACACATGAAAATATGAGATCTGTAAATTTTTGGTAATTTTTGGATAAAAGATGAATATTTGGTGAATTTAATGCTCGGTTTTGGCCAAAAATAGTGAAAAATAGCTAAACTTGATGAAAAATTCTGGAAAATTTAAGATAAGCTTTTTATAACATATAAAAGTCACCCACAAAATTTGAGCTCATTTTGAAAAGTCTAAGTAGGCTTTTCGGTGAAACGAGTTCTAGGGCTTTCTAGCTCGGTTTTGGGTTAAAATGGCTTGAAAAATGAGTTTTAAGTTCTGGAAAAATTCCAGGGAGTTATGAGGATGGCAAGGATCATCCCAGAAAAATTTGGGATTTTTATAAAGTCTTTTGGTATTTTTGACATATTTAGCATTTTAAAAAGGTTTAAAAAATAGATAAATAAATGTAAATATAAGAAAATAAATCTGGAAAATTTTTATAAAATGTCTTACTGTCAAAATAAGTTTTGTGCAAAATTTGATGACCCGAGACTAAACGGGTAAATATTTGTGCTAAAATGAACATAAAAACAAATATTTAAAGCTTAAAACGTGTAAACCGGCAAATCTCGCATAAGCGAGCTGACTGGTATATAAAAACCTAAAAAATGAACCATTTTCATAAAACTAAGTAAAATAAGTAAAAATAAATCATCCGAAAATAATTCGGATAATTTGGGTAATTTTACCCGATTTTACTGTTTCCGGCACCTAAATGACGGAAACGGGCCCCGCGGCCAAACGGGGTGTCAAACCGAGCTCTAATTTCATCACTTTAACTAAAATAACAGTCAAACACCATTTTTGGGTTAAGTATGAATAAACTCATTTTTGAAACTAAAAACGGACGACCGTGCTAGGCACGCAAATCAAGGAAAACATAAAAATGATAATTTTGACCGTCCGACTTTAAGTAATGGCACAATCTGAGTCCTTAGGAGTGTCACGGGGTTAACATTGTCCCCGGATCGAGTACAGTACTGGGTTAACAATGTCCCCAGATGTACCGATTAATACGGATTTAGTTTATGGGAATTATATAGTAACGACTAGATATTATATTACAGATCCAGGCACGTAGCTGTTCATTGTATTACCCACAGACTCACAAAAAGGTGAGTTTTCACGAGCCCCTTTTAATGAACTGTTTTAAATATTTTCCCGGGGCGGAAAGCATGATTGTGTTAAATTATCTAAGTACATACCGATCGTATGGAAACACTTGTATATTTTTATATATATATATGGTATGATGCATAGAATAGATAATTTGTTTATCGGGTGGAATTGTTCTGGGGTAACTTAGTTCCCAGAGGGTTATTGGATATATTTCTGGGTTAACAGTGTTCCCAGAGGGTATTGGATATGTTTCTGGGTTAACAGTGTCCCCAGAGGTTACTGGATATGGTTCTGGGTTAACAGTGTCCCCAGAGGTTATTGGATATGGTTCTGGGTTAACAGTGTCCCCAGAGGGTATTTGATATGCGCTGGGTTAACAGTGTCCCCAGGGGTTATTTGATATGTACTGGGTTAACAGTGTCCCCACGGGTTATTGGATATGTTCTGGGTTAACAGTGTCCCCAGGGGTCATTTAATGTGTTTTTGGGTTAATAGAGTTTTCATTAACGGGCGTAGCATAATTTCATCATTAACATATGATTTTTTATACTGATCTATGGTTTATTTAAATTAGTGAAACTCACCAACTATTCGTAGTTGACCCGTTTTCTTTACATGCTTTCTAGGTATGCCCAGGTTGGAATGATTGATATGTGCTTAACTATCTGTGCTACCTGTTGGAAGCTTGCTGCTCTGTATTTTGTAATGAATATATATTAATGTCTTATTGGTAATATATGTGTGTAACACCTAGACAGTAACGCAACTCGCAACAATGTAATATGTTATAAATTAATGTAGTGGTATTTTCTTTATAAGCAATGCTGTTGATATCAGATGTGTCTGTTGCATCCCGTGTACGTTTCCGCTGCGGTTACGGGGTGTTACAGTCTCCCATCTGCCGCTCAAGACTCTTAATCGACGCTCCTTGATTCCTCATGAATGACTCGTGCTCCCGAAACTTCTCCTGGGTCTCTTTATGACGGTAATCCTCTCATGTCATAAGCTGTGACAACATCTGCGTCTATTGCGCCATCATCTCCTCTAATGTGGGCTTCTTCTCCCCACTACTCACTCCTTCACCCGCATCCTGGAATAGACTCTGACGCTGTTGAAAAACGGACTGATTCCCACTTCTCCAGTTGGAACCCTGATTGCCTCTCCATCCCGAATTATAAGAATTGAAAGAATTTTGATTTCGGTTTGGATTGCCTATGAAGTATACAGCCTCCTCATGCGAACTGACTAGGCATTGAACGATATCATGCCTTCCTCTGCATATCTCACACAACTTGCTCTTCGTCTGCAAGTCCTTCACAATCTTCGCCAACGCCTCGACCTGTGCCGTAAGTGCGGTGTTCGTGTCCACCGAATGCATGCTACGTGATATAGAATCGACGGTCTTACCACCTCTGGTGGTTGGTCGCTGGTATCCACTCATAGCTAACCCATTAAACAAAGCTATGCACTCATCTGGGTCCTTCGTCGTCAACAGAATTCCTTCCGCCACTGTGTCAAGCATGTTCTGCGTCGCGTACGTCACTCCATTATAAAACTTCTCGACAACCGCCCAATGTTGCAAGCCGTGGTTCGGTCACAATGCTAACAGATTTTTAAAACGCTCCCATGCCTCGTAGAAACTCTCGGTGTCCTCCATCTGAAAAGAATGAATCTGGTTACGCAAACGAGCGGCCTTAGCCGGAGGATCGTATTTCTCAAGAAATTGGGTCTGCATGGCAGCCCAAGTAGCTATAGAGCCCTGTGGGAGGGACTCGAGCCACAGGCTCGCATGATCAACGAGTGAAAATGGAAAGACGGGGAGTTTAACGGCGTCTTTGGATACGCCGGCAAGATGGAAGGTGTCGCAGATACGCGCGATGCGAGTGAGATGAGAATGCGGGTTCTCGTGAAGTAACCCGTGAAACTGAGCAGAATGTGGAATGGTGTTCAGAATGTTCGACGGGATCTGGCAACTCGTGTTAACTGCAATGGTGGGTGATGCGATGCTGGATCTCGCGCCAGCATTGGCCGGACGGGCCCAGTCTACAATTTTCCTCCTCGGTGGTGGATTGTTGGCCATAATCCTATCCCTATCGTGGAAGTCGGAAATCGTAGGAGAAGAGGATCGACTACCAACGGATGAAGAAGTGGGCTATGGTGAAATGGGTGCAACGTCTCTCACGAAACTCTCTCTCTAGCTCAGGAAATCCTTCAGTGTCAGGTGGTCCACGAGATCGAGTCTGTTGCATACAACTATAAAAATCAATAAAATTAGCCAACCTATTCTAACAAATAAGCAAAGCAAAACAAAAACAATTACAAGTAGCAAACAAGGTAAGTCTTAACTCGAATCGCTCTCAAAACGCCTAAAAAAACTTGATGTGCGGACGATGTATCTATAAATGACCCTCACAACTAAGCTTTAAATTTAAAACGAAAATCCTAACCACACACAACCGGCAAGTGTACCGGTTGCAAGTAGTATAGACCTAGGAAGTCCGAGTATCGAACACGAAGACACGTATAAACGCTAATGATCACTACACCTAGACAAGATCTACCCAAGAATAATATTTAATTGATTTTTAATTTTATTTTTTCTTTTTAAAATGATTTAACTGGACTAACTGGACTGACTGACAAAGGTTACCAAAATAGAAAACTTAACGGAGAACTAACTGTGTTGACTTTGGATGGAGAAAAACGTCTACCTAGGTTTGAATCAAATTGTAGGTCTAACAAGAAAATGGATTGGATGATATCAAAACACCGGTTCCTAAAGATGACACGACTAAGGATCGCTCAGACTTACTAGATTACCTCTCGGTCTCACTCAACAAACCTTAACTACTCTTAATCGGCTAAAACGACCAAACCAGAAAACAATTGTTAACGTGTTCTAATGTTGACTCACCTCTCAGTCTCACCAACACTCGACCCTTATGATAATGAATACTACACAACCAAGGATAGAGTAACAATTTAATTTAAACCAAATAGATCAACTAGTCGCTCAAAACACCTAAACCAGACAAGAAACGAACTCGCTCTCGCGCAATTCTAATTCTAGCATGCAAAGGTAATGAGACAACCCTAACTTCTTATCACCTCTTGGTCTCTATGAAGGCATCTAACCGCTGTACTTTAACCAATAAATCATGCAACAAAACCCTACGGTTGTACCAAGCGCAAACAAACCCTAAACACAAAGTCTAGAATCAAACAAGCACCGAT
The DNA here is from genome assembly GCF_021521415.1 of Bidens hawaiensis. Lineage (NCBI taxonomy): Eukaryota > Viridiplantae > Streptophyta > Magnoliopsida > Asterales > Asteraceae > Bidens > Bidens hawaiensis. The sequence continues at coordinate 523,156 of NW_027491308.1, forward strand.
CAATCAATACAAAACTAATTAACCAATGTAAGGGGTTTAAGCATTGAATTAGTAAAATTTCCAGCCATCAAACACAACCTATTTCATGTCTAAATCAAACTTTACAATAACAATTCAAGTCTATCAATCAAAAAATCCATAAAACTCATCAAACTCTAACAATAATCATCATTCCTAGGTAGAACCGACAAGTTTAGCCTAACATAAATTTTGGACAGCCATGATTACTCAATAAAAACATTATATAACTCATTCCAATCATCAATTCAATCATTCAACAATCAAAACTAATCATAAACACTTCAATCTTTCAAGCAATTGCAAAACTATTTATCGATTGAGTAAGAAAATTAAAGTTGATTAACAATGAAATCAACGAAAGGTTATGGAATGTTTCGGGGCTGCTCTTGGCTGTAACAATTGATGGAAAACGTTCCCGAGCCTTGTTCTTGCCTTCTTATTCCTTCCTTGGCCTTCACAAGATCAAAACCCTAGCTCACCAAACATTTTTTTCTTGGTTCTTGGCTGCTGAAATTTCCGATCAGACCAGGTTATGAGGCTTAGGGTTGTTATTTTTTTATATTATAATACATGTAAGGCTTGGGCTTGTCCATGATGTAAATGGGCCGGGCTTTTTACTTTGTCTTGAAATCGTATGCTAAAAGGCCTGTAAGCTCCTCGCAAAGTTCAGTTTTTTTCATTCTTTAACCCGTAGCCTACCAAACAAACACTATTATGTAAAACCAATATAAAACAAGTCCAAATACATTATTATAAGGTAAATAAAATATGAAAACATAGATAAAAGATGCAGAAAATAAGTGTTTTTACAACACATCACTATACTTGGATATTGTGTGTATTCGTTCAATAAAATAATTAATTAGATATTGTCACATTTTATATATGATGGTATCTTCGAGCTGTGAGCACTCGGATCACGCCCCGGCATTTCCGTCTTAGGTTGGAGTGTGACATATATTGTCTATGGGAATAACTTGTTCTGTAATGGCCATGGGTATAACGTGGTATGTAATGGCCATGGGGATAACGTGGTCTGTAATGGCCATGGGGATAACTTGGCCCGTGATGGCCTTGAGAACAATGTGGGAAGTGGAGGCCACAAGGCTATTGTGGGCGGAAGGGAGGGCCACAATAGTAACAAACTAAAGTTGAGTATGGCCTATGAGCCAAGTTCTGCTGCAACTTAATAAACTAAAGTTCAGTATGGCCTATGAGTCAAGTTCTGCTGCAACTAGATAAACTAAAGTTGAGTATGGCCTATGAGCCAAGTTCTGCTGCAACTAAAAAAACTAACTTGATTATGACATGAATGCCAAGAAAATACTGTGATTGTATATATTGTGGGCGGAAGGGGGGCCACATTAATTGATGGTACGTGGGAAATACTATACATGTATGTATATATAAATATATACTATGTGGGTAGGCGTAGGAAATACTATAGCGTAAGAAATACTAGACATATATATGCACTGTGTAATGGTTGATTTTATGTGGAACCGTTGTGGGCGTAAAGGGGGCCATAGTGGTTGATTTTACGTGGAACCGATGTGGACGGAAGGGGAGCGATAGTGGTTGATTTTACGTGGAAAATGGAGACACATAGATGAACGAATAGTCACATTTTTGTCGTAGTTTCAAACTTATATCATAAACTTGCACACATACATATGTACATACAAAGATACAGATGTACATATATAGAAACATAAATACATTTTTACATACGCGCGTACATATAAACTATGACTGTGTGGTACGCAGAAATGATTTCGTTAAAACTTATGAAACTCACCAACTATTCGTAGTTGGTCTGTTTTTAACATGCTTTTCATGTATTCAGAAAAATGGAGTAGATTGCTTATGTGCTACGTGTTTGGATTGTGATCGATGCTATGTAAATTGGTACAAGCATTCGATTTAGGAGTAAAGTGGCTTAACGGGCTGGATTGGTTTATATCACCTAGTTTTTAAACGAAGTTAGATTGATGTAATACATTGTAAATTAGTTAGTAATGTTTCTTTATGAACAATGTGTTTGATACCAGTTGTGTCTGTTACATTACCGTTTTACGCTTCCGCAAATCGCTTAACGGGGTGTGATAAACCCCCACCACTTGATCATCACAAACTGCTTCCGACGATGGTTTCAGAGTTCCTACAACCTCAATAATTGAGGCTTTTACTAGAAAAAGGTTCGTAAAGGTCGGATTCAAGGTTACAAGATGTTTGGGATGAAAATATTGAGTTTTTTTTTTTAAATTATGAGTTTTCCGACCAAAAACGTTTACCTGACGATATGCAACTAACGACGTTAGAATTCTATTAGTTGCGGTCTGTTGGGAGTAAATATGATTAATTTCTATCATCCAATTTATTATTTTGGACCGGCAGCGACCAAAATATGATTGTTGGGAGTAATAAAAAATAATACACCATATATATATATATATATATATATATATATATATATATATATATATATGATTAGCTTCATTAGAGAAGTGATTATTAATACGAGTAGTGCGAGAAAAGGTTCTAAGCAATTATATCATTTTTTTTTCTTTTGAATTATACTGTGGTGCTACAGTAAATTGATGATTTTATTTTTGGTAACTATACCATTCAACGCAAGTTACATTTCAAAAGTTTTTTTTGATAATTAAATAATATTATTTATTCTTTAATTACATTGACGTTAAATGATATTTTTAAACAAGTCTAGCAACATATTAGAATAAGATGATGTGAACTCATTATTTTGTATTATATTATTTTTTTTACTTGCTTTCTTGTTTAAGCTTTAGTCATTTTTTTACGTATTTTTTTATTCACTTTTTTTTGACATGTTTACTTTACAACACATAAAATAATATTATGGTCGTTTCGGGTTAAAATATCTACGTCAACTAACACTCTTATCAAATGCGCAGCATATTATTAAATTCTATCTTTTTATACCCGTATTACGATTATTTCGCTTATTAAATTGCACGTCCCTACACAATCGTACCCATACACAACCAACATATATCTATACAATTTTTTTTAATAGCCTACACAATGTTTTTTTCTTTGATTATAATCAACTAATGAAGTATAGGATTATCTTAACGTAGATATAGTTGCGCAATGTTGTGTAGGGATACTTTCAAATGTTGTGTAATCATAACTAACGTAGGCTATACGTATTTAATGTAGTGTAAGCACACATTTAAATATCAGGTATTCATAACTAATGTAGTGTAGACATATCTAATATATGTGGTGTAGGCACATTTTCAAATGTTGTATAGCCATAACTAACGTAGGTTAGACATATTTAATGTAGTGTAGAAAATACTAATGTAGTGTACGCACACATTCAAATATTGTATAGTGATAAATAATGTAGTATCTAATACCGTGCAGGAATCAGATTGCTTATATAATATAGTGTAGGCAAAACAAATGAAATATAGACTTAACTAAATGTATTCTATACAACTATATGAACAAATCCATAATATGCATAATTTTAGTGAAAGAAAAATGAAAATAGTATTAACCATCCAATGAGCATTGATTAGGTATTAAAATTTAAAAGTAATTGCTGAATACATTAAAGTATGACTTAATGAGACATACACCACAATAAACATATCTACCATTTTCAATTAAATATGTCATAAATATACGTTTTTAATTATGAATATGCCATTTTTTATTTTAGATCATTGATTAAACGGTTTAGATTCAGTTCTCACACTTTTCATTATAATATCACTTTTCGCATGAACAACTACCTGTACCTATATACTTATAGACAAATAAACAAAAGGCACATTCCACCGTGTCACAATGCCTAGCATGATCAGCTGGTAACAATTGTTGACTAAGATTGGGTGTTCTTAATTTTTTGCACAGCCATCTTTATTTGAGCGGTTGTATTTCATGTGGCTCTTAACCAGTTGTCCGGCTGCGATCGCAGACATAAGAGACAACTCTCCGGCTAGAACAGACGCGGCCACAATCTTAGCCAATTGGCGTGCATTTGAACCTGCCAGTTCTTTATTTGCACCCTTCACCCCCAACAAGTTTAAACAAGCGGATTGCGAAGCTAATTGGGTTCCACCACCGATAGTACCAACCTCGATGGATGGCATGGTCACAGACACATGCAGGTCTTTACCATCATTCACTGCCTCCATCATGGTGATACAATGGGAGCTCTCAACGTTTTGTGCCGGGTCTTGACCAGTGGCTAAGTACACAGCCGACACGATATTACTAGCATGGGCGTTGAACCCACCAAGAGCACCAGCCATGGCTGATCCAGTGAGGTTCTTAAGCATGTTTAGTTCGACCAACGAAGCTACAGTTGTCTTTAATACCTTTGTCACGACTTCTTCTTTTATGATGGCTTCACACACCACAGATTTGCCTCTTCCTTCTATCCAGTTCACTCCTGCCGATTTCTTATCGGAACAATAGTTGCCAGAGATGCCAATAACATCCATGTCTGGGAAGAAAGCTTCGAGATAATCCAAAACATTTTGAACACCTTTTGAAACCATGTTCATTCCCATTGCATCACCCGTGCTACAAGTGAACCTGATGTATAGATTCTTTCCTGCTATCGCACATCGGATTGTTTGAAGTCTCCCAAATCGGCTTGATCTGCAATTAATAATTCATCTAAGAATGAATTAGCCAGATAATAACAGACTGGTACATTTAAATAATAATGTTTTTTATTATTTTTTTAACGAATTGGTTTAATTGAAAAATGAGGAAACCAGACAGCCAGCGTTGTATTGAATTATAAGTGAAAAAAGTCTTTTATGTTTTGTCTTGGTTTTTATTAAAGCTTATATTAAAAATCAACTTGTATCTTAAAAAAAACAAAGTAGTTAGGAGTCTAGGCAATATGTAATTCTCAATTTGCCATTAAAAAAATCTTAAAAAATATCTTTTTATTTATCAATAAGGATAAGGAAGTTATTTCGAACAAAACTCAGTTAAATTTGTAGATGAAAAAATTATGCGTTGATTTTATTTAAATTATATAATATCAGAAAACATTTAATTATTCGTGAAACAAAAAAGACCCATTTCTTATAAAATGATTTAAAAAACATGTTTTTAACTTAATTGCATGTAAATTTTAGTAAGTGAAAAGTGTCTTTACTTGTTAAAAACAGAAGCTAGAGTCTCGATGTTGTAACATCCTAAAATTTATAATGTTGAATAAAGAAAGTTATGATAGTGATTTCGCGTTTTTAATTATTAATATCGAGTAGGAGCGGGTCATGGACTTGGATTAATTGAGATAGGATAAATGAGAATGGGATTTCAGGGATATAAATACCCCCAAAATCCCAAAATATCTCATTTCTCACCAAACTCCACACACACTCCACACACTCCTCAAAACACACATACTAACCGATCAAGATTCGAAGCCGAAACCCGAGATTTTGTTGATAGATCTGAGTTGGTAAGGTAAGAACAATCCAACAAATCTATTATTACTGTAAATGGTTAGGATTGGATGGGTTAACCGGACCCGAAACCCAAACTGCCCAAATCGGACCCCTAAAACGTCGATTTTAGGCCGATTTGATGGTTGGGATTTGTAGGCGCCGATCATACGATTCCGTGGGTACCAAAATCGAGTTATTTGGCTAAGAAACGAAGGAGTTATGGGCAAACAGATCTGCAGCGCGATAACTTCGCCTGCAAGATTAAGTTCGCCTGATGAACTTCGCCTTCAAGCGTAACTTCGCCTTCAAGCGTAACTTCGCCTAAGGATAACTTCGCCTACGGCCAAGTTCGCCTAAGGATAACTTCGCCTACGGCCAAGTTCGCCTAAGGTATAACTTCGCCTGAAGCCAAGTTCGCCTAAGGTTTAACTTCGCCTGAAGCCAAGTTCGCCTAAGGTATAACTTCGCCTACGGCCAAGTTCGCCTAAGGATAACTTCGCCTACGGCCAAGTTCGCCTAAGGTATAACTTCGCCTGAAGCCAAGTTCGCCTAAGGTTTAACTTCGCCTGAAGCCAAGTTCGCCTAAGGTTTAACTTCGCTTGAAGCCAAGTTCGCCTAAGGTTTAACTTCGCCTGAAGTGAAGTTCTATTATAAAATAAATTAAAAACCTAATGGAAAATGTGGTAAGGCAGTTATCGAAAATAAAATTTTTCCAAGCTGACCTGGCAGCTTAACCCCAGCCAGGGGCTCTGCCCCTTGGACCCTGCTAGGGGCTGCCGCCCCTAGAACCCCGCTGCCAGGGGCGCTGTCCCCGGACCCCCGTTCATTGTGGGTCATATATAGATGGAAATACAAAACGAGTAGTAGTAGTTAATTGATATGTGTAAATATTATACAGTTAGCCGAGCCCAGTTAAAGAAAGGAATTACGATCAACGGCGAGCGTAACAGGATTCAGGTGAGTTTCTAGCCCCATTCCTTGTTATGTTTTCGGGGCTGTGTGCATACTTGATGTGTTGTTAATACATTTATCCTAAGTGATAAGTGTATGCCATAGGTGATATATGTGATATGTATGAATGATTGCTTGATGGTTCGTGAACGATCTTCGGATATTGCACGTACTGTCAGGTTGTAACATTATAAAGCCATATGTGATATATGTGATATGTATGAATGATTGCTTGATGGTTCGTGAACGATCTTCGGATATTGCACGTACTGTCAGGTTGTAACGTTATAAATATGGCAAGTATGATATGTATGTTTATGTGTATGAACGTAATAAAGTTAATAAAAGAAGGAAATGACGGTTGTATGGTTACGAAAAGGGTACCGAGCCCTAATAATACTCGAGGTATGATGTATGATTGTATGGTAACGAAGAGGGAATCGAACCCTACTAATATTCGAAAACAAGGGACCAGACCCTTATAATATCTGTGATGTTAGGGACCAGACCCTTATAATATCTGTGATGTTAGGGACCAGACCCTTACAATATCTGTGAGGATAGGGACCAGACCCTCATAATATCTGTGATGTTAGGGACCAGACCCTTATAATATCTGTGATGTTAGGGACCAGACCCTTATAATATCTGTGAGGTTATAGGGCGTAAGGCTCTTAAAAACGTATGATTATGAATGTAAAGAAAGTATGTAAGTAAGAAGGAAAGTATGTAAGTAAGAATGAAGGTATGAGTACTTATGTGTGTATGAAAGAAAGTTATGAGGTTAAGTACGTATGTATGTAATAAGGTATTGTATGGTATTGTATGATTAACTAGAACTCACTCAGCGTAGCTGACTTTTAGTATGCACGCAGGTGAGTAGGATGAGACAGCTGGCTTGAGTGGAGGACACATGGCAGAAGACTAAAGCCTGGCATCTGAAGATCTGATATGTTTTATAAGTTATGTTTTGATTTTGAAAGACAAGAGGAATGTTTTAAGACATGATTATGAATTGATATGTAATGTTTTATGAAAGTTTTATATTCCGCGTAAAGTTTTTAATTAACTCTGATATTTAGAACTGTGTTTATGAGTAAATCCAACACGAAAGTAGGGTTACCGATAACGGGGCCTTACAAGTTGGTATCAGAGCAAAGTTCGAGAGATTTAAGCATCCTACATGCTTAGACTCGAACAGAGAATGGGATTTAAGTAAGAAAGGAAAGAAGATGCCAGTCCAAGAATGCCATGTGTCGCTCAAGCAAGATCAGTAAAGGTAAATTGTATGATTAAATGATATATGTTAATGAGAAAGAAAAGATATGTGAACGACAGGGATAGGAATAATTGATTGTTTGATTTGACTAACTGCTTAAGTAGAGCCAGCACAAATAGACTCATAAAGGGAAGTGTATAGGACACGGAAAGCAACGTGATCAGCTAGTCACAGCTGGCCACTGTTATTACCTGTTAGCCTTGCTATCCTTGTACTAAATAGTTCCTTGAATGATGATGTTTGTGTTTTCCCCTTTAGAATACTAATGGCTGGAGCTGGAGAATTTGTTGAAACTGGGGGTCGCACTGGACGTCGTGGCAGGCCTCGTCTTGTCCGGCAACCTTCGGTAGAAGAAGCTTCCCACACCGAAGATGAAGGAAGCGCAGCTGGAGGAGACCAGAACAACAACGAAGAAGTTCAACTTAGCCCCGCAGTTCAAGCGGCCATCGTTCAGGCTGTAGTTGCTGCTGTGAAGAACCTGAATCCCGAAGGATCTGCTGGAAGCCGTGAGCGAACTGCTGAAGGGGCGGGTGGTGATGGTAGAAAGGATGGGGAAGGTGAAAGAGGGGCCTCGAGTGGGGATAAGTCTGTGAAAGTCGATGATAGGAGAGGAGGACAAGGTGGGTGCAGCTATAAGTCCTTCAAAGGTTGTGACCCGCCTAAGCTGACTGGTTTAGGAGACGCAATCGCTACTCTCCAGTGGATAACCGCTATGGACAAGGTTATCCGCATTAGCGAATGCCGTCCCGACCAAGCTGTGGGTTATGCTACTCAGTCATTCGTAGATGAGGCTATGTATTGGTGGGAGAGTGTGGAGCAGAGGAAGACCCGTGAAGAGATCAAAGAGATGAGGTGGGAAGATTTGAAAGAGTTGGTAATGAAGAAGTTCTGCGCAGATGCCGAGGTTGAAAGAACGGAGATGAAGTTCCAGAATTTAAAAGCCGGTATGATGACGCATCGTGAGTATACCACGGAGTTCAACCGACTATCTAGGTTGGTGCCTGACATGGTTGACACTGAGGTCAAGAGAATCAAATGTTATGTGAGGGGGTTGCCACAAAAGGTCCGCATGTTAGTCAGGGCGATTCAACCTGCTACTTTTGATTCGGCTGTTGGACTCGCGGAAATGGTCTATGCTGACGTGGCCGCGGATGATAGGGTGGAAAGGGACGAAGAGAAAGAGAAGAAAGGGGTCACTCCTGCTAAACGACCCGGTACTCAGTTATGGAACTCCAAGGATAAGAAACAGAAAGTGTGGGAGAAGAGATCGTGTAAGACCTGCGGAAAGAGGCATGGTGGTGAGTGCAAGTGGGGTAAAAGTTCTAATGTTTGTCTCAAATGTGGAAAGGCCCATGGTGGAGAATGCAGAATGGGGTCGAATGCCTGTTATAAGTGCGGGAAGGTAGGGCATTATGCCAATGAGTGCAGTGCGAAGCCAGCATGTTACAAATGTGGCAAGACAGGCCATATGTCAAGGGAGTGCACTGAAGGTGTAGCTTGAGGTAGTGGAAAGAAGGATGCCGATCAAGCTAGGCCCAGAACTAGAGCCTACATGCTGACCCAGGAACAAGCCAGGCAGATTCCGGATGTCGTCACAGGTACGTTTCTAGTGAACGATGTTTCCGCTTCTGTATTATTTGATTCTGGTGCGAATAGAAGTTTTGTAGCTACGACGTTTAGTAAACTAGCTAAAATGAAAGGCTGCCGAGTGTCTGAAACTTTTGTAGTAGAAACCGCAAGTGACACTTCGGTGAAAGTAACAAAAATGGTTAAGAATTGTAAGATAGAGTTAGAGGGACATGAGTTCCCTGTTACTTTGTATGTTATGGCCTTAGGAGGGTTCGATGTAGTCTTGGGTATGGATTGGTTGTCTGAGTTTGAGGCTCAGATAGTATGTAAAAGTAAGATGATAAGGTTAAAGTCATTGGATGGTAGTGCGGTGACGGTTTATGGTGATAAGGAGAGTTATGGACTTAATGTCATTTCGATGATAAAAGCAGAGGGTTTGTTAAGGCGAGGGTGCGGTGCCTACCTGGCGTATGTTGTCAACGCTACGGCCGAGACGAAAGAAATGAAAGATGTTCCTATTGTGCGCGACTACCCAGAAGTATTCCCTGAGGATCTTCCGGGGTTGCCACCGGAGCGAGAAATAGAATTTCAGATAGATTTAATACCAGGAGCCCAGCCGGTCGCGAAAGCGCCTTACCGTCTAGCACCGTCCGAGATGAAGGAATTAATGTCCCAACTGCAAGAACTCCTCGACAAGGGTTTTATCAGACCGAGTGTTTCTCCGTGGGGCGCACCGGTTTTGTTTGTGAAGAAAAAGGATGGAAGTATGAGAATGTGCATAGACTATCGTGAGTTGAATAAGCTTACGGTAAAGAATAGATACCCCTTGCCTAGGATTGACGATCTGTTTGACCAACTGCAAGGTTCGAGTTGGTTCTCACGAATAGATCTCAGATCAGGCTACCATCAGCTGAAGGTGAAAGAGGTAGACATCCCTAAAACAGCGTTCCGAACGCGGTATGGACACTACGAGTTCCTTGTAATGTCATTCGGTCTAACAAATGCTCCTGCAGCATTTATGGACATGATGAATAGGGTGTGTCGACCGATGTTGGATAAGTCAGTTATCGTCTTCATCGATGATATATTGATTTATTCAAAGAGTGAGTCTGACCATGCCGAGCATCTGAGAGAGGTATTGGAAGTTCTGAAGAAAGAAAGGTTGTACGCCAAGTTTTCGAAGTGTGCGTTCTGGTTAAGAGAAGTGCAATTTTTAGGTCATGTGGTTAATCCGGAGGGGATTACCGTGGACCCAGCTAAGATTGAAGCGATAACGAATTGGAAGACTCCGCAGAATCCGACTGATATACGAAGCTTCCTAGGGTTAGCTGGCTACTATAGGAGATTCATCGAAGGTTTCTCCAAGATAGCCGCACCGCTGACCGGTATGACCCGAAAGACGATAGTATTCAATTGGGGAAAGTTTCAGGAGGAAGCCTTTGAAGAATTGAAGAAGAGACTCACGCAAGCTCCAATCCTTACTTTACCAGATGGTGATGAGGATTTCGTTGTTTGTGCTGATGCCTCGCATCAAGGGTTAGGTTGCGTGTTGATGCAACGAGGGAAGGTGATAGCTTACGCGTCTAGACAGTTGAAAGTCCATGAGAGTACTTATCCGACGCACGATTTGGAGTTAGCAGCTGTAGTGCATGCTCTTAAGATATGGAGGCATTACCTGTACGGTACTAAGTGCACTATCTATACAGATCATAAGAGTTTAAAGTACTTCTTCGAGCAGAAAGAATTGAACATGAGGCAGAGAAGATGGTTAGAATTGATAAAGGATTACGACTGTGAGATTAAGTATTACCCCGGTAAAGCTAACGTGGTCGCTGATGCGCTAAGTCGTAAGAATGAGGAAGTCCTTGCAACCGTGAAGTCATACAAGTTGATCATGAACTCAAGTCTTTTTGAAGAAATCATCAAAGTGCAGTCAGAAGTGTTAGTAGACGAAGGGTTAGTAAAGAAAGAAAGGATTTATGGCCAGCAAGATGAGTTGATGGAAAACACTCATGGAGTTAAGACTAGGTTCGACCGTATGTGGATCCCACGACATGGTGATCTTAGAAGTCGAATCTTAGATGAAGCTCATAAGTCAAGGTACTCAATCCATCCAGGAGCTACAAAGATGTACCAAGACTTGAAAAGAGATTACTGGTGGCCAGGAATGAAGAACGATGTAGTGGATTATGTTAGTAAGTGCTTAACTTGCTTACAAGTCAAAGCCGAACATCAGAAGCCTTATGGGAAGATGCAACCGCTAGAGATACCTGAGTGGAAATGGGAACACATCACCATGGATTTCATAACTAAGCTACCTCGTACGGCTAAGCAACATGATACCATCTGGGTGATTGTGGACCGTTTGACCAAGAGTGCTCACTTTCTGCCTATACGAGAGGCCATCTCGTCAGAAACGTTAGCAAGCTTGTTCATTAAAGAAATTGTAACCAAGCATGGAGTACCGTTATCGATCGTGTCTGATAGAGATACACGGTTTACTTCAAGATTCTGGAAGAAATTCCATGAAGCTATGGGGACGAGGTTGAACATCAGTACGGCGTACCATCCTCAAACCGATGGACAGTCCGAAAGGACGATCCAAACCCTTGAGGATATGCTACGTGCTTGTGTTTTAGATTTTGGTGGAAGCTGGGATGATCATCTGCATCTGGCAGAGTTCTCCTATAACAACAGTTACCATTCGAGCATTGGTATGCCACCGTTTGAGATGCTTTACGGTCGACGATGTAGAACCCCGGTGTGTTGGGGTGAGATTGGTCAGAAGGAAATGGGAAGCCTAGAAGTGGTTCAAGAAACGTCTTCAAAGTTCGATCAGATCAAAGCAAGAATGAAAGCCGCTCAAGACAGACAAAAGTCTTATGCAGATAAGCGGCGACGACCAATTGAGTTTAACGTTGGCGACTATGTGATGCTTAAGGTCTCGCCTTGGAAAGGAATTATCCGTTTTAGAAAGAGAGGGAAGCTAAGTCCGAGGTACATTGGACCATTTAAAATTTTGTATCGTGTGGGGGAAGTAGCTTATAAGCTGGATTTACCCGATGAGTTAGAAGGAATTCATTCAACCTTCCATGTTTCTCATCTGAGGAAGTGTCTAGCTGATGACACGTCTCACGTGCCATTAATGGACGTTGAGGTTGATGAACAATTGAACTACATCGAGCAACCGATAAAGATCGTTGATCGCAAGGAGAAGCAGCTTCGTCACAAAACTATACCTTTGGTAAAAGTAATATGGAAACACCGCAAGGGATCAGATGCTACTTGGGAAGCCGAGGATGAGATGCGCTAGTTTTACCCTAGTTTGTTTATGTAATAGTTAGGTTTCGGGGACGAAACCTCCTTAAGGGGGGAAGACTTGTAACATCCTAAAATTTATAATGTTGAATAAAGAAAGTTATGATAGTGATTTCGCGTTTTTAATTATTAATATCGAGTAGGAGCGGGTCATGGACTTGGATTAATTGAGATAGGATAAATGAGAATGGGATTTCAGGGATATAAATACCCCCAAAATCCCAAAATATCTCATTTCTCACCAAACTCCACACACACTCCACACACTCCTCAAAACACACATACTAACCGATCAAGATTCGAAGCCGAAACCCGAGATTTTGTTGATAGATCTGAGTTGGTAAGGTAAGAACAATCCAACAAATCTATTATTACTGTAAATGGTTAGGATTGGATGGGTTAACCGGACCCGAAACCCAAACTGCCCAAATCGGACCCCTAAAACGTCGATTTTAGGCCGATTTGATGGTTGGGATTTGTAGGCGCCGATCATACGATTCCGTGGGTACCAAAATCGAGTTATTTGGCTAAGAAACGAAGGAGTTATGGGCAAACAGATCTGCAGCGCGATAACTTCGCCTGCAAGATTAAGTTCGCCTGATGAACTTCGCCTTCAAGCGTAACTTCGCCTTCAAGCGTAACTTCGCCTAAGGATAACTTCGCCTACGGCCAAGTTCGCCTAAGGATAACTTCGCCTACGGCCAAGTTCGCCTAAGGTATAACTTCGCCTGAAGCCAAGTTCGCCTAAGGTTTAACTTCGCCTGAAGCCAAGTTCGCCTAAGGTATAACTTCGCCTACGGCCAAGTTCTCCTAAGGATAACTTCGCCTACGGCCAAGTTCGCCTAAGGTATAACTTCGCCTGAAGCCAAGTTCGCCTAAGGTTTAACTTCGCCTGAAGCCAAGTTCGCCTAAGGTTTAACTTCGCCTGAAGCCAAGTTCGCCTAAGGTTTAACTTCGCCTGAAGTGAAGTTCTATTATAAAATAAATTAAAAACCTAATGGAAAATGTGGTAAGGCAGTTATCGAAAATAAAATTTTTCCAAGCTGACCTGGCAGCTTAACCCCAGCCAGGGGCTCTGCCCCTTGGACCCTGCTAGGGGCTGCCGCCCCTAGAACCCCGCTGCCAGGGGCGCTGTCCCCGGACCCCCGTTCGTTGTGGGTCATATATAGATGGAAATACAAAACGAGTAGTAGTAGTTAATTGATATGTGTAAATATTATACAGTTAGCCGAGCCCAGTTAAAGAAAGGAATTACGATCAACGGCGAGCGTAACAGGATTCAGGTGAGTTTCTAGCCCCATTCCTTGTTATGTTTTCGGGGCTGTGTGCATACTTGATGTGTTGTTAATACATTTATCCTAAGTGATAAGTGTATGCCATAGGTGATATATGTGATATGTATGAATGATTGCTTGATGGTTCGTGAACGATCTTCGGATATTGCACGTACTGTCAGGTTGTAACATTATAAAGCCATATGTGATATATGTGATATGTATGAATGATTGCTTGATGGTTCGTGAACGATCTTCGGATATTGCACGTACTGTCAGGTTGTAACGTTATAAATATGGCAAGTATGATATGTATGTTTATGTGTATGAACGTAATAAAGTTAATAAAAGAAGGAAATGACGGTTGTATGGTTACGAAAAGGGTACCGAGCCCTAATAATACTCGAGGTATGATGTATGATTGTATGGTAACGAAGAGGGAATCAAACCCTACTAATATTCGAAAACAAGGGACCAGACCCTTATAATATCTGTGATGTTAGGGACCAGACCCTTATAATATCTGTGATGTTAGGGACCAGACCCTTACAATATCTGTGAGGATAGGGACCAGACCCTCATAATATCTGTGATGTTAGGGACCAGACCCTTATAATATCTGTGATGTTAGGGACCAGACCCTTATAATATCTGTGAGGTTATAGGGCGTAAGGCTCTTAAAAACGTATGATTATGAATGTAAAGAAAGTATGTAAGTAAGAAGGAAAGTATGTAAGTAAGAATGAAGGTATGAGTACTTATGTGTGTATGAAAGAAAGTTATGAGGTTAAGTACGTATGTATGTAATAAGGTATTGTATGGTATTGTATGATTAACTAGAACTCACTCAGCGTAGCTGACTTTTAGTATGCACGCAGGTGAGTAGGATGAGACAGCTGGCTTGAGTGGAGGACACATGGCAGAAGACTAAAGCCTGGCATCTGAAGATCTGATATGTTTTATAAGTTATGTTTTGATTTTGAAAGACAAGAGGAATGTTTTAAGACATGATTATGAATTGATATGTAATGTTTTATGAAAGTTTTATATTCCGCGTAAAGTTTTTAATTAACTCTGATATTTAGAACTGTGTTTATGAGTAAATCCAACACGAAAGTAGGGTTACCGGTAACGGGGCCTTACAGATGTTGAGGGGTTCCTCTAAGAAGAACTTCAACTCAGCAGCTCTCTTCGCGGTTCCAAACCTAACCACAGGAGCTCGAGTCATCCCGTCCTTAACCAGCACACTAGTGGCGCCACCCGAGACGTAAATAGCCTTACAACCCCTGTTAGTGCTAGCCACAAGGCACCCTTCGGTTGTCGCCATGGGCACATACAACTCCTTTCCATCTAGCAGCATCGGGCCAGCAACACCGACGGGTATCTGGATATAACCAACAGGCATCTCACAGCACTGTCCCAATATCGATTCATAATCAAACCCTTCTACTGGCAAACCGTGTATTGACATCCCGGTTATCCTCTCCACCACCATTCTTCTAACGAAAACCGCACGCTTGCAGTCCCCAAGGTTTGATTCCAGTGAGTAAGATGGGATTTTACCAGCAACCACGGCTTCAATCAGCGCCTCATCCTCCATTTCTGAAGTCATCACATCCTTGTTTACGACTTGCTTTAACAACACCCCAGATTTACAAACGACAGCATCGCAATCTGGTGTTTCTTCTTCCTCATCATCTAGGAAATGTGTGTGGGGGACAAGGTACACAAGAAGGTAGATGCAGCATGCGACGAAGGTGATAGTGGCAGCCATTTCAAACATGGTGAGAACATGGATAGGGGTCGAGTTTCTGATCTTCTCACGCCACCTGGTGATGAGATAATACGCGATCATGAAGAAGACAGTGAAAAAGACACGATCAACGACCGCTTGGGGTGGATGAGAGGGAAAAAGAAGATGATTTGCACGATCTATTAGATGTCTAACCATTGAGATTTACAGAAATTAATATGAATGAAACAATTAAGTAGCTGGTTTTTATGTCAAATGTTGGGTGTTCTTATTTATAGTATGA
The DNA here is from genome assembly GCF_021521415.1 of Bidens hawaiensis. Lineage (NCBI taxonomy): Eukaryota > Viridiplantae > Streptophyta > Magnoliopsida > Asterales > Asteraceae > Bidens > Bidens hawaiensis. Next base: position 539,072 of record NW_027491308.1, read on the forward strand.
AATGAAGACGTCACGGGTCCAGTCTCAAGTATTTGACTATTATTTATTAATTACATAGATTGTTTAGAATAAAGTAAATGCAGCACACCAGATGTGGATTAAAATATGATCCGCTAGTTTGTATTGCAATTAAAATCCACTACTAATTATACACAACTAACACACCATAGGGGTCGTTTGATGAGTTATACGGTGTCGTATAAGCGTTATAAATTATAAAGGCTATATATATAGACAATGACGTTTATACAAGCCCTATGAATTGGTGTCTTAGAAATCAATTATACAAGTTGTATGACGCTAAACAACTCATGATCACTAACATAAGTCATATTGAGGTGGTCTGCCAATAGTTTTTGTAGCTCCCGGCCGTTATAAAACCGTCACCAGCTTTCACCAGCTTTCTGCCAATAGTTTTAGTAGCTCCCGGCCGTTATAAAACCATCACCAGCTTTCAGTGCCCTTTATGTGCATACTAGCCAAGTGGCTGCATGATGTGGCGAGGAGCGCACGTAACTCGTTCTTACCTATTCGGACCCTAATCCATACGTTCTGACCCATGACCCGGACCCGCTAGACCCATTTTCCAATACTTACTGGTTATTATGTAACATGTTATTTTGTTAAAATTAAAAAAAGAACTATAGCAATATCATACTCAAATTAATTAAAGAAGTAAAATCCTTGTTTTTATAATGTAATTTTTTTTAAAGAAAATATTAACGTATGAAAAGTTATTGCCATTTAAAAATCTTGAGGGGGAAAGTTGGCTTAAAATTGAAATTAAAAATAATATATTGTTAAAGATAAGGGGTGTTATTTGTAACTATTTAATAAGTTAATAAAATTTGATTGAAGTTTGAGGACCATTATTGTAATTTCAAAACTAAATACTCAAGCTTAGATCATATAACCAAAATACCATATGAAACCTAAATTCTTAAATTTTTATGCATTGTTGATTGTACTATAAGTTAATAATGTACCTCTTAAAATTTAAGAGGTCTCTTACTCCTCTATTATCGGTTTAGTTTCATAGTTGGTTTTTCCTTTTGACTTTTGGTTGGTCGGTTTCTAAATTTTAAAACCGGAGCGAACGGTTTGGTTTGCGGTTTGACCCGAAAGACGGCCATAAAAACCGAACCGGGAGGTAAATTTATTGTTGAAGCTCAATACGTGAAACCAAACAGTTAGTAACAATTTGGTTTCAGTTTTCAATAGTTTGGTTTTCGTTTTCAACGACAAAAGATCTTTAATAACGGTTTGACTCACTTTTTAACTAAAAACCATCAAAACCTAATTGTGAGCACCCATACGTAACATGCTAATTTTTTAATTGAAAAAAAAAATAGCAATACCATACTCAAATTAAAAACAATAAAATGCCCGTTTTTATGGTGCATTTTTTTAAAATAATTATTAACCTATGAAAAAGTTTTGGCAGTTTAAAAATCGTTAGTGAAAAGTTGGTTTGAAATTGAAATTAATAAAACATATAGGTAAGATGAGGGGGGCAAAGTTATAACTATTTCTTAAATTTACAAAACTTAACTAAAGTTGAGGGGGGCAAGTTAAAACTATTTCAAAGCATATCTTTACTATATATAATTGTAGGAACGTGTTCGTGTCGTGAACAAGACGTAGATCGATATCTATAATCAACGTGAAAGTGCGGAATTCCTAAACGTGATCGAAAACAACAAGATTTCTCATTAACTCTATCTATGTCTCATATATCTCAAGGTTTACAACAAGATATGACAAATGTCAGTACATATACGTTATGGACCAAAGAGTTATGAAAACATATGTCAAAACTACTATTTATAGGGTGGTTGGAGCATTTCTGTCGTATAAGTCCTCAACCAGCGTATATGTTTTCAACGTATAACATATACTCCGTATATGTTATGCTCCAGAAAACTAGAAAACTGTTTTGCGCATAACTTCTTCGTTATAGCTCCGTTTTACGTGTCGTTTTGGCCCACGTGCTCATAATCAAATTCTCTATCACCCCATATAATAATATATTCATTTTTACTCCATCTAAAATGACGAAACTTTTAGCTCTTTAAAGCTCCGCGAACCTTCATTTACAAAGACGAAAGCAATAGACGTATGCACTAACAGACTCCCCCTCGGATATTGCCGATTTTTTCCATTCAAATTAAGTTCTTTAACATTTTTTCTCTGGGTATCGCTTGTCTTGTCAACACTTCTCTTTCAAATTATCAATTCCTTCCTTAAGTGCCAAGAACAATTGACGTCAAGCTTCAAACAATTGTTTAAACAATATCGTCTCTGTTTGTATAGTCTTTGACACTTTCCAGAACTGAATCTTCAATAACTCTTCCCCTCAATTCTTGAACATCTAACAGACTCCACTTCAAGCTTCATGTCTTGATGGGACCTGTTACTCATGATAATTGTAAGTTGAAAATCTTAATTAACAATGTAAGCATACTCAAATACTTGTAAAGATTTTTCAACCTTTGACAATCTATCACCACGAATATCAACAAAAAGTTGTTTATCAAGTCCAACTTAATGATAATGAAAAACACTGACATTTAAGTATTTTTCCAATTCATTTTATAACATTTTGTATTCCAACATCAACAGTCGAAAATAAAACGGAAAATATAAAATCTTTTTGGTTTTTAATGAAAAGCATTAAAGACAGTGAACAAATGAACTTCAAAGCTATGTAAAACATTACATATTTTTGTAAGTTTGAGCAGGGAATCATATTGACCAAATTGCCCTTCCATCACAGTTTTATTTTCAGCGTTTATTATGACTGTGTTAAGTCAGTCATTGGTTTTGTTGTCCACCTAAACCTTCTAAACAAATGATTCAGGAATTTCTATGATACTATTAATTTGGTTCAATTAAGCTCGAGTCTTATGTGGACCCCCGCCTATCAGACATAATTTGTATATCTTTATACAGTGAATTTTTCACATTTATACTTTTTCACTTTTTACTCAAAATCGATTAGCTGTGACTCATGCAAAAATAACAAAACAAAATAACTCAGAACGTTAAAATTTCCCCTTAAGATCGGTATTACTACACGCAGATAAGGTTCAATTTTAACAAATAAAAAGATAAAATAAGTTGAAGTTGCATAAGGCTTTAATAATCAGGTCGGATAATACTATATTATCGTGCTGAGAAAGTCCAAAGCTTTATACGAAACACCAAGAAAATAAAGCAGATTATCCAAATCTTAACCTTTAGGTCGGATAATCTTATCGCGCAGGGGAAGATCCAAGATTTGAATAAAAATAAAGAAAAAATCAAATTGAATTTCTTTGCAAAATAAAAAGAAAAATAAGCTGAATTTCTTTGCAAAATGAACACATGCACACACAGCAATCTTTAAACTTTTCAATTTCTTAAAATAGATACTAATCAAGCTTCTAGATATTAATCCACTAGATTCGGCTGTATTTAGGTTTATATCACTTAATTTTCCTTACTTGTTTGTTTTAAAAGCCTACCAATGCACTAATACAGTTAAGCACACAGTCTTTTATGATTACTTTTTACTGGATTTGGGACCGGATAATCAATGTACAATCATCTTCCCTTTTTGCTTCAAAAATTCATTTTCTGAGAAGCAACACTTTTAATGTTTTTGACATTTTTGAAATTTTATAATATTTTTGAATTTTTAAAAATTTTTCAATGTTTTTGACTTTTCAGAAAATTCTCCCCCTAATATCAAAAACATTATCAAAAAAGAAACTTGACTATTTGATGTGGTCTACAGATATTTTTAGATCACTTTTAGTTAATCACAATGGCGGCCTCATTAACAAGAATAAACAGTTAAGCAATCCAAAATGGACATGAAAAGCAAACCGTAATGAGCTCCATCTTTTCAAATTTTCTGTGTTTGCCCCCGCCCTCCATTGATTTGGCAATGTTTAGCACAACCATGCTTCAATGATAGACATTATGACTTATGGGAGCCCCTGCACACACAGTTTAACAAAACAGAGAAATCCAAGTCCGCTTGGTCTTGGACCTCATGACGTTCTCAACGATTTCAAGAGTTTCAGACAAATTTGTTATAACAGAATGCTTGCTGTCTGAACACTCAGAATTAACATTTAAAACATTTGAATTTTCTGAAGTTTCGGATTTTACAGACCTGACAATGTTATCCGAACTTTCAGAACCAGACTCTTTTTCAACAAATTCTTGTTTGGATTTGACATTTGAGTCCTTTTTCTTGATGATCCAACGATACAACTTTGATTTGGATCTTTTTGTAACATCTCGGATTTTTCGTATTTATATTCTTTTAAGTTTAAATCAATTCAGGAACGTAATTTGGATCTTCCGAACTATTTAAAACTTGTATTTGTTGGTATCTAACTTGGTTTAACTTATTTTATAATTTCATAATTTTCAATTATGCCAAATAGCCCTTAGAAACCTTTAAAATCACTTAAAACGGCTAAGAATCGCATTTTCAAGAATTACAAGGACTAGTTTTGCTAATTATTTCCTATTTTCGATTAAATTAACTGTCACACCCGGCCCTGAACGGCGGGTAACAGCCGGGCGCGCGCGAGTGGGGATTGATAATTAAGCACGGGCCATTGCAAACATTCAAAGTAAGATTTTCATTGCGCATGAAATGTTTAATACAAATACATTACATTGTTTAAAGATTACATAAAAACATCCAAGTATAAAAACTGTTGAAGATTTCCACGCCATATCCCCTTTGCGTGGCGGGAACAACCGCGCGCATCGAAGGGATAGAACTAAAATCTTCCAAAAAGCTAGTTTTAGATGTTCAGCGTGAGGTGCTCTAAGTGTGACTCCATGCGCTACCTAGTTATCTCCTGAAAGACACGTAAAACATTTGAATCAGTATAAACTGAGTGAGTTCACAAGTTTTAGTAACTTGATAAATCGTATTGCATCATAGTCTTGATAAAAATCATTCTAAAACATAATTCTGATAGCATCATTGAAACACATGCTTAGTAAAACATAGTTCTGATAACGTTTCCTTTGATAAATCCGTCCCGCGGGTTACGCGCGAACATTTCTGAGAACCGTGCTCGTCTGTGTAAGTGGCGCTGCCACTACGAGCGAATAATACCGTCCCGCGGGTTACGCGCGGACATTTCTGAGAACCGTGCTCGTCTGTGTAAGTGGCGCTGCCACTACGAGCGAATAATACCGTCCCGCGGGTTACGCGCGGACATTTCTGAGAACCGTGCTCGTCTGTGTAAGTGGCGCTGCCACTACGAGCGAATAATACCGTCCCGCGGGTTACGCGCGGACGTTGTGCCGGAAAACAAGGCGCTCGTCTGCGTAAGAGGAGCGACCTCTACGAGCGGGCTCAATCCCATAGTACTGCCCCGTGACATGCTAGGCACTCGTCTGTGTAAGAGGTGCGACCCCTACGAGTGGGCGGATCAAACCAGCAGTCCCTACCCTTAGAGTTCCAATGGTAAAGTGATCACTTACTCGAATTCTGGCGCACATACATCGTAAACCATAGATAACCGTTTGCATTGCTCATCATGAAACATAATTTAAACACAATCGTTTGCATAACTTGTAAGTATACCATGATAAATCGTAATTTAAGTACGTGTCCCTCGCCCCGAAAACAGTTTAAAAACAGTGAAAATAGTGAAAATAGGGGCTGTGAGACTCACCTGTGGTTCTTGTTAAGGGATTAATCGAGATTCGGGTTTTCTTGGTGTTGGCCTCGGAATTGAAGGTCTAGAATACGATTAAATAACAAGTATATATATTAAGATCAAGAAATAGGAGAATATAAGGGTTGGAAAGTAGATCTCAGGGTTATAATCTCGGCTTACCTAGTAACAGGAACGGAATTGAAAATCAAACGGATGCTTGGACGATGATTAGTGCAATTTGCAGTTTTAAGAGAGAAGTTTGAAGTGTGTTTGGGTGATAATTTGGGTTACATATTTATAGGCAAGATTTAGGGAACACAATCCCTTGCTTTAGGGGATTGTAATCTTTTCATATCTAGGTGTAATGATGATAAAGTATGGAAATTATTATTATTTATTTAAAAGTGGAGGAGTGGATAAAAGATTCTGATTTGATTTGGACAGGACATGCAGGTCTGTGGTTGGTGAGAGTAGGGTGGCTGACAGTTGACTTTTCATGTTACAGTATGCTTTTTCAGGTGCTTTTGTCAGTGTACAGTTAAAAAGTAGAAATCTCTGAAACACGCAACTGTTTCCTTTTTGGGCGGGAATAATCCCCTTATATCTGGAGATTAGGCTAAGTGTTCTGCGCGTATAGCTTTGTGCGCATAGCTTTCTGCGTGAAGGACATTTCTTTGCTGCGGGTAGGTACGTAACCTTCTCGCAGTCAGGGACATTGAGTTTCATTTGTAGATTCTCCAGGTGGTCTTGGTATTTCAACATAGTGATCAGTTATGTTGAAGTCAATTCCATCTTGGAGCTTCAGACAAACTAACTCTCAATGTTCCCGCCATGCGGGGAGGTTAGTTCTCCTTCCGCACGCGCATAAACGATTTAGGATGCACCCGCCTTAGCATCATGCGGGACGGTCAACCCATTAGACAACATAAAGTTAAGTTACATGAAAACATAAAGCCAAAACATTCGCGCATGGCGCACATAACATATGCCCATGCTGGTTCTTACATCGCGCGCTCGCGCAGGGCGTACATAACAATTGCCCGCGCTGATTCTAACATAGCGCGCTCGCGCAGGGCGCACATAACGTGCCCGCGCTGACTCTAACATAGCGCGCTCGCGCAGGGCGTACATAACGTGCCCGCGCTGACTCTAACATAGCGCGCTCGCGCAGGGCGCACATAACGTGCCCGCGCTGATTCTAATTTAGCGCGCATAATATTCACAATCACCTAATTATTAGGTTGATTACTTAGTTTATAGGGTTGGGAAATTACCGGGTGTCACATTTTCCCCCTGTTAAGAGAATTTCGTCCCGAAATTTAGGAGACGTCGCTGGCAGAAGCCATGCTCTGAAAGAGGTGTGGGTATTTCTTGCGTATTTGATCTTCTCTTTCCCAAGTGAATTCAGGCCCACGCCTTGAGTTCCATTGAACCTTTACTAACTTGATTCTGCTTCTGCGTAACTTTTGTTCTTTCCAATCGGTTACTGCTATAGGTTCTTCTACGAAGTGCAGTTGTTTGTCGATGTGAATCTCTTCCAACGGTAAAATCAACGTTTCGTCAGATAAACACTTTTTGAGGTTGGACACATGAAACGTATCATGAACTCCACTGAGTTCGGCGGGTAAACGGAGCTTATAAGCAACCGGACCGATCCTTTCCAGGATCTCAAATGGTCCAATGTAGCGCGGATTCAACTTTCCTCGCTTGCCGAAACGGGGGACTCCTTTCCATGGAGAGACTTTCAAAAGTACTCTATCCCCTACTTGAAACTCCAACGGTTTCCTTCGCACATCTGCGTAGCTCTTCTGTCTGTCGCGCGCTGTCTTAAGGCGATCCCGTATCTGAAAAATCTTGTCTGTTGTTTCTTGGATCAATTCTGGACCAGTCATTTGCTTGTCACCCACTTCAGCCCAGCACAGTGGGGATCTACACTTGCGCCCATACAAAGCTTCAAACGGCGCAGCCTTGAGGCTTGTGTGATAACTGTTGTTGTAAGAAAATTCAACCAATGGGAGATGAGTATCCCAGTTACCTACGAAATCGATTGCGCACGCGCGCAGCATATCTTCCAATGTCTGGATTGTTCGCTCGCTTTGTCCATCCGTTTGGGGATGATATGCCGTACTCATGTCAAGACGAGTACCTAAAGCCCCTTGTAACGATCTCCAAAACCTTGAGGTGAACCGACTATCTCTATCAGAAATGATGGACACTGGGACTCCATGTTTTGAAACTACTTCTCGAATATACAATCGGGCTAACTTTTCCATCTTATCGGTTTCCTTGATCGGCAGGAAGTGCGCTGACTTAGTTAGCCGATCTACAATAACCCAGATCGTGTCGTAACCCCCAGGTGTCCTTGGCAGTTTGGTGATGAAGTCCATAGAGATTTGTTCCCACTTCCACATGGGAATTTCTGGCTGCTGAAGTAACCCCGACGGCTTCTGGTATTCAGCCTTTACCTTCGAACACGTCAGGCACTTACTGACATACGTCGCGATGGCGCCTTTAAGATTGGGCCACCAATACAGCACTTTAACATCTTGGTACATCTTGTCTGCGCCAGGATGTACGGAATACCGCGTCTTGTGAGCTTCGTTTAATACTTGCTCGCGCAATCCTCCCTTGAGAGGGACCCATATGCGGTTAGCAAAATATCGAGTGTCGTTTTCCTTGATCTCCAAATTCTTAATCATACCCCCAAGGGATTCGTTTTTAACAAACTCTGGTTTCAAGGCTTCTTGCTGAGCGTCTCGGATGCGGGTAGAGAGATCTGCGCGAATGGTCAACCTTAGAGCCTTGACTCGTAGCGTTTTTATTCGCTCCTTCCTACTTAGCGCGTCTGCTACCACATTCGCCTTTCCAGGGTGGTACTTAATTTCACAATCATAATCATTCAACAACTCCACCCATCTTCGTTGCCTCATGTTTAAATCCTTTTGATCAAATATATGTTGAAGGCTCTTGTGATCCGTAAAGATTATACACTTTGTACCATAGAGGTAATGGCGCCAAATCTTTAACGCGAAGACAACCGCTCCAAGTTCCAGATCATGCGTTGTGTAGTTCTTTTCATTGGCCTTGAGTTGGCGCGAGGCATACGCTATGACTTTGTCTCGCTGCATAAGGACACATCCGAGTCCCTGATGTGAAGCGTCGCAGTAAACGACGATGTCATCCGTCCCCTCGGGCAGAGACAAAATTGGCGCACTACATAACTTCTGTTTCAACATTTGAAATGCCGCTTCCTGATTTTCGCCCCAAACAAACTTCTTGTCTTCCTGAGTTAGCGCGGTCAGAGGTAGAGCTATCTTGGAGAAGTTCTCAATGAAGCGTCGATAGTAGCCAGCTAGTCCTAGGAATTGCCTCACCTCAGTTGGGGTTTTGGCGCTTCCCAGTTTTCGATGGCCTTGACTTTGGAAGGATCAACGTGTATTCCTTTCTCGTTTACAACGTGACCGAGAAAGTGAACTTCTCTAAGCCAAAACTCACACTTGGAAAACTTCGCATACAACTTTTCCTTCCTCAACAATTCCAAAATCAATCTCAGGTGTCGCTCATGCTCGGCCTTGGTCCGAGAGTAAATCAGAATGTCATCTATAAATACAATCACAAACTTATCCAAGTATGGTTTGCACACGCGGTTCATCAGATCCATGAATACAGCCGGCGCATTAGTTAGCTCGAAAGGCATCACTAAGAACTCATAATGGCCGTATCTAGTTCGGAAGGCTGTTTTCGGCACATCTTCCTCATGGACCCTAAGTTGGTGGTATCCTGACCGTAGGTCTATCTTCGAATAATAACTGGATCCCTGCAACTGGTCAAATAAGTCGTCAATCCTCGGTAAGGGGTACCGATTCTTGACTGTCAGCTTGTTCAGCTCCCTGTAGTCAATACACATCCGGAAGGAACCATCATTCTTCTTTACAAACAGTACTGGAGCTCCCCAAGGTGAGAAGCTTGGGCGTATGAAACCCTTATCCAATAGTTCCTGTAGCTGATTGGATAGCTCTTGCATCTCAGATGGAGCTAATCGATAAGGCGCTCGAGCTACTGGCGCAGCTCCTGGGACTAAATCAATACGAAATTCGACTTGTCGCGGCGGCGGTAATCCGGGCAAATCTTCAGGAAAAACTTCTGGAAATTCGCGCACTACTGGTAAGTCTTCAATTCTTCGCTCATCTCCTTCCTTCTCTACTACATGCACCAGGAAGGCGTAGCACCCTTTCCTTAGGCACTTGCGCGCCTTTAGGCACGAAATCAGTTTCGTCGCAACTCCCCTTCTTTCCCCTTGAATCACCAAGGTTTCTTCGTTCAACAGTGGGATCCGAACCTGCTTCTCATGGCAAATAACCTCCGCGTGGTTCTCGACTAACCAATCCATACCTACCACAATGTCAAAACTTCCCAAGTCTATTGGCAACAAGTTAATATTAAACCCGTGACCTCCCATGACTATTACACATTGTTCAGTTCTTTCGTTCGCGCATAACTGCCTACCATTGGCTAGTTCTATAGTATAAGGTGTGTCTAGCCTACTGGTTGCTAAGCCTAGGGAGTCTTTAAACTCAGCGGATATAAAACTTAGGTCAGCGCCAGTATCAAATAAGACAGATGCAAAATGGCCGTTAAGTAAAAACGTACCGGTTACCACATTCGGCTCTTCTTTTGCTTCGCCTGCGCCGATCACAAAAGCTCTCCCGCGAGCTTGGTTTCCCTTTTGTGGGCAATCCCGACTGAAATGCCCTGGTTTCCCGCATGCGTAGCAGTTGTCACTGGCTCCAGCTTCCTTAGCACGACAATTCACCGTCTTGTGCCCTGGCCTGTTACATTTGGCGCACATGACGCTCGCGCATTCACCCTCATGGTGAAACTTGCATTTGTTGCACCATGGGTAAGGCCCGCTGTATCCTTTCCTTGATGGCTCCGCGGCTTGGATCGCGTAAACCCTTGCGCTTTCCTGCTTCTTGAACGGTGGCTGCTTGGAGTCGGACCCTCGGTGGTGAGAGTTCCATTTCCTCTTGGAGTCAGGGGTTCGCTGCTCGTTTCCGCGCGTAGTCAACATACCCGCACGGACCGTATCCCTTGTAAGGGTGATGGCCCGCGCTACCGCCTCATCAAAGGTTGGGGGCGCTGCGGCGTTGAGCGGAACCCTAACAACAGGAGGTAACCCAAAGATATACCTCTCGATCTTCTTTTCCTCCGTGTTTGCCATGTCTGGCACCAACTGGCAAAGCTCGTTGAACCGGTTGTTGTAGGCGTCGATATCCGTTCCTATCATGGTGTGGTTCCAGAATTCCTGTTGCAGACTCTGAATTTCTGCGCGAGAGCAGAACTTTCTCATCAACATTTCCTTCAGTTCCTCCCAGGTCTTGTGAAGAGCAACTTCTCGCCCCAAAGTCTTCACTTGAAGCTTCCACCAAGACGAAGCTGCTTCTTGGAACATGCAGGTCGCGTAAAGGACCTTCTGGTTCTCACTACATCTGCTAATGGAGAGAACTGTCTCCATCTTGTCAATCCAGTTGTAGAGCCCAATGGCCCCTTCGGTACCCTTGAATGGCCAAGGCCTACAGGCCATAAATGTCTTATAGGAGCACCCTTTGTCCAAGGCTCCTGATTCGGGTTCTGGGGTCTCGTTCTCCTGACGACCCTGACTAGATTCGGCCTTGCTGGCCTCATGTGTCGCGATCGCCTGCGCGATTATTTCCGCGAGTTCCTCGGGTGTCATGGTAATTCCCTTGGCTCTGGTTGGAGGCATTCTCGTTCTTAAAAAAAGAGAAAATATAACAAACTTAGCGCATGTACCATGAGCACATAGTGTTTTTATCCTTAATGTTCACCAGACATTGTGTGACCCGTGTTCCTAAGTGTGTGTGGTTTTTCTTTTGAAAATATTTTCCTTGAAAAATACTTCATGCGATTCCCCGACGGTTATAGTCTAGGTTAAAACTTCTTTTCCTAGTTCGCTATAACCAGTGCTCTGATACCAATCTGTCACACCCGGCCCTGAACGGCGGAAACAGCCGGGCGCGCGCGAGTGTGGATTGATAATTAAGCACGGGCCATTGCAAACATTCAAAGTAAGATTTTCATTGCGCATGAAATGTTTAATACAAATACATTACATTGTTTAAAGATTACATAAAAACATCCAAGTATAAAAACTGTTGAAGATTTCCACGCCATATCCCCTTTGCGTGGCGGGAACAACCGCGCGCATCGAAGGGATAGAACTAAAATCTTCCAAAAAGCTAGTTTTAGATGTTCAGCGTGAGGTGCTCTAAGTGTGACTCCATGCGCTACCTAGTTATCTCCTGAAAGACACGTAAAACATTTGAATCAGTATAAACTGAGTGAGTTCACAAGTTTTAGTAACTTGATAAATCGTATTGCATCATAGTCTTGATAAAAATCATTCTAAAACATAATTCTGATAGCATCATTGAAACACATGCTTAGTAAAACATAGTTCTGATAACGTTTCCTTTGATAAATCCGTCCCGCGGGTTACGCGCGAACATTTCTGAGAACCGTGCTCGTCTGTGTAAGTGGCGCTGCCACTACGAGCGAATAATACCGTCCCGCGGGTTACGCGCGGACATTTCTGAGAACCGTGCTCGTCTGTGTAAGTGGCGCTGCCACTACGAGCGAATATTACCGTCCCGCGGGTTACGCGCGGACATTTCTGAGAACCGTGCTCGTCTGTGTAAGTGGCGCTGCCACTACGAGCGAATAATACCGTCCCGCGGGTTACGCGCGGACGTTGTGCCGGAAAACAAGGCGCTCGTCTGCGTAAGAGGAGCGACCTCTACGAGCGGGCTCAATCCCATAGTACTGCCCCGTGACATGCTAGGCACTCGTCTGTGTAAGAGGTGCGACCCCTACGAGTGGGCGGATCAAACCAGCAGTCCCTACCCTTAGAGTTCCAATGGTAAAGTGATCACTTACTCGAATTCTGGCGCACATACATCGTAAACCATAGATAACCGTTTGCATTGCTCATCATGAAACATAATTTAAACACAATCGTTTGCATAACTTGTAAGTATACCATGATAAATCGTAATTTAAGTACGTGTCCCTCGCCCCGAAAACAGTTTAAAAACAGTGAAAATAGTGAAAATAGGGGCTGTGAGACTCACCTGTGGTTCTTGTTAAGGGATTAATCGAGATTCGGGTTTTCTTGGTGTTGGCCTCGGAATTGAAGGTCTAGAATACGATTAAATAACAAGTATATATATTAAGATCAAGAAATAGGAGAATATAAGGGTTGGAAAGTAGATCTCAGGGTTATAATCTCGGCTTACCTAGTAACAGGAACGGAATTGAAAATCAAACGGATGCTTGGACGATGATTAGTGCAATTTGCAGTTTTAAGAGAGAAGTTTGAAGTGTGTTTGGGTGATAATTTGGGTTACATATTTATAGGCAAGATTTAGGGAACACAATCCCTTGCTTTAGGGGATTGTAATCTTTTCATATCTAGGTGTAATGATGATAAAGTATGGAAATTATTATTATTTATTTAAAAGTGGAGGAGTGGATAAAAGATTCTGATTTGATTTGGACAGGACATGCAGGTCTGTGGTTGGTGAGAGTAGGGTGGCTGACAGTTGACTTTTCATGTTACAGTATGCTTTTTCAGGTGCTTTTGTCAGTGTACAGTTAAAAAGTAGAAATCTCTGAAACACGCAACTGTTTCCTTTTTGGGCGGGAATAATCCCCTTATATCTGGAGATTAGGCTAAGTGTTCTGCGCGTATAGCTTTGTGCGCATAGCTTTCTGCGTGAAGGACATTTCTTTGCTGCGGGTAGGTACGTAACCTTCTCGCAGTCAGGGACATTGAGTTTCATTTGTAGATTCTCCAGGTGGTCTTGGTATTTCAACATAGTGATCAGTTATGTTGAAGTCAATTCCATCTTGGAGCTTCAGACAAACTAACTCTCAATGTTCCCGCCATGCGGGGAGGTTAGTTCTCCTTCCGCACGCGCATAAACGATTTAGGATGCACCCGCCTTAGCATCATGCGGGACGGTCAACCCATTAGACAACATAAAGTTAAGTTACATGAAAACATAAAGCCAAAACATTCGCGCATGGCGCACATAACATATGCCCACGCTGGTTCTTACATCGCGCGCTCGCGCAGGGCGTACATAACAATTGCCCGCGCTGATTCTAACATAGCGCGCTCGCGCAGGGCACACATAACGTGCCCGCGCTGACTCTAACATAGCGCGCTCGCGCAGGGCGTACATAACGTGCCCGCGCTGACTCTAACATAGCGCGTTCGCGCAGGGCGCACATAACGTGCCCGCGCTGATTCTAATTTAGCGCGCATAATATTCACAATCACCTAATTATTAGGTTGATTACTTAGTTTATCGGGTTGGGAAATTACCGGGTGTCACATTAACGAAACTTAAACTCCAAGAAATTTTATAGCTGGTCCAATTTTGTTTCTTGGTGTCAAAGCCAAATTTTGTTAGTTATTGTACTGGATTTTCTCATTAAATAGCTTATTTTGTTTTCTAATTTGTTTTTAGCATCCAAATCGCTTATTTTTAGCATAAATCGAGTAAATAAATGTCCAAGAAAAGGATTATAACTAAAATACAAGTCCATATTCTTAAATTACTGATAAATCACGAAATATTTGATTTATTACATCGATATTCTCATTAAAATCGTATTTTGTTACTTAAACGAGTAAATATTCGAAATATGGTTCGTTATTGTAATATCCATAAACACATCATAATTCTCAACCACAAACCTGTATCCTAACCCTAGAAAGACCTGCTAGCCGTCACCTACCTCTGACCATCACCAAACCCTTCGGTTTTTGCTTATTCGTTGAAGATACAATACTTGTTCGTTTGACTTTGTATGCGTATGGATCTTTGACTCATCATATCTCTTGATTCTTTCACTTTCTTGGTAAGTTGTAAACTGTAAAATCATTCATAACCTTCCCTAGTCAATAACCTTCAATCAATTTTGGTGGTTGAAGGGTGTTGACTGGTCAAATCGTTTAAAACTCGTTAAAGGGCAAAATAGTGAACTAGTTTGACTTAACGTTTTCTCATACTTCTAGTCGGATTCAACGTTCGGTCCAGAAGACTTTTATTCTCGTAACGTAATTTTAAGGTTACTGACCAAAACCCGACTTCTGACTCGCTGTTCGGATTCTGGTCAGTACCAGCTCGCTTAAATCTTAAATATAATATAACTAGAGTTCTAAACGTCCGTTTGGATTGATTCCACCGGCCACGAGTTTGTTTTTAATTGTATTATCATATCTCATATATTCATATTCTAATCATTTATAACATTTGACCTGTAGTGGACGACTCGCTTATTCTATAGCTCGTTTAATCGCATTTATTAATCACTTATCATTGATCTAAGGTGAGTTTGATCATTACTCCTTTTATACACTGTTTTCAAATGTTTTGGGGAGATATGCGTATTTACTCATATTTTCTATCATATGTATACACAAAATCACAAACATAATCGTTGTGTGAATATAAGTTGAATGCTATTTGCTAATTGCTACATGTTTAATTGTTTGCTTAACAACATTTGGATATTCTCATTAGTATGATCATACGACCGTCTTAGTAACCGAGCCCGATTCGCTTGGCAAAGGTAAACCGACAATTTTAGTCATTGTAATCAATGCCCAATTCGCTTGGCAACAATTCATTGGCACACTAGCGCGATTTGGTTATATATATGTTTTGTTATCATTTGATTGATTATTATCACATGGTTGGTTTACGCATTTATCACTTATCATTAATCAATTATCTATTTATATATATTATTATTTGTGGTGTCAAAATTGGTGATCATCTCACTTAACATGTGTTGTTGACAAACTCCATTTTCTACGCATATGCAGGTTGATTTGTATTGAAGATTGAAGTTGGACACTTAGACTAGACCTTAGGATATAAACGAGATAACCATTATTTGAGTTTACATTCATGTATTTAAATTGTTTGTTCTATTTGGATATTGTGTGTATTTATTTTCAATAAAATAATTAAATAGATATGGTCACCATATATGCATGATAGTATCTTCGAGCTGTGAGCAATCAAATCACGCCCCCGCATTTCTGCCTTATGTTGGGGTGTGACACTTTTCACATAAAATTTCAAACTTTCAAACCTTTTTGCATCACACTCTTTCAAAGCAACAACCTCAACAATTTTAGGTTTTATATTTGAATTTGAATTTGATTTGAAACTTGAGCTCTTATTTTTAGATTTTGAATTTTGAAATTTTTGTTTTTCTCTTTTTTAAACTTTCCTTGTTGATTTTAGATGTAACAACATCTGATTTTTGAACGTAAGCTAACTTAGGACTCTTCTTATAACAAGGAGATTCCTCAGTTTGTTTACGTTTGACATTTTGAACAAAGAAATCCATATTGGATTGATTTTGATACTGGATTTCTTTATCACTTTCTGATGTTGTACCATCTACAAATTCAACCTTATTAACAAAATTTTTGTGGTTACCATGATCATGCTTATAACGATTAGGACACACAAAGGACACATGCCTTACTTCGTTACATTTAAAACATCTCCTCCGATCAACAAACTTTTTAACCAGAGGTTCTTGAACACAATCACGCCCTGTTTTTTATTTTTAGATTTTAGAGAGTCAGGGAAAATTGAGGTTGGAACTTGCTTATGCCCCAAACCATGATCATTATATCCATAAAACAACTTCCCTAGATATTTCATCTTTACCTGTCGGTTTGGGGAGAATATTGTCCAGGAGGTGAGATGCTGCTTTGAAAATGTTAAGCTTCAAATCAACCTTTTCATTAACAGTTTGTTTTCACATCAAAATTGTTTTCTCATTTTGATCAATCTTTTCCCCCAGTGCCTTTTCACATGTTTGAAGCTTAGCATAAGCTTCTTTAATACGTTTAAGCTCATTTAATAAATAGTCATTGTGAGTTTTTAACAATTTATTCTCCACATCTTTTTCTTCTTTATGAAGTAACTCACATTTTTCACATGAATTTACGTTATGAATGTTTAACGACTCATGATTAGACTCTGATTTGATTTTAATTTGATAATGAGCAGAAGGTTCAGAGTGTAACTCGAATAACTTAACCTCTTCGACATTCACAGTCAGGATGTCTGAACTTCCTGTTTTGACTTGTTTGAGGATAGGTTCAATTCCCTTAGCTCCAGCAACAGCTTCCTCAGCCTCATTCTCAACCTTAATTTCCCGCAATTCCAATTTCAGAGGATCACAAGTATACTAACACCATGAATCCAAAACCAATTGTTCATCAAATTCTGAATCACTATCATTATCGAACTTTGGAGTGTTGTCAAATTCCGGCAGTGACAGTTCTTCAGATTTGACAATCTTTTCAATAAGGTGATCAATCATTTCAAACTTTTCAGACTTATCATTTTGAACTTTAATCTCATCATCAACCTTCTTAGAATCTTCAATTACCACATGCATCATTAGCTTCTTAATGAATCGGGAGAGATTGTATGTGTTGGGGTTTGATAGTATTGACATAATTATTATACCCAAATCTTCAGGTGAAGTTTCAATGAGTATATCGGCCAACCTATCAATGTATTTGAACTCTTGTTTCACAATCCCGATATGCTTCATTTCGCTCACAAGCTTGCAATATCTTTCGATTAGACGATTAAACGATTCTCCAGTCATCATCTCAAAATAAACAAATTCTTTCTTCAAAACGTTTCTTCTCGATGTAACTTCAACGTTAAACAAACTTGAAAATTCCATTTTGAAGCTTTTTGTAATCTTAATTCAACAAATTTCAGCAACGTTTTGACTTGTTTAGGCTCGTTTATCAGCAAAACAACAAATTTCAGCAACTTTCTGGTTCGTTTTAACCAGTTTTCCAGAAAATCAGCAACAAAATCAGCACGTTTCAGCAATTTTTAGCAACTTTCAGCAATTTCAGCACGTTTTAGCAAATTTCAGCAACTGGTTCATTTCAGCTCATTTAACACCAGTTCAGCACGTTAAACAGCTCATTTTAAACGCGATTCAACAACTTTTAACGCAAAAAACAGCAACTTTCAGCTTGTTTAATCAGCAAAAACAACACATTTCAGCACGTTTTCGGCCCGTTTTAGCACATTTCAGCTCGTTTTCGGTTCGTTTCAGCACTTAACAGCGCGAAAACAGCGCGTTTCGGCCCGTTTTGATAGCAAATCAGCAACAAAAACAGCTCATTTTGGCCCGTTTCAGCAAATTTCAGCACGTTCAGCTCGTATTTCAGAAGAATTCAGCAGCGAGTCAGCAAGTTTTAAGTTCGTTTCAGCCCTAAAACAACACGTTTCAGCATTTTTTGGCGCGTTTTTCAGCGCGTTTCAACAATTTTTCAGTTCGAAAACAGTACGCTTCAGCTCGTTTTTGGCACAATCAGTAAAAGTCAGCACGTTTTGCTGCGTTTTTGGTTTGTTTAAAACAGTGGACAGCAAACTTCAGCACGTGCAACCCTTGATTTCTTTAAAATGCCCAAACAACCCCTGAGGCTGTTAATGTATGCTGCCAAAGAATTGTATAATCTGCACCTTAACTAATACTTTTTATACCACTTGAGTCGTACAAGACATATGCAGACTCAAAACTTGTATGCTCATTAAATCATAAAACACAATGGTCCTTTGTAACAAACTTCACAAAATGACCCGGCACATCAATTTTAAGCGAACGAACACCAATCTTAGAATGCACAACTAGCTGGAATGTCTTTTCCACGGGAACACGAATGATCGAAAGACGAACTCGATGACGGAACACGAACAAATCTGTACCAAATACGAGACGAACACTATACGCGAAATCAAACAAATACCGAAATTGCCTTTGATGTGTATGAGCCGAATACAAACGCCAAACTTAAAAACGATACGATCTCAACTCTTAACCGAACTATAACATGAGCATTAAACACGAACTTGAACACGTAAATGAATATGGATAGAACGGAATCAAATCAGACACTTTAACTGAACGGAAACAAATCTGAATACGATTTAAAAACCAATTCTGAATACGCGGATCAGATTGAAACTGAAATGAATTAAGAATGGATTAATCGAATTGAAATTGAGCAGATTAGTCTTATAAAATCAGCAAAAACACACGGAATGATCTATATGTATGTATAGGCGTATAGCAATAAACGAAGCTCACAACAATGGAGGTCTGTGATGTCATGTACGTATGAACATGCAAGACGTAACACAATATTATCTCCAATTGAGCCGATATTCGGCAGAAATTAAGCTACCGAAAAATGAAATGTTCACGGCCGGAAAATGTGAGTGTCGCCGAAAAAGTTTGTTACAGTTACCGTAAAAACGGTTACATGACCGGAAACTTCAAAACACACCGGAAATCAAATTGAACACATATTTTGACTCGAAATCATTCGTAGATGAATGCTAAACAGTTCTGAATGTAAAACATCAACCGATTTTGATCCGAATCAACCGTAATTCGAACCGATGAACACAAACACACGGAATCAAAATCGAACTTGTTAGATGCAACGTTTAAGCACGAGATTCAGCGATTAGATGTAGAAACAAGCAACGATTAAGCACGAACTTTTTAACGAGTTGAGAAATAGATCGAATTTTTGACGTGAAAAGAGTGTCTTGTTATTTTCTTCTGATATCGAGCATCAAAGCTCTGATACCACTTGTAGGAAAGTGTTCGTGTCGTGAACAAAACGTAGATCGATATCTATAATCAACGTGAAGGTGCGGAATCCCTAAACGTGATCGAAAACAACAAGATTTCTTATTAACTTCTCTCTATGTCTCATATATCTCAAGGTTTACAACAAGATATAACGAATATCGGTACATATACGTTATGGACCAAAGAGTTATGAAAACATATGTCAAAACTACTATTTATAGGGTGGTTGGGGCGTATTTGTTGTATAAGTCCTCAACCAGCGTATATGTTTTCAACATATAACATGTACCCCGTATATGTTTTCAACGTATAATATGTACTTCGTATATGTTATCAACGTATAACATATACTCCGTATATGTTATGCTCTAGAAAACCAGAAAACTGTTTTGTGCATAACTTCTTCTTTATAGCTCCGTTTTACGTGCCGTTTTCTCCCACGTGCTCGTAATCAAATTCTATATCACTCCATATAATAATATATTTATTTATACTCTATCTAAAATAATCAAACTTTTAGCTCCTTTAAAGCTCCGCGAACCTTCATTTGACAAAGACGAAAGCAATAGACGTATGCACTGACAATAATGCACGAGTTATGGGCATCTTAAATTTTAAGTAATACAAATTGTTTTGCTCATTGTATAAGTCTCATTGCATAAGGTTAACACTTTTGAAGGGCATATATCTCTAAGACAAAATCATTCACAAATTTACAATTTTTACCCCTAACCTTTACTCCAATTTTGAAAATTTTGTATATATTAACAACTTTGATCCCTTATCTTAACCCACACCCATAACATTGTATTTATTTTTTGTTTTCCTCTCATATTTTTTAAAATATTATATCATCATAGATTCCGAACGTACCGTTGTGACGTGTTTATTTTTATCGATGTTTTGATATAAATTTTAATGAATATCAAGGTGGGATTGTAATGTACAACTCATTGCTGCATCAATATACATTCTAATTAACAGGCTGCAAGAGGGTTAGGTTAAGCACGTTCAAATGGCACAGTTTTCTTTTGAAAAAAGCAGTTTACAAACGGTTGTTTTACTATCATTCGCTCCTTATAGAATCTCAACTCCCACTCTGCAACCGTATATCACATCACTTTCAGAAACCCGATCCTCATTGATATCCTACGCACGGTTCTCTTAAATATCAGACCTAACTCTACTCCCTCTCGTGATGAATGGAAGTCGGCAGGCTAACCTGAAGCTACACGTCACCTCCTGATTCACATTGAATTGTTTAATTGATTTGAGAAATCTGGTTGTGTTTTTACTCCATCTCGGCCTGGCATTGATAGTTCATGGCACTTTGAAAATGTAGGCGGTTGAAGTTTCAGAGAAGGCAATGTGCAAATTAGGTCAGTTTCGTTCATAATTCATATGTCTTCAGGTAATCTCAATTTTAGGGTTTTATAATTGTATGTGCATATGTTGCTTTCTTTTAATTTTTTTGCTTCCTATTTTAAGGTTTTAGTTGATAAAATAGGCAGCTGATATGATGGCATCGAAGGAGCTTAAATCTCATGCTTTCCTTTAGGTACATTTACAACATTTTATTTGACCAGTTGAATTGCTTTTACACACATGGTGATGGTTCAATGATTCTCTCAAACTGAAACTCAATGTGCATAACTAAATTTCATGGTTCAATGATTCTGGCACTTTGATTTTAGTTGTTCTTAAGTCACAGTGCCAAGAACCACCCCATCAGCGCTGCCATCATCTAATCCATCATCGACAAACGTGAAGAAGAGATTCGATATGTACTATGTAGCACGTATGTTCGTCGCTGATAGGAAACTAGGGTGGTTGATAACGACGACAGAGAGTATCATCAATAAACTTTTTTGAGATATCTGATGTTTCTCTACCTGCTTTTACCCTCGGTTCTTTCTCTAATTAAGATATTGAGGTTGTTTGTTTTGTATTTGTGTCTTCTTCATTACCGTGCTTGTGTTATTTAATTATAAACTTATGTTCCTTTCATTGCAATCGATCTTCCAGTTGTGAGCTTTTCATAATTCTAGGTTAAATTGCCTAAATTAAAAGTGTGTGAGCACCTTTACTTTTTATACTTTTAAATCTAAATTTATGATCTTATCTGTTCATATAAAAAACAATACTAGAAGTAGTTTTGAATGATATGTTATATCTTCACTAGATTCAAGGTTTTGACTGGGACAAGTGTTGAAGGGCCATAACCAAGGGACAATTTCTGGTGCACACTTCTTTGTAACCAAACACTATTTTTAACTGATAAAAGTGGTAGAAAATTTTGTTGTTGTCAGTCATATTGTTGCCTTTGTAAGTTTAATGACACTAATAGGTGATGTTTATGAAATTATTTATGCTGTGACATTGCGATTTGCGAACACAAATATTCTGACATGGAATGTGTTAATAATTGGTAATGAGGTTACGTTTTACAGAAATGTTTTGAAGGTGTAATAATTTAAATGGTGAGTATGGAGCTTGTCATTGTTTTGAATTGAGAATATTTAATGGTTACAATTCTGATTGTTTATAACTTTTAGTTTGAATAACTAGGTTAGCTTCCATCTTGTTATGTATCTTTATGATAATATATACATAACTAAACTTTAAGACTGGAGTACGGTACTTTTCACAGGGGTTTGATTTGATTTATTTGTATCTTTTAATTTATTGATCATGCAATTCTTGTTTATGTTCGTTAACTATGTGCAGTCTTTGAGCATCGATCCATACATCCCTAAGCGGCCCTAATACTACATAAGTACTAGTTAGAGGCACCGTGAGCTTCAATTACGCCCTGTCACGACAAGTGCCATGTCGTTGACGCTGATGTTGGGTAAAAATTAGTTAGTTTTATATATTAATTAGTTAATTTTAGGTAAATAAGTGAATGAACATTGGTACTTCAAGCGTTGTTTTGTATTTTCATGGACTTGAAAGTTATGCAGCTTATCGAGGATATTTACGAGCTTGAAATGAAGATTTAGAAGTGAGAGATCGGAAGTGCATGCATCACGAGGCAGTAAAAAGAAGAAAGTAATAATTTTTGTGATTTGGCATCTTCGCACGACGGGAAGATGCACACCAGACAACTTTGCGCGACGCGAAGTTGTAACTTCCAGAGCACGACTATTTTGTCATTTGCGCGATGCGAAAATGAAGCTTGATCACCTTCGCGCGACGCGAACGACTTAAAACCGAAAAAATCTAGGTTTTGCCTTATATAAACCCATTAACCTCACCATTCGGCATATCACGACTTCCAGAGGCAAAAGAGGCTGCTTAGGGCGATTTAATACCATTCCAAGGCTTCCGGTTTATCTCAGGTTTGCATGTTCATCAAGATAAGTCATTTAATCTATATGTCGATGCTCAGCTAAGTCCCGTGTTCATTCTAGGTTAGGGTTTGTGTATTTTAAACTTCTGACCAGATTCATATGCTTAATGTTTAAGAACTTGATTGAGTTATTGCTTATATCTAGCTTAATTATTGCTTGATTATTTAAACAATTTGTGTTTTGGGATTATTAGTTAATACACCACTTGTTTGGTTTTGTTCATCAACACTTACGGTTAGGCTCTTATGTCATTGGACTATTGATCATCAAATATTGTTCTTTAATTAGTTTTCACAAAACATAAATTGGTAATTAAGTAGATCGAGTTCAATTGTGTCATCAATTCGGTTAGGGTATCGTTTGCCATCACAATCAAACTACTAGGTCTATTAATTACTGCTTAATCAAGATAGGTGACTCTGGGATTAAGTTGAAAATCACATCACCCGACCCTAGAATGAATGTTTTTATTAATATTATTTACAAATATTTTTAAGTAATCATTTAGTTTTAAATAAATCCTTTTCTAAGAATCACTTGACATCGTCTGTCCACATTAGTCTAATAATTAATTTAGTAATAGTAAATTAGCACTTTCCTTGAGTTCCTATGGAGACGACCTTACTTACCCGTACTTATTATAGGTATTTAATTTCTTAAAAACTGATTGTTTGAGTAGACCGCGACAGTCTACGTCAAAATGGCGCCGTTGACGGGGACTCAACATGCAAAGTGCTAGTTTAGTTTAGTAATTTAGTTTCAGTTTTTTTTTATATTTATTCGTTTGATTTTATGTAATATTCATTACTTTTCAAACCCAAAAACCAAATCCATTTTAAATTTTCGGTTTTGGCTTAAAAAAACAAATATTATAATCCATCTCATTTGAATCCATTAACCCGATCCGTTGGGTCATTTCGATATATTATTATTTATTAATTATCATTATCCCAACGTTCGAAGTTCATTGTTCATACGTTTTATATTCCCTTCAATCAATTTTAAAACTCCGAGCTTTAGCGTTAATCGAGTCGCAAGCTATCGGGTATAATACGAAAATAATACGAATTATATATATACCTAGAACAAATTTAAAGCTTTTGAAAGTCCAAGGTCCTTTGTGTAATTATATTATATTTACTGTTTAATATAACTTAATAGTTGAAGGACTAATGTGTAAATTATTTAAATTAATATATTAAATAAACAAAGTCATCCCCCAGCCGGTTTCTCCGTCAACAATTTCCGGCCGCTGCTAAACGGCGCCGGCGAACCCCAAAAACCGCCTTCAAACATACGTTATAACATCCTAATTTAATCCGTAACCGCCGTATATATCGCCGGAAAATCGGCCATATCAATTACTGACAATTAAACGCCCCCGCTCCAATAACTAGTATAAATACGACCCTAACATCAATCTAAAACTACACTAATCATCAAAATATGCTTACACTTTCTCTGTAACTCCGATTTGAGCAAACAAAATAATTCCGGCCATCTCGTCGTTCACCCCTGTTCCGGCACCTTTTCGGGTAATTTATTTATGGTTTTTGTTATTTTTTGGTTGATTAACAAAACCCCTAACCTATTATAATCGAACAAAGAACGAATTACATGAATTGAAACTCTAGGGTTTCAATGTAGAAGATAACTTCATTTTGTGTATTCATATTATTGTTTTCAAACTTGAAATGAATGTATAACCCAGCGTAACTGGTTAACACTTTGGCTTTGCAAATAATAGATCCGGGTTCGAAACCTGGGTCAAGCTTCTTTTTTTTAGATGCTGTTGTTATTATTATTATTATTAAACAATATAGATAAAACTGAAATATATATATATATATAGAGAGAAAATCAAGAGAAAACTCACATTTAAAGAGAACTAAAAAACTCCTAAAGAATTATTTTTAATTAAAAATAAAAAAATATTTTCAAAATTCTGTTTTGGCCATTATTCTTATATTTTCTTATATTTCACTCGAAAAATATAAAAAAAATAACAAAAAAAAAAAAAAAAAAAAAAAACCGCTGTAATGCACATACGTATTATTGTGCGATACCGTTGTATTACACATGTGTATTACTATGTATTTTTGAGTTTTATAGTGTTTTATTGCATATATTCAATATTTGTGTATTGTATATGAGTAGTAGTGTTGTATTATATGGAAAAAAAATAATAATAAAATAAAAGTCAATGTGGTGCACATGTGCGTTAATGTTGTATTACACATACGTACTAATGTGTATTCGATGTGTGTATTAGTCTTATATTGCATATATACAATAGTGTGTATCAAATATGTGCAATAGTGTTGTATTCTGTTGATACATGTTTTGTCCGTCTCGGTCTTTATTGATTGATAATGTAATAGTTTAATGTTATAGAGGTTATTAATGTAAATTTGCCTAAATGTAAGGCACATTCGTTACTCCGTAACGAATGTGTCACATTTGTCCTAATTTAAGTCCCATTGGTTAACCAAGATTAACGAATGGAACATAACGAATGTAGGCTTTTCGTTATCATTAAAGTATTAACGAATAAGGTTGTTTATTCGTTAAGTAAGTGTAATGAATGACTCATTCGTTAAGACTATCTTAACGAATGAGGTCATATCCTATATATATCCCCTGTAAGTTATCTAAAGTAACAGTTCTGATATTTTCCCTAAAAATTAAACCAACTAGAAACATCGAATATCAGATCTGTGGCTCTGATACCACTTGAGAGAGCTTAGACGGATCTAGATCTTATGACTACACCCCAACACGTGTAAAAGTAAAAAAGGGTTATGAAAACTCACCTTATAAATTGATATGATAAGGAAATCCGAAATCGTCGAAAAGATTGAGGATGGCTAAGGAACCGAAAGCCTCACAAAAGTCCAAATGAGCAATTCACACTAACTACGATAAATAAATACAAGACTCAATCGATAATGTAACGGGGTTAATATTGTATGAACTTGTATTGAATATTTTATTAATTTATAACTTTTGATTATTATATTGGTGATTAAGTTTGAACGGAAATTTGGTTATTATAACGATATAAGTACTTTAACTGCAAAGACATGAAGTTTATATGGTTCAAACACTTGCATTAAAGTTTACAAATCGAAATCATAATTATTTTTTTAGCGAAAAGATTTTAAAGAGTTAAAGTTTACTTTTATTATTAACAAATGATTTTTATTACCGGTTTACGAAAACGAAAATTTTGGTTTTTAAGTGTAAAAAAGTGAGATATATTTTATGGTTAATTTAGATAATTTTTATTTAATTTAAAAATGATTTTTATGATTTATTATGATTTTTAAATGATTAATTAATTAATTAAAGATAATTAAATTAATATTTGTAATAAAAAAATAAGTGTCTGACCCGGGTTTCGAACCCGGATCCATATGCTACGAGTTTAGTGTATTAACCAACTAGTCTAGGTAGGACATTTGTTATGAACGCGATCTTTATTCCACACCAACCCATCCCGAACTTGGTGGAAACTCTACTGCCGTGACGATATTGTAGGGGAGGTCTTGCGGAAAATAGCTCGACGCCAGGATGATTAAAAACTTCACACCACCCGTTCTTCATACTTTTTCAATATGAAAAAAAAGAAAAATAAAAAGGTCGTCTTATTCAAAACCCCAATTATGACATCCCTTCTCTCCCACTTCACATCTCGGAACGTGCCGTTCTTATAGAGATAAAGTAGAGATAAAGGCGCTTTGACATATTCTTAACCCGAAATGGCTGGGGAGAGCAAAGGTTCCTTTTTTTGAGGGTACTTCCAGGAACAGATCCAGCAGAGACGCAGTGGGGCCTGTAGCTCAGAGGATTAGAGCACGTGGCTACGAACCACGGTGTTAGGTGTTCGAATCCCTGCTCGCCTCGCCCATAACTGGCCCAAAAGGGAAGGGCCTTTCCCTCTGGGGGTAGGAAAATCATGATCGAGATAGCGGGCTTTGGAACTTGGGTGTGGGTCTTTTGTCGAAATGGAATGGACTTTTTACTTATTATTTATCGTAAATGAGTGAAGCATTACACATAGTATGCGTATGCCCGTCCCCCATCAACGTATTTTTTTGTTTTACGCGCCCGTAACTCTTCCTCAGCCAGGATGGGGCAGAATAGCAGAGCAAGTACAAGTATTAGTAGCATAACAAAAATGCGTTCCTCGTCATTAATATGTTTGCTCGCAGCAATTGTGGCCTCTCGGTAGAATCGATGACTGCATCTTTGATACACTGCTAGTACTAGTACATCTGAGAATTCTTAATTGGATAGTTGTAAATAGCCCTAGGGCTATGGAACAAAGGAGTATCCTAGACCTATACTGGGGTGTTGATGGCGATTTTCAAATCTCCTCTAGTAGGATTCGAACCTACGACCAATCGGTTAACAGCCGACCGCACAACGGGAGATTCGATCTCATAGAGTTCCATTCCCGTTCTCAACCCATGACCAATATGAGCTCGAAGCTTCCTTCATAACTCCCGGAACTTCTTCGTAGTGGCTCCCCTCCATGCCTCATTTCATAGGGAACCTAAAAGTGGCTCTATTTCATTATATTCCATCCATATCCCAATTCCATTCATTTAATATACTTTTGGTGTCATTCACATAACAGATGTCATTTCTAGTCTATCTCTTTCTATTTCTTTTCTATATATGGAAATTTTCAAAATCATCATATAATAATCCAGAAATTGCAATAGAAAAGATAAAGGGAGGTTTGTGATGATTTTGAAATCTTTTCTATTAGGTAATCTAGTATCCTTATGCATGAAGATAATCAATTCAGTCATTGTGGTCGGACTATATTATGGATTTCTGACCACATTCTCCATAGGACCCTCCTATCTCTTTCTTCTCCGAGCTCACGTTATGGAAGAAGGAGAAGAAGGAGCCAAGAAGAGGGTATCAGCGACAACTGGTTTTATTACGGGACAGCTCATAATGTTCATATCAATCTATTATGCGCCTCTGCATCTAGTACTGGGTAGACCTCATACAATAACTGTCCTAGCTCTACCGTATCTTTTGTTTCATTTCTTCTGCAATAATCACAAAAACTTCTTTATTATGGATCTACTACCACAAATTCAATGCGTAATCTCAACATTCAATATGTATTCCTGAATAATCTCATTTTTCAATTATTGAATCATTTCATTTTACCAAGTTCAATGTTAGCGAGATTAGTCAACATTTTTATGTTTCGATGCAACAGCAAGATTTTATTTTTAACAAGTAGTTTTGTTGGTTGGATAATTGGTCACATTTTCTTCATGAAATGGATTGGATTGCTATTAGTTTGGATACGGCAAAATCGATCTATTTGGAACTACATTCGATCTAATACATACCCTGTATCAGAATTTAAAATTCAGAATTAAAAAAAAAAGATGGCTGGTATCTTTAGTATTTTGTTATTAGTTACCCGTGTCTACTATTTAGGCAGAATACCGTCACCTATTTTTAGTGATAAACTGAACGAGCTCGACAAAATGGAAGAAGTTGATTATATGTATGGGAATCAAGAAAATTGGAAGTTCAAAATACTTGAAAAAACGAAAAAAATGAAGAAAAATACTTTTTTTTTGAAAAACCTATTCTTGCTTTTTTTTCCGATTATAACCGATGGACTCGTCCTTTACGATACATAAGAAAGATAAATAAAAAATTGAAAGGCTCTGTAAGAAAAGAAGCCTCACAATATTTTTTTTATACATGCCAAAGCGATGGAAAACAAAGTATATCTTTTACATATCCTTCGAGTTTGTCAACTTTTGGGGAAATACTAGCAAGAAGAATATCGTTGTTTACATTAGAAAAAATCTCACCTGATGAACTATACGCCGAGTGGCTTTATACCAATAAAGATAAAAATAACAACTTAAATAATGAATTGATAAATAGAATTGAGGCCTTAGAGACAGTATTTTTTTCTCTAAATATACTTGAAACAAAGACTAGATTGTCTAATGCTGAGACGAAAAACAAAAAAAATTGCCTAGTGAAAATGTATGATCCCTTTTTGAATGGGATGTATCATGGAAGAATGAAGAAATTTTTTTCTTCTTCAATCATAAATGAAACTTCGATAGAAAATTGCACAGAAACAGCTGAACTAAATAAAATTCATGGTATCCTTCTTCCCTATCCTAATTCTCCAGAAAATGAACAGAAAATCGAAATATCAGAAAAAAAACAAGTCAAAATCGATTCAAATAATAGGTTAAAGTTTTCATTGAACGCAATTCTAACTAACCCTAAACGTGAAAAAAAATATATTGGAATAAACGAAATGGGTAAAAAACTCCCTCGATGGTCATACAAATTAATCAACGAGTTGGAACAATATTTTATAAAACGACGAAAAGAACAAGGCATAATGCAAGGGCTGGATCACCAGCTTCGAACAAGAAAATTTAAACATATAGCATTTTTAACTCGTTCTACACAAAGTTTTAATAAGTCTAATTTCAAGAATTTTAATCTTTATAAAAAATTTAATAGAGATTCGGGTTTTATAAGTTATTTGGAAGAACCAGATTTTCGTCGAGCCTTAATCAAAACCTCTAGCCGTCTTCAAAGGCGTAAAATGGTTATTTGGGGACCGTCTCAAGAAAATCCCCATTCCCCGTTTTTTTTTGGAAAAAACGGAAGATTTTCCTTTTCCTATATCTGACCTAATGAAACTTTTTTTTATTAGAGATTGGTCGGGCAAAAAGTCAGAATTCGAGATTTTAAATCAACAATTCCAAAAAAAAAACGACCAGGAAGACGCAATAGAATTATGGGAGAACATTCCATATGCACAAAAATCAAGAAGTGTTCTGTTACTAGCTCAATCAATTTTTAGAAGATATATTAAATTACCCTTATTGATAATAGCTAAGAATATCGGCCGTATTTTATTGAGACAATCTCCAGAATGGTACGAGGATATCCAAGATTGGAATAGAGAAATTTATCTAAAGTGTAGCTATAATGGTCTTCAATTTCTCAAAACAGAATTTCCTAAAAATTGGTTTAGCGAAGGTTTTCAAATCAAAATCCTATATCCTTTTCGTTTGAAACCTTAGCACAAATCTAAGCTATGACTCTCTGATAGAGATCAAAAGCAACAAGATGATTTTGATTCTTGTTTTTTAACAGTTTTTGGAATGGAAACGGAATCCTTTTGGTCCTCCGCAAAAAACACCTTCCTTTTTTGAACCAATTTTGAAAGATATAGATTATAAAGTCAAAATTAGAAAATTTAATTTTAGAGTTCGAAGAGCTTTAAAAAAAATTAAAAAAAAGAAGAAAAAGCATTAGTATTTGTAAAACAAATTCTAAAAGAACTTTTAAAAGGAAAGAAAATTCCATTATTTATACCGCGAGAAATATACAAATCAAATGAAACTGAAATAGAAAAGGATTCTATAATAAGCAATCCGATAATTCATGAATCACTTAGTCAAAATCGATCTACAGGTTTCACAAATTATTCACAGGCAGAAGAAGAAATGAAACATAGAATTGATAAAAGAAACACAACCATAAATCAAATAGAAATAACGAAAAAAAAAGAATAATGGAAAATCATCGCCAAAAATTTGGAAAATATTCAAAATAAAAAATATTGAATTATTAATTCAAATTTTCTTTGAAAAGATATACATTGATATCTTTCTATGTATCATTAATATGCGCAGAATCACTCTACAACTTTTTATGGAATCAACAAAAAAAATTATTAAGAAATACATTGACAATAACGAAACAAATCAAGAAAAGAAAAAAAAAGGACTTTATTTCGACTATCAATATAAAAAAGGCTTTTGATAATCTTAGAAATAGTAAGGGAAGTCACATATTTTTTTTTATTTATCTTACTTGTCACAAAAATATGTATTTTTAAAATTATCACAAACCCAGGTTATTCACTTCAATAAGTTAAAATCTATTCTTCAGTATAATGGACCGTCTTTTTTTTCTTAAGAATGAAATAAAGGATTTTTTTGGAAGACAAGGAAAATTTGATTCCGAAGTAACATATAATCAACTTCCAAATTATGGAATGAATCCCTGGAAAACTGGTTAAGAGGTCATTATCAATACGATTTATCTCATATTACATGGTCTAGATTAGTCCCACAAAAAGGGCGAAATGGAAAAAAGAAATGCCAGACGTCTCAAAATAAGGATCTAAAGAAATGGTATTCCTATGAAAAAGACCAATTATTTGATTACAAAAAAAAAAAAACTCAAAAGTCTATTTATTACCAAATAAAGAAGATAATTTTCAAAAAAACTATAGATATGATCGTTTATCATACAAATATATTCATCCTGAAACTAAAAAGAAGGCCTATATTTATAGATCATCACTAGAAACAAATAAGAAGCAAGAAAATTCCACTAGAAAGAAAGAAAAAATTGTTAACATACTCAAAAATATTCCTATCAAGAATTATCTAGGAAAAAACAATTATATATATATGGAAAAAAATAAAGATATAAAATATTTGGGTTGGAAATTGAATAAAAATATTCAGGTTGAACCTAATAAGGACCAAAACAAAATAGGGGATCAAATTCATAATAATGGTCTTTTTTATCTTCCGATCGATTCAAATTCTGAAATCAATTACAAAAAGGTCTTTTTTGATTGGATGGGAATGAATGAAAAATTATTAATCTTAAATCGCCTCATATCAAATCCGAAATTTTTTTTCTTTCTAGAGCTTGTGATACTTTATCATAAATATAAAGAGAAACCTTGGTTTATCCCAAGCAACTTACTTCTTTTTAATTTGAATAGAAATCCAAATTATAGTGAAAATCAAAATAGAAAGGGAAGGCAAGAGGAGGGTGAGGTTTTTTTAAATTTTAGCCCATCCAATTCAAAACAATATTTTGAATTAAAGAATCAAAACAATATTGAAGAATTTTTTTTAGAATCAATTGAAAAACTAAACATATTATTTAAAGGGGATTTTCCTTTGCAATTAAGATGGACTGGACGTTTGAATCAATTGAATCAAAAAATGATGAATAATATCCAGATATACGGTCTCCTGGTTAGCCTCATAAATGTAAGAAACATTACTATATCCTATATTCAAAGGAAAGAAATGAATCTGGATATAATGAGGAGACGTTTAAATCTTACACAATTAACGAAAAAGGGAATTTTGATTATGGAACCTGCCCGTCTATCTATAAAAAATGATGGACAGTTTTTTATGTATCAAATCATAGGTATTTCATTGGTTCATAAAAGTAAGCACCAAAGTAATCAAAGATACCGAAACCCCCAAAATGTTGCTAAGAATCATTTTGATGAATCCATTCCAAGACATAAAAGAAAAACTCTAAATAGAGACAAAAAGAATTCTAATTTGCTTGTTCCTGAAAAAATTTTATCTTCTAGACGTCGTAGAGAATTGAGAATTCTAATTTCTTTCAATTTAAAGAATCAAAATAATGTGCATAGAAATCAATTATTTTGCAAGGAGAACAAGATAAAAAACTGTAGTCAATTTTTGGATGAAAGTGAAAATTTTGACATAAAAAAATGAATTAATTAAATTAAAGTTCTTTTTTGGCCTAATTATCGATTAGAGGATTTAGCTTGTATGAATCGCTATTGGTTTGACACCAATAATGGGAGCCGCTTTAGTATGTTAAGGATATATATGTATCCATAATAGAAAATTTGAGTTTCCTATATATTATGTTGTTCTATCAATCATCTTTTTTGATTTTTTCTGCTGTCCGTGATCTGTAAATATCCATGTTATATGCAAGTAACCCGATGCACACATGTACTGTCCTAATAGGATAAATAATAATGAAATGGCGTATAAATTAAAGCTATAAATAAATAAAAAGATAAACTATTTGGTATCGTCTTTTTGTATCACTAGACAAATGAACTCAAAAATAGGTTAATGTTAATTGATAAAATGAATATAAAGAAATTATGATTGTTGTGTATACTACATGAAAATTTATGACATTATTATTACTGATTAATAAAATCAATATCTGCAAAAAGGGGAGTATCAAATTATTTTATGGTAAAAAATTCATTTATTTCAATTCTTTTGAAAGAACAAGAAGAAAACCAAGAAAACAGAGGATCTGTTGAATTTCAAGTAGTAAGTTTCACCAATAAGAAACGGATACTTACTTCACATTTGGAATTGCACAAAAAAGACTATTTATCTTAGAGAGGTCTGTGGAAAATTTTGGGAAAACGTCAACGGTTGCTGGCTTATTTGTCAAAACAAAATAGGGCGCGTTATAAAGAATTAATAGGGCGGTTGGATATTCGAGAGAGAAAAACTCGTTAATTTGAAGAATTTGAAGAGTTCATTTGAATTCTTCGCTTAAAGTTGGATGAACTTCTTTTCGCTTTCAGCAATTCATGGAAGAATGAATCAGGAAAAACCTATGACTGTACCATTTACAAGAAAAGACCTCATGATAGTAAATATGGGTCCTCACCACCCATCAATGCATGGTGTTCTTCGACTCATTGTTACTCTAGATGGTGAAGATGTTATTGACTGTGAACCAATATTGGGTTATTTACACAAAGGTATGGAAAAAATTGTGGAAAATCAAACAATTATATAATATTTGCCTTATGTAACACGTTGGGATTATTTAGCTACTATGTTCACAGAAACAATAACTGTAAATGCGCCAGAGCAATTAGGCAATATTAAAGTCCCTAAAAGGACATATATATATATATATATATATATATATATATATATATATATAAGAAGATGATCAAGAGAAAACTCACCTTTAGAGAGAAAACTTAAAAACTCTTAAATAATTATTTTTAATTAAAAATAAAAAAATATTTTCAAAATTCTGTTTTAGCCATTATTCTTATATTTTCTTATATTTCACTCGAAAAATATAAAAAAAACAAAAAAAAACCGCTGTAATGCACATACATATTACTGTGCGATACCGTTGTATTACACATGTGTATTACTATGTATTTTTGGGTTTAATAGTGTTTTATTGCATATATTCAATATTTGTGTAGTGTATATGTGTAGTAGTGTTGTATTATATGGAAAAAAAATAATAATAAAATAAAAGTAGATGTTGTGCACATGTGCGTTAATTTTGTATTACACATACGTACTAATGTGTATTTGATGTGTGTATTAGTCTTATATTGCATATATACAATAGTGTGTATCAAATATGTGCAATAGTGTTGTATTCTATGCAATACAAACACTTTTGCATATATGCAATGCACACTATACCGACGAGGTTACCGACATGTTTTTTTTAACCAATAACAACATATAAGAAAAATGGAAAAAAAAGAAACTTCAAAAAAAATTTAAAAAAAAAGTTAAAAATAGTTTTTTAGGAGTTTTTTAAGAATTTTTAAGAGTTTTTAAGTTTTCTCTTTAAGAGGAGTTTTCACTAGATCTCACCCCTGTATGTGTGTGTGTGTGTGTGTGTGTATATATATATATATAATAAAGATCGCGTTCATAACAAATGTCCTACCTAGACTAGTTGGTTAATACACTAAACTCATAGCATATGGATCCGGGTTTGAAACCCGGGTCAGACACTTATTTTTTTATTACAAGTATTAATTTAATTATCTTTTATTAATTAATTAATTAATCATAATAAATCACAAAAATCATTTTTAAATTAAATAAAAATTATCTAAATTAACCATAAAATATATCTCACTTTTTTACACTTAAAAACCAAAATTTTCGTTTTCGTAAACCGTTAATAAAAATCATTTGTTAATAATAACAGTAAACTTTAACTCTTTAAAATCTTTTCGCTAAAACAATAATTATGATTTCGATTTGTAAACTTTAATGCAAGTCTTTGAACCATATAAACTTCATGTCTTTGCCGTTAAAGTACTTATATCGTTATAATAACCAAATTTCCGTTCAAACTTAATCACCAATATAAAAATCAAAAGTTATAAATTAATAAAATATTTGATACAAGTTCATACAATATTAACCCCGTTACATTATCGATTGAGTCTTGTGTTTATTTATCGTAGCTAGTGTGAATTGCTCATTTGGACTTTTGTGAGGCTTTCGGTTCCTTAGCGATCCTCAATCTTTTCAACGATTTCGGATTTCCTTATCATATCAATTTATAAGGTGAGTTTTCATAACCCCTTTTTACTTTTACACGTTTTGAGGTGTAGCACTTCCAAACTTGGTTTTCTTGTGTCAAACTAAAATTCACATGCGTATCTTGTATGTATTTGTTTTGTATCATATTGCTTGTAAACTGTGTGATTATGTGCTAGTTGTTTGCTATTTTTTTTGTTGGTGGATACGCATACTCGTAGTGGGAGGGTCCGACGGGACGTACCTGCACCGTCCATTTGTTAATGGGGGTATCATTATCATTATTATATACTCCAAGTAGCTCGACGAACGGGGGTTCCTTAGTAGATTTGACTTATGTCAAACGAACAGGAGTATCATGTATTTACTTTTCTTTTTCTTTATGATTGAGACTATACATCTTGACTTGTGAATTTATACTTTTCGTATTATATATATGCAAAAACTATATGAATTCTCACCAACATTATTGTTGACAAAATATATTAATTTCAACGTGCTGCAGGTTGAAGTTTAAGGATCGAAGAATAGAATAGTTGGACCATTAGGTTACAAGAGAAGAAAATTCAAAGTTTATTGTATTAATATGTGATTGTGTATTTGTGATGTATTGAAATGAATTAATTATAATTATTGTCGTTTTAATAGCGTTACGAGCTTATGAGTGATCTGTACGTCACACCCGGGCGTATTCAGCTTTAGCCGGGGTGTTACATTTTACGCAAGGTATTTGTGTGTCTCATGTGTGTAGGTAACTCAAGATGACGTGGAGTTGGGTTTATGACCCATATGAAGGATATAAGGTTGTGGAGGATGACTATTCGGACTATCCACATTCATATGATGAACCATCTTCACCAAACCCTTAAAGCTACTACGAGTCAAGTGAATATGATAGTGATGGACCTGAGACACCGACTTTTGTAAGTTACCGAGAGGAGGAAGACTACTATTATGATGAGTACCCCCAACCTATATATACGAAGAAGTCCCTCAATATTATAATCATGGTGGTACTTATCAAAGGAATTATCAGCAAGATTAAGAAGATTCCTCTGGTAATAATGAAGAGTCTATGAAAGATGTTGTGGATTTTCTGAAGGAGATGAAAAGATATCAAGAAGCTCAGAATAAGGCTATAAATCAAAGGTTAGAGCTTCAAGAAACGTCTAATGCGGCCCAAGATCAACTGATTAGTCAACTATTAGAAGAGGTTTCCCAAATTAAACGAGAATGAGAGAAGTTGGCTTGTGGTGTCGTGGTAGATAATGAAGTGATGGATGAGGTTCAGGGACTTTTAGAGTACGAAGTGGAGGAAGAGGTTATGGAGATTAATAACACACCAACTCCGTTAATTACCAATGAGCCAATGAATGTTGTGGTTGTGGTTGAACAAGATGACATTGAGGGACAAAGTTCAGATCCTTTAGGGCATGAAGTCGAAAATTTAGACCTGGTTGAAGGCATATCAACCTTTGAAGAGCTTATGATTAGAGTAGCCCAGGTGAATCCCAGTTGTTCTCTTATAACAATCACACCAATAAACAAAGTTGGGGGGGGGGGGGAATGGTTCAAGTTTAAGAAAAAGGAAAGTGAGTTTGGAAGACACTAAACAGAACATGGTGAAATGGGCCTATATCGTTTTTTCAACCACAAATAAGAAGGGGGGCACACAGCACCTCAACTACCGATCATACTCCGGGAACTCAGTGGGGAAATGTTCAGCTCGCTTTCGATCAAAGTTAGGTTGCTCAAACAAAAAGCAAAAGTGGGTGTGCTCGATTTGTTAACCACCGGGTGTATGTGAGAAATTCAAAGGGTAAAAGTGCATTAACACCCGCCTGTATGGGTTTATCAAACATACTTAACATGAAGGAAGAAGAGGAGCCGAGGCATATCAACTACCGAGCTTTTAGAGGAAACTCGGCTGGAAAATGTCCACTTAGACCACAATAACCAAGAAATTAGGTAACGGTCCTGCTGAAGACCTTAACAAAAACTTAGCGCTAACCGGGAGGCAACCTAGCCTTGTATTCAGGTACTTGTATATTTTTTATTTGAAATTTGTGGGTGTAGTTTACTATAAACTCTCATGAGACCATACTCGTCCACCCAGGCTACCGGAGTACCGGGGGGTTTAAAGGGCTTGTTGTATACGCTAAATGCAATCGTGATTCCTACGAAAGTGAGTTAGGTCTTTTAACATTTTTACTTGTTTAACAAATTTGGTTATGAATTTAATTAATATTGGTTGGTAATTTAAGATTAATGGTTTTGAAAATGGTTTAAAAGACCTATATTTTTAACACTTGTGAGAAGCTTGCTTCTACATGTTTGAGAGTTTGCAGATTTTCCTTTCGAGAGTTGAGGATTTAAGTTCACAGAGAGATCGCCGAGGGCACAAGAGTTGCACATGAGAGTTTTCTTTTCTATCAGGTGATTTCGTTTTTATATCATTCTTTGTTTTATTAGTTTTTGTGTTAAAAGTGTAATTGTATTTGTGTATAATTAGTTATAACCATTACATTCAGCCAGGTTTTAAATTTTTTGTCACGGTAAATTTTAACCCCATCCCTATTAATGTTATTTTTAATAGTTAAATTTTAAACATTGAGGACAATGTTTGCCTCAAATGTGGGGATTGAGGAGAAATTGAAAATTTTAAAAGTTTTAATGTCTCTTGAATTAAGATTTTTGCATAATAAATGGAAAATGATTGAAAAATCGGGGGTTGTTTTTCAAAATTATTATATAATATGAGATAATAAAAACGGGAACTCACTTAATTTGGGATGTGTCGGTTGGCTTAGCTTTGAGAATGAAAGGATGGTTTGGTTGTATGCTTAATTGAACCTTTAAAATGCTTGATTTTTAGTGGGAAATACCTTCAAGGTTTTGTTTGTTTAGCTAAGTAGCTAAGCCTGTGTAAGGACTGGAATGAAAGATTAGGCCATACTCAAGAGTTTTATTAGATTTGATCACCAAAAATATATTTTGAATATGAATAGTTATTGTACAATGCTTGGATAGGCTTAACGTTAGAGTATGCTAGATGGTTTGTGATATAAACCTAAATGAAAATACTGCTAGATAAGTGGTTAACACTTCTTAGGCGTATGGTTTCATAACCTTAAATCCTGTATTGATGAAATGCTCCGGCGTTCGGAGACCATGGGTTTGTATGGGGTTTATCATCTGGGTATGCGTAAATCCTAAGTGGATTTATGTATATTAAATAAGCTTAAAAAGAGCAAACCCGCAGTTTATCTGCTAATTCATAAGTCATTAAACATGATCACAAAAAGTGATTTAAAAGTACAAATACACTACTGACTTGATCATACACGCTGTTAGTCATATGGGGTCCCCGTGCTCGCGTCTCATTACCATTAAGAAACGGACCAGACGGGACACGTCATATGTAAGCCCTACAGATGAATTCGTGCCTACTCACCTATGGTGATAGACTTTGGGGTATTGCTTGATAACGAGGGTATGTCATGTAGTGGGGGCTATTTGCTAGTGTAGGTCCCACGACGGATCTTTCAATGTGATATCAGTATAGTTGAAGATTAGGCGGAAACTAATCTCAAGCCGATTCTATACAAAGAACAATATTTCACATAAAACTAAATAGAAGAACACAATAAAGAGACTTCAAAACACACGTATATTATACGTCGGGTGCTTAAGCCCTTAATTACGTACACGGTTGAGTTGCAAAAGACGAACAACCCTAAACTGTTAACATATGTTCTATATATATTCGGCTAACTAAGCCCAACACTACCCAAAAGCCCACCGAGATCAATAGATCTCGGTTTACATATAAAAGCCCAAAACAGCCTGAAACCAAAACCAAAAATTACAAGCATAAACCAAAAATTCAACCTAACATTCTCCCCATTGGTTTATTGCTTGATCACAAATGTTTCAACCGTAGACATTTGGCATGCTTCTATACCTTCATTTAGACCTTTTGGCGTATATACTGTGGCTTCTAAATAGACACTTGGAAGTTGAGTGTCTTATTTAGTGCCTTTATTCCGGTAATAGTAACCCCGACCGGTAATCCAGCACACGTCATGCCGCTTCCCAATTGAAGTAGATGACCATGATTTTGGTTAGTGAAAACAGCCCCAGCTATTAGACTTGATTGACTTAGACATGTCAAACACGATGTATCTTTGGTTGAACCAACGAATCCTCGATCAAAGTTTGACCGAGAATGCTTCAAAACATCTTCAAAATGAAGATCTCTCTGATTGATCAAAAGAATCTGGTTAGTCCATGCTGAGAACCTCAGAGCACTATTCATCATCATCATCACACCACCAATCACCATTGATGACCAAACCTGTAACTACAATCAATAACTAAACCGGAAATCAGTAACTTCAATAGAAAACAAACAAACCTTCCGTATGATGAATCAAGTTAATCCAATGATCACCGAAAACCATTCAATCACTTTAGATTTCTTTACCTTTTAAGGAAATCTACTTGAAAGTACAATGAGACAAGAATAGATGTATGGCGGCGAGTAGATGGAGGATTTGATGGTTATAATGAGAGAAGATTTTGGAAGATAATAGAAGTTGTGAGTTTCAAGAATGATCAATAAGTGGTAATGAGTGCCTCTTAAGATACCTGGTCACATCAAACCTGACCGAAAACATTTACTGACTGAGAACATACGGCCGAGAAACATTTACTGAAAGCCGAGAATTCACCAAGACTGAGTTCGCTGGGCCAATATGATTTGGCCGAGAACTAGAAAATCCATTGGACCTATTTAACCATCCCGAGAAACAAAACACAAGTTGAACCAAAAACAGACCCACTCATTTAGAAAAATAACCTCGATCAAAAATCGATTTCTTGAAGACACTTGTGTTAATATGAGTAAATATGAGGTAAAAACAAAAATTAAAATAAAAAATAAAAAAATAACAAAATAAAAAGTAAATAACCTTCAGAAAATTAGCATGTATTTGGGATCAAATTTCAGAAATTTGAAAACAACCGGCCATTCTAAGAAAAAATCCAAACATGAGATCATATTGATTAGGATACTTTCACAATGATTCATTTTCAGCATTATTAGGACATAGTGAAAAGGTTGATGGCAGGTAATTAGAACTTAGCATGACCTTCATCGTGCCAGTGATATGCTTAGGTTCAATTAGGCATAAGACTTATATGGACATCACTTATGGACCTCTGATGCCCCCTGTCTCTTCTCAAAGCTTATTTGGCTTTCCCTAGATCACCCTAGTTTGACTCCAACCCCCTAATTCTTGATCAAAAGACTTTCTTTATTTACAAAAAAATTTTAAGCTTTAAGGTTGAACGTTGGACTTACATGCCATCCGGACTTAAATGTCTTACATTCAGGGTGTTTAGGACTTATTTGTATGCCCACCCCTGTAGTTCCCTGGTGCCCTTTTAAGCTTTTAAAAAATTACTTTATAGTAGTTTACACTTATATATACATAAATTAAATATATATATATATATATATATATATATATATATTTTTTTTTTGCGATCAAGACACTAACGAGCTCGTGTATGACTGGGTAATTGCTTTTCTGCCTATCAGTCGGAGAGATGTATCTAGGGACATGCAGACATCTTCAAAATGAGTCTCCACAATAAGTTTAGAAAATTTAGTTTATATCACTTTAAAGTTTTACTTATCATGGAAAGCTACCATACATATCAATGACTAATCAAAAGCCTTTTTAGCTTAATAACTTCACATGTTAGGCACACATAATCAATTTATCTATCATTTTCAAAGGTTGGATCAATTTTCATTTAAAAATATTTTTAAGCTTCTAGTAAGCATTTCCTAAATAATAATATCACTTCCCAGATGATAACCCTGAAAGAAAAATTTTAATTCAATCACCCCAGTCTCCATCAGTCTTCAGGTAAATGGCTATCCCATGTGTCTGCAAGTAGACGATAAGACCAAACATATAGGAGTATATGTCCCTCAAACCTAGGTGACCGACATAATTTTCAGTGAAGGAATCAAAATAGATTTTTTAAGTTCAGTTGCCCTGGTCACTTTTAGTTCTAAGGTTAATGGCTATCCTGTGATTCAAGAGTTGATTACGGGACCAAACATATGAGATATGTCCGTTGAACTTGAGTAACCGACTTAATTTTAATCAACAAAACAAAGCATATATATATTTTTGACTTCATATTAAGCACGCACGCACACTCCCCTTTTTTCATTTTTGTGTTTTTCTCCCCCTAAATTTGTACAAACTTAACCAAAAGTATTTATGTATAAATTTAACCTCAAAAATACGCAGTCTTCAAAACGTAACATCTTAAGAAACCCTACAAGCACATTGAATCTGGCTGTTCCGGCCGGTTTCGTAAATAGGTCCGCCACATTATTATCAGTGTGGATCTGTTCAAGATGAATTAGGCGGAAACTAATCTCAAGCCGATTCTATACAAAGCACAATATCTCACGTAAAACCAAATAGAAGAACACAATAAAGAGACTTCAAAACACACGTATATTATACGTCGGGTGCTTAAGCCCTTAATCACTTACACGGTCGAGTTGCAAAAGATGAACAATCCTAAACTGTTAACATATGTTCTATATATATTCTACCAACTAAGCCCAACACTACCCAAAAGCCCACCAAGATCAATAGATCTCGGTTTACATATAAAAGCCCAAAACAGCCAAAAACCAAACTAAAAATTAAAAGCATAAACCAAAAATACAACCTAATAGCTAGTTAGTTACTTAATTGCACCTTAATAGTATCTAATAGTCATTCCGGTAGATTTTGATTCTTAAGTTTAGGTTTTGGTTTCGATAAAATATCCAAGATTGTCTTAGCTGTTACATATGGGCTTAAAAATTGTACGAATGTGAAAAATTTTGATCGTCTAATTTTAAGGTTTAAGTCAAGTTGGAGTGGTCTGGTTCAGTAAAACTATAACGAAGCATGGTAAGGCGGCTTCAGGGCTATGAGCTGTGGATTCCATTTTAATCATATAAATTAATAAAACTGTCACACCTTATTTTTCCCGATAATTATTGAGGCATGGGTTTAAGTGGACAACAATATCGGCAATCGAGGTTTTTGTGTTCCTTGTGTTTAATTAAGATAATCTAAGAAGTGTTTTGTAAAAATGATCTCTGATTCTGATTCCATTGCAAAGTCTTTTTCGGGACGAAAAAGGATAAGTGTGAAGATGTGATGGTTGGGTAAAAGTTAGTAAGTTTTATATATTAATTAGTTAATTTTAGGTAAATAAGTGAATGAACATTGGTACTTCAAGTGTTGTTTTGTGTTTTCAGGGACTTGGAAGTTATGGAGATTATCGAGGATATTTACGAGCTTGGAATAAAGATTTAGAAGTGAGAGATTGGAAGTGCACGCATCACGAGACAGTAAAAAGAAGAAAATAATAATTTTTGTGATTTGGCATCTTCGCATGACGCGAAGATGCACGCCAGACAACTTCCCGCGACACGAAGTTGTAACTTCTAGAGCCTGACTATTTTGTCCTTCGCGCGACGCGCAGATGAAGCCTGAGCACCTTTGCGTGACGCGAACCGACTTAAAAACGAAAAAATCTAGGTTTTGCCTTATATAAACCCATTAACCTCACCATTCGGCATATCACGACTTCCAGAGGCAAAAGAGGCTGCTTATGGCGATTTTCTACCATTCCAAGGCTTCCGGTTCATCTCGGGTTTGCATGTTCATCAAGATAAGTCATTTAATCGATATGTCGATGCTCGGCTAAGTCCATTGTTCATTCTAGGTTAGGGTTTGTGTATT
Organism: Bidens hawaiensis; assembly: GCF_021521415.1. Taxonomy (NCBI): domain Eukaryota; kingdom Viridiplantae; phylum Streptophyta; class Magnoliopsida; order Asterales; family Asteraceae; genus Bidens; species Bidens hawaiensis. Next base: position 581,848 of record NW_027491308.1, read on the forward strand.
TTAAAACTTCTGACCAGATTCATATGCTTAATATTTAAGAACTTTTTTGGGTTGTTGCTGATATCTTGTTTAATTATTGCTTGATTGTTTTGGGATTATTAGTTAATACATCAATTGTTTGGTTTTGTTCATCAACACTTAGGGTTAGGCTCTTGTGTCATTGGACTATTGATCATCAAATATTGTTCTTTAATTGGTTTTCACAAAATATAAATTGGTAATTAAGTAGATCGAGTTCAATTGTGTCATCAATTCGGTTAGGGTATCGTTTGCCATCACAATCAAACTACTAGGTCTATTAATTACTGTGTAATCAAGATAGGTGAATCTGGGATTAAGTTGAAAATCACATCACCCGACCCTAGAATGAATATTTTTTATTAATAGTATTTACAAATATTTTTAAGTAATCATTTAGTTTTAATTAATTTCTTTTCTAAAAAATCGCTTGACATCGTCTGTCCGCATTAGTTTAATAATTAATTTAGTAATAGTAAATTAGTACTTTCCTTGAGTTCCTGTGGAGACGACCTTATGTACCCATACTTATTATAGGTATTTAAGTCTTAAAAATTGATTGTTTGAGTAGACCGCGACAGCCAACGTCAGATGCCCCAAAGACTAGTGAGAAAATGCTCGGGGTTACGGGGTACTAAGCTAAAACCATATCACTAAACATATTTAGGAACACTCAACAAACAGTACAAAATATATATTTTATTGCATGCTACAACAATCATTATAAAATATATCATACCGAATAAACTGAACTTAAACTGTAACTAAAAGGTAACGAAACGTTCTCACTTCAAAGTGTCGGACACCAAATATAAAATAGAATAGAACAAATACTATGAGTAAACAAAAACAGAATTCGTACTATTAAGTAACGAAATATAATTAATACTATGAGTAAACGAAAATAAAATTCTACCTTAATTCACAGGAAAGCAAAAGTAAAAAAAAGTCATGTAGTTTTCAAGTTGTGTTAGTACCTACGTACAAATTTCTTGAATTAGGTTTGAGTGTTCGGTTTAGTTGTATTATTCGTTGATAACCACGGTCTGGCGACGAAGACTTTGGAGTATTTCAAGTTTTGTTCTTAGTAACTTGATTCCAAAATGTAATTATCATTAACATCACGATTACTTGATTAAAATGACTTAAACTTATCCTATATATGCTAACATATTTTTATGAATAACATATTTAATGATTAAACATTTGCAAACATCTACCTGATTTGTGTTTATGAATAAAAAGAGTCGAAACGTCAGAAGGTTAAAACATGTGGTCTACATAAAAACATGTAGTTTTACTACAACAAAGAAAAGTTCCTAACTGGAAAGTGTTTTTTACTTCAAACTCTAGGTTAGCAATTGCAACAAACAAGATCTTTAATTTATTTTAAACTCAAGTTTTTAGCCGCAAACAGTGGTCGCTAAACAAAACAGATACAACAACGAGGGCTCGAAATCATTACCTTAGTAGTCGAATATCATAACAGCTTAGCGCCACTCCATTTTTGAGGAACCAGAAATGAGTGGCGGTGTTAGTCTCAAATAGTGTGCGACGGTGGTTGAATTAAAGGTCGAATTGATCAGATGGAGGAACCGTAGCAGAACTTAAGAGGCTCGGTTGGAACTAAGGATCATCACCCAAAACCTCTCGGGAGTTTGTTGATATATATTTTTGAAATAACTATGTTAATCCAGGTAGAAAAGATTTTATGAAGGAAGAGTTATCACTTCAAATTTTAGTATTATTAGTCCTGTAAACGAATCAAACATTCGGTGAACTGTTATGCGGGAATTTTGTTTATGTTCGTTTAATTAATAAATAAACGAATACGAACACATGTCCCGTTCATTTATTTTATGTTCATGAATGCTCATTTATGGTCGTTTATATATGTTTATTTATATTCGTTTATGTATGTAATTAAATATTGTCTGAATGAGTCATCTAATTAAATGTTTTATATTTATCAATTTGTGTTCATTTAAGTGTTTTCATTTATGTTAGTTTATGTTTGTTTGTGTTCATTTACGTTTGTCCCTGTTTTGGTAAAAAATCGGTCTAAGGATCAAGTAACCAAATTAGTTTGTGAGGAATGGTGCTAATATGAACAATATGAACGAAAATGACAATTCTATAAAATGAACACGAAGATTTATATGAGGAAAAACCCTTGGTAACTAGTATCCCGCCGGCATAAAAACCTCGGGTAGTGAAAACTATCACTACCGATTATATTGAACTTGAAAAGATTACAAATGGTGGAATTATAGCCGATCGTGAGTACAAAGTGTTTGCTAAAGGTTCTTAGTGCTAAAGTGTTTGTGTATTGTGATAAGCTACAACTCAATATATATATATGAATAAAATTACAACGGCTACTAACTACTTACGCTACAATCTCGGTCACGTTTGATTTACTCTTTCAACTCGACCGTTTAGGAGTGTGGACGAGAAGGGAAGACCAGGTAAAATACTTCGTCCATAATAATAGGAATTACAGTAAGCACGTGTTATACTTCCAAAAATAGATTGTAATATATTTGAAATCAATTGTTAAGGATCCTTAAACGATTGAGGCTCGTTAGTCCTAGAAACAGCTACCACAGATAACTGATTTACGAGGAACAAGAATCCTGGTTCCAACAATTGCCCCCAAACATGACAGTTATGAATGGATAACAGCTGTCATGTTTATCCCGATAAAGTTGTATCGCAACCGTCGATTCGAATCAGATGTGACCTTCGTCTGCCACCATATAATTAAGCCTACTTAATAGAGTTGAACCCTTATATCTCCCTCCTTCATCGGATTATAAGTTTATTTCCGGCATCATTATCAGGTATCCTTCTATTTCTCTCTATTATCTTCTTCCTTATCTTTCCGTCACAATGACTAAGAGAAACCAAAGTGTTACCTTCAGTTCCTGCCCGTGGGAGATTATCACTGAACCTCAGAGTCAAAACCTTCTTAAGGACCCAGCCTCTGAGATTTGTAAATTTACCGACGAGGAAATCCGTAGCATTTCCGGCTGCTTTCCTGAGGGCATGGTGTTCAACCTTACGACCTCCAAAAAAAAAGTGACTATGTTTCATCAGATTGGGTTTGCTTTCCGGCTCTTCCATTTCTCCTAGGTTTTTCATATCCGTTTCCCAATCTTACAAATACTTTCTTTTCTTTTACCGGCATTAGCTATATCCAAGCTATGCCGATGATGTAGTGAACTCTTCATACTCTCGAAAGATTGATTGCGGAACAGATTCATGATTTTAGCCTCCCAGCCCTTTCTCGCCTATATAGCCTTGTCACTCACGGTTACAGCAAATTCCTTCTCAAGATCAAACCTTTTCATCCTCTTCCAATCAATAAGACCACCCACAACGATTAAATTTGGAAGAACCATTTCTTCTTTGTCTCCAGAGATAGTATCCCAAAACGGGAATTCTTTACCAACGCGCTGTATCCTGAGGGGTAGGATAGTGGATCCAAAGGATATGTGATCCTTATATTATTATTTGTCTGACTATAGGTTTGTTGTTTCTTGTGAGGAGAGCGAGGATACTGGGGCCAAGAAGAGGATAGAAGATTGTGGGACGAGCGGGGCCAAAGAGGATGTTCTGGATGTTGGGTTGGCTTTTTGATAAGGAAGATTGGAATCTTCTCAACCTCCTCAGAAAACGGCTAAGTATGGACTTCGAGCAAGCTTAGACTATCGAGCATGGTTTTACTACTTCGAGCAAGGCCTTCAGAACTACTTCTGGTTGATTCTTCTAAGTGTTAAAGCTTCGAGCAAGCTACACTTCAACGAGCAATAGTGTTCTCTTATCGAGTATGGATTGCCAATCGAGTAAACAGCTTGATCATTCATGTTTTAACCAAGTGTTACGAGCACAGGATGTCCGAGCATAGGGTGACGAGCATGGATGCAATAAAAGGATGTCATATGCTCCAAGCATGGACTACGAGCATGATTCAATCTATCGAGCAAGATTTACATCCGAGTGTTAGGATTCGGATTTGTAGTATCCTCAGCAAACGTTATATTCAGAACAATTCCAGGATGCGGTATCCTCCAAGGTAATAGGTATCCTAAATATATAACACTTTGTCCGCCACTTTCCTTGTTTACCAGGTCAAAGGATTTATCAAGATTAACTGAAGATTCGGACTTGCCGTTATTGGGACGTGGCGAATAAGGAAAACGCGATTAATTGAAGAAGTTAACGGCTAATTGGATCCAGTCTCTTATTTCCTAAATTATAGGCAAAGTTTGTTGTACTCATTTGATATAAATAGAGCTACGAACTTCGATCAAAACACACACTCTAGCACTCGAGAACTTACTAGTACTCGCATTCTCTTTCAAGACCGTGAGTTGGGTGAAACCTCGAAAGGTTGACAAGAACACACCGACCCTGTTTACCCAAAGGCCTGTTGAATATCCCGGCGGAATCAGGATATCCAGCAAGTGAGAACAAAGGAGTGAAGGAATAAACAACAAGCACGAAACGTAGATGAATAATCAGTAAGAACGATTTCAAGACAAAGATTCACTGTATTTAATAACTCATTAATGGAATAGTGTAAGAATGTCTAGGGTTTTGTGTGACGGTGCAGGTGGCGGCTATACAACTAAACAATAGAATATTCCTTTAGAATGTTTTCCGTAGAGAGCGCTGTGTGAAAAGCGGTGTCCTAAATGGAAACCTAGGACCCTATTTATAGACCCTGACTTGTCCATGCTTTGCTCGAACTAGTCCATCGAGCAAGCTCATTCTTCTTGATGTCTTCAACTTTACTTATTCAGCAATCTTTAACATGCTCGGATGTAAATCTTGCTCGGGAACTGAACTATGCTTGAAGTCCTTGCTTTGATCACTTGACATCTTCTTATTGCATCCAAGCTTGTCCCCATGTGCTCGATCATCCTGTGCTCGTAACACTTGGTTAAAACTTGTATGATCAAGATGTTTGCTCGATTGGCAATCCATTCTCGATAGAAGAATACTCTTGCTCGTTGAAGTGTAGCTTGCTCGAAGCCTTAACACTTAGAAGAATCAACCATTTAAGGTTCTGAAGACCTTGCTCGAAGTAGTAAAACCATGCTCGATCGCCTAAGCTTGCTCGAAGTCCATACTTAGCCATTTTCTGAGGAGGTTGAGAAGATTCCAATATTTCTTATCAAAAATCCGACCCAACAATCTCCCCTAGATTGGAACACGCTCAGATGCACCAAAACATACCTGCATAGAGTTACACATGTATCAGACATATAATATATATCATTTAAAAACATGTCATTTCATTACATAATTAGGAATTCTGCCTCTTGGGCATTACAAATTAAAGTTTTCATTCATCAAACATAAAATAAAAAGAATTTACAAAGATAAACAGAAACAAAAAAACAATCGTCAATTTGCTCCATTCTTTTATCTTCTTCCTCTGCTCCTAGCATCAGATCTTTCCTTTAGTCTCTTAACACAGACAGCCCTTTGTTTGAACATGTCAAGCTCTGAGGAATCGGAGGCATCACTTGGAAATCTTCCATTAATTAGATCTTGTAAGTCTTGTGGATGCATGAATTTGAGATCTTCATCATGTCTTAGCACCACAATAGGTATTCCAGACCCATTTCTCAAGGTAGTGGAATCATCGTGTTGATTGTACGTTATGTATGTGATCCTCCCGAATTGTTTTACCTCTGAGTTTGGTTCCTGCATAACCTTTCTCATAGCCAAGCACTCTTTCAAGGTCTTCCTTTTGTGGTGTGAGCTGCTTGCTTGTGTTCTTTGCTTCTTCAAGTCAAAGAGGGAGAGCTCAGATGTGTATACTTCATTTATCCTCTTGTTCCTCTTCTCCCTCTCTGTCTGACTTCTAATTTCTCTTTTCTTTTGCTTCAGGAATGGGAATCCCCTTTCTGCCTGTTCTTTTAAGAATTTAGAGAGATCAATCCTTTGTTGACCAGATGGCTGACTTCTAATTTGATTGTCATACAAGGTCAGTTCAGTCATCCTGGTCAGTTGTTTCTTTGTGAAATTTCTCAAATCATCCCTAAAGATGATGAGATGTTCTTCCTTGTCTTCAGTTACAGCCCTTAAGGTCTTTGATCTTTTGTCGAAGTAGAGATGTGTGGGCAAATTTAAGTTCCTTGGCGGCACAGGCCTCACACTCTCAGACCTTGGGGTTCTACTCGAGCTCCCTATCTGAGTTGTCTTTGTTTTATCGAGCCCTTCTTCTACATACCATCTTTTAATTGTTTCTTCTGTTTGCACCAACAACCTTGACATTTTTACTCCCTTCTTGTGGAGAGCACTTATCAATTCAGCATGTACTCTTCTTCAGCTCTCCTCCTATCTTCCTGTAATTTTCTCTATGTTTCAATATACAGTTTCTGCTCTCTATTATATATTCCCATTAATTGTTCAAGAGGCATGTTCTGAAACTGTTCTTCTGTCACTCCTTTCTCCATCACAATCCTTTTTAACTTATTTACCCTCTGAGGGTCTTCAAACCACTTCTTTGCCTCTTCTTCCTTCTTCTTAGCCTCCTCTCTTTCTCTCGCCAATCTCAATTTTAGCTTTTGTTCTCTTTGATATTCTTCTTGACTTTTCTTGTCTTTATGAGAGGCTTTTACAAGTTGAATTTTTCTCTTCAGTTCTTCATGAGAGAGATTTATTAAGAAGTTGTAGCTGTAGCCGTACAGTTGGAGAAATTTTATATCATTGTGTTTTGCCTTCAATGATTCATATTCTGTTTCATCCCTTACTTTCTTCTCAGTCCTATTCTTACTACTGTCAGACTCTTTCAATACTTTTTCTCTCTCTGCCTTCTCTGCTACCTTTTTCACATAGTCTGAGATATCCTCTACAAGAGCTCTTTTGTAGAGTCTGTCAACAATATCAAAGGGTTGCAAGTTAAGAAACGCAGGTTTGTGACCAATCTTCATTAACAGTTCTCTTTTGGTCTCTCTTGTTCTCCAACCCTCAGCTTCCTTTGTTGTTTCTTCTTCAGATAGTCTTTGAAGATATAATGGATCATATCCCAAACTGATCAAGTAATCTTTATCTTCATTTTCTTTTTCAACTTCCTTCAACTCCTCCTCATCTTCATTCTCATCATTTAAATTAACAGTATCTTCAAGATCATGGAGAGCCTCAATCATTGGTTCATCATTTCGTGTGGATTGAGCTCTCCTAATCTCTTCAAGCTTGTCTAACCTTAATTTGTACACCATTTTCTTCACTGATTTTTTTTTAGCTTTTGGTGTCCTAACTTCAGATGTAGCTTTTCTTTTCAAAGATGATTGAGTTGGAGTGGATGTGTCAGGTTGCTCTATTTCAGTTTCTGGTTCTTCAATAATGATTTCCTCATCCACTGACTCAGATTTTTCAATACCAGATTCATCTACATGAGTCTTTTCTGATTCTTCAGTTACTTCTTGAATGATAGGCTCATTTTGTTCCACATGCTCCTCAACTCTTGGTTCTCCTTCTTTGCTCAAATTAATGAAGTTTTGTTGAGCCTTTCTTGCTGCTATTACTATCTCTGTATGATGTCTCTCTGGGTTATTTAGAATGAGTGTAATATCCTTCATTATTACCAGTTTAACCATAGTACTTGCGGAGATTTCAATGGTTTCATCTTCTTCATGGATAATTGGTCCCAATCCAAGTTCTTGTTCTGGTTCATTGGTTATTGGTTCTTCAGGTTCGGTGATAACTGGCTCTTAACTCTATGTAGGTTCTTGTTCATCATCATTCATGTTTGCTTTAAGACCTTCAATTGTCGCTTTAAAAGCATCATCTGCCTCTTTTATCATCCTTTCATCTTCTTGATCTTTTTCTTTCATGTTTATTAAGGCTTTAATGACTTCCTGAGGGATTCCCTCTTCCTCTTCTTGATCCAAAGATTCTAATTCTTCATTTATCAATCTCATAGCAGTCTTCACAGATCAATTTCTACTATGTCTGGATCAATTGTATTTTCTCTGTGCAATATGTCATCAGATTGAACTGTATGTTGGGGCAGGGGGCATAGATCATCATCTGTAAGTGCAACCCCCTTTCCCTTTGCTTTTCTTTTCATAATTTTTTCTTCTGTTTCTTCCTTTTCTTTAACCTCCCCTTCAACATCAGAATCTTCCTCATCATATGCTTGATTAATCTTGTTTAAAGCATTTGATGGACCAACCTCCACAGTCTCTTCATTAGTACTCTCATACATTTCTCCAATTACCTTTAAACTCTCTATGCCTTCAGGTTTCTCCCCCTGTTTTGGTGCATCTGAGGTCTTTTCAATCTCAGACTGCCCCTCAAGGGTTCGAATCTTCATTAATGCTTCATTCAGAGCAGCTTCCAAAGCCGAGTTCCGGTTTAGCCAAAATGGCATTTCCTTCTCTTAACATTATGTTTTCAAACTCTAATTTGGCATTTTCACAAACAACATTGTAAAGATTGGGGCTTAATGGTGGGGTTTCAAGATTTGGCTTTGACTCGGGTTCAGAGAATGGTTCAGACTCTGCAGTTTCAGGAGATGGAACTCTATATGGTTCAGAAAATAGGATTGGTTGAGTTGGTGGGGTAGATTCAGAAGCAGGTTGATCCTGAATATGTGCATCTTGGGTGGGTTGGGATGGCTCAGTAGGGGATGGTGAAGAGGTAACATCGTCATTTCAGCCTCTGTCTCAACAAACTCTGTGTCAACATGGTGAACTGCAGGTGGTGGTGAGTCTGGTGGAGTTATCTTGTTTACTGCGGCTGCAACATCTGATACAACTTGAGCGATAAAAACATCCTCATCCATCGGCTCTGCATCTTGGTTGACCACTACCTCATCTTGCTCATCTGTCTCCTCCTGCACATCTACCTCTACAATAACTTCCTCATGTGCAGCCTGTTCAATTAAAGGCACATCTACCTCAATTGCCTCCTGTGCAACATCATCATTACCAATCATCATGTCATTTCCACCCTCAGCACCATCATCACCATCATTACCATTACCATCATCATTTGCACCATCACTGTCTTCAACATCACTATTCCCTGGAGTCCTTGGTACATCAATAGCTTCAAATGCTGGTACGAGCAACCATGGTAGTAAATCCCATTCATCATTTTCAATAAACTTGTTCTGAGAATCCTTCATTCTTTTGCAAATGTTTGGATCCTGAAGCCTCAATACTTCACCAGTTTTTCTGAAGATCAGGCAAGACCCTGTCTATCAAAATCTGTAGAAGTCTTGGCAAATACATGAGGAATCTGTGTCCTTCTGCCTTCTCTGCATTTGAAACCAAACCTTGAAAGATAAGTCTTGAAACATTAAAAGGTTGCCTGTACAGTATTGCTACAGTGAGAGTGCCAAGCTCTCTGCTCAATAAAGTCCATGTCCCTCTCCGAGGAGATAAGGACTGTATGACGTGGTGGATCAGGAACCTGAAGACTAAGTGAAAACTTCCCTTTTAAAATTGCCCCTCCTTAACTCCTCCTTGGTATGCCATAGTCTCTTGAAAGACTCGTAGCAGCCGTGGGACTGAGTAAGATGGCTGAACCCCAAAATTATCATTCAAGTGTAGTGCAGCCCGGATTGATGCTTCTGTTATTTCAATGGTCATGGTTTAGAACCAAAGCCTCAATTCTTTCTCCATTGACATCGTTGACATATGTTGCGGAACCCCAAAAATTTGAAATAGATTTCTGTATATCGTGGGGTTTTCTGTCAATGCAACTCGCAGATTGGAGTTGTTTAAGAAATTTATCATTGGCTCCAACTCACGATTTTCATCATCTATCGCCAGTTGAGCACACATATTGTGCCGCTTTTCGAATTTAAAGGCCATCAGTTCTGTAGAAATAAGAGAAATGCCAGCACACAAAGTTGTAAAACTGGTATAGGAGGATAGATAGATGAGTAATGGCGTCTTCAATTAACCTGTTCCGTAGTAATATGCATACCTGTCAGAACAAGTAAACATTTAGTCAATTAGTTCAATTTGTAACCCTAATTTCGAAATCGGTGCGATGATCATCGAATAACGAAGTCTTACCGAAGTCGAAACAGAGCTAATGGCTGTAATCGAAGTGAAGTTAAGCGAGTATTAGAGCAGCGAGCAAGAGGGAGATAGCACGAGCAAAGGGTTTTTCGTTTAGGTTTAATAGAGAGAGAAATGTGTGAAAAACTTTCTAAGTCCCCCTTTTATACCTAACGTTTGGGTGGTACAGTACCTCTTTTGTCGTCTAGCGCACGACAGTTGTCATTTAATTTCAAATTTAATGTACCTCCCTTGCTCGAGCATACAGCCAAATTAAAAGCTGGCTCCCCCCTGTACACGAGTACATGGTACAACTCTTGCTCGATGTACTTGGAATATTCTGTCCTTGCTCGAGTACATGGTACAACCAGTATACGAGACAGAGCAGTATTCCTCTAGACTTGTGCTCGATTGCCTTCCCAAAAGTTTCAACTTACTGGAGTATCGAGTCATACTCAAGGTGTAGTGTGCTCAAGTGTACTTGTCAATTTATTCAATATAAAGTCCTGAGTCATACAAGTAATCTGACCTTACTCGACTATGCATCATGCTCGAGATACTTAGAAATATATCATCACTACTCTATGCTCGAGATGTATTCCAGTGTTAGAAACTTTGCTCTAGACTTCTATAGCTCTATGTGCTCGACGTACTCCTATACTCGAAAGCCTTAGCAGATTAAATCTTTCTTATTCCTGTACTCAAACTCACAGCCTAAGTGTCTAGCTCTCAAGTTTGCTCGAACTATTTCACAAAATGTTCCATCAAGTTCCTTAGCTCGAATTCTTATTACCTAAGTATCTAGCACACAATGATGCTCGAAACACATAAATGTCTCCTATCATTCAGTTCTTTGTGCTCGAAAACTTAGATCTTAACTACTTACCATGCAATCATGCTCGAAACACATAAGATCAATTTTCATAACATAGCAGGTGCTCGAAGATAAGATTCATGCTCAAAACACTTAACAAAATTTTCAGTATGCTTGAGAGTAAGAGTCATGCTCGAAACACTTAACAACAAAATTTTCATGTCATGCTCAAAACAGATATCAATTCACACGTCACATAGTGTGCTCGAAGCAGTGATACTTAAGCAAGCACAGTCTCTATGCTCGAAACACTTAACTGAATATGCATGTTAGGTTGAAAAACACAACTGCTAAGCCACAAACCCAAGACATGATTAATCATGTCCTGTGCTCAAAATTTTAATTTTTCTCAAGGAATAATCATTGCAGAACAGTAAGTTAAATTGAGAAATTTGTTTAGGGTGACTTAGGAGATCAAAATCCAGTTCAAAATAAAATTCAATTTAAGTCATTGGAAAGATCTCAATTATGGGATCAGACTATTTAAAACAACAATCACACCACTTCATGGTCAGTGTTATTATGACTCAAGTCAGGTTGATAGCAGGTATACTTAGCATAATGGTCATTGCATTTTCTGTGATACATTTATGATTCAATTAGAGCATAAGATAGGAATGGTTATCACTATAGCTTCAGATTGTCTCTAATCTCTTCTCAAAGCATATTTAGCTTTCTCCAAATCACCCCGAATTGACTCCGACCCCCTGATGCCCTGGTCAAAATTGATTTTCGTATACTAGAGCAGTTATTTATTTATATTTTGTCTTTGATAACAGACTGTAAGGTTGAACGTTGGACTTACATGCCATCCGGACTTACATGCCTTATATTCAGGGTGTTTAGGACTTACTTGTATGCCCCACCCCTGTAGTTCCCTTAGTGCCCCTTAAGTCATGAAATCAGATAACTTATATATATATATATATATATATTATACTTGTGATCCTTTTATACTTTTCAATCCTTTTCTTTCTCTTTTCTTTTAAGAGGTTTCCTATATATCAATAATTTATTTCTGCTCAAATACTTAATAGATATTTTTATAGACCAGAAACACCAACGGGTTCGTGTATGATTGGATAATCACCTTTCTGCCTATCATTCGGAGAGATATGCAAGAGAACATACCTTATTTTCCAATATTTCACCACATCATACTTAGCAAATTTAAGTGTATATCACATATTGCAACTATAGACTATGGAAAGCTACCATACTTTGCCAATGACTGTACTCAAAGCCTTTTGAACGTATAATCCATGGGTTAGTTATCTTAAATAGTTTTCTATAATTTCCCAATGTAGGTTGGATTCAATTTCCCAGAGAACAATTTCTTGCTTCCTTGAAGCTGGGAACTTGGATAATATTATTATTTCTCATATTCAATGTCACCGAAAACAATGTTGCTTAGAAAAAGAAACTTTTACCATTTAAAAACCATTTCTCTTTGAGAGTTCAATTGAAGAAAAGCGATTTTAAAAATGGTGTTGTCACTTAATCATTTATAACTAAGCACACACTTTCACAGAATCAACGTACAAACTTTCAGATAGCATAGAAACAACAAATTATCACTTATGTCTGTCGAGCATGCTCAGAACTTCATCAAGCATGCTCGAAAGTCTATCGAGCAACCTTAGAAGTGAATCATTTCAATGATTGTGCTCGAGAAACTTAGTTTTGTGCTCGAGCAGTAATTAGTAAGGAATAAGCAAGTCATCCTTAACACATGTACATGCTCGACCACTGGTAACAAATTCATGCTCGAGTATTGATTGTTTATGCTCGAAGAGCATTAAACACCCATCTTCTACAGAAGCATGCTCGAAACACTTGCAAAGTTTTCAAGACAACATTCTATGCTCGAGCTGTTGAGCAATGACATCTGTGCTTGAATGACTTAGAATAGTCTTATAGAAGCCTATGCTTGTGCTCGAAGAGAAATAAGCACATCATCAAGCACAGATTCATGCTCGAAGTACTTAGAATCATAAAAATTCATCATGCAAGCACAGATCAAAGTACTAATAGCTATAATTATCAAATTTAACATAAATTTCACACAAGAACAGTCACAAACATGATTCATGCATTTTGAGTAATCATTCAAGCATAGCAATTCTATCATGGAAACATTCAAAGTGAGTAACATAGATCATCAGTAAGCATCTCACTTAAGCACACTTCCTAAATTAAACCTCACTAGCATTTATCATTCCTAGGCATTTTAACAGAAAATGAAACCTGGTGTTATCTAAAGGTTTGGTGAACAGATCAGCCAAATTATCAGATGTGTCTACCCTTTTCATTTCTATAAGCCCTTTTTCCTGACAATCCCTAATGAAATGATGTCTAATTTCAATGTGCTTAGTCTTAGAATGTTGGACTGGATTCTTAACAATAAACATAACAGCAATATTATCAATTAAGATAGGAGTAACTAAGAAATTCAGACCATAGTACAGCATTGATTTTGAATCCACAAAACCTGTGCACAGCAAGCAGATGCAGCAATGTATTCAGCTTTAGCAGTTGAGATAGACACTGTAGTCTGTTTCTTGCATTGCCATGACACCAACCTGTTCCCTAAAAACTGGCAGCCTCTTGTGGTTGATTTCCTACTCATGTTGCAACCATCATAGTCACTATCTGTGTAGGCCATCAAATCAAAAGAGAGGTTCTTTGGATACCAAATCCTCAAATCTGGTTTTCCCTTTAAGTATCTGAATATCCTCTTGACTGCTAGCATGTGTGAAATCTTGGGGTTAGCATGAAATCTTGCACAGACACACACAACAAACATAATATCTGGCCTAGATGCTGTAAGATACATTAGTGATCCTATCTTGGCCCTATACTCATGCTGGTCCACTAGCTCCCCCTTTCATCAGGTACCATTTTCTCATGTGTATCCATTGGTGTGGACACTGTCTTGAAGTCTTGGCACTTGAATTTGTTAAGAATCTCTTGTGCATATTTGGTTTGATTTATGAAGATGCCATCAGCTTTCTGTTGCACTTGAAGTCCAAGGAAGAAATTCATTTCTCCCATTGAGCTTATCTTGTACTTGAATTTCATTACTTGTTCAAACTCTTTGCACATTTGTTCACTTGTAGAGCCAAAGATAATTTCATCCACATACACTTGCAGCAGCAGCAGGTCTTTGTTCCTTCTTTTGTAGAAAAGAGTCTTGTCAATTTCCCCTCTGCAGAAATGATTTTCCAACAAATGATTTGACAGCTCATCATACCAAGCTCTTGGTGCTTGATGTAATCCATACAGTGCCTTGCTGAGCTTGTAAACTTTATTGGGGTGCATTGGATCTTCAAATCCAGTAGGTTGAGTGACATAGACTTCTTCATCAATTTTCCCATTCAAAAATGCAGACTTTACATGCAATTGATAGACCTTTATATTCATGGATGCTGCATATGCCAGAAAGATCTGATTGCTTCTAGTCTTGCAACTAGAGCAAAAACTTCTTCAAAGTCCACTCCTTCCTCTTGTAAGCATCCTAGAGCTACCAGTGTTGCTTTGTTCTTAATAACAATTCCTCTTTCATCCTTTTTGTTTCTGAACACCCATTTTGTCCCAATAGCATACTTGCCTCTGGGCTTGTCAACCAAGTCCCAAACATGTAAGTCTCTGAATTGGGCTAATTCCTCCTGCATCGCTTCTACCCAGCTGTTGTCTTTCAAAGCTTGATTAATGTTCTTTGGTTCAACTTGAGATAAGAAGCAGGCATACAGGCAGATATTTGCCTTCTCAGAAGAACTTCTTGTCACTCTCTCATGCAAGCCTCCTATTATGTTTTCTGCTAGTTGATTTCTTTCAACAGAAGTGGTTCGTACAACTTGTTGTGCAGATACTTCTGTTTCAAGATTTGTCATGTTTAACACAGCAGAATCATCTTCAATTCTCACTTGGGATACTTCATTTGGTTGATTTTGATTTATCTCTGATGAAGATGCTTCATTTGACCCAAATTGTAGAGAGTCAAACAAAGACTGGAACCTCTCTTCAAATTGGTTTATCCTTTCAGTCTGATCAGTTTGCTGACGTTGAATTTGTTCACTCTCTGCTTCCCTTGGCCCTTCATTAGAGACTTCCACTGCATCATCTTGTCCATTTGTATCAACTTCAGCAGCTTGAAGGTTGTTCCTTTCAAAGTTAAATCCATTAGACTCAGGAGCGACATATGACCATAGCTTGTCCCGATCAACTTGTCTTTGTTTTTCTTTATTTTAAAAGTTGGTCTGTATATGCTGTCATCCATATCTTCACTATAGATTTTCAATGATTTGATCATCTTTTCCAGGTCAAACAGCCACTTGGGTCCTTCAACATTATTGAAATGGTTTTCATCAAAAATTATATCAAAAGATTCAATAACCACCATGTGCTCTTTCACATAGACTCTATAAGCCTTTGAATGAGATGAATAGCCCACAAAGAAACATTCCAGTGATTTGGACTGAACCTTATTCATATAGTCCTTTGTATTCAAGAGTGAGCATCTGCATCCAAAAGGCTTTAAGAACTTTACATAAGGCTTTCTCTTAAAGATAACCTCATATGGAGTCTTATTTTGAGCCTTGTTCAAAAGAACCCTGTTCTGCACATAACATGTAGTGTTGATTGCTTCTGCCCAGAAGGTGACTGGCAAATTTGCATCAGCAATCATGGTCCTTGCAGCTTCAATTAATGATCTGTTTCTTCTTTCTGCAACACCATTTTGTTCAGGAGTTCTGGGAGCACTGTATTGTTGAAAGATACCCTTAGAAGTGCATAATTCACCCATAATTCCATTCCTGAACTCTGTACCATTGTCACCTTTACCTTCCTTTCAAGTTGATTTTCCATTTTTAGCACATACATTCTGATCAACTCTGCAGTTTCATCTTTGCTGCCCATAAAGTATACCCAAGTAAACCTTGAATAGTCATCAGTAATCACCAAACAATATATTTTCTTCCCAATACTTGGAACACTTACAGGGCCAAAAAGATCCATGTCTAGCAGTTCCAAGACCTCATCAATAGTATTTATCATTTTGCTTTTATGTGAGGATTTGTGTTGTTTCCCTTTCAGGTAGGATGTGCATTTTTCTTCCAATTTGAACTCTCTTGTGGGAAGGCCAATAACATGTTCACCTTTTACAAGTTTGTTCATGTTCTTTAAATTCACATGACACATCTTCCTATGCCAAAGCTTAGTTTCATTTTCAGTTGCTTTTGACACAAAGCATGAACCACCTCTTGAAGTTGCAGTATTCATTCTCAGTTCATAGAGGTTGCCATTTCTTGGAGCCATCATCATAATCATGTCAGTTGGAATAACAAATTCAGGCTTCAAGATCAAGCAGTGTTAATCATTGAAAGCCACTTTATATCCTTTATCACAGACTTGAGAGATGCTGAGCAAGTTGTATCGTAGTCCATCAACATGCAGCACATTCTCAAAGGATACTTTGCCATTAGTGAGTGTTCCTCTTCCAACAATCTTTCCTCCATATTCATCACTCCTAAAAGCAACTGGCCCTTCATATTTCTTTTCATAATTTATTAACACACCCTTATCACAGGTCATGTGTCTTGAACATCCACTATCCATATACCATGAATCATTTTTGTTCATGGACTGTTCCTGCACATAAACATAAAACAGAATTAGTTTGAATCTGATTTACAAACTGCATCAGTTTGTAATTCAGTGTCATCATCAGGAGTTGGTGTTGGAACTGGAGGTGGGTCTTCATACACAATTTCACACTCGTCTTCTGTGTCAGGATCTGTCCCATCCTTCACAACCTGTGATCTGATTACTTCTTCTGTCTGCTCAATCACATAGTTCTTTTTCTCAACCACCTCCTTCTTTGTCTTCCATTGGAACCCTTTTGGTTCAAACCCCTGTTTAAAAAAAACTTTTCATCACCATTGAGAACTCCATGTCTGACCTTTGCTTTTCCCTTATCAGTTGACATTTTGTTCTTCTCAGCTTTATGTGGCTCTTTCTCATTTACTTTGATTTTCAGAATGGTCTTGAGTCTCTTTTCAAGATTCTCCTTTTGTTCCACACAACCAGATGGTTTTCTGTTTCCACACAAGTAATTCTGATACATCTCTTTGTAACTCTTCATGCCAAATCCACTCACCACATCAGGAATTTCAAAGGTGTCCTCAACAATCCAGCAAGAATCAGTGTGATGACCATATGCATCACACTTCTTACACTAGACCTTGGCATAACTTCCCATATCTTCAAGCAATTTTTTGTCTTTGATTTTGTCACTTGGTTTGGGAATGTCAAATCCTAAAGAGGTCTTTGGACACAAGGTGTTGGAGAAATCCATCTTGATTGGCTCACTGATGTCAATTGTTTGTGGATATTTTTCTTTGACAAAAACAATTTTCTTCATCTTGGAGGAAGTTCTCAATGAGCTTCCTTCTTCTTCTCTTGGATATCTTCTTGTTGGAAAATAATCAACATCCCCAATATCAAACAACTCATGATTAGAGAAAACTGGATAAATCGGTGGATGTGACTGATCATAAGTGGATTTCACAATTTCTTTTGTTCTATTCTTGATCTCAGATTGTGGTCTAGCACAGATGTCAAATACCACATTCTCTTTCCTCATTTTCTCATAATGCCTTTTCATCTTTGGAGTCATCTTTGGAAGAAGAGGAAGCTTTTCACTGCTCTTTTTGCTTGATCCTTTCTTCTTTTTGCCCTTGGATAACTTAGCGCTTCCATAATTGCAATTGCTGTCTTCACTGGAGTACTCACTCAACTTCTTGTTTTCTCCTACCAATTTTTCATTCTTCTCAAATTCTGGCTCCCCACCCTTCTTCACTGCAAATTCTCCATTCTGGTCTACATACACATCAGCATATTGCTTTACAAACTCTTCTTTGTCATCAAAAACATTTTTGAACTACTTAAGGTTGTAAGGTCCCGAACCCTGGGAACCCCACAGTTGGTATTCATTCAAAACACTCGTAAAAATAATTAAACTTAAAAACAATTCATTTCATTAAAATAACCATCTCAGAGTATAATTCAGCGGAAAACATAACTAATAAAATAAGTTCCCAAAAATTCCGGGAATATTGCCCAAAACCAATTCAGTTATGTTTATAAAACTTTTTAAATTAAAATGTTCAAAAATAAAATATTCCATCCACGTATGCCCTTCACCGTCCAAGTAGCTTAATGCACGTCCAACCGATAAGGCATCCTCTTCCTAACCTGAAACTCACACTAACATGCACACAAAGTCAGCTTGAGCTGAGTGAGTTCAAGTTTTAAATAAATAACATCAGTAAATAATAATCATGATAGTCATTCCAAAAGTTTTAAAGTAAAAAGAATACATCGGTTAAGCCATCATCATTGATAAATAATCATTCTCATACATATATATATAAACATCCTTATAAGTACATCCCTATATATATATATATATATATATATAACATCCAAGTAATAACATCAGGATCGAGCAAACGTACAACCCAAACACGTAACATCAGGGTCGAGCAAACGTACAACCCAAACACGTAACATCTCATCAACGCATGCAAACACAAAGTAGGCATACGTAACATCAATAGTCGATACGACTACAAAATCGCCAAATATAGGCCATACAATAATATATATATATATATATATATATATATATACACACATACTATAACATCCTAAGGCCAACTATATACTAGCAAGCCTATATAAAATAGTTTAAACGTTTCATCAAGAAAAATCTTTTAAGTATGCATGCTAGCCCAAAACTTAAAAAGAGTTAAAAGGGGGCATCATGAACTCACCTGACACAAGACGCGGATTCACCACGAGCTAGAGAATCCCTAAGAAATCCCAAAACTCAAACACCTGTCGGTTTATATTCAATCAATACTAATGACATCAAGATGAATTGTTTATCCTACGAGACGTTCTATCATGGTTCGAGTTAACTAAACACTCGACCTCATCAAACTTAATCCCAACAGCCCCCGAGGTCTCACATTCACCAAAACGACCCTTAGGTACTCCCGGGAATAAAGAATTCCCAATTTGCCCCCGGGAGCACTAGGTGGTACTAACACGCGCGTTTAGGAGTCGTCTAGGCCGTTAACATCCAACTCAACCCCGTGTGGACCCATTATGATAAAATCACAGCCAAAAAGTCCACACGACGCCACACGAGTCAAATGGGTCGCTAACCCGCAAGTACAACACACCAACTATTCAATTAACACAATTGCGCGTTGTACCGACCAGTTGGAGTAACCGACAACCAATTCAGCCCTATAACTTATAAAACTGAATTTTGAACAGCCCGTACATCAAACTGAGTGTCCCCGATCTGAATTGGTCGTTAATCACTTCAACTCTCACGTTAAACCCACCAAACTACAATTCTAGTCAACCGAACACTAACAATCAAGCTACAACTAGTTGACCAATCTAACGAACACCAATGAACACGATAGTTAAGTATGTTATACTAGACATACCTAGGAGGATTTCGGTGCAAAAACTTCACTTCAAACAGCCTCAACAAGAACACAATTGAATATCCACCGGTTAAGCCTAAAACGAACCTATCGATCAATAACAAGTAAAACGTGCAGATTTTAGCATGTGAAGATGCATTTAATTACATAGGATAACCTTTGAAATAAATTATTAAATTTTTACCAAACTTTAATAAATGTCTTAGGTTTATAAAAATATTTTTATTATATTTTTCTAGTGGACACAAAAATTACAAAAATTCCTGCAACACAGCAAGATACGTGCAGCTATTTCAGTGCGCAACAAAATGGTTTTATTTTTATTAAATTCATTACCAAACCAAATTAAACGATTCCAATTGGGTTTGATTCTTAACTAAAGATATTAACTTCCAGAAGTGGAAACAACTAATTTGAACTTGTTGAAAAAGAGTTATGATGTCGGGAAGACAGACCAGAGTCCGTCATCAACTTTGACACTCAATTTTATAAATTCATAAAAACCATTCAAATTTTGAACAACATATTATACCTTTCTGGAAACTAGACTCAAAGTATAACATCATGGAATCAAGAATCGATCAAAAACAATGGATAACCATCGCGTTACAGACCCTACAATAAACATATACGAATCTGTCAGCAAACTGTTATCATCAAAACTCAACCCTAACGTGTTCAATAACGGGTTAACTGGTGAAAACGACTTGTATGGACGCTAGACTAACCTTTAATTGATGTTTTACGTTCACGACTCGGCCGGAAAATGAAAAAATCGCAGGGGGAGGGGGGCAGAGAAGCTGCCGATCGGACAGAATGGGGCTAGGGTTAGGTTTTTATTATTTTTTTATGTTATAAACAAATATGTTACACACTAGCCCTTGTAGTTTAAGGGATACGGCAATTTGAGAGGAAATATTAGATGACTTAACGTACCTGGGAGATGGTCGGGTCAACGAGAGATGCCGGATAACTCCCGAGAAACATACACACTCTACATGCAGGAAATCCTTAAACCGAAAAATTAGCGGGTGTTACAAGTCCACCCCCCTTATAGTGGGATTCGTCCCCGAATCCCGATGTGATAGGAACATCTGCAGATAGAGTTTCATCACCTCACCTTCGGACTCCCAAGTAGCCTCGGAACCCCTACGGTGCCTCCACTGCACCTTTACCTGCCTAACCACTTTATTTCTCAAACGCTTTTCCTGACAGTCAAGTATAGCAATAGGTTCCTCAACGTAGTTCAGCTTAATATCAAGCTCAATATCATCAAGAGGCACATGGGCCTCTTCATCCGCTAAACATATCCTCAAATGGGACACGTGAAAAGTAGGATGAATCCCTGCGAGCTCTTCGGGCAATTCCAACCTATACGCTACCTCACCAACACGGGACAATATACGGAACGGACCAATAAACCTCGGACTCAGATTCCCCCTCTTAAGAAAACGGATAATACCCTTCCAAGGAGAAACTTTCAACATAACCCGATCCCCAGCCTCAAACACAATAGGTCTTCGCCTTTTATCTGCATAGGACTTTTGGCGATCCTGAGCGGCCTTCATACGGAACGGCCTGGTACAAAATCCCCAGATCATATTCCTTACTCAACTCCAACCATCGGCGCTGACGCATAATCAGTTCCTTTTGTTCGAAGAAATACTTTAAGCTCTTATGATCGGTATAGATAACGCAAGGAACACCATACAGATAATGTCGCCACAACTTAAGTGCAAACACAACCGCCGCCAACTCCAATTCGTGAGTAGGATAATTCGTGTCGTGAGGCTTGAACTGTCACGAGGCATAAGCCATGACTTGGTACCAACTTGTAAGGCCCCACTGCATCAGGACACCCCACCAGATCATCGGTGCCATCAGGTAAAGCTAAAATCGGGGCATGCGTCAACCTGTTCTTCAATTCGAGAAATGCCTCCTCCTGCTCAGTACCCCAAACAAACTTAACGCTCTTCTTAGTCAACTTGGTCAATGACGAAGCGATTTTCGAAAAATCAGGAATGAAGCAGCGGTAATAACCTGCCAAGCCCAAAAAACTACGAATTTCGGATGGAGACTTAGGAGATTCCCATTCGTTTACGGCTTCCACCTTTGTAGTGTGACATCCCACATCGGTTGGGGAGGAGAACTAAGCCTTCTTTATAAGGAGGTGGATACCTTCCCCCATCATAACGCGTTTTGGGCGCTTAATTGTAGTGGATGAGAGAAGAATTCACAGTTAAGCGTGCTCAGGTGGGAGTAGTATCAGGATGGGTGACCTCCTAGGAAGCCTCCACCTGGGCAACCAAAAGCAAATCCGTGAGGCGATGGTGGTACGTCCCGGCCAAAGCGGACAATATTAAGGTGCGGCGGTAGCTGGGTTGTTATAGATGGTATCAGAGCTAGGGCCGGACCGGTGGTGCCAGGTCCCACGAGGAAGCTGGACCCCTAAGAGGGGGTGGATTGTGACATCCCACATCGGTTGGGGAGGAGAACTAAGCCTTCTTTATAAGGAGGTGGATACCTTCCCCCATCATAACGCGTTTTGGGCGCTTAATGTTAGTGGATGAGAGAAGAATTCCACAGTTAAGCGTGCTCAGGTGGGAGTAGTATCAGAATGGGTGACCTCCTAGGAAGCCTCCACCTGGGTAACCAAAAGAAAATTCGTGAGGCGATGGTGGTACGTCCCGGCCAAAGCGGACAATATTAGGGTGCGGCGGTAGCTGGGCTGTTACATGCAGGGTCAACCAAAATACCACTCGGGTTAATAACATGACTCAAGAACTGAACCTCAAGTAACCAAAAGGAACACTTAGAAAATTTATCATACAATTTGTTCTTTCGCAGAGCTTCCAAAACTTCCGTAAGATGACCGGCGTGATCGGATTCACTTTTGGAATACACGAGAATGTCGTCGATGAACACAATAACCAAACGATCGAGCATCGGTCTACACACCCGGTTCATAAGATCCATGAACGCAGCCGGTGCGTTGGTCAAACCGAAAGACATCACGAGAAATTCATAGTGCCCATAACGAGTGCGGAAGGCAGTCTTAGGAATATCTTCCTCCCGAATCTTCAACTGATGATACCCGAACCTAAGGTCGATCTTCGAGAACCAACTAGCTCCTTGGAGCTGATCGAATAAGTCGTCGATCCTTGGGAGAGGGTACCGATTTTTAACAGTGAGATTATTCAATTCTCGATAGTCAATGCACATCTGCACGCTACCGTCCTTCTTCCAAACGAACAGGACTGGGGCACCCCAAGGTGAGATGCTCGGTTGAATGAAGCCCTTGTCGAGGAAGTTTTCTAATTGAGCCATAAGTTCTTTCATTTAATTCGGTTCTTGACGGTAAGGGACTCGAGCAACGGGTTTTGCGCCCAGTACAAGGTCTATCTGGAACTCGACCTCGCGATCCCGCAGCATATCTGACAAATCATCTGGAAATACATCTGGGAAATCCCGAACAATGGGAACATCACCGATGGTAGCCACCTCGGTTTTCACGTTTATAGCATACGCTAGATACTCCCCGCAGCCCCGCTTCATCAACCTTCTCGCCTTAAGCATGGATATGATATGTGGCGACGCACCATTCCGGTTACCGAAGACCCTAATTTGGGTCCCATCTGGGGCCCTTAGACGTATAAGTTTTGACCGCAAACGATCTGAGCATCAACACTTGCGAGCCAATCAATCCCAAGCACCACATTGAAACCGCCAAGCGGCATCAAGTACAACCGCACCGGAAATCAATACCTAGACAACTTCGATGGAACAACCCTAAATAGCCCTAGACACGGAAACGGACTTTCCTACGGCGACCTCAACCTCAAACACATCGACTACGCGCTCGGGTGATTTATTTAACGAGGAACAGAAAGCGGTAGACACAAAACTTCTAATGGCACCCGAATCAAATAAGACCGAAGCTTGTAATCCATCAAGTAAAAAGGTAGCTGGGATAACATTACGCTCCTACTTAGCTAAACAGTTGCACATACATTCTTAAAGGAGCGAGGAATTTAAGCGGTCAAGTACCAAGGAACCCAGAGTGACAGCATGCTACGCCTCAGCTAAACAATTACGCGCAAAGCGTTCGAGAGGATGGGAAACGAATAGGAGAATTTAGGGAATAAGATGAACTTTAACGCTAACGACTCGAGAGTTAGCCAAATCCTATCCCTACAAAGACAAAACCCTAACATAGTCAGACACAAGTGGTATTTAGAACATGGAAGGTACGGGTAAACTGCTAATAACGTTGATCAAATGTTATTAGTCGTTTACTTCACCGGCCCGTCCTAAGCACCCCCTGCCCCTAACCACATTAGCATTCTATCTAACACTTACACAATTAATCACATACTGGAACTTTAAAATTCAAAGGAATAACTAAACAATTTAAAGTTACCTCTTGGCGTGCAGCTACTCGCGGTGGGCATACTAGTCTTTTCACTTACAGTTCGAGTCCAAGCATTCGGGGATGCTCGGATCCCTCAAACCATGGCTCTGATACCAACTTGTAACACCCCAAACCTCGGGAACCCCACAGTTGTTATTCATTCAAAACACTCGTAAAAATAATTAAACTTAAAAACAATTCATTTCATTAAAATAACCATCGCAGAGTATAATTTAGCGGAAAACATAACTAATAAAATAAGTTCCCAAAAATTCCGGGAATATTGCCCAAAACTAATTCAATTATGTTTATAAAACTTTTTAAATTAAAATGTTCAAAACTAAAATATTCCATCCACGTATGCCCTTCACCGTCCAAGTAGCTTCGTGCACGTCCAAGCGATAAGGCATCATCTTCCTAACCTAAAACTCACACTAACATGCACACAAAGTCAGCTTGAGCTGAGTGAGTTCAAGTTTTAAATAAATAACATCAGTAAATAATAATCATGATAGTCATTCCAAAAGTTTGAAAGTAAAAAAAAATACATCGGTTAAGCCATCATCATTGATAAATAATCATTCTCATACATATATATATATATATATATATATATATATATATATATATATAAACATCCTTATAAGTACATCCCTATATATAAATATATATATATAACATCCAAGTAATAACATCAGGGTCGAGCAAACGTACAACCCAAACATGTAACATTTCATCAACGCATGCAAACACAAAATAGGTATACGTAAAATCAGTAGTCGATACGACTACAACATCGCCAAATATAGGCCATACAATAATTTATATATATATATACACATACTATAACATCCCAAGGCCAACTATATACTAGCAAGCCTATATAAAATAGTTTAAACGTTTCAACAAGAAAAATCATTTAAGTGTGCATGCTAGCAGAAAACTTAAAATGAGTTAAAAGGTGGCATCATGAACTCACCTGACACAAGACGCGGATTCACCACGAGCTTGAGAATCCCTAAGTAATCCCAAAATTCAAACACCTGTCGGTTTACATTCAATCAATACTAATGACATCAAGATGACTCGTTTATCCTACGAGACGTTCTATCATGGTTTGAGTTACCTAAACCCTCGATCTCATCAAACTTAATCACAACAGACCCCGATGTCTCACATTCACCAAAACGACCCTTAGGGACTCCCGGGAATAAAGAATTCCCAATTTTCCCCCCGGGAGCACTAGGTGACACTAACACGCGCGTTTAGGAGTCGTCTAGGCCGTTAACAACCAACTCATCCCCGTGTGAACCCATTATGATAAAATCACAGCCAACAAGTCTACACGACGCCACACAAGTCAAATGGGTCGGTAACCCGCAAGTACAACGCACCAACTATTCAATTAACCCAATTGCGCGTTGTACCGACCCGTTGGAGTAACCGACAACCAATTCAGTCCCATAACTTATAAAAATGAATTTTGAACAGCCCGTACATGAAACCGAGTGTCCCCGAGCTTAATTGGTCGTTAATCACTTCAACTCACGCGTAAACGCACCAAACTACAATTCTTGTCAACCGAACACTAACATTCAAGTTACAACTAGTTGACCAATCTAACGAACACCAATGAACACAATACTTAAGTATGTTATACTAGACATACCTAGGAGGATTTCGGTGCAAAAACTTCACTTCAAATAGCCTCGAACACAATTGAATATCCACCGGTTAAGCCTAAAACGAACCTATCGATCAATAACAAGTAAAACGTGCAGATTTTAGCATGCGAAGATGCATTTAATTACATAGGATAACCTTTGAAATAAATTATTAAATTTTTACCAGACTTTAATAAATTTCTTAGGTTTATAAAAATATTTCTATTATATTTTTCTAGTGGACACAAAAATTATATAAATTCCTCCAACACAACAAGATACGTGCAGCTATTTCAGTGCGCAACAAAATGGTTTTATTTTTATGAAATTCATTACCGAACCAAATTAAAAGATTCCAATTGGGTTTGATTCTTAACTCAAAATATTAAGTTCCAGAAGTGGAACCAACTAATTTGGACTTGTTGAAAAAGAGTTATGTTGTCGGGAAGAAAGACCAGAGTCCGTCATCCCGCATCAGTTTGGACACTCGATTTTATAAATTCATAAAAACCATTCAAATCTCATCCAAAAATTACATATTATACCTTTCTAGAAACTAGACTCAAAGTAGAACATTATTTAATCAAGAATCGATCAAAATAAATGGATTATCATCACGTTAAAGACCCTACATTAAACGTATACGAATCTGTCAGCAAACTGTTATCATCAAAACTCAGCCCTAACGTGTTCAATAACGGGTCAAATGGTGAAAAAGACTTGTATGGACGTTAGACTAAACTTTAATTGATGTTTTACGCTCACGACTCGACAGGAAAATGAAAAAAATCACGGGGGGGGGGGGGGGGGGGGGCATAGAAGCTGCCGATCGGACAGAATGGGGCTAGGGTTAGGTTTTTATTATTTTTTTATGTTATAAACAAATATGTTACACACTAGCCCTTCTAGTTTAAGGGATATGGCAATTTGAGAGGAAATATTAGATGACTTAACGTACTGGGGAGATGGTTGGGTCAACGAGAGATGCCGGATAACTCCTGAGAAACATACACTGCATGCAGAAAATCCTTAAACCGAAAAATTAGCGGGCGTTACAAAGGTATTCACTTCTATTCTCCTTATATACTTTCAATGGGTAACTGTCACAAAAAGGTGGTGGAACCTTTTTGTACTTCTCTTCTTCAGTCATTTTATTAACATATCCCACAATATTGCCAGTAGAAACAAGGTTCTTCAAGAAATCCATTTGAATTAGCAATACAGCATTCTTTATCTTTTCTTCTACATACATCTTTTTTAACCCTTCAATTTCAATGATCATTCTTGGTTGGGTCTGGTATGCCATTATACAGTCATCCTCAAGTCCTTTGATTTGACTTTCATAGGTTGCTTCACTTGTTTCATACACATTCAAAAAGGCTTCCTTCCTCCCACACTCAGTTTTCCATTTTCCAATCTCTTAATTAAGTTGATCAATAGTAATAAGATGATCAGAAATTGAGACATCAGATTGTACCTGAGTATTTGAAGATTCAGCCTGGTCATGCACCTTTGCCATAAATGCAACATTTGCCCTCTCCGTTTCAGCAGCATGATTGCTCCAATCAAATTCCCCATCCTGTGGTACCATGGTAACAACAACATTTCCTTGGTCTCTCTGCTGGTTCCCAGTGTTCTGATTTGTTCTGTTTTGGTTTGTGTGAGCCTGCATTTGATTGTTTCTTAGAGGTTGAAATGTTTTTTGTTGGGGTCTGTTTGGATTTTGGTAGGGGTTCTGGTTGGTTATCTGATTTCTATGCTGCTGGAATTTTGATTATGGTTCTGGTAGAATTGATATTGATTCAATTGATTTCCAGCTTGCCTTGGCATGTTACATTCTGTTGCAAAGTGTCCAGGTTGTTGACAGTTATAACAGATAGCCTTCAATTTGTCAAATCCAATTCTTTCAGTTGGACCATTGAAACTTGTTCTACCTATCCTATTGTACAATCTCTTGCTCCTCACTGCTAGCATAGCTGCTTGCCATTTAATGTCCATATCTTCTAAATCATCAGCATCTATTTGTTCTAGGTCTTCTTGCAAAATGCTTGTATTTATCATATTCATGGCCACAAAGGCTTGGTATGACTCAGTGAACATAGAGAACAAGGCCTGGTAGTCTGTTCCTTGAGTTGGGTTGTGCTGCATGAAAGTAGTCTGCCTATTTGCTGGAGATGGTGTGTCATCTTCAATCAGCTGAACAGTGAATCTTGATTGATTACTGCAAGATGAGTTTGTTTCTGATGGTTCCTCAATAATAGGCTGTTGATTCTTGATTGAGAGGTTGCCCATGGGTTCTACAAGAGCATTGTTCATTTGAAAGCTTGGCTTGTCCTCTCGAATCATATGGTTCTCAATCATTTCATGTTCTGCAGCCTTATGAAAGGCAATCACATCATCCAATTTAAAGTTTGGAAAACTGGCCTTTTCTTTGATGAACTTGCTGGCAGTGTACCACTCACCATACAGAGATGATAGAAGTTTCTTGTTTAGATCAAAATCAGATATATGAAGGTCTGTTGTTCTAATTTCATTCACAATCATCATGAAGCAAAACTGACTTTAGTCTTTCTCCTTCCTTAAACTTGAATCTGTCAAGCAGCTGTTTCAATCTGTCTTTCTTGATGTCTCTCAATTCTGTATTCCCTTCAAACATTTCAATGACAGCATCGTACATATCCTTTGCAGTCTTGTGATGATTTACAGTTGTCAAAATTTCCCAAGAAAGCCCTAATTTCAGCATAGACAAAGCTTTGTCATCTCTCTTCTTCATCTTCAGTTCAACAGTTGCGTTGTTGTTTGGAGCTGTTGAAGGAACGTAGTTTCCTTTGGTGATGGAAGTCCACAGCTCTGGGTCATTATAGTTCACCGCTGCTTCAAACAGGACCTTCCATTTTATGAAGTTTTCTTGTCCGAGTAGCCTTGGAATCTTGTTTGTGGAAACTTCTTGGTCTTCATATCAGTAGATCTGGAGTTTGCAGTAGTGAAGATGGAGTAAAGCTTCAAGCTTCTTCACAACCTTCTGTCCCGTGGCCTTCAGCGAGCTAACTCAAGCTTTGATATCACTTGTCAGGACCGTGAGTCGGGTGAAACCTCGAAATTTTGACAAGAACACACCGACTCTGTTTACCCAAAGGCCTGTTGAATATCCCGGCGGAATCAGGATATCCAGCAAGTGGGAACAAAGGAGTGAAGGAATAAACAACAAGCACGAAACGTAGATGAATAATCAGTAAGAATGATTTCAAGACAAAGATTCACTATATTTAATAACTCATTAATGGAATAGTGTAAGGAATGTCT
The DNA here is from genome assembly GCF_021521415.1 of Bidens hawaiensis. Taxonomy (NCBI): domain Eukaryota; kingdom Viridiplantae; phylum Streptophyta; class Magnoliopsida; order Asterales; family Asteraceae; genus Bidens; species Bidens hawaiensis. Next base: position 610,677 of record NW_027491308.1, read on the forward strand.
AGTGTTTTGTGTAACGGCGCAGGTGGCGGCTATACAAGGAAACAATAGAATATTCCTTTAGAATGTTTTCCGTACAGAGCGCTGTGTGAAAAGCCGTGTCCTAAATGAAAACCTAGGACCCTATTTATAGACCCTGACATTCCTTCTAGAAGTTCCTAATCATTACATAATGAAATAGAAAATAATACAAGTGTTGAGTCATCGAGCAAGGTAACAATCTTGCTCGAGCATACTCACTATGCTAGGTTTGCTCGATGAGTGTCTTCGAGCATATTTTACTTAGAATATATTCTCTTTCGGAGAATATATTCTCCTCCAGTAAGCTTCGTTCTTCTTGACTTGTCCATGCTTTACTCGAACTAGTCCATCGAGCAAGCTCATTCTTCTTGATGTCTTCAGCTTTACTTATTCAACAATCTTTAGCATGCTCGGATGTAAATCTTGCTCGGGAACTGAACTGTGCTCGAAGTCCTTGCTTTGATCACTTGACATCTTCTTATTGCATCCAAGCTTGTCCCCATGTGCTCGATCATCCTGTGCTCGTAACACTTGGTTAAAACTTGTATAATCAAGATGTTTGCTCGATTGGCAATCCATGCTCGATGGAAGAATACTCTTGCTCGTTGAAGTGTAGCTTGCTCGAAGCCTTAACACTTAGAAGAATCAACCATTTAAGGTTCTGAAGACCTTGCTCGAAGTAGTAAAACCATGCTCGATTGCCTAAGCTTGCTCAAAGTCCATACTTAGCCATTTTCTGAGGAGGTTGAGAAGATTCCAATATTTCTTATCAAAATCCGACCCAACACTTGAACCGCAGCTGCCATGTCAAGGTTGGGGATTTAAAAACTTCCCTGCTAAATCTGGTTATGTAATCCCTTAAGGATTCATTATTACGCTAAACAATTCTATATAAGTCACATATGTAAAAATTGATTATTGAACAAGTTAATCATATGTGAAAATGAAGTAATGGTGTTGGAAGGAATACTCAATAACCATTTAAGGGCTGGCCCCATCAATGTTGAACCGAATCCCTTGCATAGGCAAGCTTCTTTGATGTCAATGGGGATGGGGTTGATCTCCATCCTTTCTCTATACTGAGCTACGTGTTCCTCAGGGTCCGTAGTGTCGTCGTACAGCTTCATGCTAGGAGTTTGGAACTTCTTGGGGATTTCTACGTCGCATATAGGCCCAGTAAATCTAGATAACTTGTGGCTACCTGTGGGGACTTCAGCTATGGGACGTATCCCTAGGATACTAGAAATCATATCCTTCATTTTCTGCAATTCCCTGGCTATCTCGGGGGATATCCCCTTATCCTGCACATGTCCACGGTTAGTGTATAAATTAGCATTAAATAAACTGTTACCGAGGTCGTGGTTAGGTCTCTGGTATCCTGAGCCTTGACGGCTAGTTCCTTCGTTAAGGTTATCCTCAGGATAAGGTGACGTCTGCATAGGGATATCATCTCCAACATGCACTTCAGAGGACACCATGGGAGATCCTGATGAGATATGACAGCTGGAATGGTTGAACGAGGTAGCACGTTAATGGCCTCCGGCCTCATTGGTCTTGGTAATTTTGAGGATACCGAAAGATAAGTTCCCCCGTATCCCGGTTGCTGCTGAAATGGAGTCCTTGTTGACTGTGTCTCCAAGGATCCGGGATTCTGAAGAATATATGATCCTGTAGAACCAAAATCAAGAATCCTGGGCATGATTGGAGTAGTTTCCTACCCTGGCTTCTTTTTGATCCCTTCAATCTCCTTAAATAGCCTTGAGTTGGTCTTTTCTTGCTGCTCCATATGGGTTTTGACCTGTTTCATCAAAGCAAAAATGTCATTGTTGGAAATAACCGCGTCTACCCGTGTAGAGGATCCCGCGAATGGTGGAAGTTCTCCTCTGGGCTGAGTGTTCTTCTTCGGCACTGGTGGAGGTCCTGAGTTGACATTTGAAGCAGCAGTGACCACCGGAACAAAGACTGAACTGGTTTTGGTTGTGAGGCCATTGTAAAGAGAATGAAAGTGAATGAAATAAACGGATTTCAAGGATTGAAGCATCGTAGCCCCACGGTGGGCGCCAAATTGTTTTGGTCAAAAATTAACAATCGTGATTTTACAACCAAATTTGTAAAATAGGACTAGGTGCTTGTAAATACGGCTTGAACACAGAGATTTGTTTCGAGGAAAAAACCTGTTATCCTTAGGGTAACAAGAAAAAAACCCGGGTGGTGAAAACTAACACCACCTATTTATTAATAACAAAGTGATTACAAGTGGTGGAGCTTAATCGGATCATGATTACAATGAGAGCGAGTACTAGTAAGTCTTGAGTGCTAGAAAGTGTGTGTGTTGTGATCCGAGTTCGGCTATATTTATAACAAAAATAAAGCTAACAACATGCCCTATATTTTAGGAAACTTTTGAACTAAATCAATTAGCTGTTAATCCCGTTAATCAACACGTTTCCTTTGCTGCCACGATCTAATAACGGCAGTGCGAGTCTTCGGGAGATCATAGCAACGGTCTTTGACCTGGTAAACAAGGAAAGTCTACAAACAATTTGTTAGTTATATAACATATTTAGGATACCTGTTACCTTGGAGGATACCGCATCCTAGAGTTGTTCTGAGTATTATATTTGCTGAGGATACTAAAAATCCGAGCCCTAACAATGATCTTATTACTTGGCTCTGCTTGACCATTGGCTTGAGGATGTACTGGAGTTGAAGTCACCATCTTGATTTGCTAAATTTCACAAAAGTTAGTAGTTCTGCTACTGATGAACTGTGAACCGTTATCACAAATGATCTCCGCCAGGATACCAAATCTTGTCAGGATATTGCGCTTGATAAACGAGATCACATCCTTCTCTTTAACTTGGACAAATGCCTCAGCTTCGATCCACTTGGAGAAGTAATTTGTCATGGTTAGCTTAAAGACTTTTCCACCCGGAGCCTTGGGCAGCTTTCCCACAAGATCCATTCCCATTTCATAAATGGCCACGGGGATATAATAGGATGTAGCGGTTCAGCTGGTTGATTTAGAATGTTGCTGTGTCTCTGACAAGCATCACATTTCTTAAAGAAATTCATTGCGTCCTTCTTCGTTGTTGGCCAGAAGTAACCTGTCATCAGTATCTTGGATACTAAGGCTCTGCCCCCAGTGTGGTTTCCACAATCACCTTCATGTATATCCTTAAGAACTTCTTGAATTTCATGATGTTCCAAGCACCTCAAGTATGACCAGCAAGTGATTTTCTATACAAAATATCATTTAAGATAATATACTGAGTTACCTTCATTCGGAAAGCTCTGGGATTTTATCCTTCTGGGATCTTGTTATCCCGAAGATACCGTATTATGGGACGGGTCCAGGATACTGGATCGTCTACAGGTTTTGAAGTCTCCATGACTTCATGGTTCTCCTTTGTTGTTGGAGTCAAGATATGTATGATAAGTATCTTGATGTAATTTGGTATCTTGAGAGTTGATGCTGAATTTGCTAAGGCATCTGCTTCAGCGTTCTATTCTCTTGGTACCTGTACTATATCAAACATTTCGAAACACATAGCTAATTGCTTAACTATTTGTAAATATTTTGCTAAGTTTTCTGCATTTACTACATAAGGAGCCATTAAAATGGTTAGTTAATAATAATGAATCAACATAAATTTGAAGATACCTGACTTTCATATCCTTAGCTAATTGTAAACCAGCAATTAAGACTTCATATTCAGCCTCATTATTAGTAGTCTGAAATTCACAAGATATAGATAGAGGTATAATGTCCCCTTGTGGCGATTTTAGCAGGATACCTAGACCTGTTCCTTTTATGTTAGAGGCACCATCTGTATGCAAGGTCCAACTCTCTTTTATATCCAATTGCTAAACTTCTTTTTCTACTTCTTCAAGGATATCCTGGCTAAAATCAGCCACAAAGTTGGCAAGTGCCTAAGATTTGATGGCTGTTCTTGGTTCATACAAAATATCGTATGCACTAAGTTTCATAGCCCACTTTGCCATCCTACCTAACATTTTTGGTTTTCTCTAAACAACCTTAATAGGATAGTTAGTTTTTACTTGAATAACATAAGTTTCAAAGTAATGTCTTAATTTATTAGAAGCCATTATAAGTGCTAACATTAACTTTTCAAGATAAGAGTACTTAGATTCAGCATCTAGTAGGCTTTTACTTACATAATATATCGAATGTTGTGACCCTCATGATCTTTGACTAGGACAGCACTTATTGCACTCCCCAAAACGGCTAAGTACAAAGATAATGGTTCACCATCAACTAGCTTCATCAGTAGTGGTGCTGAGGACACGTATTCCTTCAGGGATACCAATGCCCTTTCTTGCTTCTCTCCCCATTCAAATTTTTGATTCTTCCTCAGGATATCATAGAAGTCTTTACACTTCTCTGAAGATCTTGAGATGAATCTGTTGAGAGCTGCTATTGTTCCTGTCAACCTTTGGACATCTTTGACGTTTCTTGGCGATTTGATATCTAGGATAGCGTTGATCTGCTCACGGCTTGCCTCTATTCCTCTCTTGGTGACCATTTACCCAAGGAATTTTCCTGCTTTGACCCCAAAATGACACTTGGCTGGATTCAACTTCATGTTATACTCATCCAGGATGTCAAATGCTATTGCCAAGTCTTTGAGATGATCCTCAGCCCTCCTTGACTTTACCACCATGTCGTCTATGTAGAATTCCATCGTGTCCCCCAGTTGGTCTTCGAACATCATGTTGACTAGCCTCTGGTAAGTTGCACATGCATTTTTTAGTCCTAAAGGCATTGCAATATAACAGTATATACCTGTGGGAGTTATGAAGGCTGTGTCTTCTTGATCTGAAGGCTCCATTTGAATTTGTTGAAACCCTGAGGATGCATCCATGAAGGTTAGTAGTTCATGGCCAGTAGTTGCATCCACCATTGAATCAATGTGTGGGAGTGGAAATCGGTCTTTTGGACAGGCCTTATTCATGTCTGTGAAGTCCACACACACTTTCCACTTCCCATTCTTCTTCTGGACTACAACCAGATTGGCCAACCATCAAGGATAGTGAACCTCTCTTATCATTTTGGTCTTGAGTAGCTTCTGCACTTCTTTTTATATGATAATGTTCCTTTCTGGAGCAAACTTCCTTCGCTTTTGATGCATCAGCCTGAAAGATTTATCTATAACAAGTTTATGAGTAATTATAGATTTAGAGATACCTGCCATATCTTCATGTTTCCAGGCGAAGGTGGAAGCGCTTTACTTTAAAAAGGATATCAATTCCATCTCAATATCCTCAAGAATACTTGATCCTAAAAACACTTTGATCTGAGTATCAAGAAAATCCAAAGATACTTCCTTCACATCCTGCTCCCTAGCTTGCAGGACCTCACCTGGTTACTTCTGTAATTGCTATGCTTGAGTAGGCTTTGTAGTCCACTTTATGGATGATGCATAACATTCCCTGGCGTCCTGCTGATCGCATTCAATCTTGATAACCCCCTAAGGACTTGGGAGTTTCACACATTGATGATAAGTTGAGGGTACTGCCTTCATGTCGTGGATCCATGGCCTGCCTAAGATCACATTACAACAAGATAATGGGTCAATAACATAAAATTTTTGTAGGGAGTTTATTCCCTCTATGTACACTGGAAGTTTGATTTCTCCCAACGTATCCTTGGTCTTGCCACTGAACCCTACGAGGACTGAAAATTTTGGGATAATCTCAGTTTCAGGGATATCCATTTTCTTCAAAGCATCCAGCTGGATGATGTTCATGGAGCTGCCTCCATCAACGAGTATACTGCGTACAAAACATTTAGCTATACATAAAGTAATTACCAAACCGTCATGGTTGGGATCCACAAGATCACATCATTCCTTCTCATAAAAGGATGTGATTCTTTGGGTCGTTAATGTGGAGGTACGTAGTGGTCTTTCTCCATTGTCCCACTTTGTTTCCTTGGAACGCTTCTTGGCTGCTCAGTATGAGGTTCCACAAATGTCTGATCCTCCCGAGATAAAGAAAACGACCTAAGCTCCGGGTGGTGGAGAAGGTGCCCTTTCAGGTATCTTGACAGGATCCTGACTCTTGTTCTTGTTTCTTCCAAACAGTTCCTTCAGGTATCCTTTGCTGAGAAGATATCCTATTTCCTTCTGAAGCGCTATTCAATCGTCAGTGCGATGGCCAGAGTCTTCATGGAATGCACATCATTTGGACTTGTCTTTACTGGATCCGGACTTTTCATTTTTCTTGGGCCATCTAGCCTTGTCACTTAAATCTTGCATGGCACATATCACACCACCAATATCAACTTTAAACCAATATTCGGAGATTTTAGGATACTCGTCATCATCTTTGTTTTATTCAACGGCGTTTATCCTGGGACTATCTTGTTTGGAATAAGGCTTTGGCCTGGAAAACTTCTGTGGGGAATCTGACTTTCTATTGGTAAACTCATACTTTGGGATAACCAGATTTCCATGAGCCTTCTTGTCGTCCTCTAGCCGAATGTATCTTAATGCCCTGTTTCTGACTTCGTCAAGATTACTGCATGGAGTCATGACAAGATCGTCATATAAAGGAGAATCCTTCTTCAATCCCATCTTGAGAGCTTCAAAAGTAGCTGCCATGTCGAGGTTGGGGATATCCAAAGCTTCCCTGCTAAATCTAGTTATGTAATCCCTTAAGTATTCATTATTATGCTGAGTTATTCTATATAAGTCACCTGTCATTTTCTCAAAAGATCTACTACAAGAAAATTGATTATCGAATAAGTTAATCAAATGAGCAAATGAAGTAATAGTATTGGAAGGAATACTCAATAACCATTTGAGGACCGGTCCTATCAGTGTCGAACCGAATCCCTTGCATAGGAAAGCTTCTTTGATATCAATAGGGATGGGGTTGATCTCCATCATTTATCTATATTGAGCTATGTGTTCCTCAGGATCCGTAGTGACATCGTACAACTTCATGCTGGGTGTTTGGAACTTCTTAGGGATCTCCACGTCGCATATAGGCCAGGTGAACCTGAATAACCTGTGGCTGCCTGCGGGAACTTTAGCTATGGGACGTATTATCCCGGGGATATTGGAAATCATATCCTTCATTTTTTGCAATTCCCTGGCTATCTCGGGGGATATCCCCTTATCCTGCGCAGATCCACGGTTAGTGTATAAATTTGCATTAAATAAATTGTTACCAAGATCATGGTTAGGCCTTTGGTATCCTGAGCCTTCACGACTAGCATCTCCATTGAGGGTATCTTCAGGATAAGGTGACGTCTGCATAGGGATATCATCCCTGACATGCACTTCAGAGGACACCATGGGAAATCCTGACGAGAATATGCCGGCTGGCATGGTTGTGCGAGGCTGCATTTTGATGGAGTCTAGCCTCGTTGGTAACTCCGAGGATACCGGAGGGTAAATTCCCCAGTATCCTGACTACTGCTGAGATGAAGTCCTTGTTGGTTGTACCCCCAAGGATCCAGGATTCTGAAGGATAGATGATCCTGGAGAATCATTATCAAGGACCCTGGGCATGATTGGAGTAGTCTCCTACCCTGGTTTTTTCTTGATCCCTTCAATCTCCTTAAATAACCTTGAGTTGGTTTTCTCTTGCTGCTTCATGTGAGTTTTGACCTGTTTCATCAAAGTAAGAATATCCTTGTTAAAAATAACTGGATCTACCCGTGTAGATGTTCCTGGGTATGGTGGAAGTTCTCCTCTGGGCTGAGTGTTCTTCTTCAGGATTAGTGGAGGACCAGAGTTGACACTTGAAGCGGTGGTGACCACTAGAGCAAAAACAGAACTGGTTATTGGTTGTGAGGCCATAATGAAGGGATGAAGGTGATTGAGAACAAAGTAAACGGTTATGAAGGATTGAAGCACCGATTGCCCCATGGTGGGCACCAAATTGTTTTGGTAAAAAATTAACAAACACAATTTCGTAACCAAATTAGTGAGTGAGGCGAGGTGCTTGGTTGAAATGAACGTAAGAATGCGGTGACACAATGATTTGTTGCGAGAAAAAAATCAGTTATCATGAGGATAACTAGAAAAAACCGCGGGTGGTGAAAACTATCACCACCAGTTTATTAATAACAAAAATCAGTAACATGTGGTGGAGCTCAAGCTTGATCGTGATTACAGAATGCGAGTACTACTAAGTCTCGAGTGATAATGCGGGTGAAATGATCCAAGTAAGCTCTATTTATACAAATAACGAGCTAACAAGAATTCCTAATTATCCGGAAATGATGGACTACTTCCAACTAGCCGTTATGCTCCACGACTTCCTTCAAGCACGTGTTAGTTAAGGTAGATGAGATGTAGTCCGAGTCTTTAGCAATTCATGGGAACGTTACATGACCTGGTAAACAACAAATAACAGCATTCAATCATTAATTATATAATATATTAAGGATACCTGTTTCTTCGAATGATACTGTATCCTTTAATTATCCTGAATATATCGCTTGCTGAGGATACTAAAAATCCGAGCCCTAACCAGTACAACATTGATTTTGTTTGCTTATAATTTTTATGCAATATAGTCATGTTTCTTGTAATATTGATTTGTTTACACTATGTCTTTACTCTTTAGTGCGCACCCGTGAACAAAAAAAGCATCCAACAAACCATATACACATGTGGTCGCATGCTCAAAATGGTAACCCATTACACATCACACCAAATACTACGAACCAATATGAGAGGATAATTTGCTCGAACCAGCAGCAACGCGTGGGCACTTATGCTAGTAATTAATTAAGTGTGAACTTAAAACCCTATCTTCATTTCACAGACCCACTGGCTGACCCTGCAGGTTCCACTAAAACATTTACTCATGACCAACTACAAACAAACTTTCCAGAATAAGCATATATAGCAGATGGGTGTAATCAAACAAACGTGACATGTGTTTGTGTAAAACTAAAACTACAAACTCTGAAGAATGTCTTGTATCACATGAGGTAGCTATATATCTAAATTTCTAGGTTGTTTGGTGGACATTTTTCACATAAGGGTTGTGACATTTTAATTTCAAGAAAGAAATATGAAATATCTCATGAAGTCATAGATTTTGGAACATTTCACATGGAATCTCAAAAATGCAAAAAAAAAAAAAGAAAGAAAAAAAGGTTGGAATTTCATAAAAATGAAAGTTGTGATAAAGTCAAATCAACATCAGTTTCCTTTTACTATTTTGATTTATCACAAAATAATCGCACATCTTATCATTTATATAATAATAGATAAAAATAATTAAATTATACCTTATTACTATATTTGCTAGGTAATTGTTGATGAACCATATTACCTTTTCTTGCTAATCAAGGGTTTCCCCTTGGGTGTATATAAATATATGGAAGAGATTAATAAACATCATAAGAAAACCTAACTCTCACATTAAGAAATTCGTGACCCATATATCTCTCTATAATTCGGTTTCCTCAAGAACCTTAATCCCCATCACTAATATACATCCTAAAGAAGAACTCGACCAAGCTGACTATCATGTCGTCTAGAGCATTCTCATCAGCCGTGGCTACTCTTTATGCTGTAACAGCCATGTTTTAGTTATAGGTTTATCATAACATTCATGTTTTATATTACGTATGTGAAGAACGTATCAACATGTGGTATCAGATCGATGTTCATTAATCAGTTCTTTATGGTTTCCCTAAATCTAGATCTAAACCAGAAGACATGAACTAAAATCTGATAAACCCTAATTCTGTTTTTTTATTATTATTAAATTTTTTGAACTTATTGAAACCTGGTTATATATAAACTGCTTAAAAATCTTATAACCAATTTCACATTAAAAACCTATTAAAAACTTTACGGTTTTCGGTGGTGTTCTTTGTGTTAATCATTGGTTTTTCGAAAATATTACATATTTTGGTTTAAAAAATTCGATTTAGGATGTGTTTTTCCTAATTTTGACTAAACTTTATCTCTAAGTTATTTCAAAATCTGAGTAATTAATAAAAGATATATTTTTAAAATAACTAAATCTTGGAGATAAGGTTATCCCTTTGAATTTGGACTAAAATCTTGTTGTTTAAAATAGTTTTTTGGGTTATTTGTTAACCGAGATATCATAAAAATCGAGATCTCATTAAAACCGAAAACCCAATACAAACCAAAAACTCTGTGTCAATCGAGAACTCATAATTTCCGAGGTCTCATAAAACCGAAAACCCAATAAAAACCGAAAACTCAAGTGTCAAACGAGAACTCATAATTTTCGAGATCTCGTAAAACCGAAAACAAGAAAAAAAAACCAAAAACACGAAAAATAAATTTCGGGGCTCCCGCCTCGATCCACGGTAACAGTTGGTTTTCTATTAGTTAATTAATGTTTTGTAAGACACTTAAAATATAAATATATATTAATTAATTTTACAAAACATAGAAATGCTTAAACTTGAATAAATTGTTGATGTAAACTTCTGCCCAAAGGTGATGCATTACAGCTAACATATCATTCAAGTCTTAATACAAGTTGTGTTAGTTTAGCCTAAAATGATTTAAATGTATCGCTTCTGCCCGAAGATGATGTTACATTTAAATCAAGCAAAACTAACTCGTGCATAATTAAAATGATTGTTTCACTTCTGACCAAATGTGATGTGTTACAATTGTTTTGCACATATACTTAAATAAAATTTAATTCTGTCCAAAGGTGATTTATTTTTTATATAAGTAGAACCTTTAACTAATGTAGTCTATTAGTTTGATGTTAATAATAGGCATATCACATCTTCAATAAAATGCAATGATCCTCACATTAATGATTCTTCATTAATCTAATGATCATAAAATTTAATGTGTCTTACTTTAATATCCATTACATTACTCACTATAATTTTCTACCTAGAAAGTATTTATCTCATTCAAATCATCCACTTTATCTAAATCCCAATATGTTTTGACTCATAAAGAGTTTTAATAAAATTTAGCTCTTCTCAGTTTTAATTATCTCTCAAGACATGATATGACTAACCTACTGCTCTTTCTAATAACAATTATTCTACTGAAAACTGGAGCATAACATATGGAATGAGTCAAACATAATGTCTCTTATGATAATAAAGAATTTATTTAGAAATATGCTATCACAAAAGTTATTCAAGATTTAGTCTTTCCTAAGACTAATCTATTTTCTATGAAATAATCAAAATAACTTCTTAGATGCATGCACTCCTTAAAATTCTAACTATAAGAATAAATGGCATTACTGAATACATCATAATGTACAATATCATGACATGACCCATAAAATTAAGGGCTCACACATGAAAATATGTATAATTTTCCAGTACATTACATAGTAATTTTTTTTTTCATTAGTACAATTAGATGTCTTAAGAATCAACTATAACACTCAGAAGTACAAAAGAAAAATGAGTGTATTGATCAGCAACATATGTACAAGAAAAGAAATATCTAGTACTGGAAAAAAAGATGTTATTAAACTCACTACCACTAAAATCTAAAAGACGACAATTCTACGGTTCATAGACAAAATACAAGTATAACTTCTAGCTTTAACTTCTCTAAAGAGAAGCCTCACTGCAAATATATGCCATTATACTAGGCATAAGCAACAAGATTTTCCATAATTTAAAAAGAACTATTGGCTAAAATTAGTAGTCACATATTCATGATATTTAAGTCTGCTAATCCTAATATTTCGATTAACACATGTGAAGTTGAGTCTAGTTCTATACGTTTTCCTTACCAAAATCAGCAAATAACAAACATGAGTGTTAGTGACAAATTTAAATGTTAAGGCTATTACACCCATAATAAACTGTCTTTTGCTTACGTTTTATGATACCTTACAAAATTCTGGAGATTATTCATAATTTAGTATCTATACTTAAGCTACATTATGACAGTTTTTGAGATTTGCCTAGCTTGAAGGTCACCCTTATCTTAAACTCTCATATTATTTGTTATCAATATTTGGATAGAACTAGATGATATTATACACTTTCACAACTTTTGTTATAATGCAAATGTGAACTTAACAAAAGACAAGTGAGACCTATAAATGTCATCCATTGAAACCAAAATTTCATGAGAAATCATGACATGGTTGATGAGGATGATATTTCATCTAATCTCATTCTAAGTGATTTTAAAATCATGTGTTAGATGCCATAAACTTTACTAGGCTTAAGGAATAAGTATGGGTCCACCCAAAGTTATTTTTCACTGGCATTCGTGGAACTTATTCCAAATGGAATATTCAGACATAATTTATCATTTAACGACTATTTGATTATATCTAATCTCACTTCTATGGTCCACGGTCTTATAGAGATCCATTCATATATACTTAATTTAATATGATTTGTTCTAAATGTGTCCCTAAGTTTCATATGACATATGGGTGTTAAGGAAATTAAATCAAGTTTAAAGAATGAATGAAAGGTTCCTGCATCATTGAAACTTCTCACGTAGCTTTCAAAAAGATTCAAAGATTGGTGGGAGCATTTAGTGTCTAAATCATAACTTGCAAGATTTGCAAGAGGTGGGGAGTGAAAACTTGATATTAACTCAATTACACCTCTTGTACAAGACAATGCTCCATCACAAAACGGTTTCATCATAACTTATCCCCTTAGAATTCAAAACTACTCTTACAGAAAGTTTTATCATTACATAAATGTGGGCATATTCAGATCTCTTACTAAACTAATCCTCACTAGGAGAAACTGCAACAACTGATAAGTAACGTCCGTAATTTTTCGTAAAAAGGGTTATGCCTAACAAAGCTTGTATATTCTCGGGATTTATCCGCCATTCCTCGGAGACGTTCTCATCATTCCCGTAAGATAAATTTATTAATTTCCATTCCAAGTTGTTGCATCTTTCATAGTTGAGGGGCTAAAGTGTTAATTATTATATCATAACAAGAAAAACCCTAGCCCCCCACCATAATTCTGATCGGCAGCAGCTAGGGGAGGCTCCTACTCCATTTCCGTGCAGGTTCCAGCAATTCTCCGGCCTCCTGAGTCTAACTCAAGTTCGGTTCTATCATAATATAACTTTTTTTCATCATTAAACCCTTTGTTGAACACGTTAGGATTGAGTTTTGATTATAACAATTTTTGACAGATTCATACTCGTTTATTGTTCGGTCTGTAACTCGATAAAAATTTATTGTTTTTGATTGATTCTTGTTTCCATGATGTTCTAATTTGAGTCTAGTTTCTAGAAAAGTATAATATGTAATTTTTGAACGAAATTTGAATGGTTTTTATTATTTTAAAAGATCGTGTGTCAAAGCTGATGCGGGGTGACGGATTCTGATTTGTCATCCGATATCATAACTCTTTTTTTACAAGTCCAAATTGGTTGATTCCAGTTCTGAAAGTTTATATTTTTAGTTAATATTACAACCGAATTGGAATAGTTTAACTTGGTATGGTAATGATTTTTAAACAAATAAAACACTTTTGTTGCGCACTGAAATAGCTGCACATACCTTTCTGTATTGGAGAAATTTTTATGATTTTTTGTGAATTGGAAAAATATAAATAAAAATAATTTTAGATACCCATGACATTTATACAACTCTGGTAAAAATTTCATAATTTATTTTGTATGGTTTTCCTAAGTAATAAAATACATCTTTGAATGCTAAAATCTGCATGTTATACTAGTTATTGATCGATACTTTCGTTTTAGGCTTAACCGGTGGCTGCCCTTTTGAGCATCTTTTGGGGCTGTTTTAATTGAAGTTCTTGCTCCATCATCTTCCTAGGTAAGTCTTGTATATCATACGTTAGTATTGCGAGCTATAGCATTCGTTTGATTGGTCAATTGTTAATAGTTTGAAAGTTAGTGTTCGGTTGATTAGATTGTCGAATTGTTGCGTTTAACGCGAGGTTTGACTGAATTGACAACCAATTTAGTTCGGGTAACTTCGGTTTGATATACGGGCTGTTGGAAAATTATTTTTTTGAAGTACTGGAGCTGAATTGGTTGTCGGTTACTCAAACGGGTCGGTACGACGCGAATTCGCGTTTATTTGGTAGTTGGTGCGTTGTGCGTGCGAGTTACCGACCCATCCAACTCGTGTAGTGTCGCGTGGGCTATTAGGCTGTGATTTTATCAAATTGTGTCCACACAGGGCTGAGTTGGATATTAAGTGCCTAAACAACCCTTAAACACGCATATTAGTCTCACCTAGTGCTTCCGGGGGTAATTTGGGAATTCTTTGTTCTCGGGAGTAACTATGGGTGGTTTTGGTAAAGATAAGGCCCCGGGGGCTGTTTTAAATGAATTTTGCGAGGTCTAGGCGTTAGGTAGAGCAAACAATATTATAACGCCTCGTAGGATAAACGAGTCAATTCGGTACCGTTAGTAATTATTGTTCGTAATCCGACAGGCTTTTGAGTTGTGGGAGTACTTAAGGGTCCTCTAGCCCGTTTGTGATTGTGTTTCTCATGTCAGGTGAGTTCATGTCACACCCCATTGGGCGATTTGCGGAAGAGTAAAAACGGAAATGTAACAGACACCTCTGGTATAAACCACATTGTTTATAAAGAACAATATAAACTAGTTTACAATATTTTACATCGATCTAACTTTGTTTACAACTAGGTGATACAAACTAAATCCAACGCGTTAAGCGACTTTACTTCTTACTAGCACACTTGCATCAATTCACCCGGCATTGATCGCTAGTCAAACACGTAGCACATTGACTTTCTAGTACAAGTCTGGTATACCTGAAAAACATATTAAATCAGGTCAACTTGTAACATCCTAAAATTTATAATGTTGAATAAAGAAAGTTACGTTTAGTGATTTCGCGTTATTAATTAATTAATATCGAGTAAAGAACGGATCATGGACTTAGATTAATTGAGATGGGTTAAATGAGAATGTGCCTTAGGTCCATGGGCTTTAAGGGATATAAATATCCCCTAAACCAAGCTAAAACCCTAAACCCTCATTTCATTTCCATCATAATCTCTACACACTCCACACACACACACACACCATAAACGAGCAAGAACCGAGAGAGAGTAAACGTTAGTTGGTATTAGATCTTATTACACGAGATCTAGAGTGCATAAACAAGCTAACCAAGATCGAACGAGCGCTAAAGGTATGTTCTTGACCTTTAAAGTTTACGTAGTATTGAACGTTTTTACTTAATGGTCCAAGCTTTATATTATATACGGGATATATATACGACCGAAAACGGTTAGGGAACGTAGTGGGTGATGTCGAACCATAACAAGGGTATTAAAATCGCCAAAATGCTTGATAAAAACTAAACCCGTGGCTGAACTGGGCAACTTCGCCTGCGAACTGGGCAACTTCGCCTTCAAAGCTTAACTTCGCCTTCAAAGCTTAACTTCGCCTACGGCCAAGTTCGCCTAGCCGGTAACTTCGCCTAAGGCCAAGTTCGCCAAATTGATAACTTCGCCTATGGCCAAGTTCGCCAAACTGATAACTTCGCCTAAGGCCAAGTTCGCCTAACTGATAACTTCGCCTAAAGCTAAGTTCGCTTAAGGTTTAACTTCGCCTAAAGTTAAGTTCGCTTAGAAAATAAATTAAAAACCTAATGGAAAATGTGTTAAGACAGTTAATGTAAATAAAATTTTTCAGGGGCTCTGCCCCTTGGACCCTGCTAGGGGCTGCCGCCCCTAGACCCCGCTGCCAGGGGCGCTACCCCCGGACCCCCGTTCGTTGTGGGTCATATAAAGATAGAAATACAACATGAGTAGTAGTAGTTAATTGATACATGTAAATATTATACAGTTAGCCGTGCACAGCTCAAGAAGGGAATAACTATTAACGGAGAGCGTAACAGGATTCAGGTGAGTTTCTAGCCCCATTTATGTGTTATGTTTTCGGGGCTGTGTGCATACTCGATATGTTTGTTAATACGCTTATCCTAAGAGATAAGTGTATGCCTTATGTGAATAATGTGATATGTATGAATGATGGCTTGACGGTATGTGAACGATCTTCGGATATTGCACGTACTGTCAGGTTGTAACGCTAAGTATAAGGTAAGTATGATATGTATGCTTATGTGTATGAATGTGATAAAGTTAATAAAAGAAGGAAAGAATGGTTGTATGGTTACGAATAGGGTACCGGGCCCTAATAATACTCGAGGTATGATGTATGGTTGTATGGTAACGAAGAGGGAATCGAACCCTACTAATATTCGAGAACTAGGGAACCGAACCCTACTAATATTCGAGGTAAGAGGGTACCGAGCCCTAATAATACTCGAGGTATGATGTATGGTTGTATGGTAACGAAGAGGGAATCGAACCCTACTAATATTCGAGAACTAGGAAACCGAACCCTACTAATATTCGAGGTAAGAGGGTACCGAGCCCTAATAATACTCGAGGTATGATGTATGGTTGTATGGTAACGAAGAGGGAATCGAACCCTACTAATATTCGAGAACTAGGGAACCGAACCCTACTAATATTCGAGGAAAGAGGGTACCGAGCCCTAATAATACTCGAGGAAGGAGGGTACCGAGCCCTAATAATACTCGAGGAATGTAGGGCGTAATGCTCTTTATAACGTAAGATATGAAAGTAAGTTAATACAAAAGAAAGCATGAAAGTATGAAAGTATGAATGAAAGAATATAAGTTTATGTGTATTGTATAGTGTATGATTAACTAGAACTCACTCAGCGTAGCTGACTTTTAGTATGCACGCAGGTGAGTAGGATGAGGCAGCTCGCTTGAGGAAACACGTGGCACTGAATAAGAGGCTGGCATCGGAAGACTCAAGACGTTTAAGTTTAATGTTTCGTTTATTTTGAAAGACAAAATGATGTTTTAAGACAAGACGTGTTTTGTTATGAAATGTTTATGAAAGCTTTTATATTCCGCGAATGTTTTAATTAACTCTGATATTTAGAACTGTGTTTATGAGTAAATCCAACACGAAAGTAGGGCTACCGGTAACGGGGCCTTACACAACTATAAATAGTTGGTGAGTTTCACGGTTTTCAAGAAATCAGTTGTGCGTACAACAATCACAGTTTTTAAATACGCAAGTATGTATGTATGTACGTTCACAAGTACGTTTGTTTGTATGTTTATGATGTAATTATGCTAAGCTACAGTGAAGCCTTGACTGTCTGTTCGTGATGCGTGCCTCCATTTCCCACCCTCATCAACCACTGTGGCCTCCTTTCCGCCCACAACATGCCCCGAGTAGCTATGTCTAACACTACATAGCGTGTTTGTATAATTATGGTCATGTGCAAACGGGATAGTGTCTTAGCAAACCGTGCTGGCCCCGTCCGGGTTTGTCAAACAATTGTACTATTCACAGGCCACCGACTCGAAGTTAATTACTGTGTTAGTAGGACTTTAGTGTGTTAGCACTTAGATAATTCCAAATCAAATAGTTTAGAGTATATATTGATATGTATTAACATGTTTTTCACCCCAAAAGTTTGTAAAGGCACTTTAAAAGTGGGGTCATGAAACTCACGGTTTAATAGGGATTCAGTACAGCGTCGGCTCGTAGTTTGTTTGACTCGTAATTACGGGTCCCTATAATCAATATTATAATAATATTAATATTTTAATATTATTATAATCTCAATACTAGACAGGGCTGTATATCTAATCTGGGCATAGCTGTCACGCCTAGAAAGTGTCAATAGGCTTAGATTGTGATGTTGTTCAATGTCTAATACTTAAAACCGAACTTGGCTCAGTTTCCCCGTTTTCAAAGCTTGGCCAAGTTGTTCGTTTATACGTTCAGAAAACAGTTATGGGGATGTAAGCTTGGGTAAATGTGTTGGTCGATAAAATGATTAAGTTATAAAGAAAGATCACACATTGGGGTTCTGGATTCGCTACGGGGCCTGTTTCTATTTATTCAGTTTGATTTGAGGAGAAACGCGCACAATCTATCCAGATTGTCAAGGTTTCTCATAAAGAGGTTCGTTTTTACATAATTAATCCGAAAATATGATTTTTGATCACTCTTGGTGTTCTGATATTCCCGCAGGTTCGTTAATCACGAACTTGCCGGTTTTTATCAGAATTGAATTTGTTTAATTTTCTAATTAGCATAATTAATTAAAATTAATCATTAAATTATGAAAATTTAGCCACTTATCAAATAAAATATTTAGATTTTTATAAAAATATTTCTGAAATTATGTACTGGTTTATTAATTTATAAAAAGTCATTTTACTTGCTATATTTAGCCTGAAAATCGTCAGTTTATCCCAAACGATTTTCAAAAAATCCACAAAAACTTTTGGATGCTCAAATTATATACCAAAACCATCTATATCAATTCCAGAATGTAACAACATTGTTCAATATTCGTTTTAGACCAAAAACGGCTATGAAAATTCCAATAAACGCAAATGTAGAAAACATATTTAGGATTTTCCAAATGACCCCAAATTTCATATGTGATCATAACATACCAAATCTGAGTTCCCCAAATAATTTCATAATTTTTCAAGCATTTTAACTATTTTTCCCAAATAAACATCCCAATTCGGTAATAAATTTACCAAATATTCTCGGATGGTCGAAAAATTACCAAATTTGAGCAGGGACTCAATGATATGATCCCTGATGTCTCTGAAAAATTTCAAAACCTAACAATATGCACATCACAATCAAATCCTAAACAACCCGTAATCGAGTGTTTCGGTATTACCTTAGCGGTTTTGGTTTGTTTTCGCCATTCTAATCAAGTTTTCGGGTTCTTGTTCTTCTATTCAAGCTAGATACAGGTCCTATATAACAAACCAAGCAAGTTTCATCAACACCACAACCCCTTAACTTTGGGTTTCGGCTAGGTTATAAAGCCAAACTTTTAAACCGTAAAAACGTCGTTTAAACCCTCTAATCCGTGTTTATGGTCAAAAAACTATCAAACCATGTTAATAACCATATGTGAGATCAAAATATATTTTTGTACCATTTTTAGGGTTTTTGCATGGTTAGAATTGATTTTTACTAATCAAATCATGTTTTATAAAAGAAACATGCAAAAATCAAGCTATAATGATCTAATAAATTAACTTTACCTTAGGTTTTATGTAAGTATGAAGAGTTCAGGAGCTTGTCCAGAAGTTGGGAAATAATAATGCTAAAATATCATGTTAAGTAACTTAAGTATGAAGAAAGACTTAGGAGGTGAGTATTCAAAAATGGCGGCCAGACCTAAGGGGTTTCCTTTGGACCCCATTTTTGACTACTTTCCTTGGTTTGTGTGCCCGAACATAAAATCCCAAGTCCAAATTTATTCCGGGTTCGGTTTTTTTTGCGCGAAAAATATATCGGGTACGAAAAACAGCGCGAAATCGAGTGTTTCTTTTTGTGAAAGAAAAAAGCCGCCCCGCCGCAGCAGGCGGGTTGCTTCCTCTGTCGTCTTTTTCGGCCATTCTCTTGTAAAATTAGAAAAACACACTTTTTTTTGTAAAAATCTAAAATATTTATACGGATCGCTTAAAACATTCCAAGCAAGTGTTTTGTATGTCTTTTTTGGCTTAACGGATGATACAGTGCTTGGTTTGTAACTATCTTTCGCGTTTAAATCTATAGCGGGTAGTTAAACGAGCACGTTTTCGTTTAACTTGTTTGCTTTCGAACTAAGGCCATAATATTAATATGTTCGCTTATATTAATCGTATATCACTTATAAAAGGCCCCCTGGGATCATAACCAGACCTGTGTTCGATCGATACGTAATAAGCGTTTATTTGCTTAATCGGTAAGTACGTACTGAGGTGTACTTGGTTTTGTCTCAATTGTTACATTCTCCCCCTGTTAGAAAATTTCTTCCCTGAAATTCTATATACCAGTTAGAAGCTTTTTAGTAATAAACAAAAATATTTGTTTTCTGTTAGGCTATATTTTGTGGTTTATGCTTAGTATTGTTAGACTTAGATTGGGCTTAGTTGAGCATTTATATGTGAACCGAAATCTACTAATTTTGGTGGGCATCATGGTGACATTTGAGCCAAAACAAGGTACACCTCAGTACGTATTTACCGATTAAGCAAATAAACGCCTTTTGCGTAACAAACGAACGATTAACCGAACGGGTCGGTTTATGACCCAGATATCTCGGGGGGCCATCTGTAAGTGATATACGATCTATACAAGCTAAAATACTAGAAATATGATCTTAGTTTGATAGCAAACAAGTTAAACGAAAATATGCTCGTTTAACTACCCGCTATAGATTTAAACGGGAAAGATAGTTACAAACCAAGCATTGTATCATCCGTTAAGCTAAACACTTATTTGAAATGTTTTAAGCGATCCATGAAAATATTTTGATTTTTACAAACATATAGTATGTTTTTATAATTTTACACAAAACTAGCCGAAAAACACTCGTTTTCCCGCTATTTAACGCACCCGATAAGTTTTTCGTGCCAAAAACCAAACCCGAACTAAATTTGGACTGGGCTTTTCGTATTTGGGCTTGAGAAACCATATTATTGGGCCAAAACAGCCCAAAGGGGAGGCCCATGGAGTTCCGATCGGACCAGCCCACCCCACCCCCCATTTTTTTATAAAACTTATTCCACAAGCTTGTTTATTCATTTTGCTTTATAAAAGTTGAGGTCCAAGCAGCTGCAAGCTGATTTTCCAGAAATCCTTCAAACCCTAAGGTAAGGAGCTTAAATAAGTAGCTTTTGTACTTGTTTAACCTTGATTAATACCATAAAAACATGTCCTGACTACTAAAAACCATTCCTAACCATGTAAAAATCCCAAAAATGGTCCATAAACATGTTTTGATCATACACATGGTAAGGAACCTGTTTTGATAGTTTTTTTTTTGGCCATAAACACGGATTAAAGGGTTGAAACGGCGTTTTTACGGTTTAAAAGTTCGTTTTTGTGCACTAGCCGAAACCCTAAGTTAAGGGCTTTTATGTTGATGAAAAAATTTCTTGGTTTGTGATATAAGACTTGTATCTAGATTGCTTAGAAGCATAAGAACCTGAAAACTTGATTAAAAAGTCGGAAACGAGCCAAACCCGCTAAGGTAATGCCGAAACACTCGCTTACGGGCTATTTAGGTTAATGTTGTGATGTGCATATTATTAGGCCTTGAAATTTTTCAGGGACATTAGGGACCATGTCAATGAGTCCCTGTTCAAATTTGGTAATTTTTCGACCATCTGAGAATTTTTGGAGATTTTATTACCGAATTGGGACGTTTATTTGGGAAAAATAGCTAAAATACTTCAAATTATGAAATTTTTCTGAGAACTCAGATTTGATGTATTTTGATCACATATGAATTTTGGGATTATTTGGAGAAGTTTAAAGGTGTTTTGCTTATATGCGTTCGTGTAAATTTTTATAGCCGAAAAGAATATTGCACGAGCTTTTTACATTCTGGAATTGATACAGGTTGATTTGGGACATGATTTGAGCATTCAAGAATTTTTGTGGAATTTTTGGAAATTGTTTGGGGTAAACGGACGATTTTTAGGCGAAATATAGCTGATAAAATGAATTTTTATAAATTAATAAATCAGTAAATAAATTCCAGAAATATTCTTATAAAAATCTACATATTTTAATTGATAAGTGGTTAAATTTTTATAATTTAATGATTAACAGTTAATTAATTATGCTAATTTGAATATTAAACAAATTCATTTTTTATAAAAACCGGCAAGTTTGCGACTAGCGAATCTGCGGGAATATCAAAACACCAAGAGTGATCAAAAATCATATTTTTGGACTAATTAAGTAAAAACAAACTTTTCTATGAAAAACCTTGACAATCCGAATGGATTGTGCGCGTTTCTTCTTAAATCAAATTGAATAAACGGAAACGGGTCTCGTGGCTAATCCGGGACCCCAGTATGTGATCTTTCTTTATAACTTAATCATTTTGTTAACCAATACATTTACCCAAACTTATTTTCCAATAACTGTTTTCTGAACGTGTAAACGAACAACTTGGCCCAGCTGGGAAAACGGGAATCTGAGCCAAGTTCGGTTTTAAGTATTAGACATTGAACAACATCACAACCTAAGCCTATTGCCACTTTCTGGGCGTTCCAGCTACGCCCAGATTAGTTAAACAGCCCAGTTTAGTATTGAGATTATAATAATATTAAAATATTAATATTATTATAATATTGATTATAGGAAATACTGATAGCAGACCGAACAAACTACGGGCTGATACAGTACTGATTATCTACTAAATCGTGAGTTTCATGACCCCACTCTTTAAACAGTTTTACGAACTTTTGGGGTGAAAAGCATGTTTGATTACATATACATACATGAAACATGTATTGATGGAATTATCTAAGTGCTAACACACGAAAGTCCCCACGATCATAGTGATTAACTTCGAGCCGGTGGCTTGTGAATAGTACTATTGGTTTGACAAACCCAAATGGAATCGGCCTGGTTTCCGTGTCACATAGCGCCGTTTGCACATAACCATATTTATACAAACAGGCTATGTAGTGTTAGACATAGCTACCGGGGCATGTTGTGGGTGGAAGGGGGCCACAGTGGTTGATTGAGAGTGGGAAATGGATGCACACAGCACATATAGTCAAGGCTTCATTGTAGCTTAGCATAATTAAATTATTTACATTCATTTACATACATACATACTTATTTCATGATTACAAGTGTTAACTTGTGAATACTCATTACTGTTTTCTTGAAACTCGTGAAACTCACCAACTCTAGTAGTTGACCCGTTTTAAACTGCTTTTCAGGTGTACCTAAAGCGGAATGATTTGGTGATCTGTTGCTTGCCTGAGGTATGTGGTTGATGCTATGTGAATAGAAGCAAAGGTGTTAGTAGTAAGAACGTATAGTTAATGAACTAGTTTTGTTTGTATCACCTAGACTGTAAAACAATGATAGAACAAAGAAATGTCATATATTGTAAATTAGTGTGTAATGTTTCTTTATAAACAATATGTTGATACCAGATGTGTCTGTTACATTCCCGTTTTACGCTTCCGCATTGTGCTAGTCGGGGTGTGACATTTACTTTGTGTTGGGCTTAGGTATGGTATATGTCTATAAATACCATGCATTTCGCCTTGTAAAGGGTTGGTCATTTGTTAGTATTGAAGCCGTGACATTGCGTAAGTTGTTAAGGGCTTAAGCACCGACGTATAATATACGTGTGTTTTGAAGCCTTTCTTGTGTGTTCTTATTCCTATTATCATTCATGTATTGAATCAACACGTTGTTATTTTCCGCATTTCATCGTGTATTTGGTATCACATTGCAAGATCCTCCGACACGGAACTTACAATTGGTATCAGAGCCTATAGACTTTTTCTAGGCTCGGTTATTGGTGATATCAAGGATTCTACCGGTGATTTACGGGTGTGTGTTTCGGTTGAAGAATTCTGGATCATGAAGATAGATTGTTCTTCGTGTTCTTTGGGTTGTTGAAGTTTTTCTAGAAAAGATTTGGGTCAATCATCAAATTAAATTCAAATCCCTTCATTCTCTGGATTTGATTCTATCTTTAAGTTTACCAAATCAAGAACATTCCTTAATTCTCGGGATTTGACTAAATCTTCAAAGATTTCCATATCAAGAGCCTTGATAGTTTTCGGTTGATTTTATTGGGTTCAAGGGAAAATTTGATAGTTCTCTGTCAATAATCATAGTTCTCTATTAAGTTTCAGAGTTCTCTGTCAATAATCATAGTTCTCTGTTAAGTATCAGAGTTCTCTGTCAATAATCATAGTTCTCTGTTAAGTATCAGAGTTCTCTGTCAATAATCAAAGTTCTCGGCCACTGTTCAAAGTTTTGGTTAAGTTTCAACGTTGTCGGCTACTTTTCAAGGTTCTCGGTTACTTGTAAGGTTCTCGGGTTTCTGGTTGCGTTGGGCCCAGCTCAGGTGGGCTTTGGATTTTGTTCAAGTGGGCTTATGATTCATTGGGCCAGTCATACGAGGTAATTTCATAGCCTTCACCTCCACCAAATCCTCTAAGGTAAGTCCTGTATTATGCTCCCAATCATGTATTGATAAGGTAGGACTGTATAAAATTCACAATAGTAATATGCTTAGAGAGATGGAGGGAATTAAATATGAAAATGCTACCCTTAAGAAATTGGAAAATGCTTTAAAAGGAAAACTAGAGGCACAACAAAAGGATTTCTCAAAACTTCAATCCGATTTCAGCATAAAATGTTGTCACCACCTAGATGCTAAAAAGAAAATTTCTGAACTAACCGCCGAGTTAGATGCATCCAAGTTGGAGATAGATAAATTAACTAATAAATTTGAAAATGCTGAATTCAACTTTAAGAAATTTGATGTCTCTAGTGTTGTAGTTGAGTCAATGATTGAAAAACAGTAAAAATGGAAAGAGAACAAGGGTGTGGGTCTTGGGTACAACATGGTTCCTCCTCCATATAATAATAACTATACTAGTCTTCCTCTTACCAAGGAAGAAGAAAAAAAGGAAAAATGTATGCAGTATGGTAAGTCAACTACAAATGACAAGGGTATGGTTGGTTCAATCACAATAACTGAATCAACATCCGGGGTGAACCATTCTAATTTGTTTACTTCATGTGCAGATGAAGTAATAGTTGAGGATTGCACTGATGAGGATGATGATTCACCTATTAATTCTCATGTTGCTTTGAATTTGCCTGCTTTGAATACTATTGCTACAAATGTTTGTGTGAGCTCTGTTTTAAAGAGCAAAGACAATCGTGTGGTTGACTTCTCTAAAACTTCTAAAAGCAGTGATCCGCTTTTTAATAAACTTGATAAAAATAAGAATTTTCATAAATATTCATCACCCAAGTTTGTTAAAGAAGGAAGTTCACGTACTTGTAACTGTGAGAAATCCAGTACTAAGTCCAATGGTGGACAAATAGACTCACACAACAGAGCAAGACTGGGAATCGACCACAACAACTTTTTCGTTAAAAGGCAAACCTGCTTTAACCGTGGCATTCCCGGTCACATTTCTAGAAACTGTTCTCGTCTCCCGTATGTTCCATATTACAGACGCCATCAGAGGACTATGCTTCAAAATACCTACAAGAATTTTAACTCTAATAAAATGAGGTATTATACGGCAAAGCCCTCTGACGGTGATTGGAGGAGAAACAAGGCTGACAGGTCAAGTTCCTATCAGACCAAGCCTAATTCGGTTCAAAAGCAGAACGGAAACTTGATTTCGACTCCGAGGCCTCAGAATCAAAATTGTTTAGAAGGTCAAAGTCAAATGTGTATTCCGTTTGCAAACCGGAGACGAAGCAAACCATCTGTACAAACAATAAAGTTTTAAAACCTAAATACAGATGGTTGCCTAAGTCTCCGGTGACCAAGTCATCAAAGCCTTCCTGTTCGATCTTTGATAAGCAGGAAGACATGTCATGGCAACCCGTGACACGTTGAATAAGTCAGGTTTACCCAGAATGACTATGGACTGGGTACCTAAGACTAACTAATCTCGCACATCGTGCAGGAACAGCTATGGAGGAATATCATCAGACTGTGGTATATTGATAGTAGCTGTTCCAGGCACATGATAGGAGGCATCTCTCAGTTGGACGACATTCAAATTTGTAATGGAGGGTATGTTTCCTTTGCGGGATGAGAGAATGGAAAGATTACACAGAATGGTGTAAGAGACTGCTGTTCTCAGGTTATCTGGATGCAACATCAATTGCTGGATTACGGTTTGAAATTTCTTGACACTCCTATTTTTTGTGATAATGATGCTGCCATTGCCATTGTTAAAAACTCGGTTCAGCATTCTAAACCAAGCACATCGATATCAAAATTCATTATATTCGTGACTGTTACGACCGGAAATTAATTCATCTTGAACAGGTCCACACTGATAATAATGTGGCAGACCTATTTACGAAACCGGTCTAAACAGCCAGATTCAATGTGCTTGTAGGGTTTCTTAAGATGTTGCGATTTGATGACTGAGTATATTTTTGAGGTTTAAATTGTGTACATCAATTTTTTTTTGTCATAATTTCTGTACAAATTTAGGGGGAGAAAAGAAAAATACAAAAAGAGTGTGTGTGTAAAAATACAAAAAGAGTGTGTGTATGTTCTTAAAAAAATAAAAAAAAAATTTAAACATTTTGTTCTGTTGCTTAAAATCATGCCGGTTACTCAAGTTCAACGGACATATTTTATATGTTTGGTCCGTCATCAATTTTTGACTCACGGGATAGCCATTAACCTTAGGACTGAAAGCAACTGGGGCGACTGAACTTACATAAAGAAAAAAAAATCTTTTCTTGATTTAACTATCTGTTTAAGTTATTTCACTGAAAATTATGTCGGCTGCCTAAGTTTGAGGGACACATATTATTATCTGTCTGGTCCTATCGTCTTCCTTTAGACACATAGGATAGTCATTCACCTAAAAATCAAGGGTAACTGGGGTGATTGAATTTAAAATTGCCTTCTAAGTTATCATCTGGGAAGTGATATTATTATTCAGCTAAAGCTTTCTAGAAGCTTAAAATATTTTTAATGAAAATTGATCCAACCTTTGTGAAATGATAGATAAATTGATTTTGTGTGCATAACGTGTGAAGTTATTTGGCTAAAAAGGCTTTTGATTAGTCATTGATGTGTATGGTAGCTTTCCATGATAATTAAAAATTTGAAGTGATATAAACTAAATCTGCTAAACTTATTGTGGAGAGTCATTTTGAAGATGTTTGCATGTCCCTAAATACATCTCTCCGAATGATAGGTAGAAAAGAAATTACCCAGTCATACACGAGCCCGTTAGTGTCTTGATCGCAAAAATAAAAAATAAATAATCATTTGAAGCATAAAAATAAAAAAAAATATGAAAATTATTGTCATTCAAATTTGTTTTCCAAAAGCTTAAAGGGGTCCCAAGGAACTACAGGGGTGGGGCATACAAATAAGTCCTAAACATCCTGAATGTAAGGCTTGTAAGTCCGGATGGCATGTAAGTCCAACGTTCAACCTTAAAGCTTAAAATTATTTTTGTATAGAGAAAATCTTTTGATCAAGCGCTAGGGGGTTGGAGTCAAATTGGGGTGATCTGGGGAAAGTCAAATACGCTTTGAGAAGAGATAAGGGGCATCATAGGTCCATAAGTGATGTCCCTATAAGCTTTATGCCTAATTGAATCTAAGCATATCACTGGTGCAATAAAAATCATGCTAAGTTTCTAATTACCTGCTATCAACCTTTTCACTATTACACAATAATGCTGAAAATGAATCATTGTGAAAGCATCCTAATCAATATGATTTCATGTTCGGATCTTTTCTTAAAAGGGTTGCTTGTTTTAAGACAGCTGAAATTTGATCCCAAAATATGCTAAATCTACTGAAGGCTAGATGGTTAATCATTTTTGTTTTAGTTTAGTTTTTATTCTAATTGTATTTTATTTTTAATTTTTTATTTTTACCTCATGACTGCTCGTGTCGAAACAAATGTCTTTAAGAAATCGTTTTTATCATGAATCGCGATTGTTTTTTAGATCATGAAATTTGACGGCTGCTAGTCTTGATCCTTGGGCCATTCTGTTTGACCAATGTGTCCATAATATTTGTGTTCTTGGCCCAGTCATCTTTGGCCCAAGTTGTTTGTGTTAATGGTGTTCTCGTTCCATCCGGTTTCTCGGCCCAGATGGGTATCTCAGAAGTTCAAAGGTTTTGTTTACAGATTTGATTAAGTTTGGAAGGGAGTCAAAGTGGTTTATCAAGGTCTTCATCCGTTGGTCAAGTTTGGAAGATTTGCTGAGATCGAGGCAGATGTTGATGCTGCTGGTGCAGCTGTAGGTGAGGAACATATGGTTCATGCTCAAAGGTACAACAGTCAGTACCTACTGCTGAACAAGTTAAAGAGTTCGAAGCGTTCAAGAAAAAGGTCCTGTTGACTGCATTGAAGCCTCCTCAATTAGTCACTGCGACACATGTTGAAGATGATATTGACGAAGAGCCATCCACCGATCTTATTCCATGCAAACAACGAAAGAAAGATCCGAGACCGGGTGTGCGGGCTAGTGATGTGATACCTACTACTCAACTAACTGTTGCTGAGCCCGTTGCTGATTGAAGCTCAGACAGCTCAAGGCCCTTCTAATGCTGCTCAACAAACTCAAGAACAGATTTTTGAAGATATTCTCGAGCACGACTAAAATCAAGCAATAAACCAAGGGGGAGATTGTTGGGCTATATTTTGTGGTTTATGCTTGGTATTGTTAGACTTAGATTGGGCTTAGTTGGGCATTGATATGTAAACCGAAATCTACTGATTTCGGTGGGCTTTACTTTGTGTTGGGCTTAGGTATGGTATATGTCTATAAATACCATGCATTTCACCTTGTAAAGGGTTGGTCATTTGTTAGTATTGAAGCCGTGACATTGTGTAAGTTGTTAAGGGCTTAAGCACCCGACGTATAATATACGTGTGTTTTGAAGCCTTTCTTGTGTGTTCTTATTGCTATTATCATTCGCGTATTGAATCAACACGTTGTTATTTTCCGCATTTCATCGTGTATATGGTATCACATTGCAAGATCCTCCGACACGGGACTTACATTTTCATTTTCAAATGTATATAATTCCCCGTTATAAGGCATTTTACCGAACTTTGACCATTGAAATTCTGTTGAGTCATAACTGTTTAACTTTCCCGCCTATTATTTATAGGGGTTCTTTACAAAGTTTAGTTGTGTGTGAGTTTCCAAGTGGTACTATCTTCGCCTCGTCAATAAGGCACTTGCTTATTTCGATATATAGGAAATTACTAGTCGGACACAAAAATTTGACATTAAATATTGTTTTAGTCAATTTGCAATGAGATTAAATTTCAGGATGACTTTGTACGGTTCCGATATGTTGATGTCGACTTATCAGTTTCCTCAACTCAAATAACCTTTTCAAAGGTCAAAAATTCATTATGTACATCGATATAGTTCTTTCATTAGTTTTATGCGGCTTTCAGTTTGGTTTTGAATTCTACAGGTTTTATTTGTGGTTTCGGAATCAAATTGGATTTTGTATTTTGAGTATTTCTAAACCTTTAGCTTATTAAGGTAACGATTTACGATTTATATTCTTGCTTGTATCGTACTAGTTATAGTGTCGCTCATATAATATTATGGTAAATATTAGTATACGAGGATTACACCAGTGGAAAATGCTGGCCTTAATTTCCTCCAAGATTTAATATACAGGTGCAAGATAATTCTTCCAGTGTCTGTATTGTTCGTCTAGGTCAATCGTTTGTTTGGGAATGACAGGTTGTGCTTAAGCCGATTCGGTTTCTTAAGTTTTCTAGGAAATAAGAGGCGAAATGACAATCTTAGCCTGAAGTAATCAAAATAGACATACCAAGTCGAGATATGATTTTGTTACATAATGGTAGGCGTGCCTTTCAGTTGTATAGTTGTTATGGATCGGGAGGGAGTGTGCAAATTAAGTTAGTCGGTCAACTGGTACCCCGGACTATACTGTATTCTAGGGATGATTTATGAAAACGTGTTACGAGGCTTATAGTAATATTGTTCCCACTTCCACTGGGTGTTTCTGGTTGTTGTAACATTACCAAGGGCTTTTGATATCATGCCTTAATTCTAGCACTAGTCAGACATTCGGACCACCAATAATATTTATTTGAATGTTTGTGCATCTTATGTAACGCCCGTTAATTCCGGTTTCAAGAATTAAGGATTGTAGAGTATGTATAACTCTCGGGACTTAACCGACGTTTCTCGAAAGCCTTTACGTCATCCCGGTACGTTAATGAACTTAACTTTTCCTTCCATTTTGCCTTACACTTCAATCTGGAGGGGCTAGAGTGTAAAATATTATGTTATAACACAACCTAACCCTAGCCCCCATCTCTTTCTGCGATCGGCAGGTAGGAGCAGCCCCAAGACCACCGATTTTCCTTTTTACAGCCAATTCTAAGCCATGAAAACTTCAATTCAAGGTCGGTTTTATGATTCCCCGTGTCTTTTACACCTTAATTGATCATATTAACGCGCTTATTGGTCGTTAAGGTTGAGTTTTGATGATAACAGTTTACTGACAGATTCGTATACGTTTATTGTAGGGTCTGTAACGTGATGATAACCCATTGTTTTTGATCGATTCTTGATTTCACGATGTTCTACTTCGAGTCTAGTTTCCAGAAAGGTATAATAGTAATTTTTGGACGAGATTTGAATGGTTTTTATGAATTTATAAAATCGAGTGTCAAAACTGATGCGGGATGACGGATTCTGGTCTGTCTTCCCGACGTCATAACCTTTTTTTGACAGGTCCAAATTGGTTGGTTTCACTTTGGAAGTTAGTATTTTGAGTTAGGAACCAAACCCAATTGGAATCATTTAATTTAGTTCGGTAATGAATTTTATAAAAATAAAACTATTTTGTTGCGCACTAAAATAGCTGCACGTACCTTGCTGTGTTGGAGGAATTTTTATAATTTTTGTGTCCAATATAAAAATATAATAAAAATATTTTTATAAACCTAAGACATTTATTAAAGTCTGGTAAAAATTTCATAATTTATTTCAAAGGTTATCTTATGTAATTAAATGCATCTTCGCATGCTAAAATCTACACGTTTTACTCGTTATTGATCGATAAGTTCGTTTTAGGCTTAACCGGGGGATGTTCAATTGTGTTCTTGTCGGGGCTGTTTGAAGTGACTTTTTGCACCACAATCTTCCTAGGTATGTCCCGTATATCATACTCAAAGATCATGTTCTTAGGTGTTCGTTAAGTTGATCAACTAGTTGTAGTTTGATTGTTATGTTCGGTTGTCTAGAATTGTTGAGTTTGATGCGTTAATCGGTTGGATTAACAACCGAATCAGTTTGCATGGCCCTAGGGGAGTCCAAGGGCTGTGGAAAAATTAATTTTTTTGGTGCTCGGGGCTGTCGGGGTTAGTGCTTCATCAATCGAGTCGGCGGTGCGCGAATTTTCGTTTAAATGTTAAAGTAAGTGTTGTAAAAGGGAACCGTCAACCCTATCAACTCGGGTGACATAATTATGATGAATGAAAAGGTTTAAGATGGAATTTGGTCCATTCGGGGCTGATTTGGTTAACAAATGGTTTTAAGGATTATTTCACGCGCATTCAACCCGATTTGACTATCTTTGGGCCTTGGGCCAAGGTGTTGGGCCTTGGGCCAAGTGTTCGGCCTTGGGCAAAGTTGTAGGGCCTTGGGCCAAGTGTTGGGCCTTGGGCCAAGTATTGGGCCTTGGGCCAAGTTGTCGGGCCTTGGGCCAAGTTGTCTGGCCTTGGGCCAAGTTGTTGGGCCTTGGGCCAAGTGTTGGGCTTGTACGGCCCATTAGGCTAGAGTGTTCCTACAGTCTAGTTTAGTAACGCGTTATGTATAATTTACAGGCCCTTGCTTGTGATTTTTCCCTTAGGAACTTCCTAGCTCGTTGCAAGAATTCGATCGATCTCAGGTGAGTTCTTGATGCCCGTTTTACTCATTTTTCATTTGGGCTAGCATGCGCACCTAAATGTTTTCTTACTTGATGAAATGTTTTTAAAAAGATTTTATATAGGCTTGCTAGTATATGGTAAGCCTTGGTATGTTAAATATATATATGTGTATATACATTATTTCTTGGCCTCTATTTGGCGATGTTGTAGTCGTTTCGACTACTAATGTTGTGTATGCCTACTTTGTGTTTGCATACACTGATGTTACGTGTTTGGGTTGTACGTTTGCTCGACCCTGATGTTATACGTGGATGATATATATATATATATACTGTTATGTATATAGGGATGTTATTGAATGGATGTTTACATATACATTTTGTATATGTATGTATGAGGATGTTTAAGTTCGGTAATGATGATTAGATGGATGTACCCTTTTACTTTTAGAAAACCTTTGATATGACTATCATGATTTTAATACTGATATCTTTTACTTAAAACTTGAACTCACTCAGCTCAAGTTGACTTTGTGTGCATGTTAGTGTAAGTTTCAGGATTTGGAAGAGGATGCCTTATCGCTTGGACGTGTACGGAGCTACTTGGATGGTGAAGGGCATACTGGAAGGAAGAATTGTTTATGAATATTTTATTTCAAGGAAACTTATAAAAGTTACACTGATTTTGGTTCTTGGGCAAAATTCCCGGGTTTCGGGAACTTATTACATTTTTCATGTTTTCCGCAAAATTTATACTCCGATATGTTTGTTTTAATGGAAGAAATGGTTTTTAAGTTTATTAAATTTTACGTGTTTGGATGATTACCAACTATGGGGTTCCCGGGGTTCGGGGCCTTATATCGGCACCTAGATGAATAGAATCTTTGGAATTATGTGCTACGTCCATGATCAGGTCATATATTTTAACAAAAGTAGGAATCTAGACTCGGTTTGTTGGAGGTATAGAATTTCACGGTTTTCCCTTCCAAAGTTCTTATCGTCCCCGTACAAAATTTTGTTTTCTAAATGTTATGCTCTTAGGGCTTTCTTTTGAGCGATATTAATACGCCCGATAATGTTTGTCTAAACAATCGTTTCAAATACCCGTACTTTCTAGTGTTTAATTTCATCCCTTCATCTTGAGGCATCTGTTTTCATAATTGCACTTGTTCCACAACTCTACTCGTTTTCCTTATCCCATATTCAGTTTTGTCAGATCAATTGCAGGTCATAAGCTTCTGCGATTACTGTATTTGTGTGTTAGATGGTATAATAATAGCATGCCCATGAATTAGATGCAAAAAATAATCGTTCCATACTCCGGGTTAAGGATAGTAAAATTTTCTCGTGCGTTTTTGATTGTCGGGAAACATATGCAATAACTTTGTTTTTATGCGTTAGTACGCATTCCAGATCTTTTCGGAATGTATCACGATAGATTACAAAATCATCAGTTCCTTCTGGGAGACTTCACATAGGAGTCTGATAAATTTTCTGCCTCATCAATTGAGAAGCCATCTCTTGGTCTTTCCCAACTAATTCCAAAATTTGACAAAATTCTCTTGGTGACTCTGGTGTTTACCAGTTTTGCTCGGCTGTTTGTGAATTCCGGGTCAACTAATAATGTGTTCTAAGAATCGTACTCCTTGTAGCCAAAATTCACACTTGGACATCTTGATATACCATTCCTCTTGCCTCAACATCTCTAAGATTGTTCGTGAATGTTGCTCATTTCCTTCTTGGTTTTCAAGATATCAGGAGGTCATCGATAGCGTTATAAAGAATTTTATCGAGATACAATTTACCAACTCGGTTTGTGAGATTCATGAAAACTACATGTGCATTAGTCGGTCCGAAAGGCATAACTAAGGGTTCATAGTGACCATACCGAGCTCGATACACCAATTTAGAAACATCTTCCTCTTGGATCTTAACTTGACAATAGCCGGTTCAGAGGTCGATTTTTGAGTAGTAATTTGCGTCTTGGAGCCGATTGAACAAATCGTCTAATTATGGGAGGGAATATTGATCTTGATGGAAATTCGTGTAGTTCCAAGTAATCAACGCAAATCCCAAGTTTTCATCCTTCTTCTTTATCAACAACACCGGTGCTCCCCAATGATGATAGCTAGGTTCTATGAAATCCTTATCTAAGAATTCTTGTAGTTGTCGTTACATTTTGGAGAATGCCAGGCGATAAGGTGCCTTCGTAGTAGGAGTTGTTCCTAGGATTATGTCGGTTCGGAATTCAACTTGTCGGATAGTGGTATTCCGGGTAGTTCATCAGGAAAGACATTGGAGTATTTGAGTGATACTGGGATATCTCCTATATGTTTCGTTGGGGTTTTTATAGTTACATTTTCCAGAAATGCCATACACCCTTGGCGTAAACGCTTTAATACTTTAAGATGAGACACGAGAGGTGATATTGCACCAAACTTCTCTTCTTGTGTCATAATTGCTTCACCATCCAAGAGAGGAATTCTAATATTTAATCATCACACACAATTTCCGCCTTGTATTTAGCTAACCAGTCCAAACTGACAATCACATCGATGCTTCCTAACTATACTTGGAGTAGATCAATAAGAATCGGTTGGTCGTTTAAGATAATAGGACAGTTTTGGAATATTTGGTTAACAGTTATAGGTTTATCTTTAGTGAAGTCTATAGCATAAAGATCTATTAGTTCACTAACCGGTGCGTTTCGCAAGGATAAGAAGTTAGTGGGAATAAGACTTCTATCAGTATCTATATCAAACGAAGTTGAAGCTTACTAATCATAAATTACGGATGTACCCTCCACAACAGTTAGGTCTTGTCGTTCTTTATCTGACTCAATCATTGAACGCGGCCTCTAGTCGAGTTAGACGTCAATGTTTGTTCTTGTTTTAACATGGGATAATTCCTTTTGGAGCGTTTCGTACTTCCACACTAAAAGCAAGCATGAGGGTTTGTCATAGGTTGTAAGCGAATTGGTTGCGATTGTGATACTATAAGTGGTGAGGTTAGAACGATTAGTTTACAGTGTTCATAATGGTTTCACGGCTACAGGCATAGTATCCAATTTTCCCGGTTTTATGACACACCTTTATTCGACATCCCCTTTAGTAAAGTGTCATTGTATATGTTTAATTCTGAGCTAGAGTTGATTGTCATATTATTTTGAGTTGTAGGGTGAGCACGTTTAAATTGTTGTAGCTCTTGTACCTATGTTTCATGATTAGATCGTTTTGTACTAGATGATTTTCTGGTATTCTCAACACACCTTTACTGATCGAATTCAAAGCTACCACCCCGACTTGTGTTACGGCATTTTTAAAGATTTAGTGGTAAACTGAATTAATTAAAGTTCATACTTCTGAGGCTACAAACTATGGCACCATTCGAGCCATATCGTTAAAACAGTTCGTGTATCCCAATTAGTCCGTACCTTTCTTTTTCAGTTTCCCGTGTTTGTATTCTAATTTCTAGATTTCATTCCTTGGACGAAAATGTTTTAATAAAAGGGTTTTAAGTTTTGTCCAAGTCATACGGTTGGTTGCCTCTTGTTCCCGAATTTGTACAATTGTTATCTATCACATATGTGATGATCAATTTCTGGTATTGATAACAGATTTTATCGCTTCAATTCCTTTTAACCAACCCATTTACTCTTTTAGTACCACTAGAATTTATAGGTTTGCACAACGCAATTTATTTAAACGAGTATTCCCGTTGTGAAGGATCACGGTTGTTACGACCAGTATTCATGTTCGGTAAAAGATTTTGTTGCGAATGGCATTTAGTGGGAGGATTTATCATTATCGGTAGTAGCATTAGTGCTCGATGGAGGAGTATTATTTGTGACAATGTTCATATTTATCATGAAAATAACATTTGTAGGTGTATTAGTATTGTTTGGCAAAATAATATTCACAGCCGCTTTAGTGTTTGGCCTTTGATTTGTATTCATTGTTGTATTAATGCTGACAGCGAATCGCGCTGCGATTGTCAGAGTTACTATCGCAGTTGCCGAACAATCATTTCAGCCACAACTGCCTCAAATCACGTATTTGTTTTCTTCGGGGCCATTCTATAATGATAAACAACTAAACTTCACATATTAGTAATTTTCCCTATAACTCATTGCTCAGGGAATCACATTAGCTAACAGTCAGGTAATTCAAATAGTATACACGTATTACACATAGCAAATCATGTATTCATATACTCAGGATAGCATATAGATTTAGCCTAATAAGGCCATTGTTTGAATATATACATCGAAAATTGTCATCCCATGACAAAAAATTTTAACCCGATAAGGGTCAATGTTTGTACTATTAGATCTAAATCGTCTCCCATATCAGCATAGCACACTACCAAATGCTTGCATGGGGCATCGAAACTATACGCAACAGTGTCATACTATCCTTGTCTATCTGAGCACATATCATAACAATCCCGAATAGTTGACAACTTGTACAACAGTTATTCAGATGTAATCCCACCATTGGGTAACTATTTTATCATGTCTCACCCGTAAGTAGACAATTGTTCACTATGAGTTTAAACCGTATGTTATAATCGGGAGGCATTTGTATACTTCCCTTGGCCTTTGGATGTTAAATATAACTACAGAATATTCTTTCATCAGAATATTCAGTACCCGTAAGCATGCTGGGTCTACCAAAAGTGATGATTTATTAGTTGGGAGTAAGTATGTTTTCCATAAACCAAGACACATCATTGGTCCGCAAGCATGAGGTTTATTTTCTATGATAAATTGATCAGAGTGGCAACAATATAGGAGTGGTCGTAGATACTCGTACACAGATGATTTGATGAATATATTAGTTAAGGAGGGTTCATCAAGGTCGGTGGTACTGGTGAGGTATAAAGGAATTATTATTTTCATAGTTGGTGTATGATATAAGTATGTGGTCATGTTTTATTATAATATTAAAAATTTAATAGGATAGCTGTTATATTTATGATTTGATAAATCATTCTCTTTCCTAAGTATTTTCTTGTGAGTAGTGTTTATTTTTAAACAACGGAGGTGGAGAGATGGTAAGTAAACAGTTCAATTTACTGCTAGAAACTGGTATAGGAGATAAAGATTAGGCCCGAATCGAAAAGTGTCGTGTTCACTTGAGATGAACGTACGTAAATCACACCTTCCATGGTTCCTTTCTGAGCCTTGAATTTACGCTCGGTCTGTAATTAAATCATACAATAAGGTTTAGTTTGGATTCGCTAGAA
Organism: Bidens hawaiensis; assembly: GCF_021521415.1. Taxonomy (NCBI): domain Eukaryota; kingdom Viridiplantae; phylum Streptophyta; class Magnoliopsida; order Asterales; family Asteraceae; genus Bidens; species Bidens hawaiensis. Next base: position 647,395 of record NW_027491308.1, read on the forward strand.
CGTCCTCACATTCTCGTTTACAGCCAACATCAGTTCTTCACCCGATATGAGGCTACCTAGTTCGACAACTTTCGGTTCAACGATTCGTTCTAAAAATAATATTTTTCAATAGTGGGAATCAGAGTAAAGAATATTATTACTTAAGGCCAAATAAAATATTTTATTTGTTATGGTCAGGTACAATATTAATTAAGATAAAATATAATATTATTTTTAATAAAATACAATTTTAATTTAATATTGATTATAATCTAATATAATATTCGTTATACGAAGACTCTGTATTATCAATAGTACAGTATATACACGTATTCGTACACCTTGCTCCAAATAAGCACGTATGTATGTTATATATATACATACTCAGTATTACCTTTTATACACATATGTTGCCATTTTTACCTACCCGTACGTTCCACGACTTCTCCCCGAATTCCCTCGTAAAAGCAAGTCTGTTATTATGTTTCGGACCACAATAAATCACTGGCCCTGCAAGTTCGTCCCGGCATCCATCAGCATATAATATTAAATTATTATTTAATTATTTTCCCAGAGTTAATCGAGCCTACGGTTATATTTTAGGCACCCTAAGGGATAACCTAATCCTTTATAACCAATGGCTCTGATACCAACTTCTGTCACACCCCATTGAGCGATTTGCGGAAACGTAAAAACGAAAATGTAACAGACACCCCTGGTATTAACCACATTGTTTATAAAGAACAATATAAACTAGTTTACAATATTTTACATCGATCTAACTTTGTTTACAACTAGGTGATACAAACTAAATCCAACGCGTTAAGCGACTTTACTTCTTACTAGCACACTTGCATCAATTCACCCAGCATTGATCGCAAGTCAAACACGTAGCACATTGACTTTATAGTAAAAGTCTGGTATACCTGAAAAACATGGTAAATCGGGTTAACTATAAATAGTTGGTGAGTTTCACGGTTTTCAAGAAATCAGTTGTGCGTACAACAATCACCGTTTGTAAATACACAAGTATGTATGTATGTACGTTCACAAGTACGTTTGTTTGTATGTTTATGATGTAATTATGCTAAGCTACAGTGAAGCCTTGATTGTCTGTTCGTGATGCGTGCCTCCATTTCCTACGCTCAATCAACCACTATGGCCTCCTTTCTGCCCACAACATGCCTTGAGTAGCTATGTCTAACACTACATAGCGTGTTTGTATAATATGGTCTTGTGCAAACGGGATAGTGTCTTAGCAAACCGTGCTGGCCCCGTCTGGGTTTGTCAAACAATTGTACTATTCACAAGCCACCGACTCGAAGTTAATCACTGTGTTAGTAGGGACTTTAGTGTGTTTGCACTTAAATAATTCCCATCATCAAATAGTTCAGAGTATATATTGATATGTATTAACATGTTTTTCACCTCAAAAGTTATAAAGAAAGATCACACATTGGGGTTCTGGATTCGCTACGGAGCCCGTTTCTGTTTATTCAGTTTGATTTGAGGAGAAACGCGCACAATCTATCCAGATTGTCAAGGTTTCTCATAAAAAGGTTCGTTTTAACATAATTAATCCGAAAATATGATTTTTGATCACTCTTGGTGTTCTGATATTCCCGCAGGTTCGTTAATCACGAACTTGCCGGTTTTTATCAGAATTGAATTTGTTTAATTTTCTAATTAGCATAATTAATTAAAAATTAATCATTAAATTATGAAAATTTTGCACTTATCAAATAAAATATTTAGATTTTTATTAAAATATTTCTGGAATTATTTACTGGTTTATTAATTTATAAAAATTCATTTTACTTGCTATATTTAGCCTGAAAATTGTCAGTTTATCCCAAACGATTTCCAAAAATTCCACAAAAACTTCTGGATGCTCAAATTATATCCCAAAACCATCTGTATCAATTCCAGAATGTAACAACATTGTTCAATATTCTTTTCAGGCCAAAAACGGCTATGAAAATTCCAATAAACGCAAATGTAGAAAACATATTTAGGGTTTTCCAAATGACCCCAGATTTCATATGTGATCATAACATACCAAATCTAAGTTCTCCACAAAATTTCATAATTTTTCAAGCATTTTAACTATTTTTTCCCAAATAAACATCCGAATTCGGTAATAAATTTGCCAAATATTCTCGGATGGTCGAAAAATTACCAAATTTGAACAGAGACTCAATGATATGTTCCCTGATGTCCCTGAAAAATTTCAAAACCTAACAATATGCACATCACAATCGAATCCTAAACCGCCCGTAATCGAGTGTTTCGATATTATCTTAGCGGTTTTGGTTTGTTTTCGTCATTCTAATCAAGTTTTCGGGTTCTTGTACTTCTATGAAAGATAGATACAGGTCCTATATAACAAACCAAGCACGTTTCATCAGTACCACAGCCCCTTAACTTAGGGTTTCGGCTAGGTTATAAAACCGAACTTTTGAACCGTAAAAACGTCGTTTAGACCATGTAATCCGTGTTTATGGCCAAAATACCTATCAAACCATGTTAATAACCATATGTGAGATCAAAATATATTTTTGGACCATTTTTATGGTCAAAGCATGGTTAGAATTGAATTTTACTAATCAAAGTTCATGTTTTATAAAAGAAACATGTAAAAATCAAGCTATAATGACCCAATTAATTAACTTTACCTTAGGGTTTTATGTAAGTATGAAGAGTTCAAGAGCTTGTGTCCAGAAGTTGGGAAATAATAATGCTAAAATATCATGTTAAGTAACTTAAGTATGAAGAAGGACTTAGGAGGTGAGTATTCAAAAGTGGCGGCCGGACCTAAGGGGGTTTCCTTTGGGCCCCATTTTTGACTACTTGCCTTGTTTTGCGTGCCCGGACATAAAATCCAAAGTCCAAATTTATTTCGGTTTCAGTTTTTTTTGCGCAAAAAATATATCGGGTATAACAAATAGCGCAAAATCGAGTGTTTTTCAGCCTTTCTCTTGTATAATTAGAAAAACACACTTTTTGTTTGTAAAAATCAAAAATATTTTTATGGATCTCTTAAAACATTCCAAATAAGTGTTTGTATGTCTTTTTTGGCCTAATGGATGATACAGTGCTTGGTTTGTAACTATCTTTCGCGTTTAAATCTATAGCGGGTAGTTAAACGAGCACGTTTTCATTTAACTTGTTTGCTTTCGAACTAATGCCATAATATTAATATGTTGGCTTATATTAATCATATATCACTTATAGAAGCCCCCCCGTGATATCTGGGTCATAACCAGAGCCGTTCGGTTAATCGTTCGATCGATACGTAATAAGCGTTTATTTGCTTAATCGGTAAGTACGTACTGAGGTGTACCTTGTTTTGTCTCAATTGTAAAAGTTCATGATCCCCCTTCTTACATTTTTACGTTTTGGGCTAGCATACACACCATATTACAACTTTACCCGATTTTACTCGTTTAAACTAATTGGATGGTATTACATGGCCTTACTCGCGTTTGTGGGTTCATGAAAATATGTGTGAATTATATTCTATGCCTTAGGATATTTGAGACTCGTTTATGGTCATATATATTCCTTAAGGTTATATATATTACTTATGGCCTAGGCTCAAGAATATAGGCTTACTTGTATCATAGCATGCCTTGAGATGATATTTATGTATGTATACACATGTGGTACTTTATGACCATTGGCTTACTTTCATTGCGACATATTCCGGAATGATATATACATATATATATATACATACGTATGTTTATACATGCGTTACTTTATGGCCAATAATTGGCGATGTTAATTAGTCGTTATCGAATAAGGATGTTTGCGTATGCCTACTTTGTGTTGCATATGGATGGATGGTGACCTTGGCCGGGCCAAACTGTACTACTTAGGTTCTAAAATCATGTGGCGGGCCCTGGAAAGCCCGTAATGGGGGGAGGTTCGTGTGGCATGATCACCATCGGATGGAATGTTGCGTGTTTGGGTTGTACGTGTGCTCGACCCTGATGTTATTACTTGGATGTTAAGCATAGGGATATAATTATATAGATATATAAGTATGAATACTTATTGTTTATTATGCCCTAACTGTCCAGGTCCCGTTTTTATATTTAAACCCTTGGAATGATTTATTTAAATGTCAATTGTTAAACTTAAACTCACTCAGCTCAAGCTGACTTTGTGTGTATGTTAGTGTGAGTTTTAGGTTTAGAGGAGGATGCTTACCGCTTGCACGTGCTCGAGACTACTTAGACGGTTGAAGGCATATCTGGTCGGGGATTTTAATAATGAACACTGTTTCTTTTTAACTATGACTAGATATATCTAAAGTTTGTTTTGGGCATCATTCCCGGCTTCGGGGAACTTGTTTTAGTACTTGTGATTTTCCGCTTATTATATACTTTGAACAGGTTTTAAAATAAAATGAATTGCTTTGGGTTTAAAATCACATTTTCCCGGTTTTGAAAATTTTGATATTCCTTATTCCGCTATTTAATACTCTGAAACGATTTTAATAAGAGGAATTTGTTAGGCTTTAAATTTTTGAGAATTTTTGGATATGATGACCAACTGTAGGTTTCTCGGGATTCGGGGTCTTACAAGTTGGTATCAAAGCCGTGGTTCGAGGGATCCGAGCATCCCCAAATGCTTGGACTCGAACTATAAAGGAAGGGACTAAAAATGCCAACCGCGAGTAGCTGCACGCCAGGAGGTAAATTTTAATTATGTAGTCATTCTTACAAGTTTTAAGATTTCATTTCGTAAATAATTTCTTAAGTTTAAGATGGGATGCTGATATGGTTGGGGCAGGGGGTGCTTAGGATGGGCAGGTAAAGTAAACAATTAATAAAACTTGATCAACGTTATTGGCAGTTTACCGTTACCTACCATGTTCTAAATGCCACTTGTGCTTGACTGTGTTAGGGTTCTGTCTTTGTAGGGATAGGATACGGCTAATGCTCGTGTCTTAGCGTTAATGTTCATGTCGTTCTTTAAATTTTTCCGCCCATTTCTCATCCTCTTGAACGTTTCACGCGTGATTGTTTAGCTGAGGCGTAGCTTGCTATCACTCTAGGTTCTTTTCTTTACTTCTTGAGGTTTAAGCGTCGTTCTTGTTTGACTCGGGCGTTAGTAGAGGTTTTGTCCCTATCGTCCTCTTGTGTATTTAGATGATTAGGTTTCGTCTCTATCCGCACCCGTTCCTGTCACGACGGGATTCGGGGACGAATCCCATTTTTAAGGGGGTAGACTTGTAACGTCCATAAAATTTCGTATAAAGGGTTATGCCTAACAAAGCTTGTATATTCTCGAGATTTATCCGCCATTCCTTGGAGACCTTCTCGTCATTCCCGTAAGCTAAATTTATTAATTTCCATTCCAAGATGTTGCATCTTTCATAATTGAGGGGCTAAAGTGTTTATTATTATATCATAACAAGAAAAACCCTAGCCCCCCACCATAATTCTGATCGGCAACAGCTAGGGGAGGCTCCTCCTCTATTTCTGTGCAGGTTCCAGCCATTCTCCGGCCTCCCGAGTCTAACTCAAGGTCGGTTCTATCATAGGATAACTCTTTTTCGCCATTAAACCCTTTGTTGAACACGTTAGGGTTGAGTTTTGATTATTACAGTTTCTGACAGATTCGTACTCGTTTATTCTTCGGTCTGTAACTTGATGAAAATTTATTGTTTTTGATCGATTCTTGTTTCCATGATGTTCTACTTTGAGTCTAGTTTCCAGAAAGGTATAATATGTAATTTTTGGGCAAGATTTGAATGGTTTTTATGATTTTATAAGATCGTGTGTCAAAGCTGATACGGGGTGACGGATTCTGGTCTGTCTTCCCGACATCGTAACTCTTTTTTGATAAGTCCAAATTGCTTGATTCCACTTCTGAAAGTTTATATTTTGAGTTAATATTACAACCCAATTGGAATCATTTAATTTGTTATGGTAATGATTTAAACATATAAAACACTTTTGCTGCGCATTGAAATAGCTGCACATACCTTTCTGTGTTGGAGAAATTTTTATGATTTTTGTGTCAATTGGAAAAATATAATAAAAATACTTTTAGATACCCAAGAAATTTATACAACTCTGGAAAAAATTTCATAATTTATTTCTATGGTTTTCCTATGTAATAAAATACATCTTTGCATGCCAAAATCTGCATGTTATACTAGTTATTGATCGATACTTTCGTTTTATGCTTAACCGGTGGCTGCCCTTTTGAGCATCTTTCGGGGCTGTTTTAATTGAAGTTCTTGCTCCATCATCTTCCTAGGTAAGTCTTGTATATCATACGTTAGTATTGCGAGCTATAGCATTCGTTTGATTGGTCATTTGTTAATAGTTTGAAAGTTAGTGTTCGATTGATTAGATTGTCGAATTGTTGCGTTTACGTGAGGTTTGAATGAATTAACAACCAATTCAGCTCGGGTAACTTCGGTCTCATATACAGGCTGTTGGAAAATTATTTTTTTTAAGTATTGGAGTTGAATTGGTTGTCGGTTACTCAAATGGGTCGGTACGACGCGAATTCGCGTTTATTTGGTAGTTGGTGTGTTGTGCGTGCGAGTTACCGACCCATCCAACTCATGTAGTGTCGTGTGGGCTAGTAGGCTGTGAATTTATCAAATTGGGTCAACACGGGGCTGAGTTGGATGTTAAGTGCCTAAACAACCCTTAAACGCGCATATTAGTCTCACCTAGTGCTTCCGGGGGTAATTTGGGAATTCTTTGTTCTCGGGAGTAACTATGGGTGGTTTTGGTAAAGATAAGGCCCCGGGGGCTGTTTTAAATGAATTTGGCGAGGTCTAGGCGTTAGGTAGAGCAAACAATATTATAACGCCTCGTAGGATAAACGAGTCAATTCGGTACCGTTAGTAATTATTGTTCGTAATCCGACAGGCTTTTGAGTTGTGGGAGTACTTAAGGGTCCTCAAGCCCGTTGTGATTGTGTGCCTCGTGTCAGGTGAGTTCATGATGCCGCTTCTTACATTTTTGCGTTTAGGGCTAGCATACATACCATATTACAACTTTACCCGATTTTACTCGTTTAAACTAATTGGATGGTATTACATGGCCTTACTTGTGTTTGTGGGTTCATGAAAATATGTGTGAATTATATTCTATGCCTTAGGATATTTGAGACTCATTTATGGTCATAAATATTCCTTAAGGTTATATATATTACTTATGGCCTAGGCTCAAGGATATAGGCTTACTTGTATCATAGCATGCCTTGAGATGATATTTATATATGTATACGCATGTGTTACTTTATGACCATAGGCTTACTTTCATTGTGATATATTCTGGAATGATATATATATATATATATATATATATATATATATATATATATATATATATATATATATATACACGCATTACTTTATGGCTAATAATTGGCGATGTTAATTAGTCGTTATCGACTAAGGATGTTTGTGTATGCCTACTTTGTGTTTGCATACGGATGGATGGTGACCTTGGCCAGGCCAAACTATACTACTCAGGTTCTAAAATCCTGTGGCGGGCCTTGGAAAGCCCATAAGGGGGGAGGCTCTTGTGGCATGATCACCATCGGATGGAATGTTATGTGTTTGGGTTGTACGTATGCTCGACCCTGATGTTATTACTTGCATGTTAAGCATAGGGATATAATTATATAGATATATAAGTATGACTACTTATTGTTTATTATGCCCTAATTGTCCAGATCCCGTTTTTATATTTAAACCCTTGGAATGATTTATTTAAATGTCAATTATTAAAACTTGAACTCACTCAGCTCAAGCTGACTTTGTGTGTATGTTAGTGTGAGTTTTTGGTTTAGAGGAGGATGCTTACCGCTTGCACGTGCTTGAGACTACTTGGACGGTTGAAGGCATATCTGGTCAGGGATTTCAATAATGAACACTGTTTCTTTTTAACTATGACTAGATATATCTAAAGTTTGTTTTGGGCATCATTCCCGACTTTGGGGAACTTGTTTTAGTACTTGTGATTTTCCGCTTATTATATACTTTGAACAGGTTTTAAAATAAAATGAATTGCTTTGGGTTTAAAATTACATTTTCCCGGTTTTGGAAATTTTAATGTTCCTTATTCCGCTGTTTAATACTCTAAAACGATTTTAATAAGATGAATTTGTTTGGCTTTAAATTTTTGAGAATTTTTGGATATGATGACCAACTGTAGGATTCCCGGGATTCGGGGTCTTACATTATATTATTAACTTGTTTATCTATTAGAATCTATTGGTCTTTAAATATTGACACTAAGCATGCCAATTTCCTAAAGGTTTCTAAGGTCAGTGGGAGCAGTAAAAGTCCTTATAATGACTTGCCAGAGGTACAAGAGGCGGGGGGAAGAGAGTCACTAAATTTTACACCAATTTTAACTCATGTTACACCTCTTGTACACCATACTGCACCAACTCTTACACACTTAGTATCCTGAAAATGATAACAACTTAAACAAGAGCTAATCCATAAAACCAAAACTTCTAATAAACCCAATAATTAACTCAGGAGGTCATCTAGGATTTAAAAACCTACTAATTTTGATGATTATATAACCTCCTTAACTAAAGTTGAAATGGATGCTGGAAAGTTTACTAATCCTACCTCTTATAATTAAATCATTAGCATCAATCATAATTGACTCCATAAGTGAGAATAACGTTTTAATATCTTGTTGAATCACCTAAGAGTGTTCATAACTAAACTAAATCCTAATACAAACGTTAAGACACTAAGAAGCACGATTGATTATTAAAGGTTATATTCAAGAGGGAATAAATCATCAATGAATCTTCTTACCCATATTACAAAATATTTCTTTAAGAATCATCATTGTTGAAATAGCTTATAATATTTAAGAGCTACATTACATGAACATTTAAAACAACCTTCCTTAACAACTAACATGCATATTTACATGTTCATAAATCAACTTGAATGTTCTAAACTGAAGGTCTAAGAATACTTACTGTGTAAGTCAATATAATCCATGTATGTGTTAATGCAAACATCAAAATCTGATGAAACCTTTATACAATAATTTTCATCAGCAACTAAGTGGATCAATGTACCTACCTCTGAGAGCAACTAAAAACAAATCTGTCCTTATATAGATGAAATTCTTTTGACAAGCATATGTTACATAAGTCTAAGTATTGTTTATACATACATTGATATAATAGATCTCAAGAGATATCTGTTACGTGATAGATATCATAACATACTGAGATAGGTATATTTTAGTTATAGGTTTATCATAACATTCATGTTTTCTATTACATACATGAAGAACTGATGAACATGTGGTAACAGATCGATGTTGATTAATCAGTTCTTTGTGTTTTCCCTAAATCTGGATCTAAATCAGAAGACAAGAACTAAAATCTGATAAACCCTAATTATGTTTTTTTTAGTATTATTAATTTTTTTGAACTTATTGAAATTTGTTTATATATAAACTGCTTAAAAATCTTATAACCAATTTCACATTAAAAACCTGTTAAAAACTTTATGGTTTTCGGTGGTGTTCTTCGTGTTAATCATTGGTTTTTCAAAAATGTTACATATTTTGGTTTAAAATTCGAATTAGGATGCGTTTTTCCTAATTTTGGCTAACTTTATCTCTAAGTTATTTCAAAATCTGACTAATTAATAAAAGATATATTTTGAAAATAACTAAATCTTGGAGATAAAGTTATCCCTTTAAATTTGGATTAAAATCGTGTTGTCTAAAAAAGTTTTTTGGGTTTTATTGTTAACCGAGATATCAAAAAACCAAGATCTCTTTAAAACCGAAAACCCAATAAAAACCGAAAACTCAAGTGTTAATAGAGAACTCATAATTTCCGAGATCTCATAAAACCGAAAACCCAATAAAAACTGAAAACTCAAGTGTTAACCGAGAACTCATAATTTTCGAGATCTCATAAAACCGAAAACACGAAAAATAAATTTCAGGGCTCCCGCCTTGAACCCCGAGCCGGGGGGGGGGGGGGCGCTGCCCCCCGCACCACTAGCGAACTCAAGGCGGAGTTTGATCTTCGGTAACAGTTGGTTTTCTATTAGTTAATTAATGTTTTGTAAGAAACTTAAAATATAAATATATATTAATTAATTTTACAAAACATAGAAATGCTTAAACTTGAATAAATTGTTGAGGTAAACTTCTGCCCAAAGGTGATGCATTAGACCTAACATATCATTCAAGTCTTAATACAAGCTGTGTTAGTTTCGCCTAAAATGATTTAAATGTATCGCTTCTGCCCAAAGATGATTTTACATTTAAATCAAGCAAAACTAACTCGTGCATAATTAAAATGATTGTTTCATTTCTGACCAAAGATGATGTGTTACAATTGTTTTGCACCTATACTTGAATAAAATTTAATTTTGCCCAAAGGGGATTTATTTTTTATTTAAGTAGAAACTTTAACTAATGTAGTCTATTAATTTGATGTTAATAATAGACATATCACATCTTCAATAAAATGTAATGATCCTCACATTAATGATTCTTCATTAATCTAATGATCATAAAATTTAATCTGTCTTACTTTAATATCCATTACATTACTCACTATAATTTTCTTCCTAGAAAGTATTATCTCATTCAAATCATCCACTTTATCTAAATCCCAATATGTTTTGACTCATAAAGAGTTTCAATAACATTTAGCTCTTCTTAGTTTTTTTATCTCTCAAGACATGATATGACTAACCTACTTGTGACATTCGTCAATTTTCGATTCGAATTCGTATTTGTAAACCTACCCGTTGGGTCATTTTGATGTATTATCATTAATAAAGTGTTCCCGGCATTTAATATTCAATATTCGTTGTGGAGTTCGTTATTCAATTGTATATAAAGTTTCCGAGCCCTAACGTTAATTGTGCCGTACAGGTTAAACTCGTAAATATTTCAAAACCGAAAACCATATAATTTAAATTATAAAGTCCAATGTTAGAAATGAAACTTTAACTATTAATTTACAACTTAAAAGATTATGAAACATGAGGGGTTAAAGTGTAAATATCATTTAAATTATAATAAAATAACAAACCCTACCCCGCCCCTCCCCTCTATCCCGTTTTTCCGGCCACCGTCGCCGATGGCGGCGCCGACAATCCCAAATCAACCTCCAAACCTCAATCTTTGACCCGTATTGTTAGTTCAACGCGTTATGCCGCCAATTAACAACGATATCTAGTGTATTAATTATAATATAACAACTTGTAGCCCCGAATTAAAACTCGTGATGCTTGCCGGAAAATTCGGAAATCAAATTAAATGAATTAACGCGTAGACGCTCTTTCCACTAGTATAAATAGGATGCTCACATCAATCTAAACTCGCTCATTCCTCTTAATCCCCCTCTAATACACTAATACACTGATTTTCTATAATTGGGAGCTTTTCTTCTTAGTTTTCCGTCAACCGGGTCTCAGCCAAAACAACACCATTTAAGATAATTGTTATATGCATATTAACGTCATAGAATCAACAAACAAAACCCCTAATCTAATTTCACCAAACAAGGAACATAAACTAAGATTGAATTCTAGGGTTTTGAGATGAAGAAGATGAAGTTAACAAGTGGTTGTGAGTGAAGGTTAGAGAAAAGGTATTAAAAATATTATTTAATTGAAATAGAGAGAGAAAATGTAGTGAGTTTTAGTATAATTTTCGGTTTAGGGATAGAGGGTGGGATGAGAATGCTCTAAGATAGCAATGTTTAACTTTATGCTGTTGTAAAAGTATTTTAATTTTTTTACTTGCTTCATTGGTTTGAATTGTCTTTCTTTGCATTTGAATGCTTAGAGTTTGACTGTTCGTTTAGCATTTGAAAATGTTTTTATTGCATAAGTTATTTAAAATTAGCGAAAGAATTGGCTTATTTAGTTTTTGATATTGGGTCTCTCTTGACGTGTATGATTAAAGAACTGTAGAAGTTGTTTGGTTCAGCGTTGTATAGGTTTGCTTGCAGCTCTTTATTTGCTATTTCATTGCAGGCAATCTAATGTGTGTTTTTGAATCTATTCATCATAAGCAAGCTCGAGGTAGGCTTGGTTTTAAAAATGAGCTGCAATATTAAGAATGTTGTCCTCTCGTATTCAACCCTATTTGAGGTTTTTTAGGCAAAGTTAACTTTGTGGGGTCAAATTTAAGTTTTGTGGTCAAGAGTGACTAAAAGGTCAAACGTGGGTATAATTGTTATTCTATATATGAAAATACTCAATAGCATCAAGATCGATTTTCTGATCAAAAGTAGCTATTGGGCTCGATATGATTGTATCAAAAGTTGCTTTTGGTGTTTGATTTCTTTGACAAAAGATCATAACTTCTTTTGAGACTTTAGCTTGAAGATAAGAAACTATTTTTGTTGTTTTTAATAGGTTTGGTTATATAAACAAGATTTGAAGCTCACTTGTGCTTTGATATATATTGTATATAACAAACTGAGTGTAAATAATGTACTAATTTTTTGGTGTAGACTGTATAATGGTTTGTTTATTGGACAAAACTTTTGTTCACTTAATCTTTTAAAAGATTCGAAGCTTTATATAAGTGTATACATCAATAGTTGTTCACTTACATTCAACTTCACCTTAGTGCATGTTAACATGGTCTTACTAAATCTGCATTTTGTGTTTTGTACATAATCACATTTCTATATTTTAAGTTTTTAAATCCCGTCGCATCGCGCGGGTACCTACTAGTATATATATGTATATATATATATAGGATCAGGATCATGTGAGAACTTTTTGGGAATTTAGAACTATGAGAACCATTTTGAACCACAAAAAAACCCAAAAATAAAAAAAATCATAAAACAAAAAAAAACACAAAAATAAAAAAAGTAAAAAAACTAAAGTTCTTATTTATCATCCCGGTTTGTAAAAAAAAAACATAAAACAAAACTCTCAGTTTAGCTAAATTATACATGTACATATATGTACGCACATGTTTTTTCCCTATACACATATGTATAATTTAAGGTAAATGATTATGTACACATGTGTACATTACATAACTAGAGATTAAATGAAAATATACATATGTGTATAGGTATAATACGAATTAAAAAGAAAAAAAATCGGTTTTTTTATTATACATATATGTATAATATGTACACACATGTTTTTTCCTATACACATATGTATAATTTAAGGTAAATGATAATGTACATATGTGTATATTACGTAACTAGAGATTAAATAAAAGTATACATATGTGTATAGGTATAATACGAATTAAAAAGAAAAAAAAATCGGTTTTTTTTAATGAAACCGGAATGAAATATAAGAAGTTTGGTTTTTTTACTTTTTTAAAATTTTCGGTTTTGTTTGTTTTATAATTTTTTTAATATTTTTTAAAGGGTTTTTTTAGTGGTATAAAATGGTTCTCAAAGTTCTCAATTTGCCAATGGTTCTCTTAGGATCCTTACCCTATATATATATATATATAATGAAAACCAAACCTAAATGGCTGTCCTTCCCTAGAGCAGCTGGTTAACACACGAAACTTATAACATTAAGACCCGGGTTGTCAGACACATTTTTTTCATACTAATTAATTTTAGTTTGTTAATGTTTAATTATTCTTTTTAATCAATTAAAAAATCAAAATAAATTTATAAAACCCTTTTTAAATTAAATAAAAATTATGTAAATTAACTATAAAATATAACTCACCATTTCACGCCTAAAAACCGAGTTTCTCGCTTTCGTAAACCATAACTAAAAATCATTGAATAATCGCAAAGTAAACTTTAATTCATAAAAATCGTTTCACTAAAACAATAATTTTAATTTAAACTTATAAACATTAGTTCAAGTCTTTCTAACATACAAACTTCATATCCTCGCCGTTAAAATACTTATATCGTATTAATAACCGATTTTTCGTTAAATAAGTCTTCAATATATAATTTATATGGAGTTAATAAATTTATGAGTCCAATGATAAATTTTCAACAACATTTATTGACAATGGCATTGAGATTTAATCAACATATTATGTCATTAAAATTTAGATTGTTGTTATCAGTTTATTATGGTTCCTCTATGAGATAGATTATCTTCTTACATAAGAATATATCCCGAAAATTACATTTTCTTATTTTTGAATATGACGAAGTTTAGAGTAATCAACCGGTTTGAATTCTCACTTATTCTTTTTAAATTATAGTCTCTCATTTCCTTTAAAGATATTCATTTAGATGCTTTTAGTCTAAACGTATCTAGTGTGTTGCAATTTGAGTAATATCTGAACGAGTATAGAATTGCACCTTCATAAGGCTTCAACTTAATGAAGCACAAGGAAATAATCTCATTGATCCTATTATCCTCTAAAGTAGAGCATTATTGCGTGTTACATGTATAAGGAGCCTTTTAAGTTAATCATTATAGAACAAAACTAATGTCTCTTCAGGTCTATCTCAGTATGTTAAGATATCTATCACGTAACGGATATCTCTTGAGATCTATTATATCAATGTATGTATAAACAATAGTTAGACTTATGTAACATATGCTTGTCAAAAGAATGTCATCTATATAAGGACAGATTTGTTTTAGTTGCTCCCACTCATCTTGAGGTAGGTTCCACTTAGTTGTTGATGGAAATTATTATATAAAGGTTTCATCACATTTTGATGTTTGCATTAACCCATACATGGATTATACATTAAGTGTTCTTAGACCTTCAGTTTAGAACATTCAAGTTGATTTATGAACATGTAAATATGCAAGTCAGTTATTAAGGAAGGTTGTTTTATATGTTCATGTAATGTAGCTCTTAAATATTATAAGCTACTTGAATAATGATGATCCTCAAAGAAATCTTTTGTAATATGGGTAAGAAGATTCATTGATGATTTATTCCGTCTTGAATATAACCTTTAATAATCAATCGTGCTTCTTAGTGTCTTAACGTTTGTATTAGGATTTAGTTTAGTTATGAACACTCTTAGGTGATTCAACCAAATATTAAAACGTTATTCTCACTTATGGAGTCAATTATGATTGATGCTAATGATTTAATTATAAGAGGTAGGATCAGTGAACTTTCCAACATCCATTCCAACTTTAGTGAAGGAGATTATATAATCATCAAAGTTAGTAGGTTTTTAAAACCTAGATGAACTCCTGAGTTAATTATTGGGTTTATTAGAAGTTTCGGTTTTATGGATTAGCTCTTGTTTAAGTTGCTATCATTTTCAGGATTCTAAGTGTGTAAGATTTGGTGCATTATGGTGTACAAGAGGTGTAATATGAGTTAAACTTGGTGTAAAATTTAGTGACTCTCCTCCCCCCACCTCTTGTACCTTTGGCATGTCATTATAAGGACTTTTACTGCTCCCACTGACCTTATAAACCTTTAAGAAATTGGCATGCTTATTTAAAGACCAATAGATTCTAATATAGAAACATAACTTGTAATCGTTTGCCTGCCACTTTATTGTAATCGTTTCGATTTTAATGAGAATGAAAAATTTTATATAAGTTTTTGCAGTTTCTCCTTGGGAGGATTAGTTTAGTAAGAGATCTGAATATGCCCAAATTTAGGTAACAATGAAACTTTCTGTAAAAGTAGTATTGAATCCTAAGGAGATAAGTTATGATGAAAAGTTTTGTGATGGAGCAATGTCTTGTACAAGAGGTGTAATTGAGTTAATATCAAGTTTTCACTCCCCACCTCTTGCAAATCTTACAAGTTATGATTTAGACACTAAATGCTCCCACTGATCTTCGAATCTCTTTGAAAGCTACATGAGAAGTTTCAATGATGTAGGAACCTTTCATTCATACGTTAAACTTGATTTAATTCCTTTAACACCCATATTTCATATGAAACTTAGGGATATATTTAGAACAAATCATATTAAATTAAGTATATATGAATGGATCTCTGTAAGACTGTGGATCATAGAAGTGATATTAGATACAATTAAATAGTCGTTAAATGATAAATTATGTCTGAATATTCCATTTGGAATAAGTTCCACGAATGCCATTGAAAAATAACTTTGGGCGGACCCACACTTATTCCTTAGCCTAGTAAAGTTTATAGCATCTAACACAGGATTTTAAAAACACTTAGAATGAGATTAGATGAAATATCATCCTCATCAACCATTTCATGATTTCTCATGAAATTTTGGTTTCAATGGATGACATTTATAGGTCTCATTTGTCTTTTGTTAAGTTCACATTTGCATGATAAAAAAAAGTTGTGAAAGTGTATAGTATCATCTAGTTCTATCCAAATATTGATAACAAATAATACGAGAGTTTAAGATATGGGTGACCTTTTGTTATCTAGGCAAATTTCAAAGACTGTCGTAATGTAGCTTAAGTAGAGATACTGAATTCTGAATAATCTCCAGAATTTTGTAAGGTATCATAAAACGTAAGCAAAAGACAGTTTATTATGGGTATAATAGCCTTAACATTTAAATTTGTCACTAACACTCATGTTTGTTAATTGCCGATTTTGGTAAGGAAAACGTATAGAACTAGACTCAACTTCACATGTGTTAATCGGAATATTAGGATTAGCAGACTTAAATATCATGAATATGTGACTATTGATTTTAGCCAACAGTTCTTTTTAAATTATGGAAAATCTCGTTGCTTATGCCTAGTATAATGGCATGCATATATTTGCAGTGAGGCTTCTCTTTAGAGAAGTTAAAGCTAGAAGTTATACTTGTATTTTGTCTATGAACATTAGAATTGTCCTCTTTTATATTTTAGTGGTAGTGAGTTTAATAACATCTTATTTTTCCAGTACTAGATATTTCTTTTCTTGTACATATGTTGCTAATCAACACACTTATTTTCCTTTGGTACTTCTGAGTGTTATAGTTGAAAGACATCAAATTGTACTAATGAAAAAAAAATTAGTATGTAATGTACTAGAAACTTATACATATTTTCATGTGTGAGCCCTTAATTTTATGGGTCATGTCATGATATTGTACATTATGATTTATTCAGTAATGCCATTTATCCTTATAGTTAGAATTTTAAGGAGTGCATGCATCTAAGAAGTTATTTTGATTATTTCACAGAAAATAGATTAGTCTTAGGAAAGACTAAATAAGTTCTTGATTATCATAAGAGACATTATGTTTGACTCATACCATACGTTATGCTCTATTTTTCAATAGAATAATTGTATTAGAAAGAGCAGTATTGTAACACCCCGGCTTAAGTGGAAATGCCCGAGTGTGACATACAGATTGTTCAAACACACGTGACACTATTTTGTGACAATAATAACATTAGTTCATTTCAAGCAAAATGTCTTCAATACTTCAACCTCTAATCACGATACCTGTAACATTGTATAAAATATGGTCAGCTATAAATATAGTTGGTGAGTTTCCACAGTTTAAATACGTACATAAAAACCATACAATTCATAGACATGTGATAAACGAGCAAGTAAGTCCTTTCCAGTTGGTAACGACCAACGTACTCGGGTAATCGCACAAGTAAGGTCCTTTCCAATTGGTAACAACCAACGTACTCGGATAATGAGGCCCTTTTCCCTCGATACAAATGGACCAAAGTGCAAAGGGGAGCATATGATCATACTTAATAAGGCTTCCACGTGCAAGTAACGTTCGAGCAAGTAATTCAAGTAACACACAAGTCCATATACGAATTGTAGTTTTGTAATCGAAATAACAATACTTGGATTTTATTAATGGATACATATGCTACCCCAAAACAATAAAACGTTTAAAAAGGGTGTTGGTGCAAGATGTGAGCAGTTGAATACACTGCCGGAATGTGAAGTGAAAGACTTAGCCAGATTGGGGTTAATCAATCGAAGTGACGATAATATGGCTAGAGTCATTGGGAAAATTGTGTGGAAAGAAAGTATAAAAGAGAAGAAATTTGAGCTGTTGAAGCCACAAAAGGGAAAACTTGTTGAAGACAAGGATAGAGGTTTGAGAGCTGATGGAAAACCTTGGATGATTATGAAGTATAAACCGATCCGGTGCCTTAAAGAAGTACCGATGAAACTAATGCCCAAGGATGTGCTTAAAGACCTAAAGTGGGGGTTTGTAGATTGTGAGACAGCTGAGGCAGTGATGGAAGACGAGGATGAACAAGAGGTTCTAAGAGTTTACGATCCGATGCATTTGGTAAAATTATCGCAAGCGGATCTGCAGGTGCTCAATGAGAAGAAAATCTTTTATATTCCTGCTTGGAAAGACGAAGCGAGGAAATATCAAAGAGTTGTCTCGGTTTGTATTAGAGAAAGAGTGCATGCTTGAAGATAGAAGATTGAAGATTACAAGACACGTGTTTGAAGCTAAAGAGATGAAGCTACTGCCAAGGGGGAGTCCGTTGGTGCATGATGTCAGTAGTTCAGTGTCTAGTGTCTGTAATCGCGTTTGTAATGTTTTATGTTTTGTATAAGCGAAGTTGCTAACAAGTTCGCTGATATGGGCGAACTTGTTAGACAAGCGAAGTTAGTGACAACTTCGCCTGAACATGCCAGGCGAAGTTGTCGTGTCTATATAAGGTTTAGGTTACGGCTTATTCAATTAGTTAATAGATTACGAGTTTGTGTATTCGAGAGAGAGAGTCTGTAATCAAGTGATCTTCGTATCACGTGTTTAAGGTTGGTATACAACGTGTTTGATTATCGTATCATGTGTTAACCGTATTGTTTTCTATACTCGTAACGTCTTACGTAGGGATTCCGCACCTGCGTAGTACGCGATATCTCGTGTAGATCCGGCTGGGAACCTACAATTGGTATCAGAGCTTTTGCTCGATTGTGTGGTTCGGGATTATCACGCGGGTATAGAAATCATTCCGTTCGACTATTCGCGGGACGAGTTTTCTGAGTTTTTGTGTTATACTCTCCTCCTACAATCTTAAACAACCCATAACACCTTCACAAACATCGAAAAACCCAGAAATCTAATCTGCAGAAACTTCGTGTTCATCAGGCGAAGTTGCCGTCACTGTTACTAGGGTTTCGGCGAAGATATAAGGTTAAGCGAAGTTATCCACAACTTCGCCTACCTCTTCAAGTTCGCTTACCTCAAGCGAAGTTACCCACAACTTCGCCTACCTCCCAAGTTCGCTCAACTTAAGCGAAGTTATTCTCAAGTTCGCCAATCCAGCGAATTTAAGAAAGTGAGCAAAGTTTCAGATTCACGCGAAGTTAAGTTTTAAGCGAAGTTATCCTCAACTTCGCCTAGAGTGCTGTTTGAAAATAAAATTTTTTATTTTCGGATTTCTTTGAGTTTTGTGAAAGATGTCTTCGATAAACATTACTGAACTAGTAAAGATGGAAGTAGAAGCAGGTTCGGCTACAAAAGCACCCAAGATGCTTAAGAAAACTGATTATGTAGCGTGGAAAGATCGTTTTGAACAATATGTCAAGTATCAAGATGCCAAGATGTGGGTATGCATACAAGATGGTTACATTCCACCTACTGCTGAGTATGAGGGTCGTGATAAGATCAAGAAGTACAAAGAGATGGAAGATGAAGAGAAGAAAATGTATGAAGCCGAAAGCTAAGCTCATGCAGCAATTACAATGGCTCTTCCACAAGAGATTCTGCACACTTTCAGAAAGTATAAGACTGCTAGAGAGCTTTCGGAAGCTCTTGAAAACCGTTTTGAGGGCAATGTGGGAATTCGTGCTTCGAAGATTAAACTTCTAAAAACCCAATTCTCGGTCTTCAAGTATCTAAAAAATGAATCACTTGATGATATCATCACTAGATATTATCATCTGATGACTGAACTCAGCAACTATTCAATTGCATACAAAGAAGATGAGATTGTTGAGAAGCTTCTT
Organism: Bidens hawaiensis; assembly: GCF_021521415.1. Taxonomy (NCBI): domain Eukaryota; kingdom Viridiplantae; phylum Streptophyta; class Magnoliopsida; order Asterales; family Asteraceae; genus Bidens; species Bidens hawaiensis. Next base: position 667,233 of record NW_027491308.1, read on the forward strand.
GATGCTCTCCCACCAAAATGGGAGATGTATACAGTGTTGATGAGAGAAGATAAAGACTTTGCTGACTATGACCTTGAGACAGCAGTTAACAAGCTAAGAACGTTTGAACTGAACATGGTACGAAAGGAGACACCTACCGATCAGGTTCAAGATCCGGGTATGTATGGTGCAAAGGTTAACTCTGGATCAAGTTCGAAAACTGAATCATCTGCTTATTACTCTAAGGGAGAGTCAGGCGCGAGCTCAACACATGAGGGACACGTATCTCTCAACATGAACGGTGATGTGTGCTATGTAGCAGGAGGGTCAAATGCTTCTCAATCTCAAGCGACCAAGAGTAGTTATTCCCCAAGTGTTTCAAACAACAACTACTCGAAGATGCCCATGAGTGTCAAATCTGCTGAACAGCAGTTTGCTCTCTATGCATCCTTTATTGCTTCGTATGAGAACTACATTCAGGGTAAGATCGTTGATCCTGAAGTTTTGGATGAAGACTATGACCAAATCGATGCTGATGATCTGGAGGAGATGGATCTGCAGTGGCAGATGGCCATGATAGTGAGAAGGGTAAAGAGGTTCATGAAGAAGACTGGCAGGAAGTTTGTCGGTGAGAGGCCAGGGTTTGATAAGACGAAGGTTCGCTGCTACAACTGTCAGCAGAATGGCCACTTTGCAAAAGAATGCAAGAATGAACGTGTAGAACGCAGTCAGAACAGATCTACACAGCAGAGTGGTAGTGGTAATGACTATAGAGCCATGATTTCCAGACAGAACGAGGAGTACAACTGGAATCTGCATGTTGAAGAAGTATTTGAACAGGCCAACTTGGCAAACATCGAAAATGCAGATAGTGAGAAGGGAACGGGCGAAAATGAAGCGTACATGGCAGATGTAGCAGACCAGCTCTCCGAGGTAAGTACCGAACTCCCTTGTACTAAGTGTGAACATCTGTCTGAACAACTGACAACTCTAACTGATCAGTTTGTTAGTTTGGATGCGCAATATAAAACTTTAAAAGAAGATCATCATTTCACTAAAGCTAGAGAAAATAGTTACAAAGTAAAAATTAAAGCTAGTGAAACAGATATTAAAAGTCTTAAAGCAAAGCTTGCTGAAAAAATTAAAGTGATTGATCTTAGCTATGAAGTTCTAGAAGAGAAAACCAAACTAATAGCTGAGAGGGAAAAACAAATAGCTGATCACCAGGTAAAAGTGGTGGAACTTAACAGGAAACTTGAACAATTCAGAAATTCCTCCGCTATACTTGATCACCTCGTTAGTGATCAAGGTTCTCCAAAAAGGGGAGGAATTGGTTATCATGAAGTTCCACCACCTTTCAATCATAATTACACTTTTGACCCTAGTAATCAGAAATCTGTCGATCTTGACTATGGTCAGACAGTTCCGGTTAAAGTAACGATTAAAGAACCAGAAGTTAGTAAGCCTGTTGCAAGTGTTAAGATTTCTGCTCCGAGTCCTGTCTCATCTAACTCGGACAAGTCTTCTGAGTCGAGTGAGACAAATCAAGAGGAAGTGTTACCAAAAAGTGGAGAGAAAAAGAAAACATCTGAAAAGAAGTCTCCACTAAACCCGTATGTCCCACCATATGTGAGACAAACGGGCAGTAATACAGCCTCAACATCTAAGACAACTTTTGATAAGAAAGTTGAAAACAGGTGTTGTTTTAGATGTAATCAACAAGGACATCTTGTTGCTGATTGCCCTCTGAAGCAAAAATTCAGAGGTGTGAGGCTTTTAAAATCTGAGAAAAGAGCTAACAGTAATCAATTTAATGATAAAACTGAAAACCCATCGAATTTCAGAAAATGGACTAATCCAGGTTTTCAAAGAAAAGGATCTCAGTTTTTCACTGCTAACAACCAAACCATAACTAATAATTCATTTAATTCAAGACGGTTTGGATGGCCTCATAGACAATCCACAAGAAGGTATCCTGTTAGGACTCGCATAAATCATTATGATACTAACTTTGGACAGCCAAGGTACGGAATGTATCGACCCAAGACCAATCGGTCTTGGGTCCCCAGATTTTAATCATCTGCTTTAATCGTGCAGGAACAGTTGAACAGGGCTGCCAACAATCAATGGGTTGTGGATAGCGGCTGTTCCCGGCACATGACGGGTAACAAGAAATTGTTACAAGACTGGAAACCTGTTCAAGGTGGTAGAGTGAGTTTCGCAGGAGAGAGCGGTGGAAATATCACAGGAATTGGGACTGTGACTAACGGGAAGATAACGCTAGAGAAAGTTAAATTTGTTAAAGAACTGAAGCACAATCTGCTGAGTGTTTCGCAGATCTGTGACAAGGATTATACCGTGCATTTCACGAAGAATAAGGCGATAGTGTTGTATCCTGGTTTTAAGATACCAGAGGACTGGATTGTTATGAAGGCTCCAAGAGTGAAGAATACGTATATCATGGATATGAGGTCTACTGAAATGGCCACTGAAGAATCGTGTCTTTTGTCGAAAGCGACTGAATCAGAGTCCGAATTATGGCATAGGAGAATGGGGCACATTCATCTTCGTAAGATGAACTACCTTGTCAAAAATGGGCTTGTGTTGGGGGTTCCCTTGAAGAATTTCAACTTCGAAGACAAGTGCTTATCATGCAAGAAGGGAAAGCAACACAAGAAATCCCATCACACCAAGAAGGTCAACTCAATAGTCAGTACCCTAGACCTACTTCACATGGATCTCTTTGGTCCAGTGAATGTAAAAAGTCTAGGGGGAACATCGTACTGCTTGGTGATTACTGATGATTTTTCTCGATACTCGTGGGTATATTTCCTGAAGTCGAAGGATGAAACTGTTCAGATGGTAATAAATTTGATTACCAAAGTTGAGAACATTATGGGAAAAAAGAGTTAAATACATCAGGAGTGACAATGGGACTGAGTTCAAGAACTATCAGATGGAGATTTTCTGCTTACAGAAGGGGATTGAACACCAATACAGCGCACCGTATACTCTGCAACAAAATGGAGTGGCTGAGAGGAAGAACAGAACTTTAATTGAAGGAGCCAGAACCATGCTGGCTGATTCGCAACTTCCTGTGGTGTTTTGGGCTGAAGCTGTTGCAACAGCCTGTTATATCCTTAATAGAGTGTTAACTATTAAAAGATTAAATAAAACCTGTTATGAACTAATGCATGGGAGAAAGCCCAACTTGACTGGTCTTGAACCATTCGGGTCCTCGTGTTCGATATTAAAGACCAATTCAAAATTTGGTGAAGTAGCCGACGAAGGAATCTTAGTCGGGTACGTTGTTGGGACTCCCAACAGACGGGTCTTTAATACATCGACCAGCAAGGTTGAGGTGGTGTGTAACACTGATATCACAAGTTACAAATCACCAAAACCAAGCACGGGACCCGCTGGGGTTTTTGACTATGATAGACTTTTTAAATCTTTTAACATGCCTTATTTGGATTTTGCAGAAGATGAGGAACGAATTGCTACGAAGATGATATGCGATGAGGAAGACACTTTGGTGCAAAGACCACAGTATGATGAATGTCAGCCTTCCTCGTCAAATGCTGTCAATACCCCTGCTGCCTCTACTGAAGAGGAATTCATCAATCCTTTTCACTCTCAACATCAATCAACCATGGATGAGCTATCTTCGAACTTGGAAGATAATCTAAATGTCAGTTCGGTTCCGACTACGAGAATTCATAAAAATCACCCGTTGGAGAATGTGATAGGTGATCTGTCCGCCGGTGTACAAACAAGAAAAAGCGTGAATGAGCACACCTGTGTTTACACAAGCATTAAAGACACGGGCATTATCAACGAATGCTTGTACACCTGCTTCATCAGCCAGATTGAACCAAAGAACTATCAAATGGCTCTTAAGGACAGCTCGTGGGTCGAAGCCATGCAAGAAGAGTTAGCTCAGTTTAAGAAAATGGAAGTATGGAATTTGGTTGAAAAACCGAAAAATGTGCATGCGATAGGCACGAAGTGGGTCTTCAAATGTAAGAGAGATGAGAAAGGGGTTGTTATCAGGAATAAGGCGAGGCTGGTTGTTAAAGGCTTTAATCAGCAAGAGGTGATTAATTACAATGAAGTATTTGCTCCTGTGGCAAGATTGGAAGCCCTTCGACTGTTTTTGGCATTTACTGCTCATAAGGAGATGAAAGTCTTTCAGTTGGATGTGAAAAGTGTGTTTCTAAATGGTAAAGTCGACGAGGTTGTGTATGTTGAGCAACCTCCGGGTTTTCCTGACCCTGACTTTCCCGATCACGTGTACAAGCTAAGTAAAGCGCTGTATGGACTACATCAGGCACCTCGTGCCTGGTATTCAACCTTATCAGATTACTTGCTTGAGAATGAGTTTGAAAGAAGAAAAATTGATAGCACATTGTTCTTCAAGAGAAAGGGTAGCGACTTCCTACTGGTGCAAGTCTACGTGGACGACATTATCTTTGCTGCATCAAAAGTCGCCATGTGTCAGGAGTTTGAGGCCGTCATGAAGAAGAGATTTGAAATGAGTGCTATGGGTGAACTAACTTTCTTTTTAGGATTGCAGGTTGATCAGAAGAAAAACGGGATGTTCATTCATCAGACGAAGTATGTCCATGATGTTCTCAAACGCTTCAAGATGGAGGACAGCACTCCATATGATACTCCAGTCTGCGTCAATCACAAATTGGGTCCTGATTCAGACAACGATGCAGATGTGGACCCAACCCAATATCGGGCTATTATAGGTTCATTAATGTACTTAACTGCTTCTAGGCCTGATATAATGTTTGCTGTTTGTCTTTGTGCACGCTTTCAGGCAAACCCAAAAGAATCTCATTTGAAGGGTGCGAAGAGGATACTGCGGTATCTCAAAGGCAAGCCGAAGCTGGGGTTGTGGTACTCGAGAGGAGGAGACTTGGAGCTAGTCGCTTACACAGATTCTGATTATGGAGGGTGCAATCAGAGTCGGAAATCTACAACTGGTGGATGTCAGTTTCTTGGTGGCAGATTGGTGTCGTGGCAATGCAAGAAGCAGACTTCAGTCGCAATTTCAACCTATGAAGCAGAATACATGGCAGCATCCAACTGCTGCTCCCAGGTTCTTTGGATTCAACAACAGTTGCGCGACTATGGTCTGAATTTCTCACTTACTCCTATTTGCATTGATAACACAGCTGCTATCTCAGTAACTAACAATCCCGTAAAGCACAGTAAAACTAAACATATTGACATAAGTCATCATTTTATACGGGATTGTGCTGAGAAGAAACTGATTGTGCTCGAGAAGGTTGATACGTTAGTTAATTTCGCTAACTTGTTCACGAAAGCGTTTGACAAATCTAGATTTCAAAACCTTGTTGAGCTGAATGGGATGATCAATCCCGAGTAACCGTGCTTTCTATGTTTGATTAAAAAAAAAAAAAAACTTCACTATCGCTTAGAATTATTTCGGTTGCCTTAGTTTGATGGACATTTCTTCGGATATGTTTGGTCCTCATTTCTACTTGTAGAATCTGAGGATAGCCATTAACCAGATGACTGAGAGTGACCGGGGCGGTTTATGATGTGTTTTTATTCTTTCGTTGAAAATTAGTCGATCATACTTAGTTAGAAGGACACATACTTGTATGTGGTCGGTCCAGCTGATCCTTTGGATCTTCGGGATAGCCGTTCACCTGAAGACTTTGAGTTGGTCAGGGCGATTGATGTTAAAATTTTTTTCTTTTTTCTTTTCAGGAAATGAAATTATTTTTCAAGTCTACTACTTCGTAAGAAGTTACTTTACTATGTTTAACAGAAAATTGATCCAACCTTGGAAAGTGATTGATATACTGATTCTGTGTGCTTAACTAGTGAAGTTATTAGGCTTAAAAGACTTTAGAACAGTCATTGTATGTCATGGTAGCTTTTTATGGTGCGTAAAAGTAGAAGTGATACTAACTAAATCTACTCGATTTTTTGTGGAAACTCCTTAAGAGTTGTGCTTGTCTTCATACATATCTTTCCGAATGATAGGCAGAAAAGCGATTACCCAGTCATACACGAGCCCGTGAGTATTCTGATTCCCGTGAAGATAGCGTGTCAAGACGCTGCAGTGATCCAGATTCGGGACTTGCGGTTATTTTCTACTTGAAGTTGTGTATATACATGTTAGATTAAAAAAAAAAAATTCTTAAGTTCATAATGATAATGATTATCAATCAAGACACAAGAAGGTGAACGGGAAGCAGAGTCTAAGATTGAAGAGTAATTACTACTTAATCAGACACTACGGGTCAAGGCCAATTCGGGGTGACATGGGGAAAGCCAAATACGCCTTGAGAATATATAGGAGGCATCATAATCTCTGAGTTGTTGCCCACTTAAGTTTTGAGCTTAATTGAACCTAACTCGTATCACAGAAACGATGAAAACCATTTTAAGTAGATTACCTGCTTACAACCTGTTTCTTTATGTCATAATACAGCTGAACACGGATCTGTGTGACAGTCACGAAATTAGTATGATTCCTGTTCGGATATTTTCTAAAACATGGTAGTCTCTGTCGTGACTGAAATTTGATCCCGTGTACCTTTATTTTAAAAGTTTTTCTATTTTTGGAGTTGTATGATTTTATACCTGGTTACTTGGTCTTGATCGTATCATTTAACGCTTTAAAGGATGTTTTAAAACTTAATTGCAAATTGTTCAAATTATAGGGTTTGTTTTGAAAAATCTTAATATCAGCGAAGTTCTGCATAACTTCGCCTTATAGGCGAAGTTATCCACAACTTCGCCGATACATCTGTGGCCCTATATAAAGAAGTTTTAAGGTCAAACAGTTTCATAATTTTCAAAACCAGCGAACTTATCTTCCTAAACCTAAGCGAACTTATCGTATAATCCATCGATCTTGCAGTTGTTCATTCTTTTCCGATTCTAATCCGATTAAAGGTGTGTAGGGTTCTTTTATCATATAATCTCTGTCTTTTGAGGTTAAACATCGGTCGTTTAGACACGATTAACGACCTCGATCATTCGAACCTTAAACACTCAATTTCAAACCTGTTATTACGTGTTCGTAATATACCTGAACGTATAAAACTTCATAAAATCATGTGTTACGGAGTCCTCGATCTCCAATTTCATCATCTACACGTCGTTCAACAACCTTAACTGTTGCCGATTCGAATTCGGCGAAGTTACAGTTTAGGCGAAGTTATTCGTAACTTCGCCTGAGGTTTAACTTCGCCTGAGGTTTATCTCAAGAGGCGATGTTGTGATTAGGCGAAGTTCTCATTAACTTCGTCTGGACCATTTTACATAACAGTTATCAGACGAAGTTCAAGTTGAAGCGAAGTTGTTTCCCAACTTCGCCCCACCTTTAACTTCGCCTGTACATATTAGATCACAACTTCGCTCATGGTAACAGGCGAACTTGTGATTCGCTTTGACGTTTATCTAACTTAACCTGTTTGTTGCAGATATGGCTACTGTTGCTGGAGCAGGTGGTGCAGGCGGTGATGACGGAGGTGATCAACAAAGACAGTTCTTCCCGGGTCACAACATGTATATCACCTTAGACCCGGAGGCGAGCGGAGTTGATGATTTCCGCGAAATCATCACATTTCTGTTACGCTCGAGGATATTTCACGCCATTACAACAACTCTGCCGATATCCTTACCCAACATTGAGGATTTCTGGCAGACCGTGGAATATGACTGTAGAGTCGAACCCCCGGTGATGCGCACAACAGTAAACAATCAGATTGTTCAGTTCTCTT